>NW_012267217.1:47903301-47948371 GCF_000151885.1 Dipodomys ordii | reverse complement strand
CCTCCTCCTCCTCTTCTTCTTCTCCTTCTCCTTCTCCTTCTCCTTCTCCTTCTCCTTCTCCTTCTCCTTCTCCTCCTCCTCCTTCTTCTTCTTTTGTCAGTCGTGGGCCTGAATTCTGGGCTTGGGCTCTGTCCCTGAGCTCTTCAAGGCTAGCACTGAGCCACAGTAGCACTTCTGGCTTTTTCTTATGTGGTGCTGAGGAATAGAACCCAGGGCCTCATGCATGCAAGGCGAGCACTCTACCACTGAGGCACCTTCCCAGCCTGTCACATTTTCTTAAATGCCTTAATTCCCAGCATATCATAAACACACTTTTCTTTACATTGACCATACTAGGTAGTCTCTCTTAACAAGTCTTTAGAATTAAGGATGATGCCCAGTTATTCTGTAGTCTCAAAGTTGAATATATTGTCTGCTATGTAAAGGTCAATTCGCATATCATATTTCAATTGGATATTATGTACTAGTTATTAGATTTTAAAACAAATAGAGTGGAGAGTTTGAATATTGTAAATATATATATATATATATATATATATGTGAAACAAAAGTTATGTTCCTGAGTGACAAAAGTGATAGAGCTGTTCTTTAGCAGATTAAAGAAAAATATGTAAATAACTAAATATTGAATTCAGTTTAATCCAGTGACTCCCAGGAAGAATTTGAAGTTTTTAAACATTTCATTTGGGATATTTTTCAATAGTGTTTTAAAAATGTGCTTATGATACATAACCATAGTTATTTCTAGCTAACCTTTATATTTTGTGACATTCTCACATTTAGAAACTTTCCTTTTGTTAGAAGGTTATATTTGGCCACTTTCTTTCTTTACAAAGTAGTTTCAACAACTATCTCAGAAGAGGAAATGATAACTTTTCTCAACCTAAAAACAGTGGATATTTATAGTCTTTTGAGAATGCTTCTAAATAACAAGTATATATCCTAATGACAAGTTGTATTTATTAAATGTTTATAGTAAAAGAAGAGAGAGCTGGTCACTGGTGGCTCCTATCTGTAATACTAGCTACAGGATTGCAGGTTAAAGCTAGCCATGGCAGGAAAGTCTGTGAGACTCTTATCTCCAATTAAACACACACACACACAGACACACACACACACACACACATGCACACACACACATACACACATGCACACACACACACACACAAAGTCAGAAATAGAGCTGTGGTTCAAGTGGGAAAACACTAGCCTTGAGCAAAAAAACTCCATACCCTGAGTTCAAGCCTCAAAAAGGTTTTTTTCAAATTACATTAAGCCAGGCTCTGATGGCTCATGTCTGTAATCATAGCTACTCAAGAGGCTGACATCTGGAGGACTAGAATTTGAGGCTAGCCCAGAAGTGGGGGTGGGGGGCAGTCCAAAAGACTCCATATCCAACCTAACCAGCAAAAAAAGCAGAGCTAGTAGTTCAATTGATACTGTGTCAGTCAAGCAAGCTGAGCAAGTGTGAGGACCTGAGTATTCAAACCATGTTGTTGGAAATATATATATATATATATAAACACATATAAATGTATATATATACATATATAAGTATATATATATGTATATATAGAGTACAGAGTTTGACTAAAAATGTAATGAGTTAAGATAATATATTCCTCAGAAAGAGGCACTTTGGTAGTACATGTGTTGAGGGAAAGCTTGGTCAGTGCTATCTTAAGAAACTTCCAGATCCCAAATTTCCAATTGCATTTACCGGCTCCACACCATTCTCCTTTCCAAGAACCTGTATTCTCTGTCACATTTATTTCTCTCACTCAGGAAGTTTCCAATTCTCTCACCTGTGCCCTGTATTTTGACTAAAACATACTCTTGTAACAGATATGAAAGAAAACTTGAAATTAGGGCTACATCACTATATATATCTGTATTTGAAAAGAAACAGTTGGGATGTTGGGGAATTTAAGGTGTAGTAAAACTTAATAATCATTCTTATCATGTGGATACACCAGCACTGAATGCTGGTACTTATATGGACTCATGATAAATAAAAATGCATTTTTCATTATTTGGCACTCAGTTTGTTGAAAGTGGTTCAGTATGTTGCTTCACTCCCGTTTGAAATGCCAGCAAGGAATTTTTAGCATCATGGATATGTTGTGGGATCAACACAACAGACTGAGTGTTGAGTCCATAAAAAGCAAACTTTAAAATATACATTTTACTTGCTAGCAAGTAAAAAGATAAAAAATAAAATGGACAGAACTTTGTGATTTCAGATCTAACAGATTGTCAGCATAAAACTTCCTCCATCATACATGGTATGGACAGATATCATCTTTTAAACTATTCCCATTAAACCCTTATGGCTATTTAATAAACTGAACAAACAACAGCAATTTTCCATATTGTATGCAAACAATATGCTAAGAAAGAAAGAAATCGTTTGTAACTTACTCTAATTTAAGAGATGCATTATCAGTATTATCTTATGTATGTTGTTCCACATGACAGACAGACCTCTACATTAAGAGATATCCCTCAGAGACAAACTCTTGTTTGGTTCAGGTGCTTCTGTTCTGTTAAGCTAAGTTTTTTCAAACATGTTCTCAAGTGTCAAGAGGCCCTTCTGAGTTATATTTCACTTTCAGATAGCACAGAACTTTCACAGGAAAGTTCCTTTGTCTGTTTCCTGCATTTTGAACTCATGGACATAATAAAAATTTTCCCACCATTTCCAGAGGCTCCTAAGCAAGCAAAATTATTTTACTGATTGTCATTTTCTGATCTTTCTGTTATTTTTTAAATGATGCCTTTCTACAGATAGACTATGTTGTCCAAATTGATTGATGTTTATTTATTTACTGTTGTTGCCGTTCTGGGGCTAGGGAGCTGTCCCTGAGCTTTTTTGTGCTCTAGACTAATGCTCTACCGCTTCTCCACTTTCTGCTTTTTTTTTTTTTTTTGGTTTTTAGTGGAGACAGGAATCTCAATACGTTCCTGCCCAGGCTGGCTTTGAACCATAATCCTCAGATTGAAGCCTCCTGACTAGCTAAGATTACAGGTGTGAGCCAGGCACAAATTAAACAATTTAAAAAAATGAAAACAGCTTGCTTTCTAATTAGTAAAATATTGTATATTCAATGTAAATAATTCAAACCAAATATAACCACATTCATCATATGTACTTCTATTTATACTTTGTACATAAATAGAAACCTACATTGCTCATTTAAGTTATATCTTAGATTGTCTATGTCCATATCCAGAATGCTTATTTACTATTTCATTTGCTAACATATTTCTACTAACTGAAACAGCTTTCATTTTTTTTGTTGTTGTGCTGGTCCTGGAGCTTGAACTCAGGACCCTAGCACTGTCGCTGAACTTTTGAGCTCAAGACCAGTGTTCTGCCACTTGAGTCACAGCTCCATTTCTAGCTGTTTTCATACTTAATTGGAAATAAAAGTCTCATAGACTTTCTTGCCCAGCATACCTTTGAACTAAGATCCTCAGATCTCAACATCCTGACGAGCTAGGATAACAGGAGTGAGCCTCTGGCACCTGGCTCAGCTTTAGTTTTTTCACATACATTTTTGTGAGCCTATTGAAAAAATTTATTTGCAATAAAAATATAAGAAATTTCTACTATTTTAATGTGCCATAAACAGGAAAATTTTACTTTATAGCTTTCATATCCATACACTCTCTCACCTACTTTTTGGTAAAACAAATAATTGAAAAGTGATACTTTTGTTGTTTTATTGAATTTCTTTAATTTATAAAATTCCTAATTTTTTGCCTTTGAAATAAAGCTTTGAAGAAACTTCCTTTTATGAATTTGAATGGCATCCTCCATGTGTTGAGGAACAAGTCCTAATGTGGCTATATTTGGCTATCAGACCTTTTAAAATGTTAAATGAGATCAGAGGGTAAGAGCACTTATTAAATATGACCAGTATCTTTAGGGAAAGAGAAAAAAATACTGAGGATTATTCTGATTACTAAGAAGTCTACTGAGACCACAGTCACAATAGGGCCTCAACATCTGCTCCCACCTTGATCTTGAACTTTCAGAATCCTTGGCTGAGAAGATAAATTTCAGTTGTTTAAAGCCATAGGAATTTTGTTATACCAGCCCTAGCCAACCAATAAACATCAAGATTATAATATTAATTGAAATTGTCTTCTATTACTTATGATTTTAATCTTTCCGCTTCCATCTCTAATTTTGAATTTCAAACTACAGTTAAGTATTTTTGACAACACTAGCCATTTGGGACAAAACGTTTTTGGAAAATTCATTCAATCCATTGACTGGAAATGTCACCTGTACTGTTTTAAAGGTTTGGTTTTGCTTCAGACTATGTAATCTTTTCCAATGGCCTGTTGGTTTATTCCAAGACTGGAATTACACTGTCACCTTTGTTCTTGTTAGGACTATTGCTTAATACATTATAGTACCTACTCATTATTCTTAATTCTCAAAGTGTGTTAGGATCTGCTAAATATTTAATCTTTGATATAAATGAAGATTATATTGCCCTACCAAAACAATGTTTCTCTGTGTTTCCTTTAAAAGTGAATTTATATGTTTACAAAATTTCTTCTCCCAGCAAAAACATGAGAGGTCTGTCCCTTCTAATGTACCTCTAGTTGATTCATTTGGTTAACTGGTTTGTGATATTTTATACATGTTCTATATTTTTCCTCTTATTTATTTATTTATTCATTCATTTATTTTGGCATCCTTGTAGTAGGCCTGGACGTTATAGAGAAAGATAAGATGCCTTGCTGTGTTGGTTTGAGTCTGAAACTCATCTTCTTTCTTAGACCTGGCTTGTTTCTAAAAACGCCACTGTTAAAGAACGTTGATGAGCTTCCTGTCCATTTTTTTCTTGAGAACCCTAGAGTTTAAAATGCAGAACGAGAAATCTTGAACTGAGAGGCTTCTCCCTGCTTCACAACATCCACCTTGTCACTGACTCTCAATAGCAGCAAATGTGACCTGGGAATGCTTTGGTCGCTTAGCAACAAATGGGACTCGCTCCTCCCCTCCCCATTCTTCTAGAAATAAAGGCTTAAGCCTCAGGGCTGTGAAGGAAAGCATCAGTTTGAACCTTTCTTCCTTAATCTTCCTTTGCTTATTGCCAAGGGCTCCTCCTCCCAGAGTGCTGCATTCCAAGCTTTGGTCACAGGACAGATGTATAAAAGGAAGCCTCACCACACATGGGAAGTGGCTTGCACTGAGAAATGTCGCAGAGGGGTCAGGGTGTCAAAAATTCCCAACTTCTCCATCCTCTATGACCTCTGTGAGGATTCTAACCTTCCCAGAGAAACACCGCTTCGTAGGAGACTCTGGATGTCAACCAGCACTAAAAGGAGGGATGAGCATCAGGAACTGCTTCCTACTTGCATTTTGTCTTGCATTTCCCTATCTACTTCCTGCCTCTGCAAGTTTTAGCAGAGGTCGATTGATGTGTCCCTTTTCCTTTCGCTTTTTAAGCAAGGACACCAGAAGTTACTAGTTCACTCCTTTCCATTCAGTTCCATTATTTCATTACCCAACACTAAAAAATAAACATCTCACGCCTTTATTTAACCCCAACAGAAAGCTAAATCTCTTCTGGCTAGATAGATGTCTGTCTTTGAACAAGCCAAGGATAACCAAGGATGGGCTAGAGTCGGGTGATAAAGACTAGCCTTGAAACCTGTGGTTAGGATACTATTGAAATCAGTAAATGTGACTGGTGAGCTTTTCTAATTTGCTGTCCTTTGCTTTGGACTTGGGAGCTACTAGTTTCATTTGTCTCTTTTATATACTAAAGAGATTGCTTTTTGACTTAGAAGGCTTATCTGTCAAATCAATGAGTTGTTTAGTCCCAATTTATTAATATTCAGTAATAGTAATATTTAATCTAACCATTTAGCTGGATATATGAAAATATTTACTTTAATAAAAGTAATTAACTTTTTTTTTTTTTGTCGGTCGTGGGGCTTGAACTCTGGGCCTGGGCGCTGTCCCTCAGCTCTTCAGCTCAAGGCATTCTACCACTTGAGCTACAGCGCCACTTCCAGTAATTAACCTTTATATGAAGTCCAAGTTACACTTGGTGCTATCCTTTGCCTTTTGTATATAAATGGACTCATCCCTTGACCTCACTTGTAAGTTATTGATGAGGAACAAAACTCAGACCAATTACAGAGAACAAGCTTCTTTTTTCTCTCATGTCATTTTCATGAGTTATGTGTCTCCTCAATTTTTATTTTCTTGTCCTATAATTGATATCCTTTTCTCTACATCTTCTGGCATTCTGATTTCTATTCTTCTCAACTTCAGGTTCCCCCTCTTCATTTTAGGGGATCTCTTCCTTCACCTGAGGAAATCAGTAACTATCAAGACACCGGATCAGAGAAACAGAGTAAGCAGGAGCTGTGTGCTCACTTTACATTCCAGAGATGCCAGTGCAGCCTTGGAATGTTATTGAACTTCAGTGGGAAAAAGACTCAAAGGCCATCCTTCCTCAACCTGCTGTACAGTTTACCTTTGTTCTTCCAATACTGTAAGAGTTTGCAGAACTTCCTGTACTTCCGACGACATTGATACATACTCTAAAATAATGGCATCTTCTCTTAACTTGTCTTTAAACACTACTAAATTTGAAGAAACCCCTTACGTTTTGTGATCTGTGGATATCATACCCAAAGGCAACATTACTTCTAAGTCACCATAGCCTACTAAGCCTTATTTGCCCTACTGTCCTTGCTTTTCTTGGATAAATTTGGTGGGTTTTTATTTATTTATTTTTTTGGTTGGGATAGAACATGTGCTCTTATGCAACCATCATTCTTTTTGATTCATCCTGCCTTAGGCAATCTTTAATTTGTTCCATTTATATGAGTAAAATATTTTGGTTATTGTTTATCACTATTTTTTCAATGCTGTACAGAATGTTTTGTTACCTGTACTTTGCAATTGTGGAGAGTAGTAGATAACATTTCATACATCTTCATTTTAAACATCTGCATGGCCAGCTGTGGTGACACATGCTTATACTTCCTACACTCAGGAGGTTGAGGCAGGAAGATTGAAAATTTGAGACTAG
Source organism: Dipodomys ordii (assembly GCF_000151885.1). Classification (NCBI taxonomy): domain Eukaryota; kingdom Metazoa; phylum Chordata; class Mammalia; order Rodentia; family Heteromyidae; genus Dipodomys; species Dipodomys ordii. Next base: position 47,941,301 of record NW_012267217.1, on the reverse strand, counting down.
TTTGGATATCATCCTATCTTTTAAACAAATACACACACACATACACACATTTATACACACTACCAACAACAACAACAACTATATAAACATCTGATATTCAAACTCAGGGCCTTGTACTTGCTGGGCAGGCACTCTACTACGTTAGCATACCTCCAATCTTTTTCATATTGATTAATTTTCAATAGGGTCTTTTATTTGTGTCCAAGCCAGCATGGATCCAGATACTATTTTTATTTCTCACATAGTTTAGCCAGGCATTGGTGGCGCACACTTTTAATTCTAATTATTCAAAATGCAAAAATTCAGGGAATCATGGTTTGAAGTCAGCAGACAAATCTAAGACTCTTATCTCCAATTAACCAGCAAAAAACTAGAAGTGGAGGCATGTCTCAAGTCAGAGAGTACCAGCTGTGAATGAAAAGGCAGAGCAAGACCTATTGGCCAGATTATTCAAGTCCAGGTACTAGAACGGAAAACAAATAAACAATAACCAAAAAAACCTGTGTTTAATTTATTTGGGCATGAATAACGAACAAAGCTTTACTGTTTTTGTACACAGACTCCAAATAATCAGTGTGACTAAAAGTAAAATTAAAGGAAAATAATCTATGTTAATATTTTATACATTAAAAACATGAATTATATGTGTACATTGTATATTAATATTTATATGCCAGGAATCTAAATGCTATTAGTATATTTAGTATGTATTTATCAAAACATCCCATTGGGAGCAGGAAAAACATTAAAAGAACATTACCATGCTATATGGCACAAGTTCTATAGTTTCTCGTTTATAGTTTATATTCTGGGATGTAGCAATGACTTAGATTCTGGATGTCTGACAAAATTTCACTGACTCCAGTAAAAGTCAATGGAAGTTTTGCCTGCGTCAGGTCATGTTCCTTAAGTTATTTAAACACTAAGTATGAATTTGGACTAATAGATAAAAAGAAATTGATTAAGGTCAAGCAGTTTATAATTAATGTGTAGCACTATGAGCATTGTATAAAGTTTAGTTCTAGAAGTTATGCCAAAGTAGGACACAATAATTTTAAAACTAACTGAAAGGCAGTAAGGCTTGTGGGGGAGGGGGGCTCATTAAATCTCCTATTTTAATAAAAGTAAATACAAAGATCCAATTATGTCTTTTTTGGAGATATTTTATATGCTGGCTGAAAAATGCTCATACCACTGTGGAATCATCTGCCACATGATTCTTGGAATTCTACTAATGAATATAGAACTGTGTATGTGTGTGTGTGCATATGCATGTATCTGTTTCTTTAATATTTCACAAAACAGTGTAAGAAAAATGATTATCTTCTTTCTGCTACAGAAATAGTAGCTTAAAAGTTTAAAAAATATGTACTAAACCTCATAAAGTACAGAATCTCACCATGAGCATCCTATAAGGAGGGGATGCAACATTTTCAGAATTATTTCTGGTTTTGAAAACATCAATTATGAAAACCATTAGGATTATCTTTTTACCAGCAGCTGCTTACCACATATCTGGGAATTTAGTATAATTTTCACAAATGAGACAGCTAATGCAGTTTTATGCTCTAACTTACCTCAAAATAGTACCATGCCTCTCAAGGAACATTCTAGGACTTGGACATATTGAGTACCATGCAGGAAATTGTACCTATGGTCTGTGGGGGGAAAAAAAACACAAGACTTACAATACCATGAAAAGGAAGGGGAGTAGGGGAGGATAACAGGTCAGAGAGAACAGAGACAGGGGGAAAATATATAAAGAGTAAAAATTATGACTGCTACTTATCTACAAAAGAACCATTCTGGATTTAATGTAAATAATTTTCATTACTTTAGTTTTACTTTAGATATCTTTTAGAGAAGAAGAAAATATCATTTAAAACTACAACATATGGTTGAAAAGTAATGATACATCCTCAGTGGAGGGGTTATTAATTCAAACATCACTGAGTATGCAGTCATAATCCCATGATCCTTACAATCACTTACCGACAAATCTGGCACATGGCTACTCAGTGTATAATTTCTCTATACTAAATCATTTCCATAATAAATTATTTTTGTGACTCATTTTATTATATCTGAAGTGATTGCTTTTCTAAAACATGAAGGAAGCATGAATCTTTTTTACTACTGTAAAGGACTTTAAAATTTTTCTTTTGACCCATTTGTCTCAAGTGATCAGAACTAAAGAATTGGTATTCCTTCTATACTGAGAATGCCTTCTCAGAGAAAAATGCCCTAAACATGTATATTGTTTTTCAAGGCAACCTGGTAATTTCTTTCAAAACACAACTCCTGACACAGGTACATCTCAGAAGCTACATGCACTGTAGTTGAAGAATATCAAGTTGATGCAGAATAATCTTATGTGCATTGAAAGAGATTTAGAAAAGACTATTCTAATTCATCCTTTTGCTAACATAATTGACACTGGCTATGATCTAAAGAAGCTGAACTTAATGACAAATTATTTCATCAGTGGTGTGGGTGAGACAAATAGCATGTAATACAGCATGGGGAAGTCAACTATATATGAATGACCCAGGTGAAAAAAGTCTGCTGTTGATAAACAACCTCAATGTCAGAAAGGGATAGACTAATTGTGGATACATATTTTTGCATACATTTTTAAATAAAATTATTTGTAATTATTTCATAGCATACCCTCACCTATACTCATATTCAAGTGAAGATTCAGTTATAACAGCTTTAAAAACATTCTACATGAAGCTGAGCACCGGTGGCTCACGTCTATAATCCTAGCCACTTCGAAGGCTGAGCTCTGAGGATCACAGTTCAAGGCCAGCCCGGGAAGGAAAGGCTCTTATCTCCAATAAATCACTCAGAAAACTGGAAGTGGCACCGTGGCTCAAGTGGTAGAGTGCTAGCCTTGAGCTGAAGAGCTGGGAGACAGCACCCAGGCCCAGAGTTCAAGCCCCATGACCAACAACCTCCCCCCCACAAAAACCCATTCTCCACACAGAACAGAAGATGTTATATTTTAATCCAAACTGCTTATCTGAACTCCATGCTGTCATATCAGTTTCCTATTTGACAAATATGTATATATACATATATATATAGTACATATCAGAAATAAATTCTTGATGATCCCCTTTAAAATCCAAATCAAGTATCATTTTTGTGGTTCCCTTATCAAATACAAAGAGCACATCATTTTTTTCCAATCCCCGTGGATGGTGTCATCACTTACAGTTTCTCAAGACAAAACCTTGACATATCTCAGTTTTCTGCCCTCAAATCTATCAGGAAGACCTGTGGACTGCATATTCACAATGAGCTTTGAGTGAGATGACTTTTCAGCCGACTCACTATTATGATTCTATTTCTATGTCTGCCCTGGATGATTACTGATAACCTTTGAACTATCTCCTTACTCCTGTTCTTATTTTCTCTACAGTCTTTTCTCTTTACAGTAGCAAGATATTATTTTAGATGACAAAATTTGTAAGCACAAGTGCTCAAGAAACCTCAGAGCCAGACAGTTCGAATGAAAAGCAAAGTTCTTTGATACTATTCTACTCTGGACATTTACCCTCAGTTTCCATCTCTTGAATACCAATAAATATGTGCATCATTGTTATCACACAATTTCTGGAGCACCTCATTCTCATCTAACTTGCTATACTTGTTGTCTCATCAATTGGTCATCTTGTGCCTCTAGAATGAACATTTCAGCGGGCAGGTTGTATTCTTCAGTTGTATTGTCAGGGTAAGAAGTTACTGAATGGCACAGTTAGATTTGCATTTAAGAAACATTGTTTTAACAACATCCTCAAGAATATTTTGGATGGATGCCAATGGCAAGGAATAGAAGTGGAAAGAAGAGGAACAACTAGAAAATTATTTCTAAGAACATCACTTAATATAGAATGGTGATGAATTCAAAGTGAACATGTTGAGTTTGAATGCTCAAAGGAGATACATGCAGAGGTATCATAAGAGCAGTTAGATATACTCAATATAGAGATATAATGTGGAGTCTTAAACTTTGTAGTTATTTAGTAAACAGCTTACAATTAGAGCTATAGAGGAAGAGATCCTCTAATCAGAACATGAAAATCCAAAACATCCAAGGTAGAATCAAAAGTTTGCAAAGGAAGAAGGAATGGTTTCTAGGTATAAGCAAAATCTACTGTTGTTTGCCCAGAAAGAACTAAAGCAACTTACTGATTTGCCTAGACGTGTGGGCTGGCAGACTCTGAATCAAATTACAGCATCATTCAAAAGAGCTAATGTGTAAAGCCATCAGAATAGAGTAGATAGACAAGCTGGGAAGACATAATGGGTTGATCAATATAACGTCATGCTTGGTATTAAATATGGTATATGATAAATAAGCAATAATGGATAGCAAGGTGCTGGGAAATGTCAAGTAGTAGAATGATGACAGAAAAAAATTAAAGAAAGGGAAGTGAAATATCTTACAAAGCTAATAGCCTATATACAATTTATATCAAATTTCCCTCTACCTTCAATCAACATAGTCTTGTATAATTTTGTAACACGGAAATCTCTATGTCTCATTGTCAACACATAGAAAATACTTTAGCTAGCACACTTTTATATGGGTTTCACAGTAATTCTATTGTACACATCAATCCTTTTGCCATTAATGCTTATGATAAAGAGATACTAACTCTAATTACAAAAATCAGGTTGTTATCAGTGGTTGTTTGAGGATATTATTGCAAGATAGTATGTGTGTGTGTGTGTGTGTGTGTGTTGCTCCTAAGGCTTGAATTTAGGTCCTAGGAGTTGTCCCTGAGCTTTTTTGCTCAAAGTTATTGCTCTACCACTTTAGCCACAACTACACATCTGGCTTTTGGTGGTTAATTGGAGGTAAAAATCTCACAGACTAACCTTTCAGGTGGGATTTGAACTGGGATCCTCAGATCTCAGTATTTTGGGAATAGTAGCCATGTGTGATGGTGTATGTGACATATCATTTATTCCTGCAATAGCCCTACAGAGAGATTCTATTGTTCCTGTTATTTTGCAACTAGAGAAGCTGAGACATGGAGATTTTGACTGTTTTGCTTGTTTAGATACAGAGCCTGAAATTATTTCAGTGTGATTCTAACACTCAGTCATTTTTCTTACAGTTGTTTTGCCTCTGGTCTTTTCTCATGTTGGACATTCATTTGCCAATCATTTTGGGGGGGAGGAGGGTAGAACTAAATCTCATAAGAAGAGTCATCTCTATAATCTTATATGATTCAGTATTAACTTTTTTATGTTTACAGTAGAAGCAAATTCTATTGTGTTGCTTTCTGAACTGAACAATCATACAGAAACTAAACTCAATAATGAAGCACTTACATATAGATTTTAATATGAAATAAATATAAAATTGTGATCAATATTTAATCTCTTACAAATAATGGGCTTATTTCCATTTCCTGGTGAGAAAGCCTCTTGAGACCCAATCAGCTAACAGAGCCGAAGACTGGAAAGGGACCACAGCTGGGTCAAGTATCTCCAAACTATTTCCTGAATGCCTGCTCTCTCTGAACTGAGATTATTTAAAACACGCACAGCAAGTACTTTCAGTTCAGCTTGCTGTATTTCCCTTACATTGTTACGAATTTTGAGTTTGTTGTAATTTCCTATACTTTGCTAAATGTATTTATTGGGTAATAGACATTTTTTTCCTATAATTTTACTCTTAGAAGACTTTAAGGTTTCAGATACGATTTTTATTTGCAATATTTTATATTGACATTTTAAACTTCAAATAGTATCTGTCTTTTATATTTAAAATCTAAATAAAATACTGCATGCATTATATTTTAATTTTTCTTAAAAAGAGATTATATTTGATATAAGGCAGCAAAAGACTATATATAAAAAGATGAAAGTAAAGGTTAGATGGTAAATTCACTGGTTTGATTTTGGTAATAATAAGTAGATAACTGAAACACAACTAAGTAACATTAGTTAAGTATATGAAGAAAGACCTTGTATTCTCAGTTTCATTCTAGACAGAGAGATAAATAAATACACATTGAGGTACTGGTTCCTAGTAGTAGAATTAGTTTTTTAGTAGTAGAATTAGTTTTTGTAAGGCTTTTGGAAGATTGATTTATTCTTTTTAAAATAATACCTAAGTTTTGATAAAGAAAGTAAATTCTGGAAGGAGAGGTGAGAGGAGTTGGGTATGACACTGGAACTCTCCAGTATCTTAACTGTGGTAATAAGAACAGAAAAGATAACCGATGATAGAACTGTAAAGAAAGTCATGCATGGATGTGCATATACACACACATGCATGTAACTCACAAATAAATACAAATAAAACTGAAGCATATGCAAAAGATTGGACTGTATCAACATCAGTTGCCTGGCTGGAATATTATGTTGCAGGGTTTTACCTTTGGGAGAAAGTGAACAACACATGAGATAATTTTCTGAAGGCTTTCTCACACTAAGATGTCAGAATACAATTACTTCAATGAAAATTTCAATATAATATAATTATATATAATTTTCAATTAACTTTGTTAAACAGTGAATTAAAGTAAAAATCAAATTAATTTTCAAACCCATATAGTTTTCATATATTAAATTCATTTAAGGCCAATGTTTCTTCCTTAGCTAGAAACATTAGAGTCAGATAAAGTGGCACATGCTTGAAATCCTAACACTCAGGAAATTGAGGTAGGAGGATCAGGTGTTCAAGGTCATCCTGGGCTACCTAAGTGAGACTTTCCTCTGCAAATTAAAGTACTTTTATTCATATAATTATCTATTTGTGATATGTTTCTAATAAGTTCACTTCTAGGATTAGTTTTATTTTTAAATTTTTGATGTTTAGATATTTATTTCAAGGGTATATGATTGAAGAGAATAGTCAGATTACATCTATAGCAAGCACATAGAAAGAGTAGTCTCAAGCTGAAAAAGTAATTATATTTTATTTTACCACAAAGTTTTTAAATGAGTAATTTTTACACAAAATTATAATAATATCAAAACAATAGTATAATGATAAACACAAGAAAATTAGCTCCAAGACTTCTTAAGTATCTTTATATATGGAATTAATAATCTAAGTGTCTTGACTTCATTAACTCAATTAAAACTTATGTCAACATTAAAAGATTGATAGTATAATGATTACTATTTTATGGATGAGAAAATTGAAACCAAAGGAAATGAAATCATTCTGTCAAGACCAAATATCAAGTATCATAAGATTATATATAATATATACACATATATTATATGGCACAAAAGGTAATAATAAGGTATGTCAAGATTAAATATTGCTTTTTTCAAAACTTGAATTACAGGCAAGGAAGATTTCTTTTGGCCTATGGGTACTTTAAATGTTTTCAAATTCTATTGTAATTTTCTCTTTTACCCAAGATAAGACCATATTAGCTAACAAAAGTGTCAGAATACTCAGATTTGGTTAGAATTAGACCTACAACAGTGATAACACTGATTATTTTTGCTAATCTTTAGATCTTTAGATGAACTATCAGGACATGTTTGTAATTTCTGTGGTCTGTAGTAAAAGAAGGAGAAAATGAAAATTATCATTTCAAGTATTTCCTATAATTCAAGAAAAGAAAGGATAAAATGACACTTTCAAATGCGTTTCTTCCACAGCTTTATAATTATTAAATGTGTTAAGTACAGCTTGATACTAATGAGATCAAATGTTGAAGTTCATGTGTTAGATTTATTCATTTAAATGTATTAGGAATTGTGCTATGAGAAAAGTAGTATTCTAAAATCTGAATGAAACATGGAAGTATTTAAATTCTTTGCCCTTAAGGAGATCAAACTCTGACAAGATACAGCCAATGGAAGACAACATGAAGTATGAACAAATGAAGTGCTCAATTAAAGTATTTAGGGGATGAGTACAAATCTAGTTCAGAAGTTTTCTCAGTTTTGATACCTAGCTGGGCTTTTAAGTCAATAAAAGCTAATTTATTGAATTATAAACTTAAAAGATCTCTTGTGATGTAAATTTCAGGGTAGGATTTATCAGCTCTATTGTCTTTATTAGGGAAAAGTCTTGCTTCTTCAGTTTACTATTGTTACAAATGTATTCCAGAGCTGGATACCTTATGGTTACTAAATATCTACCAAAAGCCAAAATAAGAGGGTGAATATGAGATAAAGAATACGAGAAATATTTGGTTTAATTTCTTATTTTAAGTATTCCACTAAAGACTTGAGGTGCCTTCTAATTGGACCACTCAAGTCCTGTGCTGATCCTGGGCTAATCTATCTGACTAGAAAGGAATTCCATGAATTAACATGGTTTACACCTTGATTTGTATGCTATATCCATGAACAAAGCTCTGCAGTAAACTTATGACTGGGTTAGTAGGATTGGTAACTGCTAATCAGAATCCATTCTTAGGGAAGTTGGATTGGCTTAACTGTTGGACAATAAATGTAGCATAGAATAAAAGTATGTCCATGCAGTCCACTCTATGAATCTACACATGCCTTCTCATTATGAAAGCCTTTTTTAGAAGAGGTGGCATGTTATGGTGGCTCTTAAAGAACAGGAAATAAATGTAAGAAACAACCCCTTTCTTGATAATTTCAGGAGGCACTTGAAGTTCTTTTAGCAAGCTATAGAAACGTTAATATTCAAATTATTAAAGTGAAGAAACTACAAAAGCTTAGTTATTCAAGTCCCCACGGATAGGTATTCAGTTACAGACCAAAAAAGGCTGTTTTAGATGCAGTTGTTTTGACCAAGACATCCTATGATGAATATCTTGTCTTCCTCTCATCTCTCCTAAGCAAAATTTGCAGAATGGAACTCTGATCAATTCTATGGGTGAGGATGGATGCTTAATGTAACATGAGTTTGATTATTCAATATGAATGCAATATTCTACATATTATTCAAGTGCTGCATTACCCATGTTTGTTACTTATACTATCTGAGGTCTTGAGATCCTTGCTACTATTTCTCAACTTTCTAATTTGATTCTATTCTTTTATGTTTCCATTCTCAGAGTGACTCCATTTTTTCCTGATATATATATATATATATATATATATACACACACATATAGATACATATATATGTATATATATATATATACAGATATATGATATATATATATATATATATATATATAATTTTTTTTGGTTGGTCGTGGGGCTTGAACTCCGGGCTTGGGTGCTGTCCCTGTGCTCTTCAGCTCAAGACAAGTACTCTACTGCTTGAGCCACAGCACCACTACCAGTTTTCTAGTGGTTTTTAGTGGAGATAAGAGTCTCATGGACTTTCCTGCCCAGGCTGGCTTTGAATCCTGATCCTCAGATCTCAGCCTCCTGATTATCTAGGATTATAGTCGTGAGCCACTGGCGCCCAGCTTTTTCCTGCTATATATTGTAGCACTTCTGTCATTTATGTAAACTGCTCTCACACATTTTTTGTGTCAGGAAATATATGTTAAGTAGAGCCCTCAATTTTTGACCCTATTTCATTTCTCACTCTCGGAGACTGAATTCCTTGAGAAAATATCACAACATGTATTTAGTGTTTAGCAAAGACTACATCTTTTATCACTGACGAGAAAACAAAAACTGGTGGGATTTTTGAGTCTCCAGATCTTTAACTTATCATTAATGTTCTATCTTCTTCCTTTGATATTTATACAACCAGATATACCAGTTTTAATTATTTCCACGTTTTCTTCATTCTGACTCTACCAGCCTCTACCGGCCTTTTAAAATTATTTTTACTGGCCTATTAAAATTATTTTTCAAAATTGGAGGCTATCCCAAACATTTCCAAATTCTGAAATTGGTAGGATATCTTGACTTTAAAGTTATTGACCTTCTTATGTGTTTCTAATGTGTTTATAAGATTATCTCTTTGTTGCTTTGTATGTCCCTCCCCCACAGTATAACCCCTGCTTTCACTATATTTGATGTCAGTATAACCTGTGGAGGAGATGGGGAAAAACCAGTTGTTTAAGGATACAGGTGGACCTGTTGCAACAATGAGAAGTACAAGTTGTCATGTCCAAAACGAGCTTTACAACGTCGGTGCGGGGGGGGGGGGGGGGGGGGGGAAGGGGGGGAAGGAGAAGGATTTGGGGATTGGGGGGGAGGGGGGAGGCTGGGAAGGGATGTGAAGGATAAACAAAGGAGGAGGCTGCAATGCTTGGTAAGAAATGTACGCATTATCCTGCCCATGTAATTGTAACCCCTCTGTACAGTATGTTCACAAATAAAATTAAATTAAAAAAAAGTTATTGACCTTGTTGAGATCCATTACTAATATGTCTCTCTATTATGGATTTCCACCATGACCTGCTGTAGAGATAGCATTCTCATAATGTTCAAATTCACTAAGATTTCACAAACAAATCTAAGAATCACAAGTCTTGATCCTTCCCATTTTGAACTGGAAATTTACCTTCCATTGTCTCTGTCTTATTGAACTTGTTCTGTTTCTCCATCCCAAACTTCAATCATTTGATCTTTACCATTTCCATCACAATCTTCTGATGCTAAAAGTTACTTCTCTACAGAGTTGTCTAAGAGACTAGGTTTTCACATGGTCAGTCCTCATTTCATTTATTTCTCTCACATTCTTTCCCATCTCCTGTTTCTTGACATATATCCTTTGACTTTCAACACTGTTACATAGGCAGCCTTGCTTGAATTAATACTTTATACACCCTTCCTTCCTTCTTTCCTTTCTTTCTCTATGTCCTTCCTTCCTTCGTTCCTTTGTTCCTTCCTTCCTTTCCAGTAATGAGATTTGTGCCTTTGGCTTCTCACTTGCTAGACAGTCATTCTATCACTGTAAAAACACCTCTAGCCCCAAATCCTTTTGAATTTCCAAGAATCATTGAATTTCCAACTCTTTTGGACTTTTCCTCACAATGGCTCCTCTCACTTCTGAATCCTCATGGCACTTGTCCATATGACTTACTTGAAACTTAATATACACATTTTAATATATTTGATTTGCCATATTTTAAATTTTTTATTTTATTGTAAAGATGCTGTAAGAGGGGTTACAGTTACATGAGTAAGGTAATGAGTACATTTCTTGTCGATCATTGTTACCCCCTCCTTTGTTTTTCTCTAATGTTGAGTTTCATTCTTAAGACTTTAAGATCTTGCTGGGCACTGACATCTCACATCTATAATCATAGCTACTCAGGAAGCTGAGATCTGAGGATCAGAGTTCAAAGCCAGCCCAGACAGCGAAACCAATGCCAAACTCACCTTCAACTAACTACCAAAAAGCCAGAAGTGGAGCCCTGGTTCAGTTAGAGCACTAGCCTTGATCATAAAAGCATAGGGATAACACCCAGGCCCTGAGTTTAAGCTCCAGGACCGACATGCACAATACAACATTGAACATAAGATCTTTGAGAACAAAGTCTAAGTCTTATGCTACTTTGTACCCTCCCTCTCCTCACAATGCTAAGTATATGAGACATGCACATTATATAATTGTTGAATGACAGAAATGAAGAATAACATGGTTGTAAGGTAGCAGGCTATTAACTCAGGCCTCCTGTTCCATAGATATACAACATTTTGTCTAAATTGTTCATTGACTGAATAATGGAAGAGTGAGGAAAGAAAGGATACAAATAAATGTTCAGTTTTGTAAGAATTCCATGAAGTGGTCAAACTTGCAAGCTCTCATATCAACAAAACCTAGATTTGAATCTAGTTTTAATAGATGTATAACAATGGGTAAGTTTCTTCTCTCTAAAACTCAGCCTTTAGGGTGAAGATTATAAGGTTACTTACCACATAGTACTGTTTTAAAGAGTAAAGTACTTAGCACTATGCTGAGAAGTTAGTAAATACTCGACTTATTTAAAATAGGCCAGGAATGGTAGTTCATACCTATAATTTCAGCTACTTGGAGGATAGAGATAGAAGGGTCATGGTTTGCTACCAATCAGAGCAAAAATGTCACTGAGACCCTGTCTCAAAACCAAACTAAACATGATGGTACATACTCTAATTTCAGCTATGTAAGTAGGAGGATCAGGCTATTGCTGGCCTGGGGAAAAGTGAAAGATCTTATCTGAAAAATAACTAAAGCAAAAATGGTTAGAGAGATGAGTGTAGTGTCAGAGGGCTTGCCCAGCAAGCACAAGGCTCTGAGTACAAATACCAGTACCATCACAAAAATAAGAAATATTAAATATTATTCTTTTCAAATATCCACAATACAAAGAAAACAATATTTTAAGGGGCTATTAGGAGGCTGGATGCCTACTGAGAGACTAAAGAAAAATACAATTCATGTCCAATGCCTCCCCAAAACACTAATTGTTATTACATTACCGGCCAACTTCCATTTCATAAGAGATAGATTGCAAACATCTAATAGCCCAGTATGTCTAACAATGGTAATTCTCCAAAAAGACGTGGTCTTTTACTTCAAGGTCTATCACCCATTGTAATTTGCTTCTAGAGTAATAATAGGTAATGGAAGTTCTGTATGGAGGCAATTGCTTCCTAGTATCCCTGTGTGTGAGCAGCACCATTGCCTCTAGTGACAACTCATTCAGTCTTGAATCTCCCCTTAGCCAGCACCTATTGCAACTACACAGTATTCTCCATCACGTGGATGCTATCGAATCCATTCAGTAGTGTTTTCCTGTGTTTATGGAAAGGTTATTTGTTTGCTTCCTGGATGATGTAAGTATTATCCTTACAGATTCACAAGTTTAAAAGTAAGGTGCTTGAGATGATAAAAATTATGTCACCTTACTAGGGTAAAAGACGTCCATTTGGCAAAACATTGTTTTTAGTGTATTTGTGAGCTTGTTTTCAGAGAATATTAGCATGTAAAGCAAAGAAAATGGTCTTGACCAATGCTTTGAGTTCCAGAATAGAACAAAAAGATAGAGAAAAGATGAATGAATGTCCTTCAGCCCTAGGATGTCAATGATTTTACACATTTACACTCTTACATCCCTTGGCTTTTACACTTGGGATTTATGCCAACACATGGTCTCTGTACCCTCCCTCCTTTTCAGGCTTTCACACTCAGAATGAATTGATCTCAGACTGAATTGTATCACTGGTGTTCTTAGAGCTCCAGCTTGCAGACAACAGATGGAGGGATTCTTGATCTCCATAATCACATCTGCCAATTCCCATAGTAAATAAATATGCACACACATATGTATGTATATGTATATATTATGTGTGCATATATACACATATATTCTATTGGCTTTGTTTCTCTGGAGGATCCTGCACATACTGCTAGGTCGATCATAAATTTCTTCTCCTTAAGACTTCTCATTTCTCTCAGCAAATTAATGGTCTTTTCATACTTTATATAGAGAAGTGATCTCCAAGTTGTTTTTTTTTCTGAGTCAGTTGGTCAACAAATATTCATAAATGCTAAGTATGTATTAATTACATGCTAAATGTATTAATACAGTATTCTACATATAGATAAAGACCTCTGCTCCCAAAAGACTTATAAAGGAATAGAAGAGTTAAAATGAGAGAGAGAGAGAGAATGTCACACTTCCTCATTTTGAATTCATGTATTCTCTTCTTTGGGCTAAACAAGTTTCTAAACTACTATAAGCTCATCAAAGACTGGCTACTTTCCTAGACTGTCAACTATGGATCTACTCAAAAGATGTCTTAGGTTTGACAAGGAACTTCAGTAGACTCTATATTCACTCTCATTAAACAGTAAATAGAAATAGACGGGGTAGGGTAGATGGATGATGAAGCTTTATGTTAAATTAAGCCTAATGTTCATCAGCCCCTAAAATATTTGCCCAGAGCGCAGCTTAAAACTCTCTTATATTTACTTAAGGAGAATAGAGGCCAAGACTCTAAATTCTTATTCTAACTAAGCAGTATTTCTTTATGAAATCCCTGGATTTGGCAGCAATATCTCCTTGCACAAATCTTGGAATCAATGCTCTGACCAATTTAAATAACATTAAATGTGAACAATGGAATAAAAAAAATTAAACCAATGCAAAACCCAAACAAAAATTTGAGAAATAGTTTTGAATTTGACTTTCAATCACAGTTTACTTTTTATTCAATCTTTGCAACATTTTTCTACAAATTTAAAACTATTGCAAAATTGTTTATTTTTAAAATTATTTTTTATATAAACACGGAATAAAAGAACATAGATGCCATTTGTCTCCCAACTTGTCTTTCTATTGCTTTATATTGTCTTTTTTATTATAAATCTTTTGGATAGGAACATAAAATCTTACTCATTGTATAAACTGAAATTAAGATGTATCTCCTTTTATTTTTCACAACTGTTTGCTTGATTTGTCAGAAGTCGATCCAATATAAAAAAATAAGTTATTCAAACCTTCATATCAGATAAAGAAAAGACTTAAATGCATTGACATAATACGTTGTCTGTCCTTCATATATAATCATAAGGTTGACATTCTTTCAATAGCAGTCAGCTTTGAAATGAACAGTAATGACAGGTTGAGGTTAAGCTATTCACAGAGAACCAGAGAATATTCTAGTACAAGATGGCTTAAACTTGAATGGAAGCAACACTGGAATTAAACCTGATTTTGGTAGACTTGAGTAAGAGTCAAAATTATGTTAAAGGCAAATTTTGCCCAGGATATAAAATTCTTCCTGCCATTAGTCAAGATGGTTACTGAGAATTTGAATGTGGACTACAATGGACTAAAGTAATAGTAATTAAATAATTGACTTCTTGGTTGCTGTGGCTTCAAAAGTGGTGTGTGTTAATGCCCAAAGAAGTCTTCCTCAGAAAAGAAAAAAAAATCTCAAGTTTGAAGGAGTGAAGATTTAGAACCGACCCATTTATTTATAGCTGAAAAGAAATGCATTGATATTATAATACTTAATATGTGAATTGGCCCTCACTAGGTCTGCTTGTTAAGTGATTTTTGAGGAAAAATTGGTTTTCATATACCTTGTTTCTAAGAAGAGATTTTTCTAGGCAAACTCTTAGCCTTTCTACTCTCCAACTTTTAGCATTTTTTATTGGATGGGGCCTATCCTTACTAGCAACACTTGGGATAAGTAAGTCTGGTATTTCTGGCATTAGTTATCATGCTGCTATGATTTGAATAAACATCCTATATGAATATCTTAAAGTTTTGTTACCCAGGAGATCTAACCTTTAAAAAGGTAAGTCACAGTGGGAGATTTTTAGGCCTTTGATAGTGTTCCCTTAAGGAAATTGTGGGATTGAGGATCTTTCTCTTCTGCATCTTATAGTAGCCATCATGATGTGAGAAATTTAGTGCCAATACATGTTCCCTTTCTTATGTGCATCTTACAACTGACCCAAAGCCCAGGGGCTTACTAATCATGGGCTGGAACCTTCCAAACTGTGAACCAAAATAAACTTTTTGTCTTTGCATATTATCTCAGGTATTTTTTGTTAGTGATAGATGACTACCACAAGAACTTCCTGACTCTCACATATTTTAAAATAGACTTCTTAGTAATAAAAATGCTAATATGCGTCCATATGCCAAGTGATGTTTAATTCCAGTTGGTGAAGAGGAGATACCACTGAAGTTTCTGAGAGCAGTTGTATAATTGGAAGGCCTGCCAGTGAGAGGTTCCCTCATTCATTTGCTCATTTCCACTTCTCTTACATTTCTACTTCTCATGTGTATGTATGATTAAATAATTTTATGGGTATCCAGGTGTCATTAACCAGCCCTTCAAAACCTATTCTTCACCCCCTTTCAGACTTCAATGGGTTACATCCAGGGCTGTTGAGTGTTAGCTTCTGGTTGGTGACCTTTTTTTTATGGTAACCAGGACTACACTGACAAAGAAATACTTGCATAAAGAAAAATAGTCCATTCCTTTATGGTAAAAAATATGTTAATAATGAGTGATATATTTACTACTTTTCCTTTTCTGCCAATACTAGGGATTGAACTCAGGGCTTTATACTTGCTCTGCTTCTTTAACCACACCCTCAGCACTTTTTACTCTGGTTAATTAGTGAGACAAAATTGTGCTTTTGGTTCGGACTGGCATGGACTATGATCTTCCTATTTACCTATGTTGCCCTAGCTAGGGTGGCAATGTGCACTAGCATACCATGTTCTTTCTGTTGAGATGTGTTTTGTAAACTATTTTTGCTGAGGCTAGCCTGGAATTGTGATCCTTCTGATCTCAGTTTCCCAAATAGCTAGCAGTATAGGCATAAGCCTCCAGTGCCTAGCCAGTAATTACTTTCTAAAGAGCATCTCATCGAGGATGCCCTTTGAAAGCAGATTTTTTTTAATAGTTGCATTATATTATACCTTTTACTTTTTTTTAATTTTTGTTGCTCGTGGGGCTTGAACTCTGGGCTTGGGCACTGTCCCTGCACTTTTCAGCTCATGGCCAGCGCTCTACCACTTGAGCCACACTGCCGCTCAGTTTTCTAGTTGTTTATTGGAGATAAGAGTTTCACAGACTTTCTTGCCCAGGCTGGCTTTGAACCGAGATCCTCAGATCTCAGCCTCCTGACTAGCTAGGATTACAGGCATAAGCCACCAATACCTGGCTATACCTTTTATTTTTAAAGACAGATTCTTACTGTGTAGCCCATGCTCCAATCCTTCTGCATTGGCTTCCAAATGCTGGGATGAAGTGTGTAACAATTAGTACACACCTTTTAGGTGTGTACCTGTGCATCCAGTTATCCTACTATACTTTTGTAGCTGAATCAATATAAGTGAATATTAACATCTTCAAAAAATTTTATTTACTGGTAGGTAAACAACTTAAAAATAGAACTCTCTATAATGCTTTATGCCTGTGCGACGTGGAAGGGCCTTTGTCAAAAACAGAGGAGTCAATCCTTGGATTACTTCGTGAAAACCATTAATTGACATTAGGGACTACGGAAGTTTTTATTTACCAGTAAAATTTCAACAAAATGTATGTACAACAATACAAAACTTTGAAAACATATTCAGTGTGGATATTTTTTAAAGTATTTGACTGTAACTCTGACTATTAAGGGTCTTTTAACTGTAAAAACTACAAGTCTAAGTGTTAAAATAAATTGAACTGCTAAACAGATCTTTGCTGCTTCAATAGAAAGTTTTTAAATAAATATTAAAAGAAAAAAGTTTTGGCAATATAAAATAAAATACTAAAGCCAGGCACCTAGTAGCTTACCCCTGTAATCCTAACTACTCAGGAGGCTGAGATCTGAGGATCAGAGTCAAAGCCAGACCAGGTAGCAAAGTGCATAAAATTCTTTTTTTTTTAATTTAATTTAATTTTATTTGTGAACATACTGTACAGAGGGGTTACAATTGCATGGGCAGGATAATGCGTACATTTCTTACCAAGCATTGCCGCCTCCTCCTTTGTTTACCCTTCCCATCCCTTCCCAGCCTCCCCCCTCCCCCCCATCCCAATCCTTCTCCTTCCCCCCTCCCCCCCACCGACGTTGTAAAGCTTGTTTTGGACATGACAACTTGTACTTCTCATTGTTGCATCGGATCCACCTGTATCCTTAAACAACTGGTTTTTCCCCATCTCCTCCACAAGTTATACTGACATCAAATATAGTGAAAGCAGGTTATACTGTGGGGGAGGGACATACAAAGCAACAAAGAGATAATCTTATAAATGCGTTAGAAATACATGCATGAAAGAAAAAACATTAAAATACATATCTAAGGGTTCATTTTCCTGACATCACATTATCTGACCTTTTCCGCTTGACTCGTACATATACTAGATATTGCAAATAAGGGAAACCATGGGACCTATGTTTCTTTGGGCCTGGCTTACTTCACTTAATATAATTTTTTCCAAGTTTTTCCATTTCCTAACAAATGGGGCAATGTCATTCTTTCTGATGGAGGCATAGAATTCCATTGTGTATATATACCACATTTTCTTGATCCATTCATCTACTGAGGGGCATCTGGGTTGGTTCCATATCTTAGCTATGGTAAATAATGCTGCAATAAACATAGTTGTGATGGTAGCTTTAGTGTGGTCTTGTTTGTAAGCATTTGGGTAAATGCCCAAAAGTGGGATTGCTGGGTCATAGGGGAGTTCTATGTGAAGTCTTTTGAGGAACCTCCATACTGCTTTCCAAAGTGGTTGGACAAGTTTACATTCCCACCAACAATGAAGTAAGGTTCCTTTCTGTCCACATCCCCTCCAGCATCTGTTGTTATTAGAGTTCTTGATTTTTGCCGTTCTTTCTGGGGTGAGGTGATATCTCAATGTTGTTTTGATTTGCATTTCTTTTATGGCTAGGGATGTTGAACATTTCTTCATGTGTCTATTGGCCATCCTTCTTTCTTCTTCAGAGAAGATTCTCTTTAAGTCTTTCGCCCACTTATTTATTGGGCAGTTGTTTCTTTGGGGATTTGTTGTTGGGGGGTTTAATTTTTTGAGTTCCAAGTATATTTTAGATATGAGACCCTTGTCCGTTGTATGGCTAGTAAAAGATCTTCTCCCAATCTGTGGGCTTTCTATTGATCTTGCTAGCTATGTCATTTGCCCTGCAGAAGCTCTGCAACTTTGTGCATAAGATTCTTATCTCCAATAAACCACTCAGAAAACTGGAAGTGGCACTGTGGCTCAAGTGGTAGAGTGTTAGCCTTGAGCTGAAAAGCTGAGGGACAGCATTCAGGCCCAGAGTTCAAGCTCCATGACCGACTCCTCCTCACCCCCCAAAAAAGATAAGGTTGTATTCATCACTGAATGACATCTTATGTATCCATAAATACACAATAATAAAAAAATAAACTTTCAAGCCAAGCACTGGTGGCTCACACCTTTTATCCTAACTACTCAGGGGGCTGAGATCTGAGGATCTTGGTTCAAAGTCAGCCCCTGGCAAGCCTATGAGCTTATCTTTAATTAAACACCAGAATACTGGAAGTGGCACCGTGGCTCACAGTGGTACAGTGCTCGCCTCAAGCAAAGATTTCTCAGGGACAGTGCCCAGACACTGACAAAAACATTTTGAAAAATAAAATAAACTTTCAGTAGCTCGAAGAACAGTAGCTGTTCCACCTTGATCAGTACTGGAATTGGTAATTGGACATGTGCTCCTATTATGTATAAATACGAAAGTAAGTGGCATTGATTTAGTGAGACTAAAATAAGCTGATGTCTGGAAAGTTCAACTTAGTCTCAGCAAGTTTCAGTAGAGCTGCCATGGGAGGAGTGAAAGGCAGGCCACGCAGCTACGGAGTCTATGACTGAAGGAAGTAGTTGGAACTGACAGAACAGTCGTGTGTTGACCACAAGTTAAGTAATAAAAAGACATTTTCAGTTGAGTTTAGAATAACTTCCAAGTGGAGAGGAGAGGGGTGACAGTTCAGAGATGCCTCTATCCCTTACACTGTTGTAAAGTTAGTAGCTTGGGAACCTGAATAAAAATGGTGACAAAAGACCATTGGGATTTCTCCAAATGCAGTCCTTTGTAAACATCAGATTAAGAGAAATCCTTTTCTACAACAGAGTATTGTTTCAGGTAGCTTCAAGGTATCTGTCTATAAATTGAAGGAAATATATGAGATCTAGACAACAAAGAGTAAGAAAACTTTAATGACTCTGTCTAGTATAAAACTTGGCACATGGAAGCAAATAGACCAAAGGCTTGTGCTAAGAAAAAAATTAAAGGAATTGTGTAATCTAGGACAAAAAGGAGCAGAAAAAAGATTACTCTTGAGAAAGAAAAGAACTACAAAAGCTGCCAACTTCCCAGGAGAGGATTTCCTCAACAACCATGTCAGATATCATAGACAATATTGGAGACGTAACTGTGGAATGAAGTATCCAACTATCAAGGACCAGTGAGATTTCTCAAACAACTCAGATAGTACATTAGCTCAAATGTTCAGTAGTCAGAATGTCTGTTCAGAAAGATTCAATCTTTTCTGTGGTCATTCAGGAATATGTATTTTCTATCTTCCTCTTTTCTGAGTAACAGCTTTTTTTTTTCCAGTGGTGGGGCCTGAACTCTGGGCCCCCTTGAACCATTCAGCTCAAGGCTAGCGCTCTACCACTTGAGCCACAATGCCATTTCTGGCTTTTTCTCCTTATGTGGTGCTGTAGAATTGAACCCAGGGTATGCAAGGTGAGCACTCTACCACAGAGGCACATTCCCAGCCCCTGAGTTACAGCTTTTACAGCAGCTCAGATAACCTAGATCAGCAGGCCTAGGGCTTCCTTCTTAATTTGCAGGCCCCAAGATCAAATGAAAATGCAGTTCCATGTGTTCTAAAAAGCAGAACAAAAGTATAATTTCAAATATAAAGTGGGTTTTTCCTTATTTTTTGGGGGGGGGTCCAGTCGTGGGGCCTGAACTCTGGGCCTGGGCTCTGTCCCTCAGCTCTTCAGCTCAAGGCTGGCGCTCTACCACTTGAGCCACAGCGTCACTTCTGGTTTTTTTCTTTTTGCTTATGTGGTGCTGAGGAATTGACCCAGGGCCTCATGCATGCAAGGCAAGCGCTCTACCACTGAGCCACCTTCCCAGCCCCGGTTTTTCCTTATTTTGTAATAAGCTTTGACTAATAATGAGGTTTTATGTTCACTACTCATTGCCATTCTACATAAAAAATTTTAATTTTATGATTCATCTTTATATTGTGTGATGCCAGTTTTAAATGTAAATATGAGTGTTAAATGTGCATGCAGAATTACAAAAATGGCATAATTTGTATTCTTTGGCTTGGGCATGTATGTGTTTTGTTCTTTACAGAACCTAGAAACACTACACATATCTAATTGAACTGTTTATATATTTTTATTTGCAATCTGTGCAAATTCTAGTAATGTTCATTATCTTTGGCATACTGATGAGAAAAGGAAGAATTAAAGAATGAGTTGCAGTTGCTGTATCTGTCTCTTTCATTTTGATATCATTTTAGTATAAGTTGCTGATAAATACAAGGGAAGGAAATAAAAGATTGAAAAAAAATATAATAAAGTTATTTTTTCCATTTTGTACTGCTCTGAACATTTTCTAGTTCACAGGGAAAACTTGGCTTCTGGGGCAGTCAGTGCCTTACTTTATTCAGTCATAGACATAATAATGTTATTGTGCACTCACTTTTCATAGTCCTAAATTCCCAGGTATCAGAGGTCTTCTGAAATTTCTGTTTTGAAGGACACAACATAAATGCTGTATATGAATGGGTAGCAGGGAACCGAGAATACACACATTGTACATTCCTGTCCTCACACTCATGTTCTTGACTCTAAAAGCACAGATTCAAAAATAAGATTATCAATAATTTCAAAATAGTAACAAACATCCAATGAAAGACTTGTGAGTATAGGGCCCTCACAACCAATCAGGCCAAACATGCATAAGACCAGCTGGATCTGAAAGAACCACAGGAAATATGATCTGAAGATCTTAGACTTTGAGCTAGATTCAGGGTCTGTGTGTGTACCACTGGATGATCTCATTTGAGATGAGGATGGGAGAATTCTTTTATGAGAAAAAGAATAAGATGAAAAAGTTTTGGTGAATAAAAAAGACTATGAATTCACTTAAAATCTTTCCTTTTCCTTCAGGACACACAGATGAAATTATCCACTCTTTTTGTTAGGTATATATAACATAACTAAATCTAAAACAATGGAATCTGGACAAAAGTAATACACAGTAGTTATCTGCCTGACTAATAGAAATTTCCTGCATAATCTGCTGCTGTCTTTGTTTACTTGTCTGAAAGGAAAATACAGAAGTCCAGTTGAGGACTCATATTCTCCAAAGGAATGACTGAGCAGCAGTTCAGAAGGGTCCTGGAGCTCATCAGATGCTTTGTGCAATATGTTAAGCTACTGAGATTTGGGGCATGCTTTCAATAAATGTTAACTTCTTTTGCATAGAAGTTCTAACAGCAAAATAAGGTACTTTTAAGTCAGGAACTTATAAGGAGGGGTGCTCAATGACAAGAAAAATCAGGTCAAGTCAAGCAGCTGACACTGGTACACAGGAGACATGGAATTGTTCGGGGCTATGAAAAAGACACTGGTTGTAGGGATAGTTGGATATAGGGAGTTCACTGGTTAATTACAAATCTTGAGATGAAGCCACTGTTTTAATTTGGTGGGCCATGGTGGCTAGAGTAACAAGTTTTTCTTCAATTAGTGTTGTCATTTCTTAGAGGGTATCAGTGACATCCACTGCTTTATTCTTAATTGTGACACTCTGTTTCCCCTATGATACATAAGGCACACTGTAATCAGATATTTTTTGCTATACTAATTCTTTCTTGTCTGTTTCATGCAGTATGACTTTCGTAAGGTTGACTTGGTCAGTTTTGTTAACTGCTGTCTAGTACAGTACATAGTACTTATATGACTGAATAAATGAAAGCAATTAAGATGTAAACTACATTCACTCATTAGGGTATTTAATATATTAGACATTTGGTTCCTGTTTTGTCCCTTAGTACACATTTAATGAATCTCTTGTATCTAAGCTCGGTCTTTTTTGACAGTATCTCCATTTCATGCACACTCCTATCCACACTGCATAGGCCTCTATAATTTGCCTTTTACTTCTTTAGGCAGTATTTAGGATAACTCAGAGACTTAAGCTTACTAGGCAGGTATTCAACCACTTAAGCCACATCTCCATTGTCCTTTCAAGGCAGATTCTCACTTTATTATGTCTGGCAAGCTTTGGTTGTATTTCTTTCATTCGTGTTTACCCATATAGCTGGTAATCAATAGGCACTCAACCCTGTGCCCAGCTATTGATTGTGATGGAATCTTGAAAACTTCTCTTGGTTGGGGCTAGTCTCACACCACAACTCCCCACCCCTTCCCATCACTGTCTCAAGTAGCTCAGATTACAGATTTGGGATGTAAGCACCTGTCTTTGCCTTACATGTTGACCTTCATTCAAAATTTGCCTCACTTCTGCTTAAGGTAGATTTCCCTGGACTTTCTTCTCTTGGTTCTGACTCTTTTTGGTCATTTTGCCCATCCTTTCAAACTCAACCTATCTTGCAAATCACAATTCTGTGTGTTTGTTATATTTTTGACAAATATCAATATAATAACATGTGCCACAAAATCTGCCCTCCCCTACTTCCAGTCCTAACTGGAAGTTAACAAAACTGACCAAGTCAACCTTGGCTCTCTATGCAAATGATTATGTTCACATAGCCATATTGCATCACAGCAGTGAAGCAGGATAGGCTGAGGGAATGTAGTGCCTGCTCATAAAATCATTTTAAGTAAAAGACTTCAAGATCCTTAGAACTGTCATTCCAATCTGTATATTTACTGTAGAACAAAAAATATCAAAGTCTAATGTATTTTTTCCCCTTTTTGAGCTAATACCATCCATTTATGTGACAGGAAACCGAAGCGCAATAAAGTCAGTAACCTCCAAATTTGTTTCCCCAAACATTCTGCTTTTTTCTTTTTTTCTTTCCCCTCTAAACTGTGGATGATTAGAACTGACAATCACATAGCTTGGAAAGGAATTAAATGCAATAACCTAAAGCTATAGTGTTTCAAAGGCTTAGGCTACATGCTGTGATATAGATCTCTGGGAATTTGTTATGTATCTGTTTTGAGATAAACATTTTGATGCTGTTAAAATTCTGTAACTTTCTATTTAATTTCCCCAAAAAATAAGCCATTCTGGTTGCTATAGAAATGATTATGATGTCACAGAAGATGATGGCTTCTCGTAATCTATAAGCAGCAAGAGCAGATGTGCTTGTAAGAAACAAAGATCTTGTTTCCATACAAATGTTCTCAAAATAAAACACAAAAGAAGAAAAATACCCAGAGCACATAATGCAAAGAAAAAGAATTGCTTCTAAATAGAATGTTTTACAAAGTTTTCCATAAAGCCTCAGCTGCTCTTCAAAGCACAACCAGCTTGAACATGGATAGCAGACGTGAAATTACAGTATTCACAAAATTAGTATTCAGCTTGCAGAATCTCTCCTTTCAAAGGCTTCATGCATACTTTATGCATGCACAATTATAGAGGCAGGTAACGAGAGAGGTTCTGATTTTCCCATTGTTATTATTGTACTTAGCCGGATAAGTCTTAATAAAAATTGCTTTGTTAAAAAATAAATCTCAGCAATAATTTATTAACTCTGTTGAAAAGTCTTTTGGCTTGCATTATAAAATACATTGGATATTTTTTTCAGAAGCACGTATCTGTCCATAGCAGTAGATAGCAACATATCTACTTTTTATAAAGAATCAAAGCTCAGTAACATATATGCAAGCTAAAATAATTATTTATTATTATTATTTATTCACATCACAAATTATTAGAGGTTTTAAAAAAGGAAACAAAGTTTATAATTATGGCCACTGGAAATACAATGGAGGTGATAATATATCAAACAAATGAGTTAGATCAAAATTCATTTAAATGTTTCAATACCTAACTTTGATTTTATTCCTACACACCTTGATAGCAATTTATATTCTTCTAAATTAATTCAGTTTCTCAAGCTTCTGAGCAACCCAGAATATTTCTTAGAATTAATCAGAGTTTACACAATAAAAACAAGTCAATAATGATACTCTAGTTTTGTTCATTACAATAAAAACTTTCTCCAACTAACTTGCAATGGGATTATGCCAAAAAAATTAGGTCTTTATATAACCAAATGAGATATAAATAGTAAAAATGAGATAAACTATGTGTTTTAAACAAGTACTAAGATGCTCTTGTCTTAAGAAATCTACTAGAAAATAGAGAATATTCTATTATAAACAAGCATAAAATACTACTATATGTATATATACAATTAGAATTCTTTTTTAGAATTCTTATATACAATTTAATTTCAATTTAATATCCAAATTACTTTTTCAGAGGGAAATGAAAATACTAGAAGGATTACATAAAAAGAAAACAAGTAAAAAATAAGCAAAGAATAAAAAATACCAACTCACTATGTTTTCTAGCCTGAGCTCAAAGAAATGGAAACTAAGTTAACAGGTGTTTCTGAAAGCTTGACTTTAACCCCAGTTTTAGTTCTGTGGTCATATTGGAGTCATGCACTATTTTAAGACACTAGCTCACTTTTCGAAAGTACATGATAGGAATACAGTACTTTGATGGACACTAGAGTTTGAGCTGTATATAGAGAACTAAAACTCTATGATCATATAATTCTGAAAATGAGGAGGTAAAAATAGTTGACAAGATTTTTATAAGCACTGGAAAAACCTAGGAGACACCAAACAGATATTGTGTAAGAACTGCAAAGGAAGTAATTTTGGCAAAGTACAAAGGCCTAAGAAAAATGTAAGTATTTGAATTTACAAAAATGTAAAAAGAAACTGCATTCAAATTACTTCTTTTTACTTTTTGCCACTTCTTGGGCTGGAACTCAGGATCTGGGCATTGTCTCTGAGCTTTTGTGCTCATTAGTGCTCTATTACTTGAGCCATAGCTGCACTTCCAGGCTTTTGGTGGTTAACTGGAGATAAGAATCTCACAGACTTTCTTGCCCAGACTTGCTTTAAACCAGGATCCTCAGATCTGAGTAGCTAGATAACAGGCATGAGCCCCTGCTGCCCAGCTAATATTGTATTTATTGAATGACTGAATGGACAACATTGGAATATTTTATTGTATTGATGAAGAATTTCATCTTTAGGAAAATTTTATTAACAAAAACAGGGCATAATCTGTGTAAGGCACTGTTTTAAAATCAAGATTATTATTATTATTATTATTATTGGAGGTTGTGGAACTTGAATTCAGAGCCCATGCACTGTCCTTGAGCTCTTTGGCTCAAGGATAGTGCTCTACCACTTTGAGCCACAACTCCACTTCCAGTTTCTGAGTCGTTAATTGGAGATAAGAGTGTCACAGGGACAAATCTGTCCCAGCTAGCTTCGATCTCAGCCTGTTGAGTAGCTAAGATTACAGGCATGAGCCACCAGTGCCTGGCAAGAACATTATTTTTTAAAAGATGATTCAGTCTTTTGCTAAAATTACTCTAATACAAAATAGCAGAAAAGACACATAGTGCATGAAAATCTGTATCTTATTATGAGCTCAATAATAGCAGTATTATTTATTTATTTATTTATTTATTTTTTGGTCATGGATCTGAATTCTGGGCCTGGGCACTGTCTCAGCTCTTCAGCTCAAGGTTAGTGCTCTACCATTTGAGCCACAGCACCATTTCCGGCTTTTTTCTGCTTATGTGGTGCTAAGGAATCAAACCCAGGGCCTCATGCATGCAAGGCAAACCACCTTCCCAGCCCCAATAATAGCATTATTGATATAGACTATAGGTATTAAATAAGTTAAATGTTATAAACCATACATTCATAAGACAAGGTATCAGCATAGTTGTGGGACAGAAGTAAAAATATGATGTAATGACTTAAAAGATTGAAGCCACATGTAACTAAGATATGATAGACTTTGATGGCTTTTCATATACAGCTTTTGCTCATAGATTTTCTGTATCTGTGGTTTGATGGCATTAAAAATATTAATAATCAAATTTGCTAGTTTAAGAATACCCAACAAGAGCAAAGAACAGTTTTTATTTTGGGAGGGTGACAATTTCATTGTCAAATTATCCTGAGCATAGATTAGACAAAATGATTATTGCCATGTAAGGGTTTTCTGGAAAAGGACACATATGCTCAAGCTATAGCTGGCTGAGGTTTGGGTTCAGAAATCTAAAAACGGTATATTTTATTAGGAATAATGCATTTAGAAAAGCAAGCATTGGAAATGGCTACTCTCACCCAGAGGCAGCAAATATGTTTAAAAATGACAATACGGGGGCTGGGAAGGTGGCTCAGTGGTAGAGTGCTTGCCTTGTATGCATAAGGCCCTGGATTCCATTCCTCAGTACCACATAAGTAGAAAAAAGCCAGAAGTGGCACCGTGGCTCAAGTGGTAGAGCGCTAGCCTTGAGCTGAAAAGCTGAGAGACAGCACCCAGGCTCAGAGTTCATTCCCCATGACCAACAACAAAAAAAAATGACAATATGTATGTGTGTATATATATATATATATATATATGTATATATGTATTTGTATATATAGGTACATATATGAATGTATGGCTACATATTAAATTATCCTGTGTGTGAAGTACTCTATTTCATTCTATGTTATTTTTTTTAACTTGTACTTTTTGTGCCATTCCCAGAGCTTGAACTCAGGGCTTAGAAGCTGTCCCACAGCTTTTTTGATCTCCACTTGAGCCACTTCTGGCTTTTTGGTAGTTAATCAGAGATAAGTCTCACATACTTTCCTGCCCAGGCTGGCTTTGAACTGTGATCTTCAGAATTCAGCCTCCTGAGTAGCTAGGATTATAAGTATGAGACACCAGTGCCTGGTATGTCAATATTTGAAGATAACAGTTGTGAGTCACTAAATGCACAGCCTATTGATGGGTTATGACTAGGCACTTGAAAACATTATTCTAGAAGGCTATATTTAAATATTTCAGCTATGCTGATATTCCTGTCCAATGGAGTGGAAAACTAGAGTAGAGGGTGAGTCCTGCTAAGAATATTTCAAACAATAGTAGACGCAGCCCCAACCTTATATGTATGCTAATACACTAAACGTGCTTAACTCAGGTACTGAAACCATGCTTGTGAACTCTGGTTTCTTTGATGATTTCTTACCATTAGCTAATTCTAAAAATTTCATATGAAATTTTAAGTACAAGTCACATTTGTATTGATACAGCAAGATTACTCTTTTAAAGGATTCTTATGGGCAGTTTATTTGTAAATTAGAATATTTAAAAAAGAAAAGATAGACTCTGTTTTAGCTTATGTATTTATTTGTTATGTAGCTTAAAACTACCCACTGCTCATAAAAATGACTTTCTCTACAATTCCATTATTCATATGAGTTTTAGTTTCAGTTATATCACACTGCATTCATGGCCAAATTATGACCTTATTGACTCAAAGATCTCCTAAAATGATGGTGTAATGGCAATTCCTCTTTGGTGGAAAGGGATCATTCTTGTTCTTATTTTTAAAGAATCTTCATTTGAGTATATGTTAATTGATTTTGAAGTTTCATTTTAGTCTATGTCTGAGACTAAAGGTATAAGGATATGTTGCCTTTAAATATAGTGGTAATTTCTGCTCACTTTTTATATTGTCATCAGATGTAAGTATGATAATCTTTTGACATCAGCTCACAGTACACAATGGTTGGCAAAAGCTAGTAACTTCAATGAATAACTTAGTCTTCATACGATCCAGAGGCCTTAAGCTGCCTTGTTTTCTTACCCTGGTTTTGAAGGAAGTACTTGGAGTTCAGTTGGCAGAGAAAGGAAGATATTCCAAAGCTCCAAATGAAAAACAGTCAATAAGTAAGTGATAGGGATAATGAGAGTAAAAGGCTGTCATACTAATTAGAAGACATTGTATCTAAAAGCAATGATCTACTTCCAGAGGAACTTAAATTCTGGTACAAGGTCATAAATGTCTCTGACCTGAACCTTGCTTCTCGTTTGTACAATGACCTGGTATAATCATTGGCCTTGGTGTAAAGACACAAATAAATATTGGACACATATAACCTCTAAGGTTTGGTTGTCCATCTGGCTCCAACTTGAAGGAATAAGAAAGCTGATATGAAGAGTGAAACACAATATGGGAGCTCCTGCTGAGGCCAATTCACTCTTCAGCACTCTCAATTCTGACAGTGCCTGGTACCTCCTCTTCCCAAGTAACATTCCACTACTCACCACCCTCCCAAGTTCTTAGTATGGAGTCTGAAGGTCTTCTCCCAAGCAACACAAAGTAAACAAGTAAGCAAATCCATTTTACAATCTCCCAATGTTTAAAAAACATATTTGTTTAGTAAAGAACTCTTCATTGAGGCTACTACTTCCCTTTAAGCTTGAGTGACTGTGTAATTTGACTTGGAAACCAGGGCACTTTTAAACAGTAAATGGGGCACTATTAATAATTATGTTAGGACCACAGCTCTAAATTGGGCTGTTCTTAGTAAATTAGCTTTAAGGTCACCATTTATATAGTCTTCTCAATTGAAGAGTAGATTATTCACCCTACTCAGTGTTGAGACTGGGGGTGGGGGTGGGGGTATCAGCTTTCCCTACAAAAATCCAAAGATGCTTTTAGAAAATTTATACTTCCATATAAAACCCAGATTTCTTGTCACCTCTTCATGACTCTTCACTCCCACTGTTCTCTGTCAACCTTTCAATGACTCTACCTTTATAGACTTCTGCTCCTACTTCAACATTTGCTTTATTACTCTAAGAATTATCAGAACTAGATCTCTTGATTGTCCTATCATTTTTTTGTTAGATAACCCAACCCTTATTGGTCATGAATTTTAAACCTCCATTCTAGATCCTGGCATTTTGTACTTCATCAAAAAATATCAACTTTCTCTTCACAGTCTTTTATACTACTTCTCACTTGGCATTCCCACATACAATGCTTCTCAACCTCACTGATAAACACGGTCTCTACATCTCTCTACTTACTACTATATACTACTATATATAATCAGTTCTCTTTCTATTCATACCTTGTACAGAGTTTTTTTTAATTGTACGTTCCTATGATATACCTCTTTAAAATAAGCTCAATTTATTTGATTTGGTGACTTCTAGCTTTCTTCCTTGCAAAATATTGACACTGGATCAGTCTGTGGCTCAATGTTTTCAACTTGGGTAGTGAGCTAAACTGTCACTACAGCACTCAGCATACCAACACCTTATTTTCTGCTCACCAATCTCAAATAAGTCGTATATTTTCATTATCAATATTTCTATATCTTTTTAGTAAGCAAGCCTCTCTCATATTCTTCATAGGGACTGTTTCAAACTTATTGTACTTGGTATGTCTCTTCTACTGTCCCTTAGTAATAACATTAATATCTTCTTCAAGCCTTCCTCATCTTCTCATCATGACAACTGACAAGTTTATTTGCATCTGTACCCACCTTTTCATCTAAAGTCCATGAAGTAGGTTTTCCCCTTTCTGAAGTTCATCATGATACCTGTACAATAGATCCTTTTCTTTCCTAACTTCAGAAATTTCCCTTCACAGCTATACATTTTAAACTCATAAAGAAATGGTTATAAATAATGTCTTTACTATTAAAAATTATGATTGCAAGTATATTATTTCTTCATAGGAGAAGCATGTAAAAATAAAATGATCAGAGAGTGGCCCAGGTTTAGAACTAGGGGTTTTATGTATGATAGCTTGCCAAAGCAATGTCTAGCTCCACATCAAGAATTACTTCTTAAAGTCATATTTCCAAAGACCCTCAAGAAGCAGGTACCTCTCTGTCATCCATATTATATGGTGAAGAAATATAATTACTATTTAAATATTCAACCAGTCTGATGTCAAACATTCTCTATCAAAACTATTGGGAAATTAAAATGTAAAAACTCTCAGAAACATATCAGATACAATGTTCATTTTATTTTCTTGGTTACTTCTTGGTGTTTTGGGAGACTCTTTTAGATTAGAACAGTTAATTTTTTTAAAAATCCTGTTCAGGAGACTGAGATCTGAGGATCATGGTTCAAAGCCAGTACAGGCAGGAAAGTCTCCAATAAACCACCAAAAAACCAGAAGTGACACTGTAGCTCAAGTGGTAAAGTGCTAGCCTTGAGCTGATGAGCTGAGGGACAGTGCCCACACCCAGAGTTCAAGACCCAATGACTGACAAAAAAAAGGAAAAGGAAAAAGAAAGTCCTAGATACAGGTGGTGGCACACATCCATAATTCTAGCAATGGGGAGGCTGAAGCAGGGGGATTGAGATTTTAAGGCCAAAGTAGATAGCAAGATGTGTTTACAAACAGCAAACAAACAAAGGCTCTAATGCAAAACTACCATAACACTTATAAGCTCCTTTTGTAAATAATGCCTTTGTTATTCAATAAAAGTATGATATATTTTTGTCTAAAATCCTGTTATGAGCAAGTCAATATACAAACTCCATGTCTATGTAAACTGTGAATTAAAAATGTAAGATAATATAAGTATGTTTCTTTGCCCTTGTATTCTTTTTATTTGGTTACAAGTCCTAATCTGACTAGATGCATTTAATAGATCCTAGCAAAATGACTTTTACTATTTACTAGAAAAAATATTGTTTCCTGAGAATTTAAAGTATCAGTCAATGCTCTAGCCATTCAAAATTAGGACATTTACCCTAGAAAGTCATCTATTCATTCTTTGCACATGGTAGGTTAAGCAAGTCTTAAAGAGAGAAGGTTATGATCCATGTTTCTAGGAAAATTATATTCGAAATTTTCTCCTTCAAAACAAAAAAGCAAAATGTTTAAATATGCTTGGTAACCCAGAATATATATAGATTAGAACATTTCTAAACTGCATCTCATTGTTACCATTGCTGCCCAGATATTTGTTTATAGGACAATTATCTTTTAATTTATTCCCATAGATTCTCAGGTTACTCAGTGTTCAGAAGAACAGAAGATAGGTGCTAATGAATATCTGATATAATGGTACTGCATAGCAGATAGATCATCTTTCACAGATGAACATTATGTACTTGGATTCTCCATTTGATTGGACTTCTAAGAATACATTAGATTTTGGGTTTTCTTTCAAGAGATTTAACAGTGGGCAATATGTTACTCCAAGTGTGGGATTTAACTATAGCAACAGCTCTCTATCAGTGATGAAAATAATTGGCCAAATGGGACTCAGTATATTATGATGGCTGTGAATGTATTTTCTAAATGTATTTGATACCATATTTGATACTGTAAGAATCAGGACAGTTAAGTAACTATACTCTTAAAAATTGCAGTTGGTGTTAAATGATAAAATACACCTAACATGCATACTCTGATGCCTGGGGAAAAAAATGAGTTTAATGCTAATAATGATGACAAACATGGCTACCTTAGTTCCACTCTAGCTTCAGTGAATCCAGTACACCATCAATTTAATACTGTATAGATTCTGAATACAAACTTCCCTCTCAATAATAGTGTATTTCAAAAGCACAATCCACCGAATGGAACAGCTTCTGAAATATAGTTTGACTTTTTTAGTGATATTCTGTGTCTACTGAGTGGGACTTTCGTAGATGTCTAGTATCTCACCCATGATGTCAAGTTTAAATACCTTTTGAAGCTTGAATACCACTGAAGGGGGAAAGATAGTGATGGTGTTATACTTTCTTCATATATTGTTTTTATACAGTTCAGAATGTCATCCTAACTTCTATACTAAGCTAACCTTTCTCTAAACCACACATCTTGAGAATTCAGAGGAAGTATAATTTGACTTTACTGTTTGTAAATGACCTTTCTTTCATTCAAAACCCTTTCTATAGCTTATACTCTCTTTTAGTTACCAAGCAGAAAATGGCACCCTAGTACTATACCTTTAGAGCTGTTAATTTCCTAGGTTGTAACCATCTGGCCATGAAGAAGGGGAAGATGGAACCCTTGCATTTCCTCTCTTTTTTCAGACCTTTGTAGAAGTGTCTATGTTTATGTGTTTGTGTGCAGGTACTGGAAATTGAATTCATGACTTTGCTCTCTCATTTGGTCTCTCCTCTTCTCTCAAAACTGGTGCTCTATGGTGCTCTACTGCTTGAATCATACCTCCACTTCCACTTCCAGGTCTTTTCTTTTCTTTTTTACTTTTGTCTTTTTTTTTTTTTGTCAGTCCTGGGCTTGAACTCAGTCTAGGTGTTGTCCCTGAGCTCCTTTTTTTCAAGGCTAGTGTTCTATCACTTAAGCCACAGGGCCACTTGTCTTTTTCTCACAGACTTTCCTGCCTGGGATGGCTTCCAACAGTGATCCTCAGATCTCAACCTCCTGAGTAGCTAGGATTACAGGTGTGAGCTCTGCTCACTTCCAGATTTTTGCTTGTTAAATGGTGATGAGACACAGATTTTTCTGCCTGGACTAGATTCAAACAGCAATCCTCAAATCTCAGCCTCCCAAGTAGATAGGGTTACAGATGCCCAGCTATAGGACTGTTCAAGCAAGTTAGGAGATTGCCATACTGTTCAAAGAATACTGGTTTACAAAGACTTGAAGAGTCTCACAAATTAGACTGTACTTCCACAAGCTTTTCAGAGGACTGAAAAGACGAGATCATATTACTATCAATGCTTCTCTCTTTCTCTTCTCTCTTTTACACACACACACATACACACACACACACACACACACTTTTACTTGGTCATGGGCACTGTTCCTCAGCTCTTCAGCTCAAGGTGAGCTCTCTACCACTTGAGTCACAGCACCACTTCCAGTTTTCTGGTGGTTAACTGGAGATAAGAGTCTCACAGACTTTTCCTGTCCGGGCTATATTACATTTTCTAGAAACATCAGTGTTTTTGTACAAGAGCCTTATCTCTAATTGCAAAATGATACTTTAAGAGTTGTTAAAAGAAACTAATCAAGGTAAAAGGAATATGATCCTTATCATGTAAAACTCACCAGCCAGAAAGACAGACCCTAGGCTATCAATGTAGTAAGGGAAGCAAAGGTACTAAAATGCTTACTTAAGAATTGGATTTTGATCCACTCATCTACTGAGGGGCATCTGAGTTGGTTCCATATCTTAGCTATGGTGGATAATTCTGTGATAAACATAGTTGTGCTTGTAGCTTTAGTATGGCCTTGTTTGTGATCATTTGGGTAAATGCCCCAAAGTGGGATTGCTGGGTCTAAGCTCTATGTGTCGTCCTTTAGTAACCTCCATACTGCTTTCCAAAGTGGTTGAACAAGTGTACACTCCCACCAACAGTGCAGTAGGGTTCCCTTTTGGCCACACCCCCTCCAGCATCTGTTGATATTACATCTCTAGATTATAGATCAAGAAAATGTGGCATATATATGTATATGTATATATTCATATATGTACATACTATATATATATATATATATATATATACACACACACACACACAATGGAATTCTATGTGTCCTTCAGAAAGCATAACACTGCCCCATTTGTTAGGAAATGGAAAATGGAAACACTTGGAAAAAATCATATTAAGTGAAGTAAGCCAGATCCAAAGCAATATAGGTCCCATGGTTTTCCCTTATAATGTAGTAATTAGTATATGTCTAGGATAATCTTATCACATGAGCAGAAAAGCACAAAAGCTATGTACATATGACCATATAAGATGATGCTAAGTGAAATGAACCCCAAGATATGGACACAAGAGGTTTTTCTTTGTTGTTGTTTTTAATGTGCTATGGGATTTTCTTTTGTATGTTCTTCCTCCAAAGGTATATCCCCCATTGTCAATGTATTTAATTTTGGTACCCTGAATCTTATATATACATTTATCCAATTTGGGGAGGGGAAGGGGCATAATAAAATGGTGAAATAAGGACACAGGATGACCCATTGCAACAATGAGACTCCCAAGACTATGTTGGAAATAAACTTTACAACTTCAGGGGATGGGGGTGAAGTGGAGAAGGTGCCCATGTATGATTATGCTGAGATTAACTCAACTTTTCCAGGGATTTAATTCATTTTGGAACATCTACTTCATGTGACTATGTCAAACAATAACAACTATTGAAATTAGTAATTAGCATATAATTAGTTTCTAAAAATTGATATTATGAAAGAACCACAATTCTCTAACTTCCTCCCCTCCTCCTGCCTATTCTGCTGAAAGCAAAACTAAAATTTAAAAACATGAAACTAATTCCTTGAGTAAAATCAATAAAAACTTCATGTTTCTTTAAAGGGAATAGCTTTTAAATTTAAAACAGATAACAAAAACCATCCAAAGGAAACAAAATCCATGATCTATATGTAATAATGTATCTTTTAGCTATACTGCCTTGTAAATTTTTTCTTTGGCTATTTACACTTTATGGCTATAAAATTCTCTGAATTCTTTGATGTTTACCCTGGTTCTTGAATTGTTTATGAAACAAAGGAGTCATATAACTATAATTTAATCAAAAATTTCTTATGCTCAATGATATTAACTCCATTAACAATTGATATTTGTATAATTTATTTGATAATATCTAGGAAAGAATATATGTGACTTGATTTATATGCCAAGATTCTTGATGAAATCAGAATGTGTTTCTGAAATTTCTCCTCCTTGAAAATTGCTTAAAAAATAGGGAATTTGGGTGAGTATATGGTTTCCTTAGAATTCTTTCAATCAGTGAATGTTTCTTGAGAAAATTGTATTAAGCCATATAAGCAAGACTGAAAGAAACAGGTTGCATGTTTTTCCTCGTTTGTAATGATTAGAATGTGCCTATAAATCTACAAGTAAACTCAACAGTAAAAGAGAAAAAATTACACTTAGACATGATAAATAGGACTCTAAACATTTACACAGGATACTAATAGGAGAAGATCACAAGGGCTCAATAGCTATATGCAAAGATCATACAAAATGATGCTTATTGAAATGAACTCCAAGAAATGGAAACAAGAGGTTTTTCATTTTACTTTTTGCATTTTTTCTTGTCCCCCCCTTTGTTGCTATTTTTTTTATTTTCATACCTTTTGTCTTATGTGTAAGTTTATCAGATTTTGGGAGGGTAAGGGGAAATGGCAAAAATGATGGGGCAAAGGTGAACTAATTCAGCAGTGATACTCACTAGACACTGCTGAAAATGAACTATACAACTTGTGGAGGAAGGGCACTGGGAGGTAAAAAAGCTGGGAGAAAACAAGGGAAGAGGTGACACTGTTCATAAAGAAATGTACTCATTACCTGACTTATGTTACTGTAACCCTCTGAACATCCCCTTTACAGTAAAATTTTAAAAAATGTGCCAAATACTGCTCTAGTTTGGAGAAAACATGGTGAATAGGAAAGACATAAATGCTTCCCTTAAAAAGAACATATTCTTGCAGGGAACTCAATTTCATTTTAAAACTGACCATATGAATAAAACATTGATAAATGCGCTATGAAACAAATATTCGAGATGCTGAGGAGTTGGTACTTGGAAGGAGCAGAGTTGGGATAGGAAGAATGAGACAGCACTAGTCATGTGCAAAATGGCAGAGTTCAGGTATGACTTCTCTCCACTTTGTCACTCCATACATGCAAAGTAAAGTCCCCAACTGGTAAAAAACATGGCACTCTACTTTCTTCTGGGTATATTTTCAGACATGGTATAAACTTGTACAGTGTAGTTATGAGAAAAGACACAAATAAACATAGCCTTTCACTGCCATCAAAATACTGTGCAGAGAAGTCCTGAATCACTATGGTTTATACAAGTGTTCATTTTCCTAAGTGGATTTCAATGAGTCTTATTGAGTGCCAGGACTACAGATTCCAGAGTCATGAAATAAACTGCTAAACTCAGAATGCCTTTTTTTTTAAAGACTTCTCTGGATGAGTCCAACGTATCAAGATCTACAATTTTGAAAGGAAAATGGGATGTTAAAAGAATATGCACCACTCTCTCGCTGAAGATCTCTGCCATTAAGATCTGGATTCCACCACCCTCTGCCAGTGTCTGACACATGGTAAACTATCTGAAGGCTTAACCACTAGAGGGAGAAAGTGTGCCTCCGGTTACTGGGAGCCAATGAAAGCAACTCATTAAAAAGACAGTCTTCATGGGAGTTAAATTAATCTCTTCTCAGCCAGGGGCAAAGACTATGTCTCAACTATGATAGCTTTGGTAGCTTGAGTATGAATCCTTAAGACTTAACAATGGATCCTCTTCCAGCAAAGAATTAAAAAGCTTAAATTATCTTGATTTGAATATGCTTTTAATGCCTCTTTTCTAAGGATCTCTCTAACTGTGCAGATTCTTCAATATTTAAGTTTATCTTTTAGGAGGGATGTTATGTTTCCTTTTAAACAATAGCTATTTATTATTAACAACATTCCAATTTCTGAGGTGATATAAAAATCTTTGCTGTGTTCTGAGATGATTAGAACAACTTGTGAGTTCTTGGTTCAATCTTCCTCAGATATAATCTTAGGAGAATTAATTCTATATAGATAACTGGAAGACAGGTTAAACACCTGCATTATCAACACATACCACGACTACTGCGACTTTTCTGAAAATCATCAGAAAGTTTTAAGGCTGAGCGGAAATGATTTCTCTCAAGTGAAAAGTGGTTAATCTTATTTCCTGTAGGGCACTACTATTGGCAATAATTAATAATAATAATAGATGGTGCAATGTATGACACACACTTTGAAAGGCAATTCATTATGGAATTCCAATAGAGTATGAAAGTTGTAGATTAGCTAGTACTTAGTGTATACCGTAAAAATTCTTTGTCCACAGCAACCATCTAAAGAAAAGATAAATTTTCCCAGACGTAAAGTGATGCCTAAGATACGGTTGATGATTTTATTTTCAACGTGTCACTTCTCTTTTCTCAGGAGAGAGAGAGAAAAAAAAACCCACCAAGAAACCCTCAGCAACTATTTCTGGGATTCTTAAAAGGAGTAGGAGGATGGTGCCTGCTCTTACTCTTTCAGCATCGATTTTCTTCACAATCTGTGATATGGCTTCTCAGAAATGAGGCTTGGCAGTCCTGATAATTCCATGTGTTTTCAAACTTAACCCACCCAGACTACACAGTTCAGTATTTTCAGCTCCTTTCATTTTCCTTTTCCCTTTAATTATAGAAGTCTCTCTTCCCTCTTCTTGCAAATGTGGTCAAGAAACACACCAAAGGGCTCCTATTTGTAGCAAGGACACACATGTGTTTGTTGTTGTTTCAGCATTCCCATTCTTACACCTGTCACCCCGGTGTGATCGATGACACTGGGTGTATGAGGGGCGACCCCTCGAAGGCTGGTTACATCTCCCTGAGCCCTGCTGCTTGCCTTTGACTTGGGGCAGGTGGCACAAGCCAGGCGATCGGGGAGGAAGAAGAAAAAGAAAAGCGAGTAAACACTCTAATTTTAAACTTGCACCGTGAAGCACTTTCAAAATAGGAAGAGTCGAGCTTCACACCGGCTTTTCTTTCCCTCCCGAGTCCAGTCCTGGGGGGGGGGTGTCCGGGGTGCG
>NW_012267217.1:47838997-47902204 GCF_000151885.1 Dipodomys ordii | reverse complement strand
CCTCCCACCCGCCCTCCGCCCGCGGGCGTCTGCGCGAGCCCGGCCGGCGGGGGAGAGATGTGCTCGGGCTCCGCCGGATCGGTTTCTCGGGGTTTGACCAGCTGTCCCGGGCTAACCCTGCTCCTCGCTGAAGATGGAGGAAGTAAAAACAGGATTACCCTTAGCTACAGATCCACTGCCTTAGTTTCCACCACCCACTGCAGTGCACAAACACACGCTAGGCACAGGAAAGACAGAAGGAACAGAGACAGACAGACAGAGGACACACTAACAGTAAACACAAACAAAAGGGTGATGGGATTGTTTTACTGCATGCACTGCTGAGGTAAATCTCCGCTTGGCTCCCCCTTCTTTTTTCTTTCTTTCTCTTCTTTTCCTCTCCTGTTCCTGGCGTGGGGAAGGACAGCTCGGTGGCGTTGGTCTTCGGATTCCCGGCCGATTCCGTGCATTTGTGGATGGGTTTGCGAGCCGGAGGCTGGGGCGGGGGGGGGGGCAGTGTTTTCAAAGTTAAGTGTAATTAATGTGGCATCGCGATTTTGCTCTGTGATGTGATCAAATGACTTGTTGCTGTTAACCAGTAGGAAGAATAATAATAGTAGTAGTAATGACAGAGGGTGGGTGTTTTTTTTTTTTTTTTGCTTTTTTTTTCCTTTGGGAGGGTTGGGTTGTGATTCTGATTAGGATCATGATTTCTGGTTAAAGGACGCTCAGGGAAATCGGGTTGAAGATGATGTCCTCTTCCTTCGTGTGTATCATCCTCCGCCTCTCCTGGTCATCTGTTTCTGGGATGTGAATCGATTAGTCAGTTCTCATCGGTGTAGCTGTCATGGATTTAGACTTGTTTTTGCTTTGTTTTAACTTGAATTCCAAGAAGAAAGATCGGATAACCTGGCATAAATTGCAGCTGTCTAGATAGAAGGTAGAAATGCAGATCCTATTGGGATTAACACACACACACACTAAAAAAAAAACCCTGGTATGACACATGTAAAAAGGCAGCAGTTAAATCACTTTGACAGGCTCTGGTATGGGCGAAAGCGATGGAATTAAGATTTAATTTTATTTCTTTAATTTTTTTCTTTTTCTTTCTTCTTTTTTTTTTTTTTTGCCAGAGGCCAAAAGCAGTCCTGTGAAGTTGGCCTGGGTTCCCTGGCTGGGTTCTGCCTGACTGTCCCTCCCTTCCTACCCCCCCCCCCTTTTTTTTTTCCTTTCAGTTTTCTTGTCTTAGCTTTTGGTCGATTCTTAAGGAACCGGTGGATCAAGTTTTTTCTCTTCTTGTTAATCGCATTGCTGTGGCACTGACTGACCTCTCTCTCTCTCCCTCTCCCTCCCTTTCTCTGTCTCTCTTTTTTCCTCTTTCCTGAAAGTACGTGGTGCCATTCCTGAGTGACTTTTCCTACTAGACCATCCCAAAGGGACGAGGGGGAGGGGGAGGAGGAGTAAGAGGAGGAGGAGAAAGAGGAAGAGGAGGAGGAGGAGGAGGAGGAGAAGAAGAAGAACAAGAAGAAGTAGAAGAAGAAGGGGGGGGCTGTTTCTTCTCCCTGATTCCTTGGTTTTGTTTATCAGCCGATCTGTTTGCTGGGTTGGGGCTCGGAATGACCCACCTGTAAAGTGCTTTTTCCTTCCTCCTCGCCTTGAACTCTGCAGGGGGCTTGGCTTGGAGGGGGCAAAGGAGGGAAAGAGAGAAAGGGGGAACCCAAGAAACTTCTTTCTTTCCCTCTCCGTGTATCTTCAGCACGACATTGTCACCTCCCTCTTGGAGGGGTTAGAAGAAGCTGAGATCTCCCGACAGAGCTGGAAATGGTGATGAATCTTTTTTAATCACAGGACAATTTCTTTTGTATGTACATTTGTTTCTCTTTCTCCTTTTTCCTTTCTTTCCTTCTCCGAGGGTTAATAACCATTTCATTGATGGGGCAGACTTCTTTCACTTCTCTCTGACGTTTCTTTCTTTTTGATCTCTGTGTGTTAAATGTGTACATTTTTAAAGAGATAAGCTCAATTGTGCGTGGTTTTTTTTTTTTTAATGCTCCCCTTTGGAAACTTTACGGATCCCTTTCTTGAATGCCTTATGTAATCATAATTGAAAGAATTTGATAACCATACAGCAGGTTGAAATTTAAGTGCTATGTAGTGACTGAGTTAGGAATTTGATCTGATTATTCCATGAAGGAAGAAAGTTTTTTTTGGGGGGGGGTGTTAGGGAGAGTGGTGGTGAAGAAGGGGAGGGGAGGGAGAAGGGAAGTGGTTTTGGAGACAAGAAGTGAAGCTGCCTGTTTTCCAGTAAGTAATGGAGAAATTCCAGGAGCCAGGGCTAAATATACTTGGCGATCAATACAGAAATGGCTCATTGTGAATAATTTAGCTGCTGGGGCAGTGAGAGTTTTGCAACTAAAGGCAAAAAGGACCGGGGCCAAAGGGGGGAAAATAAGTAAAAATTCTCTTCAAGACTTGTCAGTTCTTAAACTTTTTCCTTCACAGAATACAGTTAGATTATTGATCTTGTGAATCAAAGCTGGGGGGGGGGTGTCATCTCATGCAATTTACTTTTGTTTCTGAGAATTAAGTTCTGTTTTGTGTCACTCATGCATGAAAATCATCTCCCCAACTTGGAGGGGGAAAAAAGTGATTCCTTCCTACACAGCCAAAAGTTTCTGAAATTCTCAAAATTGGAATGCATTAAGTAGATTTGGCATTCCTATCCAACCAGGGTCTTGCAGGAAATTAAACTTACACTAGACAGGTGCTTACACAGAACTTGGAGTAGGAAGGGGAAAAAAAAGGTCAATTTTTTTTCAAGTCAGACTTCGCCAACTGCTTCCGAGTCTTCAAGACAGAGTTGGGCACTAAGTTTTTTGTTTTGTTTTGTTTTCTTATATTTGTTTGTTCTCCCCCTCCCCGTTAGAACATGATGAACCAACTTGCAACAATTGTGAATAGAGCTATCTGTATACTGGGAAGTCCTCAAACTGTAGTGTGATTGTAGGAAGTGGTGAATGGTTAAAAACTACTTAAATCCTGGTCGAAGGTGGCAAATTTCAGGTCTACCCTTCCCATATTTTTATTTTTTCCTCTAAAACAAGTACATTTTGATGAGCAGAGCCCTTCCTTTCTTGCCCCAGCCCATCTCACAGCACACTTACCTTCCCTATCCTATCTCAGCAGGAATCAGATCATTTGCAGAAAGAGTTCAGTGACTTGCAAATGAGCACATACAGTACACTGGTGGTATGGTTCTTGGGCACAGGTTGCAGTAACAACCTTCACTAACTGCTTGGAGTTTCAAATAAGTTAAGAATTTAATGGCGTATCGGGAAAGGAATCATTGTGTGAAGGGTTTAATCTTTTGTCTTGCAGTACTGCACTTTGACTATGGAAACAGAGACTATTGATGGCTACATAACATGTAAGTATTCATTTTTATTAATTTGTTATTGTAATGTTAGCTTCATATCACTTATATTTTAATGTCTGAATTAAAAGATTTTACTAAGCATTTCGTACTCTTATTCATAATTTTACTTTAAATGAGTTTGAGGGAACAACTGCACAGAAGCAAAATAAGAAATTGTAAAATTAAGGGGAATATTGAAATCACTCGTGGCTTAGCATAGAAACACTTTTCTACTTGACTGTTTTTTCCAGTTACTTTAAATTTAAAATATGTTAGGCTATGTGTATATTTACTGGTGTGGTGTGTATGACATTTT
The DNA here is from genome assembly GCF_000151885.1 of Dipodomys ordii. NCBI lineage: Eukaryota > Metazoa > Chordata > Mammalia > Rodentia > Heteromyidae > Dipodomys > Dipodomys ordii. The sequence goes on along the minus strand of NW_012267217.1, from coordinate 47,898,494 downwards.
TGCTACTCTGTAACCTAATTTTTCTGGATGCATAATGTGAAAGAATTAGCTTCAAACGTGTGTGTGTGTGTGTGTGTGTGTGTGTGTATGTGTATGTGTACACTACCAAACTCTCTTTTTCAAACCTCTAGCTTTCTAATAGCGTTTCGGAAAATGCTCATTATAGAAACTTTATATTAAATATTTAAAGCACAGGTTAAAACTTACCTTTTTTAACTAAAAGATACTTTATGTATTAATTTCCTTCTCTTTGACAATGTAAGAGTGTGTTAGGCAGTAAATTTATGTGTTTTGTGTGTTTTTTGTTTGTTTTTTAGTTGTAACTTTCTGTCATTTCATTCATTTACTATGTATTTCTAAGAAGTATTTCTTTATCGCTTCTGTGAGGGAGAAAATTGTTTTTACTAAAAAACTTGGTCAATGCATGCCACTGTGTGAATGCAGAAAATGTAGTAATTAGATTTTATGTTATGATGAGTAGAAACCAAAAGGTATTCTTTTGTGAAAACAGGTGACAATGAGCTTTCACCTGAAAGAGAGCACTCCAACATGGCAATTGACCTCACCTCAAGCACACCCAATGGACAGCATGCCTCTCCAAGTCACATGACAAGCAGTAAGTCTGCATTTTATGATTTTTTTCCCTATATCTCTGGAGACAGATTTGAATTTGGTTAGATCTGTGGGGTCTGCTCACATTGTGTTATAGCTACTGCTATAGATTTTGCTAAGGAAAGAACAATACCAATTTATTCCCGTTCTTTCTAAGTGAGATAAAACATGAATCTGCTTACTAGTGTGAACTATCCCAAGGTGGCATTTGGGAGCTGGTGCTTACCTGTATCAGGTAAGAAATGTCAGGCTTTGCTGGTGGTTGTTTTGTCAGGTTTTTGTCTGGATTTGTTTCTGTTGTTGGGTGAAAGATATGGAAACATGTCACTTGCACATGACTATTAGTATGTTAGAAAAAAATGAATTTTGTATTGTCTTTATACAAAACCAAACAATCAGTGGTAAAATTTAGTGGCACTTCCTCCTTTAAAAAAAGACATGATTTTTTTCCTCCAAAGTATTGGAAGTAAAGTATAATTGACTATTTATGGAACTCATTTATATCCATTTCTTTAACAGTGTTGAGAGCCTTTTGTTTAAGATTGTCCAGAAAGGACTGAAAAAATTTAGAAGCCTGATTTTGGCTTGCAGGAATAGATAGTTTGGGCTGCTATTTTTGATAAAGGGTCATTCATTGGTGTAGTAGTATAACATGTTTGTGAAATAAAAAGAAAAATGTATATTCTGTGACAGAAGATAAAATACTCTTATTTATTAAGACTATAGTTTGTCTTCTCTTAATTAAAATGTTTTTTTATCAAACTAGTTAGCAAGCACAAGTGCTTTCTTATTCCTTCTCAAAGCAATTTACTTCATACATATTATATTCTTATATAGAAAAGATGTCTGATTTATATGCAGATTTTTAAAATTTGAAACTTTTCTATTTGAGGTTATACGTGAAATAAATATACTTTTTCCTATTTTTTGGAGCTTTAACAATTAAAAAAACTGAATTATGTACTTGGTTAGGAGAATACTTTGATTTTCCTAGAGAACTTTTCCTTTCCATTTACCTCTCTTACAGCCCAACCTAAGTAACTGTAAATGCACAAGCTGTGTAATTAATAAAAACTGAACTACAAGCAAAGTATAAAAACTACTCTTGAACTCATTTTGCAATTCATTAACTTTCAGTAATTTTAGCTATTTCCTTGAAATCATGATTGAACTCATTGAACTTACTTTATTTAAAACCTTTCTTTTTATGAATGGGAAACCTGAAAATTTCATCCTAGATGCAGTCCTTTAAATTCCTTGATCATGTAGAAAGGACAAGCTTATATAGTTATTGAGTGAATATATGCCGCAGTATACAGATAATCTCTTAAGAGCGAATAGATCGTGCCATTAATCTTGTGGATCTTTTAGCATTAATTTATCATTTTTCTTGATTTGATAAGTTATACTATTGTACTGTACACAATAGTTACATTTGATATTATGAGACATTAATAGAATATGTTTTTATATCTCAGAGACTTTTCCATATAATGTCATAATGAGTTAAGATTGATTTTTGTGCGGTTTCTATTGGTTAAATATTTAGTTATTGGCTTTAGAAACATACAGTAGTGTGTAATTTAGAGACTTGATTCTCAATTCCTGCCAGCACTAGAACGCCATCAGAAAAATGCTTGTTAATTAGTTTCCTCTTGTATTTGTGAATTTGATTCTGCTTTTCTAAGTACTTGCTTCAGAAAGGCAGGTCAATCATCTTCTGATAATAAATAATGAAAAGTATAGGCATAATTAATGGGAACAAATAAGAACATTTGGACAGCAAAGCTTTTTTCACCCAACAACAGCAAACTTAAGTTTGGTAAGGAGTTTGTTGTTGTTGTTGTTTTGGGTTACTAGCTTGTAGCAGTTCCATATTAGTACCATTTTTGGCTAAACTGCAAGTGTTTTCAAGTTCTTTTCCAAGGAGTTGCAGGTTAAATATTTTGGCTCTTACTTTAGAGCTGTCTGTTGCATCCTTTATGTAGCCTCTATTTACAGTATCTAGGTTACCCACTTAGGTGTTAGATGGAGAAGATACCCATTTTTCCTCTCTGTTAGATCTAGGAGAATATCAGCATTTTAGATTGGCTAAGCCAATAGAGTTAGAGGGACTCTTGTCTGTTAACTAGAACAGGGATCTAGAATTAGTTAGGCAGATTTTTTTATTGTTGTGACTTGGAATTATGTTGGGGTTTATAGGACCTGAAAAATCACTTGTGTCTGAGATTACTGGTTTTGCTTACTCCTTTTCACACTCACACAGTTGCCTTTATTAAGTGAAAATAATGTATTTTCTACACTTCAACAATATCTTCAAATATACCTCCTGGAGATATATACTGCTTGCAAAATGGAATTGTGATTAAAGCCAAAAGTAAATGTGAATAGAATAAGGTGGTTTCTAGTAGCAGGAAGGAGAGGTCTATGTGTGGAGGGTAAAGAATTATTTGAAACTAGTTCAGAAGAAAATAAAATGAGTAAAAACCTTTGACTTTTTAAGCTGATATTCTGGCCATAAGATTTTTATGGACAGAATGAGCAATGTATAATAGTCATTTATTTTGGCTTTAGGATAGTGGACAGCATTACTATCAGGTCCCAAACATTTGTTTTGGGTATTTTTTTGACTAGTCTAAGATGAAGGACATCTGTACAACTTGCTCCCAGCTATTGTGTAAAAAAAATAATGGCAGCAGCTATCATTATTTGACATTGCTAGAATAGAGTATTGGTGACTTGGGAGAGAGCTGAAAATGTTATAATGCCTGACAGTTTGGGGTTTTAAAATTCAGTGTGTTAGATAACTAACCTTCAAAGAAGAGGTATTAGTGGTCTTAACATTGTATAATGACTACTTCTTAAGTTTAGAACATGTTTTCTTATAGAACTTTTGACTTTTTCTTCTTGAATGAAGAGCTCTTTGAGAAGAGGTTGGGCACTATTGCCAGAGATCATTAGTGTCCATATTGAGTTTGCTGACAATGTTCCGTGTCAGAGATGACAGCATATGCCTTGATGGCTACTGGAAATACACAGTGTTAAGTGATTTTAAAAATAGAATTCTGGAGGTTAAGAATCTGAGATAGACAGCTCAGACAGAACAATATAAAAATAATTCATATTGTGTTTCAGGCTCTAAGATGAAGCTTACTCTGTGATTCCTTGTGTTTGTGAGTTAGCTTATTTTCAGTTCTTGTATAGATGCTTCAATATCAGTTTGAAGCTGTTCTTCATCTGGAGATCACTATTTTGAAAATGTTTTAAAGTTTAAAATTTGTAAATAATCATAATTGTCTTACACCTACTTTTATAGTGCCAATAAGTCACTATTCTTTGTAGGTAAAGTTATTTCAATAGTATTTAAAAAGTATATCCTGATACAGAATTGTTTCCATTACTTTAAAATTCTTATGTGGATCAGCTATGCAGTCACTATTATTTATCAGTTGTTTGATGGCCAGGTGGCATGTAGAGAATTGGAAAAGCAGTAATTCTAGTTTTGCAAGACTCTGACCAGTAATCAGGTCAGAGAATCTTAGTGTATTCTTTTCATAGTACTTCACCTTCATTTTTTTTTCTTTCCTACTTTCCATTTTTAGAGCATTGAGAAGCCAAAATGTATTATGATTTCTGTTTCTCATAGGTGGAAATGGAGGATTAAAGAAACCAATTGACTTCACTGGTATCTTAGCAGAAAGACCATGTTCACAGGGTTGGGACAAAAAGCTGGGATATTCTCTTGTGGATTAGATAACTGGTGTCTCAACAATGCCATCCTCTGAAGGCATCTGCTGTGTTGAACACAGACCGATGTTTTATTGACAAAAAGTAGTATTAAAGAAATTGCAGTGTTGTTAGGAGGGTGGAGTGATATCAGATAATCTTGTCAAGCCTTGTTCTAATGCTCTTTTCAAAATACAGCTTATATTATAGGACTCACTGGCTTTCTGAGTTGTCTTCTATAGCTTAGTTTGGCAGTCACTCTTGGTTGGATTTCCATGGACACACCCTAATATAACACCAGATGGAGTTGATGTAAGAGCTGACTCTGTTTGGAATCATAGTGATTTGATTTGTACTTTACATTTAGTTCTTATTGAAAAATTAAAACAACAGCGAAGTTTGATTAGTCTCCTTCACAGCTATCAGAATATATCACGATGATTGTGTATCAAAAGAAAAAGAAAGGAGAAAAGGAAACTTAATGGAAGCCTACATTTATGTAAGTAATCAACAGCATAATGCTACATTTTTTGAGCCTCCTTCCAGAAATGACCACTGTCTTTTTAGGGTGCTTAGAAGTGAGGTCTGTCTTAAAAAATCAAACAAAAACAAAACAAGCAATGTACTATAAGTTATTCTCATCTGTATTTGTCCAAATCTGTCTTTCCTGATGGAAGTACTTCTTTTTCGTTTGATGTAACATAATAGATTAGATTCTATTGCTATTCTTTCAGTAAGCTATAATGAATTAAGATCTCTAAATGCAATATTCTTCTCTCTTCTAGCTTAGGATAAATTGATACGTACATAAATATATATGTATACATACACATATATGTGTATATACACATATGTGCATGTGTGTGTATTTAGTAGTACTTATATATGTACTTATATAATGCATATAATTTGGAATTTGGTACTACTTTCCTTTTTTGGATTAATTGAGATTAAGAATATCTCTGCTTTTAAATAGGTAAGGTGTATTTAGGAATTTTTTCCCCCTTAACTATAAACATTGTAATCACCACTCAATTTCAAGGAGCAAGCATAATTTATTTAGGGAGCCTAGAATACTGTGAAGTATGCCAAATGCTTTCTGTGTTGTTTGAGGGAGGTAGATAATTTCTTCATTTTGTAACGGAACACTGAGGGTCATAAAGGACTTGGGATTTACACCAACCTGCATTAGAATTCTTGATTTGCTACTAACTTGTGTGGAACTTTGACATTTTGCTTCACATAAATTTCTTAGCTCCAATTTTCTCATCAGTAATTTGCAAGTAACCAATACTGGCCCCAGTTGGCTTTTGTGAGGTTTAAATGAGACAGTACATGGAAAATGCCCAGTACAAACTCCTACCATCCAAAACCTGATAAATAATCACTACTGCTATCACTCAGAATCGTCATTTTCTATAAACCTGTGACTCATAAGAAAACAATTTGTTTTCAGATCCAGATTTGCTTGAAATATAGTTCTTTTGTTCTTGATTTTTTTTACTGCATAGATCCATAGAATAGGGATAAGGATTTCTGATAATTTAGGGTAAAGTTGAAGAAAATAAATCTGCTGTTATTTAAAGTGTCTATCAGGAGTTAAAACATATATTAGGAGTCTGTCTTTATATATTGGGTTTTTAAAAATTGGATCTCAGTAGTCCTGAATAAAGTTTTGAATCCATGCAAAGAAAATCATTGCTTATCCTTGGTATTCCCGGGACACCAGTCATTAAGATGGAGTAGCCTGGGTATATGGAGAATCAGTTCATTCCCAGGGAGTTTCCATTTAAAATTTAATCTCACTTGATGCTTTTGAGAGTACCTCAAGTCCTTATGTAATTAAATTGTAGGCCTCATTGTTGTTACTTGTGCATTGCGGGCCAGTGGGGGCGGGGAGTACTAGTTTAAGTGTTTCAAATTTGAAGTGATTTTAAAATGATTATTCATTGTAGGCATTTGATATTTTATTTTATCATTCTTGTTGATTAATTCAACAAATGTTTTTGTGCCAGGTACATGGAAGGGAATCTAATGGGAGGCCATACTTGTCTTCTAGGAGCTCATGCTTTGGCAGGACAGACAGATATCTGAACAGTTGTAATAAGCTCATTATCATGATATTTTGGGGCTGAGAGGTGGTACCAGTTTGGGGATATGTTCTAGAGGGAGAGAATGCTTCATCTGAGAAGTAGTAATCCTCAAGGATTTAGAAGAAAAGTTGAATACATCTTTTGTAAATGGTATACTCAAAATGAGAATTTTAAAATAACACCGTATTCTGGGAAATTTAAGCAGGTTGTCCTGTAGGAATTAGAAGCTAAAGATGATTCTGAAGAGTTTATGAGGGCAGGATGGTAGACTCTACTGTATAAAAGGGAACTTGGCTTTCATTGTCAGGAGAGCTGAGAGTGACCACAGAGCAGGTAACTTCAATTTTTTGATTGATATGGATTACATTAATTACACAGTCGTGATAAAGATTGTGGATGGGATAGAAAGCAGGCTAAACTTTGAATTACCTACATCAGGGTTTGTAATGAGAGCTAACTATAGTGGGGATAAAAAGGAAGAGAAGGATTTGGGTAACATTTTACAATGGACAGAATTTAGAGTTAAGGACTAGAGGAAGTTGAGGATATTGAGCCCTAAATTAGTGGCTGCATGGTGCTAGGCTTCATCAGCAAAGAAAGGAAATAATGGAACAAGTTTCCAGGAAAAAACTTGGTTTAATTTATGATACTATGTAGCATTGTAAGGTAGGCTTTTGAAAGAGATAGCAACAGTAGGTAGAAAAACTAAATTGAAGTTGTGAATTTTCCTAACAAGTCAAAACTAGTATATAGCTTCTGTTCCATTGCATTGCTCCTGTATTGCTTTTAAAATAACTTAGTACTTCTTAAAAATTCAACCCTTAGTAATTATTAGCATTTTATCGGTGGCCTATTTCCTCAATTATCCCCATTAAATCAAATTTGATATCAAAATAGATATGCACATGCTTTAATAAATCCTTTGCTTAATGGATTCTCTTTATGCTAGTTTCAAAAGTTGAGTTAATTTATAAGATTGACTCTCTGTTTTTTAAATAAATTATACTAGCTACCACTTCTCCTTAAAATTGTTGTAGTATTTTTAATATAATTTTATGGTTTTGTTTTTAAAATGTAATAAGTCTAATATATACTATATATTTCTGTTGTTCTACTCTTAATGATTCGTTTTTATTATATAACCCATTCTCTATAAATAAAGATGTTATATTCATAAATAGTTTGTTAGCTAAATACCAGCCTCTTGCCACTTAAATAGTAAAAAAAAATTAGTAATATAGTTTGGAGCATTTTTGAAAATCTTGAGATAAATACGCAGACATTTATATATATGTCTATGTGTATATACACACATACACATAAATACATATAATATTAAGATGATTTGGGAAAAATCTTAATTTTGAAAAATGTTAGTATTGTGCACATTGGCAAAATTATGTATTGGGGAAAGTATTATAGTAAACACCTTAATTAACATACCTGCTATCTTAGAATATCTATTATAGAATTTCATTTTAAAAGTAAGCTCTAATTACCTAAGACATCATCAAATGCCAACTGAATGTTAATGATGGACATATTTCTGAGCTTTTCTGTATGTGGAGATTCAGAACTCTCTAAAGAGCTATTTTTCATCTTTGCATCACTGATCCAGCAAATATTTATTGAGCACTTACTTTGTGTGATGCACTGCTGGTGTTTGAGTGCAAACATATGTTTGGGGTATTTTGAAAAGAAGGATGTTATCTTCAAAGATCCAAATGAATTGATATTTTATGTGAGTTCATAATGCTGCTTATAGCATTTAGGGATAAATAGGCATGTTGTGAACACTATGATATATGTCCATTATAGGTACATTTTTTGCTTCTCATGGTTTACCTCTCAAGTGTTTTTCACATTTATAAATCTAAAGATGCAAATGCATAATGACATAGGTAAAAGGGCAACTAGCTATCCAGGTAGGTTCCCATAGGATATCTTACAACGAATTCGCATATAATACCAGATTTAGTCCTTATCTTTCCAAGTTTCAGTACTTGATTTGTGGTACAGTTCAAGTGAATCCTTTTATTGGAGATGACTCAAATTAATGAGTTTACAAAACTGACATTTCAAGTCAGAATGACAATTTATGTTTATACTTTGGTTAAAACTAAAAACTTTAAGCAACTAACTTAGGGTCTGGGTCACTATAGTTGGCATAACCAGATTCCTTTGCTCTTGAGAAAATTTATGTAGGTAATTAGTGAAGATCATTTGGTGAGCAGAATCTGAACAATTAAAAAGTTATCTAATTCACATGTTTAATGCCCAAATCAATATATGCAGCATTATAACAGAAGCTGCAGTTTTCATTGGTTTGAAGTCCAGATCCTTTTCTCCCCTTGAATGGGATAGATTTAGACTCCTTAGGTCTAGTCTGCTTGAGATTTTCGTTTATTTTTTACCTTCCTTGGCTAATTTCTGGATTCAGTCTTTAACCTACATTAAAACAGAGAATCAGTTTGCAACTGTTTTTGCTGGCCTGGAATACATTCCTTTTCTTTAATGTGATTTATATTTATGTTACAAGTTTGTTAAATGTTGATTTTCTTAATAGCTTAACTCTAACAGTCTTATAATTCTTTTAATGACTACCTTAACCATTATTACCATATATGCATCCATACACAGACCTGTTTGCCAGGTGATTCAGGTCATCAGCAGTTTAAGAAGTTGTTCCCCAGGGATCTATAAGTTTTTTTTTAAAGCCCTTAAGTTTTCTGATCCTATGCCATCATATTCAGTAAATCCAAGGTAATATTATTGTAGTGATTTTCTTGCAGCCACTGTTGTCATCTGCATTATACTACTATATGTGGTACATGGAGAATTTACCGATTGAATTCTATCTACTTATAATTTTAAGCAAATTCTCTATTACTTAAAATTGTTTTTAGTAGCAGGCACATGATGAAATGCTTCAATTAACTTTTCATATGCACTCCAGATATTTCAAGGAGCATATAATTAATCAGCGTAAAGTCACGTTTTAATACATTAACATTCTGGGTGTCTACACCTTTGACATTTTGTCATTGCTCTCTTATTATCATCAAAGCTGTTACACCTGACGATATCATCTCAACCTACATCTTATCATCGAGACATCAGATGTAGGGCTTGGTGATGTTTTGAAGTTGTAATTTTAGTCGAACTAACACTGGGAATTTCTGGTTGAGTTGTAAAGAGTTACCATATCTCATATGTGTAATCCTAGCTACTCAGGAAGTAGAGATATAGAGGAGTTGGGTTTAAGGCCAGCCCAGGGAAGAAAAGGAAACTAAAATCCATCTCCAAAATAGCCAGCAAAAGCCAGTTTGGAATCATGTCTCAGGTTTTAGAGCACCTGTCCATTAAGTTTGACACCAGTAATTCAAACCCTGGATCTCTGGTTCTACAAAAATGAAAGGGGGAAAAAAGAATAAGGAACAACAATTTGCTGAGATAATTCACTTATTATTTAAAGCTTGGCAATCTGGCTGCTTAAATAAGAATTTGTAGTGTCAAAGATATGTGTTCCGTAGTAGACAGATAGCAGTACTTGATCATCTTGGGATACTGTCTTAAAAATTATAAACACATTAAACACTAACTCTAATGTTATGATGTTAAATATTGACGAAATATTTGAAAGCTGCAATTGATTCTTCTTAGATATCACTGAGAAAGGGCTGGGAAGGTGCCTCAGTGGTAGAGTGCTTGCCTTGCATGCATGAGGCCCTGGGTTCGATTCCTCAGCACCACATAAACAGAAAAGGCCAGAAGTGGCGCTGTGGCTCCAGCGGTAGAGTGCTAGCCTTGAGCTGAAGAGCTGAGGGACAGCGCCCAGGCCGAGTTCAGGCCCCATGACCTGCAAAAAAAAAAAAAAAAAAAAGATATCATTGAGAAAGAACTAGGAGAAAAAAAGAAGCAAATATTGTCTGTAAGTCTTCTCTTTTCAAACTGTCAATACAGGATTTGTACCCTGTTCCCCTGTCTGAAACACTGACAAAGTAATAACCTAATGACAATTTTTGTACTTGGGAGTTTGGAAATTAAAATAAATAAGGACCACCTACTCCCAGGAAAATCAAATTTTTAGACAAACTATATATATTGATATATATTAAACAATATATCACATGATATATAATTTCATAGTAAAGCTGTTGCTATGAAAGTTTTGATGAATTTGAGTGGTTTTGGTTGGTCTCATTGTTTTGTAGTGGCTAGTTACAATTCTGAAGTCTTTTTTATTTTACTTATTATTTATTTATTTATTTTTGGGTCCGGTCGTGGGGCCTGAACTCTGGGCCTGGGCACTGTGCCTCAGCTTTTCAGCTCAAGGCTAGCGCTCTACCACTTGAGCCACAGTGCCACTTCCGGCTTTTCTCTTTTTACTTATGTGGTGCTGAGGAATCGAACCCAGGGCCTCATGTATGCAAGGCAAGCACTCTACCACTGAGCCACCTTCCCAGCCCCTGAAGTCTTTTTAAAAAAACCCCAAAATCAAATCAAGAGAACCTAGTTAACTAGACAATTGATTGCTTACATCCACCTGCAAGATAATGCTACTTACATTTTAAAAGCATGTGCTTTTACACAGTTCTGTGATCTGTGAGAGAAACAAGACTTAATCTGTTATTCTAAATACTTCTGAATTTAAAGATTTCTTATTGCTTGCATAACTAATAAAAAATGAATTTAGTTAGCCATAGTTTCGAATAATGATGGAACTCTGGTTTGCAAGGGAACTAAACGTAGCTCTGTTCCTGTGAATCTACCTTTGACAATGCAGTGCTATTGTAGGCATGAAAATGGACAACTGATATTGAGGATAAACACCTAAATCTGAGGTATTTCCATATACAAATGTTTACTCATTAAATATTATTTTATATTTATTTACAATGCAGGATATTTTCTTAATCACAATAATACATAAGCATTTCTAGAAAATGTTATATATTCTAAATGAATATAGGTGATATTCATTATAGCTTGAGATGCCCTAAAGTTAATAAATGTTACGATCACATTTAACAATGGCAGTCAAGAAATTGTATCATTATGATAGGAAAAGAAATTTGAGTAGAAAGAGTTAAAACTTACACTTAGATTCTCTGCTCTATCTTCTAGGGGATAATCAAGTTTACTTAAAAAAATCATTAGTCTATGTTCATTTCCATTAATTTAAGATTTCATCGTGTTGCTAATGTTTTTTAATGTTAAACTCTTAAAAAGAAGCTGAGAGATGCCACCTCCTATAAAGACCAGCTAAAAGGAGGGTTGGAGGCTTGACTCAAGTTGTGGAGCAATAGCCAACCTAGCAAGCTGAATGAGTATGACATGTTGAGTTCAAACCCCAATACCACCAAAAAGAGAAAAGAAAAATATTTTTTAAAGGAACTTTGTAGGAAATAAGCTATATTTAGTATATATAGTCTACTGTACTTTGTTAATGGAGTAGGACTTGTAAAAATGATTTGAGAAATTTGAAAAGGCCAAACACGAGGTATGAAGAATAGAAAATACCCATCAGAGTAGCTCAAAAAACAATCAGAACAGATGATGGAAGTGATGGAGAAAACTGTTGACTGTGACTGGAGTTATAGTGGAGAACAGCAAAAGGCAAAAGAAAATAAGGCTCTTGTGCTCCCTTTTATCATTTTTTTCAAAATATGTATGTAATCCTAGCTTCTCAGAGGCTGAAATCTGAGGATTGTGGTTTGAAACTGACCATTTGTCAGTTTTTTTGTTTTTGTTTTATGTTTTTGTTTTCTCCATAGGGCTTGAATTCAAGGCCTGGGTACTGTCTTCTGATGGTTAATCGGAGTTAAGAGTCTCATAGACTTTCCTGCCCTGGCTGGCTTTGAACTGTAGTCCTCAGATCTCAGCCTCCTGAGTAGCTAGGATTATAGGTATAGGCCAATAGTGCTCAGCCTTTGAGACTCTTTAATCTCTAATAAAAGAAGAGCTGTGTTGGGGAGAGAAGTGATGGTGGGGAAAAACAAAGGAGGAGGTAACAATGCTCGATAGGAAATGCACTCATTACCCTACCCATGTAACTGTAACCCCTCTGTATAGTATCTTTACAAAAAAAATTAAAAAAAAAAAGAAGAGTTGTGGCTCAAGTGGTACAGAACTAAGCTTAGCAAAAAGTTCAAGGACAGCACCTAGGTCCTAAATTCAAGTCCCAAGATAAGTATACAGTTTCACAGGCTCACACACACACAAGCACACACAATGTGAATAGAGAGAAATCAGAATTTTTAAGCCAACAATGGAAGCTTCCTGCCTGAATGATGACTGTGGCAAGAAGATAAATGTGATTTCTAGTAGAAAGCAAATGAATGAGCAGTGGGCTCCAGTGAAGAGAAGTTTATTTCTTGAGTTACTTGAAAGCTAGGTAGTAAGAGATGAAGGTAGATTAAATTGGAAAATTGGGGTTCTAAGGACATGAGCCTAGAAAAAATAATGTGTTTAAAGCCAAATGAATGTCTGTATTACTGGATTTTTTCCCCTTCTGTACTGGGATTTCAACTCCGAACTCAGGGCCATGGGCTTGTCCAGTTGCTCTACCACCTGAGCCATACCCCAGCAAGTTTTGCTTTAAGTTCCCTCCTGCTTTTTGCTTTTGGGTCAAGGGCTACCCTTAGGCTGAGATTCTCTTACTTGTGTGTGTTTTCTTTTTCATTATCTTGTTTTTTAAATAGCTGAGGTTACAGGCATTTGCATTTAGACTACTGCACCCGGCCTAAAATAGTTAGTTTTAATATACCTGTGTAGTTACCAGTGGCCACCCTAGATTGGTCTATTGTTTCTTTGTCTTTTTTTTCTTCCTTGTTTTTGCAGATCTGAGGTCTGAAACTTGGGGGCTTGTACTTGCTAAACAAGTATTTGTCTACTGAGCTAAATTCCCAACCCCATACATTGATCTTTTGTACAATACTGTAATACATTCTGTGTTTTATGTGAGTTATACTAAGTGGTTGTATTGTGAAATTGTCATGATTCCTGAAATGCTGGTCTTGCCCCTCAGCTGTCATTTTACTTTACTTCAGTCAGAAGGAGAGATTAGGGAGAGCATAGGTCTGAAGGAAACAAAGAACATTATCCACTTTTCCCCACCCCCCTCTTGTGGAGGTGTCCATGAAAGAGGAACTTGATATGGAGCAGAAGAGATGTTTTCTGATCTGTTGCTTTTTTACTTTCTTCTGGAAGAGTCTACCACATGGGCGCTGAGTATTTAAAAGACTTTCTCATCATACTCTCAGAGATTTAGAGTGCCTGGATTGGGTTATTTTATTTTCTGAAATTAAAACCTTGTGATAATACTTCAACAAAATTTTATCAGACAGATGAAGTTCATATGTATTATTGTTTGTTGAAGAAACAAGATGAAGGTATATGTATAATTTACTCAAGAGAACAAACTGTTTTTAAGCCCTTTGAAAGTAACACTTTATTTGTAAGATTCATTACACAGAATACTTTTACATCCTGCATAGAAAATATAAAGAATAAAACTTGAGCTTGTTAGGTTAGAGTAATACACGCTTATAATCCCCACTTCTTGGGAGGAAGGAGGGCAGCCTGCACAAATGAATGAGATGCTATTTGAAAACCAAACTAAAAAACAAAAGGGCTGAATGCAGATGTCTTAAGCTTAATATTTATTTAAGCTACTGCAGAATAATCTGCAATTTCTGATAATACTTAGTATTTTATTTTCTATTGGACAATAATATATAGGTTTAAAAGTGATGGTATTGAATGTGGTTTTCTCTTTCTTTCATATAAAACAACTCATACTCAGCAAGATAGATGATTCATCTCTTGGAATCTTAGCTCTATTTGTAACACAGGGACATTAATATCTGCTTGTCAAAGAGATGATGAACATGAGTGGCACTACAGGCAAAACTTCCAGAATGGTGACTAGCACGTTCAGAATAACCAAAGGACAGTTATTGTTAGATTTTAAAAGTTGAAAAAAATAATAGAGAGCAAATCCTACAAACACAGTAAATCGAATATGTATACAAATATGTACATGTCAAATAGTCTTCTGGAGGGACATAGCTTTAGTGTGCTTTTCATTAACAGCCATTTTACAAAGTAGTCTGAAGTTTTGTCTACAACCTTGAATGGTATTCTGATCACTTGTTGGATATATCTATTTCTATTTCTCTGGTTATTATCAGGCAGATGTATAAATAATTTTGTTTGAAAAGAAGTATGTGTGCAAGATATAAGGAATTTATTAATGCTGTTGTATTTGAAATAATTACCAGAGAAATGAAAGTAAAATTACCTGATTAAAGCAAATCACAACTAAACCTGCTCTATTTGAGGAGAACTACAATGATAATTATGGAGTACTAGTGCATTTCTTTTGAAGATGTCAACTGGAGATGCATTTGGTGGCAGGTCATGGTTGTGTAGTATATGTGCCTCCTTTCCCAGAGTGGCTTCTGTTTAGCATGAACTTGTTCTGTTGTATGCTAGACATGTTGGTAAGTGAATGCCTGATAGCCTCTGAAATTTTACAAATATCAATACTCAATGCTGTTATATGTCTTCTAGGTCAAACTTTTAACAGATATCAGTAGTGTCCTATTATTTTTCTCTTATCCTTTTAAAAATCAAGGAGAAAACAATCTTTTCAGAAGACTTTGACATAGAGCACATTGTCAATCATAGCTTGAACTTTTCATGGGTCTAAGCAGTTTCTTCTAGTAGTTTTTGTTCCAAAAATTTTTTTAAACCACTTCCCGTCTCTTTTCCTCATTACCTATTTTTTTTCTTGCAGCTTATCATTCCTATAAATTGGACACTGCTTGAGGGTAGAGAAAATGACTTTCTAATCTCTGTAGCCTAAAGGTAGCAGATGGAATTGGGATGTCACTGAACTCATTGGCTTTGAGTTTCAGCTATGGTTAGTCTCCCTTCATTTGCAAGAGATAAACACACACACACACACACACACACACACACACACACACACACACACACAGAAGTAAACAGAAGTGCCTGTCTTATGGAGTTCAGAGGATCAATAAAGTAACTTTAATAAAGCTTTTCTCACAGGAACTGACACCTTTCAAGAAATGATGAAAAAAACAAAACAAAACTAGTTTCTCATTTACTTAGAACCTGTGTAGGTAGTCTTATTCATAATTGTCTCCCAGTTAAGGATGTTGTCTATTATGTTAGTAATACATATGAATAAATATATATTGATTATCTGACTGAATCCATTAGAAACCTATCACAGTTATTCTAGAAGGTATTTATTCAGATTACTCACCAGTGTGGTTGTGTGAGTTATGCCATTGGTGTTGAGGATGCCAGAGACCAAATCATGTACTTATTCTTGCCCACAAAGTAGCGTTAACATAAACATTGTGCTTAGCTGTAGTTTCTACTTTCAACTTACTCATTCAAGCAGAATACTATGTTGGGCTAAAAATTTAATGTACTTGGAAACTTCACAGGGCTTCAGAAAAATACACCTTTCATTCAGTATCATTCTAGAATATAGAGATGGATTTTACAGAAAAAAAGAACTTTTAAGGACATACAAAAAGTTTTGATGCATTATATCAAGGTATTCCTTTGCATGAAAGGATTGAAATTAACATCAGACAATTTTGTTATATATGGCTAAGAAGTAGGACATAAAAGGTAGAAACGTTTAGGTTGAATATGAATGTGGTGTGTAATAGTATTGTTGCTTTCAGTAAACTCTTAGCCAGTATTTAAATCTGTAAGATTCTTTAGAAACCTGAGAGTCAAATGGCTCATCCTTGAAAGACAGTTCTATTTATGCCAGATTAGGAAGCTAGACCTCAATTTTTATAGAGTATTTGTGGTGATTATCACCTTTATCCGTGATTTAATTATTATCATAGTACTTTAGAGATACACAACGTTTATAAAAGAGACTGCCCCCATTGAGTTTAAGCCTTTCTTTTCTTAAGTGTATATAATGAATGTCCAGACCATTTGTTAGGTGTGCAATCATTAGCTAGCATTGCAAATATTTGTTTATAATTATCCCTATAGTTTCAAGAAGTAAGTCATTGGTGTATTTAATACTTTGGACAATTCTAAGTTCTCTCATTTTGTTTCCTTCCCTCCCTCCTTAACTCCCTTCCTCTTTTTCTTCCTCCATCTTCCCTCCCTCCTTCCCTTCCTTCCTTTCTCCCTCCCTCCCTCCTTCCTGCCTGCCTGCCTGCCTGCCTTCCTTCCTTCTTTCCGACTTGAATGTAGGGCCTGAGCTTTTTTTATTCAAGGCTATTCCTCTGCTACTTGAGCCACAGCTCTACTGGGTTTTTAAGGGTTAATTTCAGATTAGAGTATTACAGTCTTCTCTGTCAGGCTGACTTTGAACTGGGATTCTTTGATCTCAGCCTCTTGTATAGCTAGATTTACAGGTGTGAGCCACCAGCACCCCATTTGTTGTTCATTTGTTTGTTTTGCCAGTACTGGGATTTGAACTGAGGGCCTTGAGTTTTCACTCTGCTATTTTGGCTCATAGGTGACACTTTACCACTGGAGCCACACTTCTATGAGTCTTTTGTTGTGCCTTCGAGATAGAGTCTCTCAGATTTTTCTATCCAAAGTAGCTCTGAATAATGTGATCCAATAATGTGATCCTCAGATCTCAGCTTTCTGAGTAGCCAGGATTATAGACATGAGCCAAAGTGCCGCCTTCTTTCTTCTTCCTCCTCTTCTTCCCCATTTGTGCTAGTACAAGGGCTTGAATTGGTTGCTGTCCTTTGATTTTTTTGCTCAAGTCTGGTGCTTCTCTGCATGAGGCATACCTCTCAATTTTTTTTTTTGCAATTTTACTTCTTAACTAGAAATGAGAGACTAAAGAGCACCAGATGTCTTCTATCTCAATCCTCAGATCTCAGTCTCCTGAGAAGACCTGAGCCACCAGCACCCAACAGAACATGATCTTAATGAGTACTGCTTTTATTGCTCCTCTACCCTAGTTGTGCTTTATTTCCCCCCCCCCCCAATCGTCCAACAAAAATTGATGTTATTCCGAAACAAATGAAATGTTGTTTGCTTGGCAAGAGGTTCTGTGACTTAAACCCATAATATTTAGGAAAGCAATGAATTTAATCCTAACTAAACTGAAGGGCAAACTTATGTCTGTATATCTCTAATAGCAATTAAAGTATGATAGATCATATGCATTTTTATGCTGATAAATAACCCTGTGTAGTAATCAGTTTGTAATTTTCTGTTTGATTTTGCTTTCATGTTTTGTGTGTGATTGGACTTGAATTACTGTAAAATACTTTCAACTGCAGGTGAGGTTTGTTTTAGGTCACAATTAAAATGTATTTTTACCTCGTTAAGTGGCTTTTAAGGATGGTTTCTAACTTCACCAGGCCCCCAGATGCTTCAAGTGTGAACTTTATGGATATTTTGAATTTAAATGTGTTATCAGGATCACATGTCTGGATAGTCACAATTTGGATTATTGATAGTTATTAATTGCGTTATTGCTTTAAAATACTTACATGCTTTGAATTTGGAGTTTTCATCTTTTTGCTGCTTCTGGGGCCCTGAGCTTTGTGATTGTTTGTTTCAGAGTTTTTGCTTTTACCACTGTGTTTTGATTTTTAAGTTACTGAGGCTAAGAACAAGGTTCCAGGCCAGTCCAGGCAAAAAGGTTGTAAGAACTGCGTATTAGCCAATAAAAAATTAGGCCTGTTGATGTATGCCAGTCATTCCAGCTGCATGGGAAGTATAAATATGAGGACTGCAATCCAGGTTGGCTTGGGCAAAAAGTGAGACCCTATTAAAACAAATGCCCAAAGTGAAGAGAATGGGCAAGCATGGCTCACATGTGGAGTGCTTGCCTATCAAGTGTGAGGCTCTAAATTCAGACTCCAGTACCACTGAGAAAGATAAAGAGAAAACAAAGAAGAGCAAGATCTATTGCCTCAATCTAAGGGAATGAAATTGGGGAGTGGCTTTATTAGAAATAATAACAGTGACTGCCAGTTACTCTGCAAATTGAAAACTGCTAGATTCTGCTTTTATCTATCAGCAGCCTTTATGTCTCCATCATAGTTCCTCTTTGGTTTCTTAGCTGCTTTCTTCACATAATTTATATTACTTTAAATTCTGTATCTAGTACTTTTCCTGTATCCAGTCCTTCAGAAACTGTTGTTTTCAGTTTTAAAATACTTTCTGAGTATAAGCAATCTTTATCATATCTTTTCCTATAACCCTGATCTACTATCATTAAAGCCTGAGCTGTTGGAACAATTTACTACTGCTCTTTCTTCCTTCACTCTTGTTCTAGAATTGCCCACAATCCACACAGTCTATAAGACCTAGATTTGTTAAACCTTAAATTAGATTATAGCACTCCACTTGAGTAAATATAAAATATTTCTATTGAAATAGAATAAACTTGTAATTGTCTTCTTCCTGCCTCTAGCTCTTTTTCCCCCCTTTTCTGTGTCTTACTGTCTTTTCCTCCTTTTTTTTCCTTGACATGCTCTAATGTCGCACATTCCCACTCTCTGAGCTTCTGTACCCGCTATTCTTTTTGTTTGCATTACCCTTCCTGCATGATAACTTGGATCAAATACATCCTTCTTCTATCCTAATGTATCTGTTGCTTTTTTTGAGAAGTTTTACCTGAGCATCACAGGAAAATAAGCCCTAAGCATTCTACGATAGTACCCCCTATTCTTTGTCTTTATGACCTTTAATAGAGCTTGATGTTGTTTTATTTATCTATCTTTCCTCCCAATACATACTTGAAGAACATTATTTATCTTGTTCACTTGTTTTAGCTTCAACATCAGGAATAGGACACATAGAAGATAATAAATGTGGTTTCGGGAACTAATTGGCTGGCTATCTTTTCCCTTCTGTAAATAGAATTCTCTGCATCTGGGTCTGCAAATCATACACAGTATTTTTATACTATAGTATCCATGCTCCTGTAGAAATCTGTGTACTAAAGTCCAGGATCACATGGAGAGAGAGTACACACTGATTAAAACCTTGCCTCAGGCTCTAGGTCTATTCCTTTTTTTACATGACATGTTCACTCTTGTTTATTTCACACATGCTTATTTGTCTATTTACTACATTTTTGACAGATACTGGATGTTTGAATGCTCAGTCCCTGTGGGTGTACCTGTTCTTTTTTATGCTGTCAGGTAGATTTCTGGGGAAATGGCTAAAAATACCAAGTTGAAAGTTATGTACAACTCAGGTTACATCTTTACCTTTCCTAAGCCATAGGAAATTGGCTGATGTATTCCATTGGTTTTCATTCTTATACCTGAATGACAATGAAAGTATCCCTTGAATTTTCTAAGTTCAACTCCCTCAGGTGGAAGTATGTACAATGAGAAGTACTTTAAGGCTGTTTTACATATAGGAAATAAATGTACAAACTTTCATAGAGTGCTGAGCTCATTTTCTGTCATGATTTGCTGTTATTCATTAGGTACTATAAACACTTGCATGTTTTTTTTTGTTTTTGTTTTTGTTTTTTTTGCTAGTCCTAGGGCTTGAACTCAGGGCCTGACCACTGTCCTGATCTTTTTTTTTTTTTTTTTTTGCTCAAGACTAGCACTCTACCACTTGAGCCATGGTACCACTTTCAGCTTTTTCTGTTTATGTGGTACTAAGGAGTTGAACCTAGGGTTTCATATATGCTAGACAAGCACTCTACCACTGAGCCACATTCCAAGTCCTCATTTGAATGATCTTTACACTTATTGCATCTTAAAGTTTAAAAATTAAGTGTCAACTCAGCCTGAAGTTACCAGTTATATTCTATAGAATACATTTTTTTCTGAATTGATTGCTATAAGGCTAGAATATCAATGTGCATTAAACAAACAAAAACTAAGTTTACCATCTTCTGACATCACTGTCTTTACAAATCTATTTGATATTTTGCAAATCTGTTTTGTTAATTTTATAGTGGTAACTATTAAGCTTTTCTATTTGATTTTATATTATCGTTAATAGTGTTTTAATTATTGTGGTTGATTATCATGGTAATTTAATGGTCTCTTAGTACTTAGGAAAGGAATGTTTTATAAAAACAATCAAATCTTATTTCTTTAATTTCTAGGGTGTTTATGAAATACAAATTTTTAAGTTAGCTAATTAGGTGGAAAAATTGCATTTTATAACTCTTTATAAGAAAAATGGATATATCTAATCCAAATTTTGATGGCAATTTAGGACCTAAAAAGAAAATGCAAACAAGTATGCTATTGATTCCAAATCACCTTTATTTGGGTTGGATTAACTGTTTTCATTATATGACTAGTTACAGGTAATGTAGAACAACTAAGGTGTTGAGAATGGAATTAACTGTCTAGAAGGAAGTGGTGTTATCTAACTACAACAGCTGGAAAATATGAGAATTAAAAACCTAATTAATTGATATTTTTCACATCATTATTCATTTACTAGAGACTGCTATGTGCAACCAACAAAATAGGATTTTCTTTTGGAAAGTAGCATCATAGTTGTAATGGTGTCCCAGTGGGCATTTAGTTAAAATGCTATATACTGAGAACAATTTAGGGTTTAAAAAGAGACTTACCCCTGTAACTTCATTGCTACAAAGCTTCAGACATGGGGAGTGGTTTACAGACCAGATATAAAGTAAAAACAGCTATGACTTCAGCCAATATCTTACAGTGCTTGTACTGAAAGGTCTTTGAGTATAATGGGCTTATACTCATTTTATTTACAGTTGTTACAACTAATGAATTAGAAGAAAATGTCCACAAGGACCTGATTGTTTACTTCACTAATAATAATTTACAGATGGCGAGTGCTGTGGTTGCCACAAACCATGTCCTTTAATAGAATTTGATGTGAGTTGCTGCTTATCACTCTATATTGTGGTTGGAGCTGGAGAAATAGAAAATTGGTCATTTCCCGGCAGATAGCAGTAACTTTCAATTCAGTCAGAATGCTGCATGTAGTATGATAGGTTTATAATTATTACCCAAAGATGGATGGGTTTTCTACGAGTGTAAAATTGTGCAGCAGTAATCCATTAAGAAATCAATAATCATTCCATTCTGATGTGTAGTTCCTATTCACTGTTATAAATGTGTATTAGAAGCTGAAACCAGTGTTTGGTGTATGTGTGTGTGTGTGTGTGTGTGTGTGTGTGTGTGTGTATGTGTGTGTGTTTGAAATCAGTCACCACTCTGAGAGAGAAATCCCTCTTAGTGTTTCTTTTCAAAGTCTATTTTTTTTGGCTTGGGTTTTCTTGCCACATATGACTATATATTTGTTACATACCTTCTGAACATCTTTCTTGTTAACTAACCTTTTAGGAAATTTAATTAGACCCATTATTTTATGCTTTAGTCTTTTATTTATTTTTTACTTTTTGTTTAATAATAAAAAAAAAACATGAGTTCAAACGAATTCAAATGTTTCTAATCTGGAAGTGATTTACTGCCAGATCTTTATGGTCAGGAAAGATTCTTCATTTTCATAATAAAAAAATTAACCTTAAAGCTATGAGCTCGTAAAGAACCCAAATCTACTATTTATTTATTACCAGACATTACAAACATTTTGCTAGATACCACTGGTCGAAGTCAGGCTCAAGACTGTACTGATCCTCTGTCAAAAGAGCTTGTCAAAGGAGTGAGAAGAAGGCAGCCATCATCACAGATAACGTGAGGATGTGAAGAAAGGGGAAAGTGGTGGAGGAAATGGCAGCTTTGAAATGATCCATTGTGTAAGTTCCAAGCTGGAACTTTGGCAATATGGCACCATTGTGCTGCGGACAAGAGTGTATGAGATACACTTCATACCACAGAGGATGTGGTCAATGTTACCAAATTTTGCATAGTGTGGGGCTAAAGAACATCCAAAGAGATTGTAAATAAAAAGACACTGAAAAAAAGAATAAAAATGTAAAGCTATAGAGGGAGATATAAAATGAAAAGTCAAAACCTCATTAAAGTTTCCTAATTATTTCTGCAAACTTAAGTATATATTATCGCATTCATTTGTCTCTGAATATTCTACCTCTTTGTATTAATAAGAACAGGATTGTGCATACTGACCTGTAGCTTGATTTTTCATTGAAGAATTTGTTTTTTAATATTATACTTTATTCTTGTTAGCATATAATTCCATTACCTAGTGAAGATACACAGTGATTTTACTGGTAATTTATTAGTTACTTGAACATTTGGGTTTTTTCTAGGATTTTTGCTATCATGTAGACAGTGTTATAGTTGCTGTCCTGGTGTATCTACTTACCTTTGCACATGCATATTTTAGGTAACATTTTAGTTGTAGATTAGCTGTCAGGAAGTTTGTGCAGTGACCATTTTGATGAAGTAGGCCAGATCCTCCTTTGAAAGGATAAAAAAAAAATCACACCATAACTAAAAGTGTGTGAGACCTCATTTTTCACCTTGAAATCAATACATTTTGCAAATTTTTACTAATCTTAGAGGAAGAAAATATTCCCTGGGAAAATTTGACAATCCTTAATTATAGATACTCAAACATCATTTCATATGTTGACTGAAAAGTCTGGGTTGAAATTTTGCTTCTCAAGAACATTTGTGCTTCATTGTCTAAGAAAAACATAATTAAGAACTAGGAGAAAGGAGAAAATGATTTTATTTGGGAGCCATGTTTTTAGGCACAGGTAATAAAGAATAATAGAAGAGTGCAGGCTATGAATATTAAGTAAAAGCTTTCAAATATTATCATGCTACAACAGAAGGTGCACTTGTTACTCATACTTATGTTTTTGTTTCAGTGGTTCCTGTAGTTTACATAAGTGACCTTTTCACCATATTTAGCATAGCACTTCCATAAAGTTTAGAGCTTATTGAAATTTTAATTGATATAAGAAATGTAGACATTCATGTAACAATGTTTTGGAGCAAAGTGTATGCATCTGAAAGGTGGAGGTAGGCAACAACAAAAAATTCCAGAAAACAAAAGTTCATCAGTTAACATTAAAGTTGCTAAGTGAAGTATACAGGAATTGATACCATGCATATGGTTTAAGGAGGTAAACCATGATTTCTTTCAAAACTGTTTTAAGACAGCTATAGATGAGTCTCAGTGATAAGCAAGCAACTCACAGGCTGAGCCGACTACTGAGAAAGCTAAAATCAGGTGTTTTCCTCGACACTTGTTCAAGAAACTACTGAGGTCGGACTCACCTGTGTTTTCTTCATATGGGAAATAAACATAGCTGAGAATGGAGAAGTTTCATTGCATGACATGTTTTTACATGAGCAATTATGCATCCAAGTGTGCTATGCAGTTTTGTAGCACCTCTTCAGTTTCAAGAAATAGATTATTGGCAGGCTGTTAAAGAATATGCTAGAGGTCACTGAGGACCTACGTTGGTTCTATAACCCAAAGAAAACCCTAAAATAGGAAAACCCTGTGTCACTTTCCCATGGCAGTTTGAGTGATCCTCTTTTGCTTTTTGCCTCCTTTAAAACTATCAGACTTTCAAGCCCTCCTCTTCTATGTGTCTGTGTGTACATATGCACACATACGTACATATGTCATTTATCTGAAAATAACCCTTGAGTTAAACACTAAATGACCTTTAGGTCATTTAGAGCAACTTCCTAAACAAAGCAAGAATATCCTTGACAGCATGTGTGACAGGTGGTCACTGGGATTTTGCCTGCTTCTAGTACTAGAAGAAGGAAGAACTCTGTTGCATTGTTGATCAGCTGTAATTCTTAGAAAGTTCTTCCTCATATTGAGCCCTTATCAGACTCCCTGGAATGCTAAGCTATTGGTTTTTGTTTGTTTGTTACTTCTACATTTCCCCCTATATTTAGGGGAGTTTTTGGCACTTCATTCAGTAGTTGAAAATTTCCATAGGTTTTTAGAGGGTTTTCTTGGCCTTGGTGTTTGGAAGATTATCTTAATGACTTCTGAAAAATTACACCACTGGTAAAATGCTTAGCATGTGTGTGTGTGTGTGTGTGTGTGTGTGTGTGTGTGTGTTCTATTTCTTTCTGTTTGTGACCACATAGCTATAAAGAAAGCATGTTAGTATGGTAAACAGCAAAACAAGACAATAATCTAAGTATATCTTCTATAATTTTGTTATTAACATTAGTTTTAGGCATTTATCCTTAAACAACTTTAAAGTTCTTTTATTTGGAAATTCATATTAAATTACTATTTAAATGTCATTTTTCTTGAAAACTGTGTTATGAAGATATAACAACTGGTTACCTTTTTTACTTCAAATATAAAACAAAACTTTGACAATACATAGAAGCGTTAGTAGGTATTATCCTACTTAAAATCAAATGCTTTGTGAGTTAAAAGTGGGATTTTTAAATTGAAGAGAGTTATAAAGTCATGTTGCAAAAACTCATATAAAGGAAATGTAATAATCTTTTAGGGTTTCATGTAACAAGGATGTGGAAATTTACCACAATTTTCTAGCTGACATTTCCTATGCAAGATTCTTGGGTTGAAAAAAAAATAATAGGAAGGTCTTTAAAAGTGGTTCTAGGCACCCAGTTTGTTTCTTTTAGAATATTAGCATTATCTAAATTGGCATACAACTTTGTATTTCTCCCTTGCCTGAGTGGAAGTTTTACTGTGCCTTTATTGGGTTTACTATTGTAATTGGATATGGAATTGTGTTGGGAAGCACATATTTCAGTATGTGCACCTTAGCAATTTAACTTGTTAACATGGTGACTCACTCACATTTAACAGTGAAATTAGCTGGCTTCCTCTCTCTGAACATTCAGGGAGGAGCTGATCCTAGCTTCAGAGATATGATCAGTGGCCCAGGTCACCTGTGGCAAAACCTACCTGCATGCAGGCTTGGGGTCTCTCTTGATTAGCCAGGCTGGATTGGGTCAAACATGGCTTTGCTTTAGTTTGGAGAATTATCTTATTAGGAGATTCACTGGTTGAGAAATGATCAGAGGCAAGTTTAAGGGATGGGTTAGTCCAGTTAAGTATGTCACTAAAGATTTGGTAAGGGTTCATGAGCAAGGTCAAATAATATTCTATAGTTTCCCATAAGGAAATTATTAAATTCTCAGGAAAGATTAGTCCTTACAACCAAACTGTTTTGAAAGTAGTTATGTCACAGAGACCTGTTTGCCAAACTTACTTGATCATAGGACTTATCCAGGAAGCCTGTGAAAATAAAGCTTCCCAGACCCCACCCCTAGGTATACTGAATCAGAATCTTCCAGGGAGGAGCCTCCTGATCATCAGGCCAGCTTAAGAAAAGTTATCAAAGGTGGCAGGAATGGGAAAAGAGTGCACTGGGAATGGCAATTGCTTCCAGAGCTAGAAGGTCAAAATGTTACCATCAGACACACAAATGTCCCTGACTTTGCAATGGATGATACAAGAATATAACTAAACTGTATCTTTAAAAGGTTTGGTATGAGGGTGGTAGCTTTTCTCAACAACAACAAAAAATGTAAAGACATATTACATATGAACTTACTGTACTGTGCAAAAGGTTTTGTTTCTTTTTCTTTGTTACTTTCATTTGCCCTTTTCTTTTTTTCTTTGTTTTTGACTTGCCAAATGGTTTTGTTTGTGCTGTTTTCTAAAATCTTGTGCACTATTTTTCCACTGTATTTTACAGCACTGTGTACTTCTCTCTCAGTTTATTCCTCAGCCTGTTGATAGAAAATAGACTCATGTTCCTGTTTCAGCCAGGGAGCTTGTGCATGTGTTGACACTTCAGAAATAATCAGTTTAGATTTCAACAACTGATTAGTGCTCTGCTCTAACCAAACTGAGAAAGTACTCTTAAGAACTCTTAACATAGTGTGCACCTTAGTTTTCTGTATGAAATGTAATGATGGCAACTTTTTATCCATTCTTTAGTTATAAAAGGTCTTTGCTAAATTTTTTTTATGGGACCTTAGAGAAGCTTTCAAGACATTTACTGACCTGTATTCCACAAGTCATATTCCACGAATAATCATAGTCATTTTGTTAAGGTCTTTTTCATTTACACAATAACTTTCATGGAAATGTTACCTAATAGTGTTTGAAAGAATATTGGTAATATTCCTTAAATATCCTATGTGATCTTCTGAACAGTTTCAGTGACTCCAGCTTCTACATTGAATTACTACTGAATGTAAGAAATATAGCTAATGGTATCAGGATGGCACCCAAGTACTGATTTGCCTAAGATAGGAAGCTGTATCCCCATGACCTGGAGCCAGAAGGAAAGAAGAGCTGTACGTTTTAAATACACTTGTGTGGACATTTACCTAGTTGACCTTACAGTTCTCCAACAGGCTGTAGAAATAAATTAGAAATGGCATCAGGCAACTTAATAAAATTGGTAGAGTAGAAATCAATTCAGAAAGCATCAAACTTATCAAAAATGATCCCATAGGGTAATTGTTATGTATCTTACTCAACTAGCAAGTACTTTTTGAATCTTTTATGAAAAATACTGTGTATTAGCTAGAGCACAAGAATGAATTCCTCCTTAAAAGAGAAGGACATTTAGCAGAGTGAAATCGTATGTTAAGAAAATGAAATGATTATTTTAGACATAAGTTTGAGAATTTAGGTAAATATAAGAAAAGTTTCCAAATGCTATCCTTATAATTAAGGTATGGAATTCACTGACTCTCCCGTCTCCTCCCCCCCCCCCCCCCCCACATACACAGTTTGGAAGAACTGTATTTCTATTTGTATTCATAGAATCAATCATGTTTTCTCTGTAATATTTTCACCTTTTTCTATAATAAAATCTGTTTGCTATTCTCATTCTTGGAAACTTTTATGACTTGCTTATTAAACAACCCAGTGTATTTTTCTTTCTTCATCTCCTGACATTGCCTTGCATTGCTTTTATAGCCTTGACACTTGCCATACTAGGAATATAATATAGTCTTTCATATTGCTTTTATCATTGCATAAACCCTTCCCCTTTCCTTGAATTTCTGCCCTTTTTCTTATCCAGGCAAGCTTCCAATCATTCTATGAAACTCTAGTCATTCTCCATAGATTCATTGCATTCCCTGTGTATATAGATCTGTTGTATTCTTAACCACATTGTATTGTTATTGTTTTATGTCTTTGCCTCCCCTATAAGGCTGAGATTTTGCAGGGCAGAGATGATGTCATGTTCATCTCTGTACCTGTAATCTTCTTGCCTCGATAGCTGGCACAGAATAAGTGCACCCTTTCCCAGTGCTATATGAACAAATGACTGAATGAGATCATTTTCATGAAGTTGACTGGAGTAGGAAATGCCCTTGAAGAAAGAGAAATGGAGATGGTATTGTTAGCTAGGGAATGGGGAAAAAAAGAAGTTATGAGATCCAGCTTCATATAACAAATACAGAGTCTACCTTCAACAACAAATCTTTTCTCCAAACAAATAGCTATAGCTACCTTCTTGTTCCATTCAGACAGGTGAGACCACTCCTTCTTTGCCATGTCTATTCCTGTGCCTAGAATTTAATGATTAATCTTTTTATTTTTTCTACTTCAGGACTGTTAGTAAAGGTGAATTGTAGGCCTAAGAGGAACAGGATGAGGTAGATAGGATTGGTGACCTTGAGCCCAGATCAGTAGTGGATCTTGCTTCTTCTGATTTAGAGCTGACCAGGTTGGATAAATTTGTAGCTGTGTCTCAGAGTAGGATAGAACATTAAGAAGCCACATTCTTTATGGACTTCCTTATATGTGTCATCTGTAACTGAATAATAATGGTACACCCTCTCTTCTTTGTCCTTCTCATGTTTCTTCTCTCCCACACTTTTCAACTATCCTGTTTGTGCTAGCTCATGACTTTAGACTTCTAGTGAAACTTCCTCTGGCAAAACCTAGGGAAATTTGTTTCAGCTTAGTCATTTGCCCTTTGTCAAGCTGACCTATTTCACACACACACACACATACATATATTTGTATATATATCTATGTATATGTATATATATATATATATATATATAAACACATATATATTAAAACAAAGTTGGGGTGGGATGAATACTTAGAAAGTAGGAAGGGGCATGCCAGTATTCCTCTAGCAAAGGTTATGTAGATAGGGCTGACTTTAAAGAAGTATATGAACTGTCTTTAGGTCTCTTTTACCATTCTTTCTTCTTTCCTAGCACTTGCCTTTGCAAACCCACTTCCTTTATGGAACTTGTTTGCTTCTTCTCTGTCCTGCTCAGCCCCACTTTCCTCTGAGTGTCACAACTCAGATATGTCTTCCCAGTCCTTCCTCTAAACCTAAACCTTTCTGTAGACACTAGGAACTCTTTCCTCAGCTTTCTGTGTTGTCCTGATGCAATGCAAATAAACAAATCCATCCTGAGATTTTCAGAGGACGACATAATTTCCTAGATTACTGTTGTTTTATGTACTGTGTGTTCTTCAGCAGAGGTATCTAGAAGTTCTAGTTCAAGTCACAGTAAATCTCTAATCCTGGTTGGAAATTCATGAACCAAATCAGGTTGGAGGACTTGAAGGAGTTTGTGTCGGTGAATATTATTCTGTTGTCTATGGAATTAATGCCTGTCTTCTCAGCCCCAAAGTAGTACCAGGCCTAAGTTGGTGCTATTTTCATGAGTGCAACTTATTAGCATTTATGACTGTGGTTACAAAAGTATTGAAGTATATACTAGGGGCTTAAGGTGACTTTGGCCACTCAAGAATTTTTGTATCAAGTAATGTTTAGGTGAAAGAAAAAGAAAATTTTTCAAGTAGCATGTATAAAGTTAAATAAGAACTTTGAGCTAATAGATTAGCAGCTGCATTTCTCTGTTGTAGTCAGTGTTTTTCACATTTGGTTTGTTTTACTAAAAGGACCTTCTAGTTAAATACTTATGAATACAGAACAAATTTTTCCAAATACTGCCTAACTATATCTTCAAATATTGTATAAATATGTCCTTGAAAATCTGAGTCAGGTGGCCTCTACTCAGGCCTTCTCTTCTGGATGTGCATTGCTTAGTTATGCATAATATTAAAGTTGTATGTTCCTTTAATAATTGCCACAGTTCTACTGTGGAAAAGAATTTCAGCTGTTTTCATAAGGCCCCCACAAAACCATAACTTCAAAGTTGTCCTTAAAGTTGAAAAGCCACAAGTATAAAAAAATGTATTTTGTAAAAATATACCAATCCTTTTTGTGTTTGAATCTAGTGTAGTTGTCCTAAGAAAGAGGAAAAATCTGGTTGGTTAAAAGATGTGGAGTTAAATGTAGTCCTTAAGGTAATACAAGTTGTCTTTTAAGTGTATTTTATAGGTCGGTTTTCTATTTTTTCTGTATCCTGATTATGGGGGTAGGTACACAAATCTACATGTTGTATGACTGTGCTGTGGTTTGAATGACTCCTCAGAGTTCTTAATCCCTGAATTTATATGGTGGTCATATTTGGAGGTGGAACCTCCTAAGAGGCTACGAGGGTTAGATGAAGTCATGAGGGTAGGACCCAATGATAAAATTGGTTGCTATATAAGAAAAGGAACAGAGCTCTGAGTTTGTACACTCCACTTTTGGCCAAGTTGTGTCTTTCTCCGTGTTACAATGAAGCTCTCACCTGATGCTAGCTAGCATTTTTGACTATGAGGAATATGTTTCTTTCTATATTGCCAATTTCAAATATTCTCTTTTAGCTTTACCAAAAACATGAAAGTTCAGTTTCTCTATGGGGTAATTTTTACAAATACAGTAATAAACTGTTATCGTAACTATTCAGGAGGCTGAGACCAGGAAGATCATGGTTCAAAGCCAGCCTTAGCAAGAAGGACTACAAATATTGTCTTCAAAATAACCAGCAAAAAGTTGGACTGGAGATGTGTCTCAAGTGGTAGAAACCCAGCTGTGAGCAAGTAAGCTTTCAAGTGTACAAGTTTAAGCCTTGGTATTGGCACAAAGCAAAAAAGATGAAATTTTCACTTAAAAAGTAAAAATTTTGTTTAAATGTTCAGAATAACCAATGAAACACCTTATTTATTTATGTGATATTTATCTAATTGGTAGTATTCATAGTATTATGCAAATTAGCATAGAAAAAGTATATTTCTTATTCTGACACATCTGGAATTTGATATTTATCTAATTGGTAGTATTCGTAGTTACATGCAAATTAGTATAGAAACATGATTTCTTATTCTGGCAGATCTGGAATTTGAACGCAGGGCTTCAGGTGTCCTAGGCACTATTCTACTGCTCCATTTACAATTGTAGCCCTCTATTGCTTAGGCCAACCTGGATTGTATTCCTCCTATTTATGCTTCCTGCTGTAGCTACGATGAGAGGTAAGGGGCATCACCATAACAGCTTTTTCTCTTACAATGAGCAGGGAAGCCAGTTCTCATGGACTCCTTTGCTTAGGCTGCCCAGGAATTGTGGTCCTTTCGATCTCAGTTTCCATTGTGGTTGGGACGATAGGTTTACACCACTACATAGACATGTGGAGGTCTTGTGAACTTTTTACCTTCGCTGGTCATGAACCATAGTTTAGTTCCTAATTTCTGCCTCACAAGTGGCTAGGATTTCAGGTATGAGCCACCTGTGCAGGCTGAGGGAATATCTTTCAAATCTCAGATCAGAATTTGAGGTGTACATTTTTTTTCCATTCATAGTCAGACATGAAGAAACACTATGGTCATTAGGATTCCAGTCATGGTGGTGATAAATGCAATTGCAGTAATGGCATTGATCAACGTAGAGGCTAAGAATCAGAATGTTAAGAGTTAGAAGATGGAGAGAGTAGGATAAATGGAGAAATAGAAAAAGCTTGATAAAAGGTACTAAGTTACAATTAGAAGCACAAAATTCTTGGGTACATTTTTTAGTATGGTGACTATGGAAAGAATACTGTATATTCCAAAAAATTATCAGAAAAAGTTTTGAAAGTTTTTCACTGTGAATAAATGATTTATTTATTTATTTGGAGACAAGGTATAGCTATGTTGCTCAAGCTGACCTGGAACTCATGGTATAGCCCAGCTTCAAGCTCACAGTCTTCTTGCCTTGAATTCCTGAGTGTGCTGGTAGTACAGCTATACATTACTATGCCCAGCTAAGAAATAATAAATATTTGAGGAAATGGATGTTTTTCCTGATTTATGTTACTCCATTTTTGTAGTTTTTACATCAGTTAAAATTGATTAAATAGCCGGTGGCTCACACCTGTAATCCTAACTGCTCAGGAGGCTGAGATCTGAGGATCATGGTTCAAAGCTAGCCTGGGCAGGAAAGTCTATGAAACTCTTATCTCCAGTAAACTACCAGAAAACTGGAAGTGGCGCTGTAGCTCAAGTGGTAGAACGCTAGCCTTGAGCTGAAGAGCTGAGGGACAGCGCTCAGGCCCAGAGTTCAAGCCCCATGAACAACACGAAGATAACAAGAGTCATTGTTACAGAGACTCTGGCTTCAGTCTTTACTGTTGTGTTTTTGTATTAGTCCATTTTCTATTGCTGTAATTAAATACTTAAGACTAGATAATATATGAAGAAAAGACATTTATTTAGCTCACAGTTCTAGAGTTTGAACTACATAGTAATTAGCATCAACTCAGCTATGGTGATGGCCTCCTTGGCTATATACATCTCTTGGTGGATGGTATCATGGTGGGAGTGTGGGTGAGAGGGAGAGATCACATAGAGAGATATGAAACCAGAGAGACCAGGGAGGAGCCAGTGTTGTTCTTTTATATCAACCTTGTCTCGAGAACTAACCAGGGTCCCATGACAACTACCTTAATTCCAGTTAAGGGTGTCACTTAAATGACCTAATTTTTTTCTCACTTCTTAAAGGTTCTATCACCATTCACATTGCTGCATTGAATGTTACACTTTTCACACACAAACCCTGAGGATAATTCCCATGCAATTAGTAGCAGTAGTCATAGGTCCATGATATATTATGCCTTTTGCCCCTTGTAAGTGCTCAATAGACTATAATAGTTCTGCCTGTGTTCCATTCCTGGCTCAATTTACCCATCTGTGTGATCCTAAGTAGGTTGCTAAACTTTCTATGCTTCATTTTCCTCATCCCTAAAGTGTGCAGAAGCATCTCTTTTGTAAGACTAGTTGTGAGAATTCAATGAAATTAAACATGGAAAGTCACTAGTAGAGTGCAGGGCACACAGTAGTTTCACATGTAAGTGTTTCATAAATGTCAGAGGCAATTACTCACTGACAGTTGGCTGTGTGCATGCTCTGATGGCTCACTGACTGTGTGTATTGGGGGCGGGAGGGATGCTGGTGAATGGCAACTGCCTGTTTACAGCTTGGCTTGTTTACTGGGGTGGAGAATTCTGTGAAATTAATTTCTTTCATAGTATAGCTCAGAGCACCAGATGTCTAAATTCTTATTTACTTCTTCTTTTTCATGTATACCTCTAATTCTGAGCCCTTTTCCTGTGAAATGTTACCATAAGTGCTAGTGAATAAAAATTATTAGGGTTATCAATGATATGAGAACTTTTTAACATAGGTCAATTTTCCTGGATTGTGATGGTTCAGTGTGAAACATAAATTTTTTGTCAACATACTGTAATTATATAGATTTTATTATAGGCATTTTAATAGAATGAATGCAGGTTAATTAAGGGGCTAAGAAAATAATTTTAAAGTTATAGACAAGGCACTCAGAATCCTAGTCAATTACCTTGCAAAATGATAATAACATAAATTTGCATATAGAATTTACTGTGCTATAGCTGCAAATATACTATCTTAATATATAATAACTATGATTACTAATTATAGTTTGCATATACATCACCTAACAAAATATGTCTGTTTAGTTTATTTCCTATTCCATGCAGACCTAGGCATCATTGGAAGTGTGAAATAGTAATATAATTAATTTTCCTTAACATTAAATTTTCAAGAACTGTTTCATGTTACGAAGTACATATATAACATTGTGATTTCAACTGCTACAAAAATATTTTATTCGGAGGAATCAACAATTTGTGTGTCCTAGAAACTAAAGGAGAGGGCTGGGAAGGTAGCTCAGTGGTAGAGTGCTTGCCTTGCATGCATGAGGGCCAGGGTTCCATTCCTCAATACCACATAAGCACAAAAAGCCAGAAGAGGTGCTGTGGCTCACGTGGTAGAGCGCTAACCTTGAGCTGGAGAGCTGAGGGACAGTGCCTAGACCCAGAGTTCAGGCCCCACGACTGACAAAAAGAAAAAGAAAAAGAAACTAAGGGAGAGTTTTACCCTGAAGATGTTGACAATATGATTTTGCTTCTTTTCAAATAGTACTATTAATGATAAAGTCACTAAGTATACTCTATTATTCCATTCATGTTAAATGAGGTTTAGGCAGTCTTGATATTTACATTGTTTTACATACAGCATAAGCAAAGCTCTGATGTACACATCTATTTTATTTTGCCATAAATAGTTATGATGTTTTAAAGTAAAACAAAATATATTTATTTTTACAATGGAAATAATTTGATTTTCTTTGAGATATATATATATATTTCTCTCAAAGAAAATCAATTATATATATATACATCTATATATATACATATAAATATAGATGTATATATATATTTAATCTTGGTTTTCATGGGAAAACTTGGTCCAGGATCAATAACAACTCTTCCATGACAGTAAGTGGAGTGAATATGTTGATATCCACGTGGTTTGAGTCGTAACATACTTTTACCTATATTCCTTTTATGTATTTTCAAGGCAGATCACAGTGATGAATTGGTTTCAGGGTGTGAACACCTGTCCCTGATTATCATTGAGCAGATATGTGGATCTGAAGTTGATGGCAGGCTGTTGATGGGCAGGCTGCCTGCTTAACCAAGCAAGGTTCCATTATCGCAAGAACCTGTGCTGATTAGTTTGCTATCATTTTGAGAGACCTTGCTATGAAAGAAGGTGTTTTCTCAGGGTGGCAGAGATATGAAAGGAAATATCCCCTGTGAGCTGTTGTTTCAAGTCTATAGGACTTGGTCAAAGAGTGTAACATGTTTACTCTGTGCCTCTCAAGTT
The DNA here is from genome assembly GCF_000151885.1 of Dipodomys ordii. Classification (NCBI taxonomy): domain Eukaryota; kingdom Metazoa; phylum Chordata; class Mammalia; order Rodentia; family Heteromyidae; genus Dipodomys; species Dipodomys ordii. The sequence goes on along the minus strand of NW_012267217.1, from coordinate 47,864,049 downwards.
ACTGCCCACTGCTTCCTTGTTTCTTGATCTAGAACCATTTCATAGTTAAGGCATAGAATGTATACTTTAAACTTCCTTGGCCAATTCCTTGGCCTTGCATTGGCTGCAGGTTCAGTAAGAGTATTGCATAGTCATTGAATCAACATGAAATACCGTTTAGTGTTTGATTATTATATAATATCAGACTATCCAGCTGGTCCACATTTGCTGTAGCAATACTCTCTTGAAACTTAAGGGTTACCATGCTTTGCCTTTAATTAAAAAAATAAAAGTTTCCCATGGACTGAAGGTATGTCTCAAATGATAGAGGGCTTGCCTGCAAGTAGACAGTACTTTCTGTAAATACATTTATGTTTTGGTTTCACGTATTTGTTTGTTTGTTTGTTTATGCCTGTTTGAGTCATGCCCCCAAGTAAGTGAGCATAAGTGGTTAAGTTATTTTTCAATTAGTCTGCTTTTGGCTTGGCTGGCCAGGGACCTTGATTCTTCTATTTCTGCCCGCTGAGTGGCTGGGATTCCATTTGTGTGCCACTCATATGGCTTGTTCTTTGACATAGTGTTTTATTAAGTTTTTTGCCCAAGCTTGTTTCAAAACACAGTCTTCCCTTTCTGACTCACTTTTTAAATGGGTGTATGTATTTACACAAGTCATACTAATCAGATGCTATGTATTACTATATTTTCACAGCTGTGAGGGAACTTTCAGAAGAATCTCTTCACCTGAGAGATTCTTTGCATTTTTTTCATGTTACTTTAATTTAGGAAGAATTTGGCTTTTACAGTGTTGTATTGTACATAGTCAATTGATGTGATCTCCATTAATTGTATTTCTCTAGTCTATCCCACAGCTAATTGCGGATGAAATATGAAAGGGGGAATAAAACACTTGTTCGTCCATAATTTTGTCTAATTCAGATGGTGTCTTTTATTTTTCTGTAATGATTTTCGTGTAGAATCCATGCAAGTAAAACCGTCAGAATACTTGTCAAAATTAAAAAAAGACTTACCTCTATAAAATGCACACTTGTGTATTTGCAAATAAACACACGCACAAACTTTTTAAATATGAGGAAGATTAAAATGAGATTTCTCTGAGGAAGAAAACAGATTTTTTTCCACCACGAAACCCTATGGTTATCATTAGGAAAAATGAGTACTGTAAACACATCATATACAAGGAAAACTGTTAGTTATTTGAAACTAAAAAAAAATGGTATCAGTGTTGGGAAATTGAGGATCACTATTACGGGCGGGGAACAAGTTCATGGAGAAGGACCAGGACTGATTGTTCCAGGCATTAGGAAGAAGGTGGCATCAGCTGCAGGAGGAGGGAGGTGTTCTGCCAGATGGTTAGCACTTGATGTCCTTGTGAAAAGTATAAAAATATCCATTTACCTTTCTTTCTGTCAAACTTTACCCTTCCTTGGTGAATACATGCCAACTTTACGAATATAATCCAACTCAGGTTTAAGGAAGGACATGCACAACAAAACCAAACTCCTCCCTCCATTCCAGCCCTACCATGATTAGGGGGCAAATATTCCAAATATCTATCTATCTATCTATATATAAATGAGAAAAAGAGAGTAAGGAAACAACTCTCTCACTTTCGAAGTAAATGAGCTTTTAAATATGGCTTTACAGTTAGAAAGAGAGAAAGTCATTTGCATAGTTACAAGCATTCTTGAGATTGGACCTAAAATTAAGGTAGTAAGTATACACACTGGAATTACCTACATGTTAATGCCATTTGATATATATGATGGATAAATCCCAGTAAGCTGATGTAATTGTGAAATGACGTCTAATAAGATCATATTCAACATTGGCATTAAGGTGCACTTTAGAATGATCCTGGAATAGTGGGAGCTAGAAAGGAAATAAGATTACTTTTCCCCCCAGGCTGGATTTAAGATGTTATATTGCTAAATGCCATAAAGATTAGGGCCACAAAGCTTGGTGATCTTGGCTCATGCCTGTAATCCTAGCTGTTCAGGAGAATGAGATCTGAGGACCTTGGTTTGAAGCCTGCTCAGGCAAGAAAGCCCGTGAGACCTTATCTCCAATTAACCACCAAAAAGCTGGAAGTAGAGCTGTGGATCAAGTGGCAGCATGCTAGTCTTAAGCACAAAAGCTCAGGGATAGTTCCCAGGTCCCTAAGTTCAAGCCCCAAGACTGGCACAAAGATTAATTAATTAATTAATAAGTAAAAATTTGCTCTATGTTTCAGTTCTTTTGTAGAGTCCTTTCTACTTCTGGGCCAACAAAATTCATGGCTGTATATTAGTCTTGGTAGCTATAATAGAAAAACTTTTGTTTTTCATTTATTGTGTCAATGACGAGGAATATTTGTCCCCTTTTCCATAAGTCTTTACCATATATTTACCACCTTTTCATTTTGAATCCCTGTGTATTGTATTAACTTGTGAATTTGGAGAAAGAAAGTTGGCTTCTACTTCATAGAAAAATATTTGAAAAACTTCTCCAGTAGAAGTTCAGAGGAGGGACATTAACCTCATAGATTTCAGAAGCTGGATACTGAGTTTCTAATGACACATCTGTGGTTATATTAATGGTATCAAACCTCTTTCACTACTGACGCTGGAAAGAGTAGGGCAATGAACTTGTAGAATTTTATGAAGTATAATCAAAAAGCATAGTAGAAAATTGTTGTTTTACCAAGTTTACAGAGTTGAGAATCTAGATTATAAGACTGTTCAAAAACTCTCTGTGTTACTGTGGGCTAGTTAGTATATAATTTAGAGTCATAACACATGATAAGTTTTTTAGAATAATAAATTATTAGCATGTGTAATGGTTTCTTGAGGGCCTTAACAAGGAGTTAAGAACAGAGGAAAAAGGGGGGGGACTGGGTTTTGGTGGATTACATCTATAATCTGGTTACTTGGTAGTTGGAGGTAGGGAGCATGGTGATTCAAAGCCAGCCTGGGCAAAATGTTAGTGAGACCCCCATTTCAAACAATAAAATTTGGACACAGTGGTGTAAGCCTGTCATCCAAGTTATGGTGGGAAGTGTACAAAGGGAAATCTCAGTCCAGTCTGGCACAAAGCCAAACTGTGTCCAATATGAAAAATAACCATAGCATAAAAAGGGATGGAGGTATAGGCAGAGACCCTGCCAGCTAGTGTGTGCCTTTAGTTCAAACCTCAGTAGAGGAGGAGGAGGAGGAAGAGGGGGAGGAAGGGTAGTAGGAGAGGGAGGAGGTGGAATAGATATCTACTGGCTGTCTGCAAAGGTATTGGGATGGATAGCATTTATATTACTATGCACTTTAAAAAATGTACATTTAGATTATATTTGTACACAAAATTATTTTCATTAGATGATACAATATCTAATAACTTTCCCCCCTCAGTTTCTACATTGCGGGGGGTGGGGAAGGGAGATACTGATTTTCTTATAGCAACTGTAGAATCAGGGAAATGTTTATCAATCTAGTCACATATATGTTTTAAAATATATACCTATAAGTGTTAATTTATTGAATCACTATAAAAATATATGGGTTGGAAATGAGTGGTGCCTTCGATGATTTTAGTGTTAATTTATTGAATCACCATAAAATATATGGGTTGGAAATGAGTGGTGCCTTTGATGATTTGAGTTTTTGGAAGCGGTCTCACCAGGTAGCTTGGGCTGCCTTTAAATTTAATAATCTTGCCACGGCCCACCAAGTATTGGGAGTTCAGATGTGTGCCACTTCATTGGGTTTGCCTTTGTGTTATAGATTAAGAAAAGACAGCAAACTTATAATTAAACACCTTAAAAGGAAAAGAAAATGTATGATAAAAACCTAGATTGTCTAGTTCCAGAATTCTTCTTAATGAAAGGCTAAGGGAGGGCTGGATGTAGCTCAGTGGCAAAGTACTTGCCTAGCAAGTACAATGACGACCTGGGTTCAATGCCCAGTGCCATAGAAGAAAAGACAAAAACAAAAACATAGTTACAAAAAAAAAAAAGCTAAAGGATAGTTCCTAACCCCGAGTTCAAAGCCCAGTATTGTACCCTCTTCCCAAAATAGAAATGTATAACATTTAATCCATTTTGTTAGGGGGAAAAACAGCTAATTATATGGTATATGTTTTTGGCCAGGCTATATTTGCAAACAGACTTTCATACATTTTTGATGGGAGTGTAAATAGATATCCCTGTCAATGAAAATAATTGAACACAGGCTTTGAATATTCCTATTTCTGTAAGTTTATCTTAATAATCTTTTTTTTTTTTTTGGTCGGTCGTGGGGCTTGAACTCTGGGCTTGGGCGCTGTCCCTCAGCTCTTCAGCTCAAGGCGAGTGCTCTACCAGTTGAGCTACAGCACCACTTCTGGTTTTCTGGTGGTTTTATTGGAGATAGGAGTCTCACGGTCTCTCCTGCCCGGGCTGGCTTTGAACCGCGATCCTCAGATCTCAGCCTCCTGAGTAGCTAGGATTACAGGCGTGAGCCACCAGTGCCCGGCTCTTAATAATCTTTTTATTGAATATTGACCACACATTTTTTTCACTACAGTTTTTTAATGTTAAAAGATAAGAACTATATTTACCAGCAATCTTCACTAGTAGGTGACTGATTAACAGATTAAGTAATTTAGTAAAAGAATGTTACACAAAATGAAGAATTCCATGAATTCTGGATAGATTTTGAAAATATTTTCCAAGTCCAAACACCAGAAAAGAAGGGACAGAATAAAAAAAAGTTAAATTTTACAAAAATAAAACACACATTTGCTGGAAATATTATATATGGTATTTGGAATTATATAGAATAAAGTAACCATGCATTTATATATATATATATATGAATATATATATATGTATATACAAACACACACACACATACCCCTATTCTTCAACATAGATAAACTATAAGTGACAAAGTAACCATATTAAATGTGAATTAGTTGAGAACTTCTTATTCCTATAAACTAGAAGCTTAAAGTGTCAACCCCTTATTTCCTTACCAGTGGAACTGGAAGTAACTGTGCATATTCCATTTATTTGCCAACCTCCTCCCTGCCCAGCTTAAATTTAGGTTTCTCTACCAACCATTAATGGATAGTTTTATTTCTTGTTTGCATTTGAAAATTTTAATTTTATTGCATTTTGTTTTTTTACATTTAAATGCAATTAAGTATTAAAGTGTAATGCTTTATCTGTGTATAAGTAGTTCTTTTAAAATACCAAACACTGGACAAAAAAACAAAGACTGATATTCATTTTGAAATTGTTGGGTATTTTGGGGCAAGATACAACTTTGTAAATTATATTAGGATTTGTAGATAATTTACCTTGCTTATGTTTCCATCTTTGAAAGAGAGAACATTGTCAAATAAAGATGTTTTAGTGTGATGATAATAGTTTATCTTCATTAGTGATATCATACAGCTTGGAATTAAGTAGTGTATCAATGAGAATGTTGAATAATTAAATATGGGATTCAAGAGCCATACCTTAAGTTTTGTTAGGATTCATTTGTTTGGTGTGTGAATTATTGAACCATTCTGATAATGTGTTTTTGTTTCTTGCATTTGAAAAGTGTTTAGTCTGTGGTAGTTTTATTATTTTTTATTATGTTTTATTTAATTTTAATGACAAGTTGATGTACAGAGGGGTTACAATTACATACATAAGGTAATGAGTACATTTCTTGTTGAATGTTGTTACCCCCTCCCTCATTTTCCTTTCATCTTCCTTCTCCACAATCCTCTCCCACCTCACAACTAAGTTGTCAAATTCGTTTTCAACATGTGGTATTGTATTGCTGTTGCATTGGTTCACCCTTTGTCCTTTGTCTCCTCCTTTTCTTATTCCCCTTCCCTTCCCTAATTCAGATAAATATATATACAATACACAGAATACCAAAATCAAATATAGTGACAACAAGGGATAAACCATAGGGAAAAAAAGAAAAAAATGAAAGAAAAAAGAAGTAAGTTCTCATAGTACATTAAAAATAATAACAACAAGCCGGGAACCAATGGCTCACACCTGTAATACTGGCTACTCGGGAGGCTGAGAACTGAAGATTGCCGTTCAAAGCCAGCCCGGGCAAGAAAGTCTGTGAGACTCTTTTTTTTTTGTACATTTTTTATTGTAAAAATATTGTGCAGAAGGATTATAGTTACATGAGCAAGGAAATGAGTACATTTCCTACCTAGTATTGTTGCCTCCTCCTTTTCCCTCCTCACTTCCCCAACTCCCCCCAAATTCATCTTCAAAATAGTGTTTAGTACATCTCATTGTTACAATGGGTCAACCTGTATCCCTATTGAAGCATTTTCCCTTCCCCTCCCCAAATTAGAGAAGTGTACATACAAGATACAGGGCACTGGAATCAAATAGAGTAAAAACAAGGGTTATACCATGGGGGAGGAACATACAAAGAAACAAAAAAAAATCACATAGTACATTATAAATACATTAGAAACAATAGCAAGCAAGAAAAAAAAATATTTGTGTCCCCTATCTTGGGGTTTATTTCACTTAGCATCATCTTATATGGTAATATATACATAGCTTTTGAACTTTTCTGCTTGTTTTTTTTTTAAGTAATACTAATACCAGGTTAGAGTGAATGTGTTTAAAATACTTAGGATAGTGTCTTAAGCATAGAAATTGAAAGCGAACCTATTTTGGTAGTCAAACATGATATGGTAGCATGAAATTGTACAATATATTTACAAGACAACATACGAAGTTTCCACTACCTAGTTTTTATTTGTGTGAAGAAAATAGTGATAATGTTCATTATATAAGTTCCACTGCTTTCTGTCTGCTTACATTATCGCTTACTGAAAAGTTGGTGAGTTCACTTGTTAAAATCCCTGAAAATATTCTCCCCAGAGTTCTTGATTACAATGACTATTACTTTCAAATATGTTCAATAGTATTTAACTTTTTTAATGGTAAATCTATTGCATAAAGTAGGATATAGGTATTTAAAACATATATTATAAAAACATTATAAATAAAATAATAGTGTAGGATATTTTTAAATACCTATATTTAAAACATATATTATAAAAACATTATAATAAAATAATAGTGTAGGAATTTAAAAATACAAAAATTTTTAAAATTGCACAAGTTTATATAGTAGGACCTCAAGATCCTAAATAAATCCTCACCATAGGTAAATATATATATATATATATATATATACACACACACACACACATATATGTATATATTTCATAGAGACAAGTTGAGAAGGACATAGACCACTGTGGATTAATAGTAATTTTTGAATGCTAGGATTCTTACTAATTTTATTATCTAAAGTCTTCTTGAGATCTTACTTGTTTTTATATAAAATGAGTATATATTGGGTTTATATCAGGGAAGAAAAGCCATGTACTCCTATATATTCTTTGAAACTGAATTTCAGGGTGAATAGGTTCTAAATACATGTACTTGCTTCTAAAGAAAAAGTGCCGAAGCTGCATTAACTTACTGGAATCTTATTCCAGAGGGTAGAAGTTGGCACTAGAAGCACTCTTGGGCGGCTGTCCTATTGAGGAGGGGTTTATTTTGGTAAAGTAACACTAGCATGTAGCCCGATGGCTCTGCAGTGGGATCAGATCTCAGGTCACATCAGTTCAGTAGCTCAGCACGTAGCTCAGTTCTCTGAAATTGTGGGCCACAAGAAGGGTGTTTTAGAAGTTTATCCCAGTGCCTTTTGATACATGTAAATCTGCTTATTGTGACGGCAGGAGATTGAGGATGGCAAAACTAGCACAACAAGCAAAGTTGTTTCGTTCTACGTAAGTGCAGAAGATGCTTTTAAAGAAAAAATTGTGAAGTTGTGCCATACTATGTTCAGTAAAAATCACCTATTTTCTAACAAATGATTCTACTTCTTATATAGTTCTTACTATTTCATCTTTACTAGTTGGTATTATATAGCTAAAATTAGAGAAATTACCCATTTGAATGCTGTGGGGAATCTCACTAAATGCTTAGTAGGATAATGCCTTTTGGGAGCTAGATAGTAACTTCAGTTTGTCTTTCTAATAATTCAATATGGTGTCACTGTTGTTTTTATGTTAATTTTTGTCTAACTCATTCACCATGTCCATGCTTATCCATATTTAATTTAACCATAGATTTTGAAATGTATTACTATCTCCCTTCTTCTAAGAGATAGAAGAACCGATACCCAAAACAGTTAATGAATTGTCCAGTGCTACATAGAACAAAGTGCTAATACACAGATCAGGTATTTTTACTTTCAATTCAGCAGTGTTTTTAGTTAATTTTTACTTAATATTTTAAAGTGTTATCAATGTTATAGTTAAATTGAAGATATTATCAACAAGGTTCTAATTTTTTGTGATATCTTTCAAGGAGTTTTGCTTTGTTTTGGTTGGTAATGTGTTTTGTATAAAGGTCCTCAAGTTATGCTTGCTAGGAAAGTGCTATATCACTTGAGTCATTCCCCAACCTTTTTTGCTTGTAGCTTTTAGGGTTCTTGTTTGTTTGTTTTGTGCTTGTCCTGGGGTTTGAAGTCAGAGTCTAGGTGCTATCCCTGTGTTTTGGGGTTTTGTTGTTGTTCTTTTTGCTCAAGGTTAGTGCTCTCCCACTTGAACCACAGCTCCACCTCTGGTTTTTTTTGGTAGTTTTTCTGTTTTTATTTATTTTATTTTATTTGTTTTTATTGGAGATAATAGCCTCCTGGACTTTCCTGTCCAGGCTGGCTTCAAACCACCACTCTCAGATCTCAGCCTCTTGAGTAGCTAAGCTGTTTTACAGGCATGAGCCACTGGCACCTAGCTGCTTTTAGTTATTTTTGAGATGGGATTTTACATTTTTTTCCTGCTCTCTTCCTTTAAATACCTGGGATTACAAGTGTATACAACCTTATGTGGCCATATGGATATTTTCTGTTCATTTGCTTTTGGGGGAAAATTATTTGGTTTGTCACTCCAAACACTAATACATGAAGGTTGTTATAGAATTCTAGCAATGACTAAACTTGAATCCTATTTTACATACTTTACCTGTTAAGTTCCATTCAGTGGGTCTCACTACAGAGTGGCAAATATCCACGATTAGAGAAACATTTAACAAGAATTTTACAATTACAATTCTGGGATTCTAATGGAAAGTGGAAGAATATATTTGGCAGGGTTTCACAGACACCCTACTTCAAAAACTACAGCTGTAAAGACATGAGACTTTAGAATTATATCTGCCTTGACATAAATGTAGTAATTCTTACACATATAAGTAGTATTATATTTCTCATTAAGCCTTAAAATTCTTACGGGCAAGAAAGTGATTAGAAAGTATTATCTGAGGACTATTATTGAGCTCTCCAAGTGTTTTGTGCTTTTGCAATATTCATTTGAGGGAATCCATAATCTTGTTTCTGAACCAGAGCAACTGAAGTTGGTCATAGTGAACAGGTGGGATCAGTAGCATAATTCTTCTCAGCCCACCCTCCTGTACACGATGGAGAGAATTGTGAAATGTATGGTTTTCTCCATTCAGTTCTCCTTCAAGTAGTTCACTTCTCTGAAATTGTGGCCATACAAAGGGTGTTTTAGAAGTTTATCTCAGTGATACATGTAAATCTGTTTATTAGATACATGTAAATCTGTTTATTAGTTAGTCATAGCATGGTATGTCTGTTCTTTACTGTATCATGACTTGCTTTATAAGATATCTCTAGCTCTACCTCTATCTATGTGTGTATGTGTGTGTGTGCCTGTGTGCACTATGTGCACATGTATGCATGCACTTGTATATGTATGTGTTATTTGTGACACATATGTCATATGATTTGAATGGGAAATATGTGTGTTATATGTGACATGCATATGTGTCACATATGTTTATAATTTGAGTAAGAATTACATTCACTTTTTGCCTGTTATCTCTAAATTGGAAAGATAGTTTTAATTACTATGTCCAAATATTATATCTTACCACATGGTTGCTTTAATTTGCTTCTTGTGCTGAGACTCTATGACAGTAAGACTTGGAATAGTTTACTGTTAGGTTTTTTGATGTTAGAAATGTCAAATTGGAGTTGGAGGCTTCTCAGTGGAAGAGATATCATGCTTAGTGTTCCATTCCTGCCTTCCTTTCCCCAAAAGAGAAATATCTACTAAAAACTAATATTTTACCTTAAAAGTAATTAGACTTTTATTTTTTAGTAAAAAGACAATATAAAATAAGATTCTCCTAAATTAGTTTGGTCCTTCCCATAATTGTTATTTTTTTAACCATGGAATAAATTAATAACATTTTTACTGTGAAGAAGTGATTGATTTTTTAAAAAAGCACTTAAAGGATTATTTGGTTTATATTTTACTCATTATGGTAGAGCCAATTTTTGAAAATAAGTAGTCACTTATGAAGTTGAACAATCTAATAATAAAAACAGTTCAGATAAGTTTATTTTTTAGAGGGAAAGTGGAATCACTTAATTCTTGTCTTTGTGATTCTGGTTATAAAAATATACTGATTGGAGGAAATATTTTCAAATGGATTGTTTTTACATTTTGTCCCGGGGTAGTATTGGTATTTGAAGTAGGCAAACAAATAAAATAGTGCATACAGAGTTACTGATACTTTTAAGTCTTGATGCAAACATTAAAGTGAAAAAATACAGTTTTCTAGAAGAGTAAATGATAGTACAGCTTCTCAATGGAGAAAGTATGAGTAGGGTGCCAACCTGTCAATAGTTATGATAGTTACAGCAATTGTAATAGGTGAATATAAAGTAATCTTTGCACATATATTTTGATTTTGGTCACATTTTTATTAGTAAGTTTTACAGCTTTTATTAGGAAAAATATCGAAATATACATATACATACATACATATGCACACATATCCTAAACTTGTTTGAAGGTTCCAGATAAACATAGTTTAAGCAGGCTTTTTTTGGAATGCTTCAGGGTATCAGAGGTGATACATATATACACCATAAACAGCTGAGGAATTGCATTATCATTCCTTCATAGTACCTTTGTGTGGTGCAGTGTGTTTCTAATGGTATTCCTCCCTTCTCTCAAAACCTCTGGTGTATTTTCTCTCACAGTGATGTCAGATTTGGTTCTTTTGGGAGCAGTTGGGAAGGAAAACAGTGAGGGAGAAGAGGATTGGATCTTGAGGGAGTCAAAGGGAGGGAAGGCAGTTGGGGAATTGGTTTCTATGGGTAGCTCATGGGAGAAAGCTTTGCAGTAGAAGAGAGGAGAAATCTTTTGGGAGGTTTGGGGGAATAAAGGGTCAGGAGTTGGACATTTCAAGGAGTCACTAGAATTGAAAGAAGCACTCAGAACAATGAAGGAAGTCTTGGATGCTCTTCAAAGGAAGTCAATGAAGGAAAGCAATGAGTTTCCTGGAGCAGATGGAGAGGGCTCTCTCTTTACTAGTGTATTAGTCTTCATTTCTGGACCCCTATATGACAAGATCTATGTAGGTGTAATTATAAATTCCTTGACTGTATAAATCCATTTGTGTTTGTGAATGTGGTTCTGACTTCCTCTTCTTTTTAGTCTTATCTGAGTATGGGAATGGCTGAAGGCATTTTTTGCTATCTCTGTGTTCCATGCTATGTTGCTCCTCTAAGGTGTGACCTTATCAAGGCTGACATCTAAATGCAAAGGAAAATGCAGGACAAGCTTGTTCTAGTTGGGGTTCCTTGTCACCAGACCATAGCAATGTGGAACAATGGATGCATTACCTAAATTCACTGGGTGCAATCACAGTCCTTGTTTCCATCCATGACCTATCCATGTATCACATAATGCTAACAGAAGTACACCCTCTTCCCATGCTTTGCATTTCTTTGTCAACCTTTATGAATATTTGGGTGAGGGGAAGATGTTTGTTCAATAGGTAGAAAATGTGGAAAAACAAGATTACAAGGACAGGGTGAAAGTAGTACAAGATGGGAAGAATGAAACTTTTTCTTCACTCAGTAAAATGATACTTCTGGCAAAAGGCCAAGAAAACATAGGGGAATTACGATGGTGGCAGACAGGACCAGCAACAGGTTTGTTGAGGAATGGACTGAGGGTGTCTTGTGCTTTACAGATGTATTTGTGTTCTAACTTTCTTTTTTGTCAGTGAGAAGCAGTGATGTAGAGATTACCTGAAGCATTAAAACCAGAAACAAAGCAAAACTTTTAAAACACTCTTGAGTAGTCTAACAAAAAAGGTTAAGAAAAGTTCTGATTTAACTTTACCAGGTAATATGTTTCCCAGTTTCCAATACCTCTTACATAGTCATTATATATATATTATTATTATTATTTTATCTATATTACAAATACAGTATGAGTGCATTACATTTATCTGTACAATAAACAGAATCTGAGATATGTTAGCATTAAAATAGATGAAATAAAATACAGTTGTATTCAGAAAATATGTACTTTTGAAAACTAAACATTTTTCAAATATGCTTATTGGTATATGATTAGCATCACTTTTGGTATATTTTAAGATACTGTCATTAAGAAATTCAGATTTAACCATTTCCTTATAAATCTGATTTATAACTAAGAAAGAATTTACACTGATAATTTTTAGCTTATTTCTCTAACAATTACTCTGTTATCTCTGTTATAACAATATTTGTCATACCTTAAATAGCTCATTTTTAATGCAAACTAAGTTCATATATTATTATTATTTTTTTTAATGTTGGTCATGGGGCCTGAATTCTGGGCCTGGGTGCTGTCCCTCAGTTCTACAGCTCAAGGCTAGTGTACTACCACTTGAGCCACACAGTGCCACTTCTGCCTTTTTCTGCTTATGTGGTACTCAGGAATCGAGCCCAGGCCTCATGCATGCAAGGCAAGCACTCTACCACTGAGCCACCTTCCCAGCCCCCAAAATGTTATATTACAATCTTAATTTTCCTAATTACTCAGAATTTATAAATACCAGCCTTGTATTAATCTTATTATAAGATTTATTTTGGGGAAATGGTGCTGTGGCTCAACTGGGAGAGTGCTAGCCTTGAGCAAAAGAAGTGCCCAGGCCCTGAGTTCAAGCCCCAGTACCAGCAAAAGAAAAAAAAAAGCAAGCAAGATTTATTTTGGGGGTATGGGGTTTGAACTCAAAGTCTCATGCTGCTTAGGCAGGACCTCTACTGATAAGCCATGCATCCTGGCCTTTTTTGAACTGGTTATTTGGAGACAGGGTCTCACTCTTTGCCTGGTTACATGCCTTGACCACTCTCCTTTTATTTTACCTTCCTGAGGTTACTGGGATGACAGGTGTTCACCTGCACTCAACTGTTTGTTGAGAAGGGGTATCACATATACGCTTAGGCTAGCCTGTAATTCTCATAATCTCAGCCTTCTGAATATTTTGGGATTAACAGTTATGATGCATCATGCCTAGCTAGAAGACATTTTATTTCAGAGAATAGAAGAAAAAGATAAGGCTAGATTTCTCATTCATTTCTTTAAAAAATATAAGCCTATTAATTGCTTACTTGTCATCTTAACTTTTATTTTCTGTTACTCAGTCTATATTTGTTATGGACCCACTAAACATTTATTAACTTCTCTTTGACCTATTGATTTGATAAACTGGAAAGTTATTTTATAAGCATTAACAAAATATTTTTGGTTAGCCTTTTGTAATTGTTTACTAATGTAGGCTCAGGAGACAGCCCTAGGCCCAAATCTAGTATTGGGATTAACTGTGCTTGATAGGTCTAGATGTCTATTTGTTGTCTTTTCCCACAGATCTTCTGTGTGTGTGTGTGTGTGTGTGTGTGTGTCTACTTCTGGATTTTGGGTAGCTAATTGGAGAAAAGAGTTTCACAGACTTTCCTATCTGGGCTGGCTTCAAACTGTGATCTTCTGATCTTAGCCTACAGAGTTGAGGATTATAGCCACTGGTGACCAGCTCCAAAGCCCCTCATTTTTGTCCAAAGGAATAACTAGTTCCTAACTGACTTTGTGAATACATTTGTATCTCAGAGCCTTAAGTGACTTATCTATATAAAGTGTGAATACTTACATTTGCAAAGTTATATAAGCCTCTACATAATAATTGGATCATAATACAGGCTCTGTTAGTTGTCATTTATATTACCACTATCTGCTATTTGGAATTCATTCTCCTCTTGTTTCTTGACCCCATGCCATGCTACTTCTGGTATTTTCTATTACTGTTTATTCCGCAGTATTATGGAATGCACAAGAACAGCTTTTGGTGGGTCTTTTTCTCAACTCTGCTTCCGTCTGGATGCAGTTGTGCAGGTGGGTTTTGCTTGGGTTGCAGAGCAGTTGTTGGGGAAGTTCACCTTCAACCTTTCCCTTTCTCTGGTACAGCTGGGAATGTTGTGGAAGACTAAAATACTTGATCGTTCACCTAATTAATGGTGTATCTTTCTATAGATTCAATGTATATTCAGTATATATGATTGAGAACCCTTCTTTTAAATTCTAAATTCAATCTTAAAACTCATTTTACTGATCGTGAACTTTATGTAACTTTAAGTTTCTGAAGTAAGCTATTGAAATCTTGTAAGATTGATATCTTATTTCCTTCAAAATTTGATTTTGATTTTACAATGGGAACAAACAAAGAAGAGTTCAAAAACATGCACACTTCACTTAGTGGACTGTAAACTGCTTGGATTTATTTTGTTTGACAGAGTGTTAGTGGTCAAGAAAAGTACTATGCACATATATATGTATAAATACATAAATGTACATATATAAATATATATACATATTTATACATAAATATTTTTTTTACAAAAACTACGTTGTTGTTTTTTTAAGATTCTCTCCTTTCTCTTTATGCTTCAAGAGCTTATTCCCTTTGCTCCAGCTGGATGAAAGTTGGGCAAACAGATACCTTGACAAATGCCAACAGTACCACACCTTGGCCTTCCTGGGTACAGAAAGTATTCAGTATTTCTGGAAATATACATCTGTCTTATATGAAAACCTCCACTGACAGGAACCAATTAGAGTATGATTTTAAAAATGAAAGTTACTGCGACTTTAAGACTATGTATTGTGTGTGCTGCTTTCCAAAGAAAGTGTAAAGTAATTTAGGCAGCAGATTCAGGTCTGTAGCCTGTAAATTGCTTCCGGTTGGCGTCCGTGTGATACTGCACTGTGCCAGTTTTGTATACTCGTAGCCCGTCATGGATCAGTTATCTGAAATGGCAGGCTTATTTGTTAAAGGAGGAATGACATTATTCCCTGTCCTTTAGACAGATTTATAGTGAGAATAAAGTGATAAGAAAGAATGTGCCTTTGCACTTGAAGTGTGAATGTGTGATCGTTTGTGCTACTGATTTGATTGCCACAGCTACTATCATTAGCATCTTGGACGAAGCGTGGAACAAGCTGTACTGTATTCCATGTAAGATGGAATTCAGAGCCTGACTCAAAATACTCTGAAACATGCCTGATTATTCATCTGATAGCTACTTATGGTCTTAAACCAGTGAAGGCAGTTTCATTTTTGGTTGTTAAATGATATTTTTTAATAATTGCTTTTTAAAATGAAATATATATTTGGAGCCAAAAGAAAGATTTTTCTCCATTTGAACTAATTTAATTTTTGTAATCACAGAACCACTGTAAAAGTAGGTACCATCACTTGTCAGAAAAGCCTTAGTTCTTTTCCTGGTGCCTTTTGAAAGCAGATTGGAGTTATGGTAGGTTATGAGGTTTTTCTGTGCTACCACAGGGAAAGCTTAAGAAGAAAAAAAAATCTTTAAAGGTGTACAGATAATGAGAACTATTTGTGTAGAGACCACCTCTCACCATCCTTCCCAATCCCAGTCAATCCATGGTGCTTAGTGAAAATACTGTAGTGGCTAATTTGTTCCTAAATTTATGTAGGTAGATGGTATGAGGACCTTCCTTAATTATTTAACTACAAACCTGTGAGCTTACTTTTGTTGTTACATTCTGCAGTATGGAAGTCCTTCTCTACTCCTTTTTTTTTGCGGGGGGGGGGGTCTGGTCGTGGGGCCTGAACTCTGGGCCTGGGCGCTGTCCCTCAGCTCTTCAGCTTTTTTCATTTTGCTTATGTGGTGCTGAGGAATCGAACCCAGGGCGTCATGCATGCAAGGCAAGCGCTCTACCACTGAGCCACCTTCCCAGCCCCTTCTCTACTCTTTTGTACTGAGTTACAACACAATTGTTGCTTGGTTATATAGCTCTTTAAACCACATACCAAATCAGCAACGGTGATGGGATGTTGTAGAACAGTTGATGTCTATCACTCCTAAAAGCAAGCAAGTATTCATCAGCCCTGTTTACTATACAACCCATGGACAAAAGTCCAAATACAAAAGTCCAAAAGTCAAAATTTGATAATATAGAAGTTGCCTGAAACTTTTGCCAAACTTGGGCAGTTATTGACATTGGAGGTTTGTGGTTCATTTTTGTCAAATTTCACTTTTTATAATATAAATGTGCATTTGTACGTGATGAATTAGAGATTAAAAGAAAAAAAATCATCCTTCCCACACATCATTTGAAGAGTACTGTTTGATCGATTGCTACATTGCTGGTTCTAGGTCTTGAACTCAGTGCCTCTTGCTTGCACTCTGCTTGTTTGCTTTTGACTGCTGCTCTACCACTTGAGCCATGTCTCCACTCTGACATTTTTGGTGGTAGGTAATTGGAGATGTAGTCTTGTGGAAATGTTTATGCAGGTTGGCTTTTAGCCATACCTCTGATCTCTACTTCCTGAAATGTTAGGATTTCAGGCATGAGCCAAGTACCCCCATTTCAAAGTGTTTCTGTAACAGTGTAAGAAGTATTATCTAGGCTCAGCATCAATTATTTCTGAAATGAGGGCCTAATGCTTGTCTACAAGTGCTCTACCCCTTGAGCCATATCTTTTTTTTTCATTTTACATTATCTTTCAAATAGGGTTTCAAGGGTTTGACCAGAGTCAGCCTCAACTCTCAGTCTTTCTACTTACGCCTCTTATGTTGCTGGGCTTACAGTTTTGTATTACCATGCAGATAATTTTTGTTTTTGTTTTTTGTTCTTTTTTGATATAAGGTCTTGTTAACTCTTTCCCTAGGCTGGTCTCTAATTCTATGCTCCTGACCCTTACCTCCTGAGTGGCTGGTATTTGAGGCCTGAGCCACATTGTCCTTCCATAGCTTGTAATTTCTTTTTTTAAGAAAAACTCAGTGAATCCTATAAAAGCACATTAGGGTGGGCTCTATATTCCCCTAATATTAAAGATGTTGATATAAGAGTCAGAAAGGTTACAACAACATCCAGATAGTTACTTAGCTCACTAGCAAGCCTGATATTAACACATACTTTTCTTCTTGGTATCATTAGGCCTCTGTATTAACAATTTGCTGTGCAAAGAAGTAATAACATGAACTAGGTGAAAAATGTCATTTGATGCTTGTGGGTGAAACTTTTGTTTTAATTGAAAGAAAAAAAATTCTTTAGCTTCTAAAATATAATTTAACTATCCTGAACAATTATCAGAGTACATATTCTTCTTTATTTATTTATTTATTGTCGGTTGTGGGGCTTGAACTCTGGGCCTGGGTGCTGTCCCTGCACTCTTCAGCTCAAGGTGAGTGCTCTACCCTTGAGCCACAGCGCCACTTCTGGTTTTCTAGTGGTTTATTGGAGATCAGAGTCTCACGGACTTTTCTGCCCGGGCTGGCTTTGAACCGTGAACCTCAGATCTCAGCCTCCTGAGTAGCTAGGATTACAAGCAAGAGCCACTGGCGCCTAGCTCTTCATAATTTATTTTTAGAATACATTTTACCTTATTTTACATAGGTAAGTTGAGTTAGGTTAATATTAATAAATTAAATTTGTAAATTGATAATGCAGTTAGCAGTAATAAATCCTATTAGGCATTTTATAGATTAACCTCAAAAGTTTCAAATGAGCATTTAGTTTTCTCAGAAGGTAAAATAGTATTTCTAAATAAAATATCAAAAGTTATAAACCTTCTCACTTTAAAATACATTTTTCTGGTTATAAAGAAATACTTACTCATTAAAAAGTTTGTTAGAAAAAGATAGTTTATTAGAGAAAAGTACCAGATATCCTACCTCATAGGTAATGACCTTCAGCCAAACATCTATTTGTCGACTTTTGCCCAGATGGAATGAAACATACCTACTTTCATAATCTTATATTTCCAAATCACAGCATTCCAGTACATGTAGATCCATAAAATAATGGATCTTAGTATATTGGCTACATATCAATAGTAAACTTGCCAATACCATGTGCTTGCATCAGGCTCTCAGTAACTTCTGCACTGTCACTACATTATAGAGAAGAATTACATTACCATCACTGAGTTTTTGGTTGGGTGTTAGGTTAAAACAGATAAATACCAGTAGTGTGTGATAAAGCAAAATATAAACTTGTGCAGGTTTAATTACAGCCTGTGTTCTTAAGTCCTCTGCTATGTGTAACTTTCCAGCGAAAAATTCCATTCTGTATTTTAGTTAACAGTGGTTTTTTTAGTATGCCTTTAGATGATTCCCAGGTATTTACCATTATGAATATTCTTATTTATGTCCTAATCCAATTCTTCTTCTTGGTCAATTCAGCAATTCACTCTAGTAATTTAAAGATTTTAAGATTTCAAAATTGTCCATTAGATTGTATATACCAAGTTCTAATCTCTCTGTGAATCTCTTAGAATATATATCCCACACTTTTTGTTCTTAATCATAATACAGGATCTTAGAAATTATGTGAATTTAAATTTAAAATATTCTGTGATGATTTAAAGTTTTATAAGAACATACCTATGAAATGGAGAATGTCAGGGTGGTTACTTTGTTTTTAGATTCTAAGAAGAGACCAATCAAGTGTATGTGCCTAGTGTGAACATATGTTATTCCCTTTTATATTGTAACCATCGTTCTGTGATAAATAGCATTTCCATTTTCCAGAAGGGAGATGGAGATTCAGAGATGAAGTAATTTGTCCTATTTAAATGGCCAAGCCAGGAATTAAACATCTCAAATAATTCACGAGTATCAGAATGGTATACTTTCACACATTTCCTTTATGAAGTAGGTTGTTCTTTTTGTAGATTAGGATGATCTTTTAAAATTATTATTCTTTTTATTCTATTACTAAGGAGATTGTGTAATGCTTCAGTGTCTGGATTTTATATTTTTATATGTATTATGCTACAAGTTCAAGAACTACTTAAAGGTAGAAGAAAGCTTACACATTTACAAATCTTTACAGATCTTACACATTTCCAGTATTAGATTGGTACAAGAGAGGCTTCATTACAAATATTGATCTGGACTAAACAGTCAGTCCTTACAAATTAATGATAAATGAAAAATTTAAAAGATGATGTATTCAAATTATAGATCATACAGCTTATAAAATAACATCCATTTTCTCAAAAGGCAGATAAAATGTAATTTTATGAGTTGTTTTTTCCTGATTTTACTAGGGACATTGATACTTAACTTTCAGGTGCACTCAAATAGTATTTACATTAAATATTAATATAAAAATATAAAGTATTTTTCTCCCCTAACATCCTTAGTTAGGTTTGGAAATGAGTAAAAGGAAGGGAGAGAAAGGAAGGAAGAGGGGAGAGGGAAAAGAAAGAGAGAAAGGGGAGGGGCAAAAGGAGATGGGAGGAAGGAAAGAAAGAATGAAGGAGTAAGGAAGAACAGAAGGAAGCAAAGAAGGAAAGAAAGAGAGGAAGGAAGGAAGGAAAGAAGGAAGTTGATTTCTTTCTTCGTGGTGAGTCTCCATCTTACATAAGCCTACAGCTCTTTATTAATACATGGGTAAACTATATTTACTACAGGCTTTGCTCTTGTAAAATCCTTTAACTAGGAAATCTTTCATTGGATTTATACTATTTGGCTTTTGGTCAATTTGGTTGCTGATTATTGATATCCATCTGCCTGATTAACTTTGGGTGTGCTTAAGGAGTTCTTAAGACCATCAAGGACAAGCCTGGAAATGGGACCTGACACCTTGGGACTCTGCTGCCCTTGGAGATACTCAATAATGGTGAAACAAGTGCCTGCACGTGTTGGATTTTGTTAGTTGGATCCAGCTCCAGCAAAGAGACAACCAAGGTCACGTCAGCACCTTGGAAGGCTGGGAAGCTGGAACTAGAGCAACTAAGCCAATCCCCAGACAAACAGGTTTTAACCAGGACAAGAGTGAGAGAGTGCTTTGCTTTGGAAACACATTGCCCATCACCCAAGGCAATGAATCTATTTGTATTTATTTATCTGTTGTGGTCTCCTCCTCCTCCTACCCCTCCTTTTTTTTTTGTTTTTTTTAGCAAAGAATAGATTAGTTGGAAAGATTTATCTATCTTGTCTAAAGCAAATGCTAAATGCTTTTTTGTGTGCTGTACTTGGAGGGATTTTGTTTTCTACAAAGTAGGATATAGTGAAATTGTTAGTTTAGAAATAGAGGTAGTATAAGATATCTTTCATGGCAATAGGTGGTCCATTTGTTCACTGTCAGCATTTTATCAAGGTCAAATGTAAACAAAGCATGCTAGTTTCTTAAGAATGTGTGGGTTTCCAGATTATACAACATAAGATACTCAAACTGTTTTTTTTGTTTGGTTTGGTTTGGTTCTGGTACTGGGGCTTGAACTGAAAGCTTATGCTCTGTTTCTGATCTTTTCTTTTCTTTTTTTTTACTCAAGACTAGTGCTCTACTACTTGAGCCACAGCTTCATTACTAACTTTTTGTTGACTAATTGAAAATAGAATTCTTGTGGAACCTCATACAGCCTTGAGATCTCAGCCTCCTGAGAGGCTACTTCTATTCTACTTCTATATAGGTTGTTTCTTATTAATATACAGGGATTTTCAGCTGTGACTGCTTACTACATTAATTTTGGGATGTTTGAAATTGTTCCACCTCACATTAATTTAATAAATATCTTTGAGGGTTAGGCTTGAACCTTTATAATAATTTTGTAATTTTCTTGAATAAATCTTTTTGTACATTGATGTTCTAAAGTTGCAGATATGGAACAGTATAGCTGATTTAATTTCTGTGACTTTCTGCCATTTGTTAGTATATATTAACTATCAATCACCCTTTCAAAATAATTATAATTCATAGGGTCTTTTGAATATTGCAATTAAAAAACCCTTTGATATGATCTTGTGTTTAGATTACATTCAGCCATTGATTGATAATAATGATGCTTAATGATAATAATGATGCTACTCAGAAGTCACAAATTAGGAGGATCACAATTCCAAATTAGCCTGGGCAAAAAAAAAAAAAAAAAGAATTACAGAGAACCCATGTCAACAAGTTGAGCATAGTGATGCACATTGGTGATCACAGCTATGAGGGAGGATAAATATAAAAATGATGATCTGAGAGATTAGTCCTGATCTACTCTGAAAAATAACTAAAGCAAAAAAGAGTTTGGTGTAGCTTAAGTGGTAAAACACTAATTAGATCCTGAGTTCAAACCCTAGTACTTCCAAAGAAAAAAAGAAATGTTTGATGATTGGTAATGTAACTATGTTATTATGTCATATTTAATTACAAGTAAATACTTGATTTGTCAATAAATATGTACTCACACAGCTGAGGAATGGAAAGTTAAGGGACAGGGTATGTTATTGAACTTATCTGTGTACTTTTGCTATAAATTTTTTGCTTGTGATCCTTCTGATCTCTATCTCCTGAATAGTTGGGATGATAAATATCAGTCAGCTACCATGCCCAGTTTAACCAATACTAGATAATTCTTTTTTTTTATTGTGAAAAACTGTACAGAGGGGTTACAATTACATGGGCAAGATAATGAGTACATTTCTTATCAAGCATTGTAGCCTCCTCCTTTGTTTCCCCTTCCCATCCCTTTGAAATTCTAAGTTATATTATAATTTTATTTCAAATTACTTAGTTATCTTTTAAAGAGAAATGATATCTATAGATGAGCTAGAAATACAAAAGTAGGAAAGTGTCTGAGTTTTGCTTTTTCTGAAATACATGCAATAGCTGTTTTTCTTTAGAGCTAATAACATATCTACAGGTTTCTCTCAGCATAGAAGTTTACTTTTCAACCTTTCACTAACATCTCTTTCTACCACAAGATAGGTTCTTTTTTTTTTTGTCGGTCGTGGGACTTGAACTCTGGGCCTGGGCGCTGTCCCCAGCTCTTCAGCTCAAGGCGAGCGCTCTACCACTTGAGCTACAGCGCCACTTCCGGTTTTCTGGTGGTTTATTGGAGATAGGAGTCTCACGGTCTCTCCTGCCCGGGCTGGCTTTGAACCGCGATCCTCAGATCTCAGCCTCCTGAGTAGCTAGGATTACAGGCATGAGCCACCAGAGCCCGGCTTGATAGGTTCATTTTTATATAAACATTTTTTTGAAGTTAATCTTCAAAATGTTAATCTTCAAAATTTTAATTTTCAAAATCTTTAAAATGTTTCTGGAATGCCAATGAAAACAGTTAATTGCATAATTAAGAGGATATATGACTTGTTTTAACTTTATACTTTTATATTTAAATTACATTATTTACATACATTTTAATATAATTTCTTAACATGTTTTAATTCAGCATATCTCACTTAATTGAGCAAATATGTTTAAAAAATTTACCCAAGTAAGGCTAGTACACATATCAGATCCTCTTATAAATACATCTTGGGTTTGACTTTAAATGATTTAGTAGTACAGTATTATAAACATCCTGATTTTCAAGTTAATGTTATATTTTGATAAATTTTAATTTACCCAGGAGAAAGCTGTATATATCTATCTGTCCATTCATCTTGTATTCAGTTTAATATTTCCCAACTAGAAGAATTTATCCATAGTCATCATATGATAAGATATTTACCTAGTGTTTCCTAAAAGCTATAGCTCTTAAGGTCAGATCAGCTTTTAAGATTGATGTTTATATTTGCATGTAGGATACTTACACATAACTAATATTTAAAAGTCAATAGTTCTCAATAGAATTCATAATACTCATGTGTCATTTTGCTCAAATTTATTCCTTTTTTTTTCAAAACATCTTGTGTCTGTCATTATCCTAACTCTGTTCTCTGTATATTGCCTTTTAGGTTCAAAACCTTGGAATTGATTGTCATTCTTAAACTGTCCTCCGCAAATTTCTTTTGGTTCCTTTATGATTTTCCTTGATTTTGTCTTGTCTACTGCTCTCCTAGCCTTTGTCTCCTCTAACTTCTTTTTTACTGATCGCTGATGAATTCAACACCTACAGATATAACCATGTTGGTCACTAACATATTGAAGTGTATGTATGCTCCTTTATCCCATAGCTTTATGGACACCTTGTTTCTCAGCTAGGCAGCCTGTTTCAATTCATTCATCTCAGCTCCCATCTTCCCATGGAGCATGTCTCTCAGGCAAGGGCCCAGAGTCTCCCAGAGGAAAGGTGATGTCCTGGGAGCAGCAGGGGCATTCATCAAATACTCAATAATGGTTTGAGTCCCTGTTTCCTGCTATATTGAGAAATGCAGCTCCTTGCTGCAGGAGGCCCATTTGTATAATCGTTTAGTATTCAGAATATCAGTTCATTATTGTTGTGTTAAGTTTGTTGGCTGGTTACCTCTAGTTACTTCCAACTCTGGCACTCTGCATGGGCAAATGAATTTCCCAAAGTTTCTTACTCCACAGAGAGATTGAAATTAGAACCCAGCTCAAACCTTTTGTCAACTGACCTTACTTATCTGTTGAACCTAGTCATCCATAGCTATCCCGGGGTGAATTTCTCACACAAAAAGTGCTTATTTACTTTTATTTTCATTAAGTAGAAGAAAGTTGTAGCTTCATAAGAAAGTTGTAGCTTCTGATACAATGCATCTTGATCAGTGTCTCCTCTTCTTTTGTTCTCCCTTACCTGTCCCCTTCCAGCCCTCCCTTCAAATTACAGAATTCAATTTTTACATAATGTATATTGAACACAATGACTGCATATACTCACTGCTCTTCCTTCCATTCCTGTCTCCCCTTCATTGACCCCCCAAGCATGTTTGTGCTTCCTCATATTCATTCATTTATTCTATCTTATGCACATTTTTACATTTTTATGATTCAGTGTCTTCAGTGATACTCCAGTTTAATCATTTTAAGTTTTACCCCAGTACTACTTCAGATCACATTTTCTCAAAACATTTACTAGCTTCTCAGATTATAAGAGCTTTTTCTTCTAAGAGTCCATAATAAAGGACTGTTTAAGTATTAGTTCCAGATCTAGAAAGTTCAAGATTAATTTGAGCTCCTTTCTGAAAGTATATGATACACAATGATGATTTATTTTAAGAACATTAAGCCAGTAGTTAAGTTGTTGGATACTTCTAGTGAATCCTTCAATTATTTAATAAAATGTTTCTTGAGGAAAAGTATGTATTAGGGCTAAACTTGCTCTGTAACAATGAAGAACACTGTCCTTATAGAGCTTAAAAACTATAGAGTGGGAGTAAACATTCAAAATGCAAATACAATAATTTATTATGATAGGGACTATCAAATAAAAAAATACAGTATTAACACCTAGTCCTAAGTTTCCATTGAATATTTGAAGGAGATGAAGCTTAAGCTGGAGAGTGGTAAGGAGAGGTGCTCAGCAGTGGAGTAGGGAGGCATGTGTGCAAAGTAGGGAAAAGCTGGTCTCATTATGTGTTCCTCAGGGTGAAAGAAGGCAGATGGACCTTAGGGGTGAGTCAGGAGAAAGGTGACACGTGTCTAAGGAGGTAAGAAGGAATCATATGAAACATCTCCTTAGAGAAAGGGGGAAGAACTGCATTTTTTGTGTGTATGATTATATTTCTTGATATTGAAACTCTCCTCTTGTTATTTTTTTTCTTTTTTTTATTGTGAAAATACCATACAGAGGAGTTACAATTGCAGCATTATTTACCATAGCTAAGATATGGAATCAACCCAGATGCCCCTCAGTAGATGAATGGATCAAGAAAATGTGGTATAAGGACTGGGAAGGTGGCTCAGTGGTAGAGCACTTGCCTTGCATGCCTGAGGCCCTGGGTTCGATTCCTCAGCACCACATAAGCAAAAAGAAAAAAGCC
>NW_012267217.1:47817872-47838947 GCF_000151885.1 Dipodomys ordii | reverse complement strand
GGTAGAGCACTTGCCTTGCATGCCTGAGGCCCTGGGTTCGATTCCTCAGCACCACATAAGCAAAAAGAAAAAAGCCAGAAGTGGCACTGTGGCTCAAGTTGTAGAGCGCTAGCCTTGAGCTGAAGAGCTGAGGGACAGCGCCCAGGCCCAGAGTTCAGGCCCCACGGCCGGACCCCCCCGCAAAAAAAATGTGGCATATATACACAATGGAATTCTATGCCTTCATCAGAAAGAAGAACTGCATTTTTATCTTAAATGCAATGACTTGAGTTATATTTTGGAACAGTGGTGTGGAGAGAGCAGTTTTTTATGGAGAGAGAGAGAGAAAGAGAGAGAGAGAGAAGGAGAGAGGGAGAGAAGGAGAGAGGAAGGGGGGATCTGTTTTCTTTTTCCCTCTCCATTACCTCCTTAACATTCCTAACTGGGCAAATATATAACAGACATTTCTTAGAGCAGAAAGTTTTCTGACTCCATTAATAAGACCTGCCACTCCTTGGGAATGTACTTTATTTTGTATGTAAAGCTGATCGTGGGAAGATGGGTTTGCATAAGATGCCCAGGGCTTCCTGAGAGAGAAGAAAGTAATGCTTTGTTTCTGTTAGGACATACTGTGTGGCAATGACTAAGCCCAGCCTCAAGAATGAGCAAGGAGATTCCTAAAGCAAGGAAAGGGCAATGAGATTTTATTGGGGAATGCTAGGCTGGGAGTGAGCATTCCAGAGAAGAGCTTTAGAGTTCCTGGGCTTGATGCTAGAAAACTGTGTAGGTGACTCTGTCATCAGTGTAGGCTATCCGCTAAGTAAAAGCAGCAGATAATAGTTTTGTTAACTCAGAGATAGTGGACCTTTAATTGATGGGATATGAAGGGAAAATGGGTCATCAAACCACTGTGGCTTGAACAGAGAACCAGGAAGGCACCATCCCAGTGGGGACTAGTGTCATGGGAAATAAAAGGCCAATGACTTTGGGAGTAACTAAGCTGTGCTTACACCACCCCTCCTTATAGTATGGTATGTTGCATTGTACTTCTGGGGCAAGTAAGAATGCTGGGCAGCTATATTTAAAGTAAAAATTTAACTATGACCATAATTACCATTGAAAGGAGAAGAGGTCATTATGGTTACAGTTCTAAAAGATGGGTTTATGATGTTTTTCAGAAAATATATTGGAAAATGTGAGAAATGAAATGGGGCAATGCAGATAGGAGGAGGCCAGCAGTAGTTAAGTGAATAATATTAGTGGTAGAGTGATATAGAGTGGTAGAGTGATATAGTGAAATATTCTTTTATTTTCTTTTAGAAAGATCTCAGCTCTTTGATCGCTCAAGCTACTTTGACATCTTCCATATGTCCAAAGATCTTTCACATCTATCTTTTCCTCTCCTTTTCCTTTTGTTTGCATAACTCTATTTCCTTCAATGATTCCTCAGATAGATGATTTCTAAAGTCCAAACTCAGTCGTTCAGAAGATCAGGTATAGCTGTCAGCTATGCTTCATCCACAAATTACTAAACATGCCTTGATGTGTCTCTTTATTCTGGTTAAAGTAGCCTTGTGGTGTATGACTACAGACCTCTTTCCAGTTAACATGTTTTTATTAGTCAACCTTTTGGGTGCGGTTGTTCAACCTGTTATGAATGTCCTTATGATACCATTTCCTGCATATTTCTCTATTTTGATCTAATAATCTTAACATATTTTTACAGATGGATAATTAAGTTGAAGATGAACCAAGTCCTCATTTTTAACTACTAGCCTTATAATCCCATCAATAATAAAAATATTAATGAAACCATTAAGTTGTGACACAAATTGTTCTCTCCTGATTTTAATGGAGTTATCACATGCTTATTTATTACAGACTTGGAAAATTCTTATGTTTTGCCTTTGAAGTTGTAAAATAAGCCTATTTTTTGTTTTCTGGCAACTTTTTTTCTGAAGCATTGTTCAAAAGGCTCTTGTAGTTTCTCCATCACCACATCAAGCGATTTGAAGTTCGTCAAATATATCTCATCTGACCCTATATTAGTAACAAAATACTAAAGACTGGGGAATCTAAACAGTAGAAATGTACTGTCACAAGTCTGGATGCTAGAAGTCTATATGAAAGCATCAGAGTGTGTTTCTTAGCTTCTGATAGTCTGCTAGTGATCCTTGATGTGCTCTTGGCTTGTAGATTTATCACTGATACATCATATCTAATACCTAGGTGTTGTGGAACATGTCTGATATCCCAGCTCTTTGGGAGGCTGAGATTGGAATGATTGTGATTCCAGGCTAGCCCAGGGAAAGAAGTCTAGGAGATCCCATCTCAGTGGAAGAAGTTGAGTGTGGTGATGCTTCTGTCATCCCACCTACAGATGAAGGTGTAAGTAGGAGGAGGGGAGAGGCCAGGATGGCTGAAACAAAGAGTAAAACCCTATTCAAAAATAATGAGCAAAAAAGGGCTTAGTGGCATGGTTCAGAACCGTGCTTCAGGCAGTACAACATCTGCCTGGCAAGTACTAAGCATTTAGTTCAAATCCCCATATGAAAAAAAAAGATAAAAACATCTTCTTTTTTATAAAGGGATAAATTTAGCCCCCCCCCCTCCAGAATGGTCTCATCTTACTTTATTTAATAGCATCTGCAGTTGCTATATATGTATGGCAAGAGCACCAGCTAAAAGAGTGACTGTCATAGAGATCTCACCAACCTGTCATTTCCACATAAGATATTACACCTTAGTAAGATGATTGTGGGAGGTTTTACTCCCCGTCATCATCCGCTCATTGACCTGATTCATAGACAGCCATCTTCCTCATATATGCCTAGTTATCTCTGGAAACCCATAACCCTTTCATATGTCCAGAAACCATTCCCTTAGCTCTTACCACCACACATAGCCGGATTGTCTCCCTGACTCCTAAGTGTCTGCATCTGTAGCTCAGGAAATCCATTGACCAGGGTTTTTGATTTTTTTACTACACATCAGAATAAAGACAGAGCTCAAGTCAAGAATTCCATATGTGGTTCTGGATTTTCTTATGGAAACCCGGTTGCCTAGCTCTATCAGACAATGTCATGTGGACCTTTAAAAACTTCTTCCACTGCCCACAGTACCAGAACATGCCTTTGACCATAATCTCTATTCTAGGATTTCATGTTTTTGGCCATCATTCCTCCACTATAAGCACTTAAGTGAAGAGTCCAATGAAGAACAGATGTGAGCCTGTATTTTCCTCCACCTTTTTTCCTTTGCAGAATAAGGATTATCATGTACTTAAATAGCTGCTAACAAAATCGAAGCTAGACGGTGGAGATTAATTTTGCGGGAACTCGATCTACTAGTCAAAAACATGTTCTATTTTGTAATGCAATAGATTTACTAATAAGAGTCATTCCCAGTAATTGTGAAACACTGCATATTTGGTCTGTTGGAGGGATAGCAAGACTAGTAGTTTAGTGTTGTTGATTGTAGTGATACTAGTGAGAAGAATAGTAGGAGAGGGTGCTCTGTGCTTCATAAAGGCCTCCTGGGCTCTATGGATAGTAAGCAGAGGAATAGTACTGTCAGCAAAGGTGACTTGTAAGAAAGGCTGCATGAGCAGCCTGCATGACCACCTGTGTGGTCCAGTTAGAGGGAAGTGGGAGGGTGAGGATGGTCTGCAGCTTTGAGAGGAAATCAGTTATTAGTGTCAATGGCTGTTTTTGGCCTATGTGGTCCAGAGAATAGTAATGATGTTATTTACTGATATGGGAAAAGTGGACTTGGGGATTGAAAAGAAGAGCTCTATCTTGAATTGATGAACCTTGAGACTGATTTCTGGAAGAATACAGGCAAATAAATCTTAATCAGGGTGTCCTAATAAGAGGATTGTCATCAGAATATTCTTGCTGGATACTGAAGTTATGAAAACACTTAAGAGTACAGAGGACCAAAGCTGCAAAGCATTTTTAAGGTTTGGACCCTTATCTATAAGTAAACATATATTATTTCTTTCATTAGGTTGTTCTGAAGATTACATTAAATAATATTTGTGATACATTAAATAATATTTGTGTACCTCACATACAATTAATACCCAAGGACTATCTAGTTATTGTTGCTATTTTAGTAAAAGGAATATATTATTATTATAATAATCATTGCTACTTCCATTATCACTATCATCATCATTATATTCTTTTTAAGACAGTCTCATTATGACTACCAGGCTGATCTCAGATTCACTATGTAAACTACTATAAACATGCAGACTCCTGTTTCCACATCTCCGGTGCTGGCCTTACAGTTGTGTGCTTACGTATCTGGCAGGAATATTATATTTTTTCTTATTTATATATTGCCAATCCTGGGACTTGAACTCAGGTCCTGCTCATCCTTTGAGCTTTTTTTGCTCAAGGCTAGCACTCTACCACTTAAGCCACAGCCTCACTTCCGGCTTTTCCTGATTATGTAGTACTGAGGAATCCAACCTAGTGCTTCATGCATGCCAAGCAAGCACTCTACCACTAAGCCACATTCTTAGCCCAGGAATTTTATTTTTAAATTTAATTTTAAGTATTTTGGGTTGGGATAGGATATAGACCAGTAGATGACAATGGTGAATCTATTTACATATGCATATATACACAATAGCTATGCAAACTGTTTTTCTTAAATGAGTCGTATTATATACATCATAGAATTACAAAGTAATTCTAGTAACATCAGTAGTTTAACAGTTAATGATTAAAATATATGGGAGTTTTCTAAATTACATATGACTAATGATGTTAGTATTTGCTGTCTCATAAGATCAGAATATCTATAGATATAAGTCAAAAGGCAGCAATAGGCCATCTTTAGATCATCCTCTTTATCTGTTCTCTACTGGGGTTAACTTTATCATGAATTAGGTTTAAGATATTTGATATGCTCAGGTTTTCCACTGATTAAATATGATTTGTCTTAAGCCTGATTATTTCTTCAAGTATACTGGTATCAAGGAAGCTTCTTTGTTTTACTTTTTTAGAATACAGTCAATGCATATATTAAGACTATTGCATTAACAGAGAACTTTAAGAAGCAAAGGCCACATCACTTAAGAAAACCACAGTCTCTTCTTTGGCAATAGTGTTGAATCTGGAGGAAAGCCAGATGTTGCCAGTATAAAGTTAGATTCCATTCCATCAGCATAATAGTTAATAATAGTTGATTGACAGGGATGTGAAGGGTGCCCTCTTTTCTTCCCTCCTCCACTCCCATTCCACACTAACCTCTCTAGGGAATGTGCCATTCCTTTCCCCATTCCTAAAATTCTTTGCTTGAGTACAGCCAGGGGCTGTTGGACTTCACTATATGGAGGAGGTTGAGGGGTCCCTCTGAAAGTTAGTAACTCATGTAGGTACTACTGGTAAAATCAGCAATCTCCAAACATCTTTAGGCATTTGGGAGAAACATGAACTTCTCTTGATAATGTTTATGTGTGAAAAATCACCAAACTCATGTCAGTCACCTAACTTTAAGTTAGTACTGGGTAATTGGGATCACTTCTGCCTCCCTTTAGCCGACCTCCATGGAAATGTTATTTTAGTGTGTCATATCTTGTGTCTTTTATTACTTTGCAATGTGAAAACTGTATTTTTGGGAAGCTTACTTCTAGTAAATTAGTAACACTTGAAGCTCCCAGCCTTTTTTTTTGGATGCAGGTATTTGCAGGATATGAACTATTCAAACAGTCACAACATTCCAGAAATTCTCTCCCTGGATTCTTCATAGCTTACATTTGGAGTTATATTTAAATACTAAAAAAAAAGTATTGCTGATTTTGGGGATGCAGATTCATTAGTATAATGTTTCGGTGAAAATTCAAAAGTGTTTTTCTATTTGCAAGTGATTTCTTTTCTTAGTGAGAGGAATGATACTAACACAAAGCAATCTTGTGTTCTGTAATTTGGTGAGTTTAAAAAATTTAACATACAGCATTGCCCTTATTTTAGGCTAGCAATCATTCTTTACCTTGCATCTTACCAATGCTAAGCTACTTGCTGACTTCTAATCACCATCTTCTCAAGTTTAAGAACTTGGCCAGACTGATCCCGGAAAGTCTCAACATTTTCCAGTGAGAAAAAGACCATCTCTGTCAGAGATCTTGACACCTATTATCAACAAAGTACCAATCTCTTTAAAGATGGTGGAGGGAAGAAACTCATCCTGCTGTGTAGAAAGCATAAAGAGGTGTCACACCTGAAAATGGTCATCCTTAAATAGAGTGCATTGTATTGTCTGCCAGGCTGACCCAACATCATGTTGCCTCCTTCATTCTAGATTATGTTGTAGGTTTCAAATGTTTTTCTCAGGTCAGTTTCCCTATCATTAATGCTGCAACACCTTTGCTGGGTAGATATCTACGCTCTCATTCTTTTATTACACTACCATGTAACCAGCACTGCTGCTTCTCTGGGGCTTGGTAAATAAACTTCAATTTGACTGCTTTTCTAAATAAAACTTTAAAAACAGTTTCTGAAATACTAATCAGGTACCTAAAATTCTAAGTCAGATTTTTAAACAAAGCCTTACTTAAATGGAATTATGTCCAAATTTACTATTTAAATTATGTTTATATTTACTATATTTATATGTCAATAGATATATTGTCCATATTCTGAGCTGTTAATCATGTCACCTTACTGGTCAATAAGAGCTTCTATCCAATATATTTGATAACACAAGTAATCTGAAAAGTATTTATTTGAAGAAGGTGCTCACCATTTGATTTTCAAAATGCTTACTAAAAAAAAACAAAAAACAAAAAAACAGTTGTTTACCAACATCTCTTTTGAAGTGTTTTTCTGACCAAAAAGAAAAATGACCTGGGAAGGGATTCAAGTTGATTCAGTAAACGTTTTCTGAACATTTCTATCTATAAGTCACTATGCTAAGTGCCTGACCCAGCCTGTTCCAGGTCACACCGTACAGTGGCACATAACAGACAGTTGAGTCATTACACTCTCTTTACAACTGAATATTACAGTTGCTGTTCTATGAGAAACCACACATTTTTCCCAAAGTGGTCAGAAAGAGACATTTTCCCAGGAAGTCACATTGGTACTGGACCTTGAATGATGAAAGTTGGAAAATAAAGACAAGCAAGATTATGTAATGAAACAAATAACACATAAACAGAGCAGAATCTGGTGGGAAATGCAAAGTCTGCAAAGGTTGTTACTCCAATTCTTCTGGTCAGAGAAGTCTTTAAGTAGCTATATGAAGATATTGGGACTTTGTAACGACTTAAAAGATTTTTAAGGATGATGCAGTAACTTGGTTTTCTATCTCTTCATTCTTTCTCTTCCTCTCTTTTTTTTTTTTTTTTAAATGTCAGTTCTGGGACTTAAACTGAGCGACTGAATGCACTTTCTTAGTTTTTTTGCTTAAGGTTGGTACACTCTCACTTGAGCTACTACAGTTCCATTTCCAGCTTATTGATGGTTAATTGGAGATAAGAGTCTCATGGACTTACCTGCCCTGACTGGCTTTGAACCATAATCCTCAGACATCAGCATTCTGAGTAGTTATGATTACAGACACAAGCCACTGGTGCCCACTTGGTTTTCTTTAAATAACATAAAGTAAGAGGTTTTCAGATAAAAAAGGATTTCCTAAAACCAAAGTGCTATTTTTTGGTAGAAAAGAATGATTTTATTCTTTACACATCCATCTTTGCATACAATATTAATTAACCATTATCTATGTTGTGTTTCTTCATGGAAGACACCATGTCATTGAGATAGACACAGTAACTGATGTTGAGGGACATTAAGTTTAGGAAAAATACATGATATTTCTCAAGTGTAATTCCTATGTTAGCATGGCAAAGATGTTGTTTCATATTATGTTTTATCATTTTGTGGTTGTTCCAAACCATTTTGTGTAGTGTCCCCTAAGATATTATGAGTGTATGGTAACTGCCAGTTTAATTATAAAACAAGGCCTAACTCACTCCAAAACCTTTGTTCCTTTCTCTCCTACTTACAAAGTGGAATTCCAGTATTTTTAAGAATTAATTACTGAAGGCAGTGCTTGGTTTTATTGTGACTTACTTCTTAGCATAGGTTTTAGTAGTTTTCACTTATTTGACTCATTTTCATTAACGGTTTTGAGAGGTCACTACATTTTCTTATATCAGAGGTGTAAAATTACCACCACATGAAAAAAAATAAACATAAAAGGTTCTTCTGGACTCTAAATGAATTATTGATGCAAATTTTTTCTTTGAGATTATATTGTACAATTATATTTCAAAATGAAAAGAAGGAAAACTTGAACTATCAAATGTGGTGGAAGAGTCACCAGGTTTTATAGATATAATAAGTCAGTTCACTAAAAATCCTATCCTGAGAATTGTTACTAAAATTTATGAGTCATTTTGGTATAGAGTTGACTGCATACTTTCTTATTTGCATACTTAATAGTCTTTGAAGAAAGGTATTTGTAACTATTACTTCATAATCAGTGAAGAAAATATTCCTTAAGATCCCCTATACCAAAAACTTTAGTAAAGTCCTAGGTATGGAGTGCATGTGGGTTATATCTAAACTCTATGCAAATAGAGTTTTAGAATCACCTTGGTTTAATGATGTCATTGTCACCATCTAGAAAGCTTTTTTCCATTTACTCCTATTCTGTAATCATAAATATCTTCTCTACTGGCATAGATAGCCAATTACAGCATAATAATTTGCAATAATTATTGATACTTGCTTTACTTTGTATGTGTTCATATTTTTAGGTAGCCTTTTCATTTCCTTAATTTTGCTGCAAACTTCCCACATGTGAAGCATATTTATCATTCTTAACATATAGTAAAATTACAATAATTTTATATAACAGGCCTTCAATATACATTAATTCCTACTAGATTTCATCAGTTGTTTCAATCTGAAGTTCATAATCATACCATGTAGAACAATCCTCATTTGACATGTTATAAAAAGTTTGAGATTTATACTTTGTGTAATTTTTAGTCAACTTTACTTCTCTTTAGTTTGGTCATATGTTTTGCAAGTTCTTTCTAGACCTTTATGAGGACTATAAAATTCTTATTAAAATACAACACTTAATTTTTATATATTTAATGATAAGCCTGACTCTGCAGCCTGACCTATGAACTTTCACAACTTAGGATCTTTAACAGAATTAGATCTTGGATCTAAAATCAGAGAAGAAATTAGTATCCTCATAGCTCCCTAGTTTAGTATAGTGTTACATTTGATGTCATTCTAGGTCTCACCTTGGTACTTCACTTCCTTGGGGCCTGAGTTGTGGACTGTTTCCATGATTTTGAGTTTCTTGGCTTTAAAGTTCACTTTCTCCATTGCTAGTGCTGACCACCAACTGTTCACCATCCATTTTTCATACTCTGTTATTCCCTCTGTCTGGATTCCACCTGCATAATATGACTGGTAAATTCTTTTTCATGGTTCAAAATTTAGTTATCTTCTTTGAGAAGCCTTTCTCAACCCATCCTGAAATTCTTTGGCCATCTTCTCCTTTGCCTATAAGTCCTCAAATCTACTAATATATTTATGCCCTATTCTCATAATTTGTTGACTATTTCCTCTCTGTTGGACTTTGAGCTCTTTAAGTTCAATAAATATCTGAAAATGTGAATGTCTTCTGCTACTTTGCATCACAGCAAAGTACCTGTCCTAGATCTAGTCTGAAGATATGGTAGATACTAGATTTCAGTTAAACCTTGGATCTACTTAGATAAGACTAACATAACTTTTTTGAAAATACTGTAATAGCTAATATCCTGATTTTCATGTACCTTTGGGGCCATGCTTTTAGTTTATTGCTTGCTGAGATAAGCACTGGACAGTTTATGGTTTCAGTTATCCTGAACTACTTCATGAGGTAGTTCACGTGCTTCTGAAGTTGTTCTTGAACTACCTTCTATGTCTCTACTTATCCTCATACTTATCCTCAGGGCTTGTGACTCTGCCAAACAAAATATTGGACACCTAAATAAAATTCTATAATCATTTTTCATCAGTTTTGCTAAAAATAAAAGTCTAAGCCAAACACTAAAAATTTAAGTCTCTAGAAAGGGACAGTGATTAGCATTAATTTAAAAATAAGTCAGAACCCAATGCAGGATGCAAAATTGGGATGATTGTAATTCAAAGCCAGCCCCAGAGTACCTATGTTTCAAAACAGGTATGGTGGTACATATCTCTTATCTGGGTCAGTTAAGACTGTCCCCATCCAAATTTGGACAAAATGTGAGACCTTGTCTGAAAAATAAACTAAAGTCCAATGTGCTGGAGATGTGGCTTAAGTAATAGAGCACTTGCTTGGAAAGTACAAGACCATGAGTTCAAACCCCAATATAATACCACCAAATGGAAAAGAACAAGAAAAGAAAGAAAGAAATATCAAAACCCATTAGTAACAATGAGATGTACAAGACACTATGTTGAAAACGAATTTTACAAATTGGAGGGAGGGGAGGGTAAGGGAAAAACAAAGGAGGAGGCAACAATGCTCGATAGGAAATGTACTCATTACCTTGCTCATGTAACTGTAACCCCTCTGTACAGTATTTTTACAATAAAAAAACTTACAAAAAACTCCCCTCCCCCTTCCAATGTGTGTTGTATTTGTCATCAAGGCTATTAGAATTAAGAATTTGAGTCACTGATAGTTGGTACCTATGGGTTAACACCATAGAAATATTTCTATCTATGATTTGTCACACTTTAGAAAATTAATACAATCCTTTAGAAAATATTTACCAGATGGATGATAATTAACTAGATATAAGAAATCATTTGAAAGTACTTTTGAAACATTTCTTTTTAAATCTTCATCACTTGAACTTTATCCATGTTTCCTATTGTCAAGCATTGTTTTAATATTTTTTCCTCTTTGATAAATTTCTGTTCAAACCATTGCCACTTTTTTCTAAACTATAATTACTGTATTTATTTCATGAATTTGCTGATTGATTAATCAGTTCACTTACTTTCCTTTTCCTTGTTTCTTTGGTTTTAGTGTGCAAACTTTGAGTATATAGACAAGTAGACTTTCATCAACCCTCATGTATCCATCATTCAGCTTCAGTGGTTACCACTTAATAGGAAATTCTTTTTTGCTATATCCCAAACCTTTCTTCTCTCAGATTATTTTAAAATAAATCCATGACTTCCATCTATCCATCCATCCATCCATCTATCCATCCATCCATCCATCCATCCATCCATTCATCCATCCATATATACATACATACATACATACATCCTTCATCTGACTTTCCATCCCTGTCTGTCTGTCTTTCTATCTATTCATGTCAGCTTATCTATTAGTTTTTATAACTACTTTAAAGTTCATGAAAATTTAGGGTTAGTGCTTATATTTTGTGATATTAAGAGAGTATTTATTTTGTTCTGTCCAATTTCATAGTTTCATTATATGATGTGGCAGTGGGGTATACATAGTTTTTAAAGGGTTCAGGGTTTTTTTTTGCTAGAAATTGCTTATCATATTAAGTAATTGGTTTCTTGGAAAGCTGTTGGCAGGATTCCAGTACTCGGCAAAATTATAGGTAAATTTTGATTGAAGTAATTGATAGGAAAGCAATACAAATTATTATTTATTGAGGTATATCTTAGACAGGACTAGCTGGATGTCAAAATGGAAGGCTAAAAAACAAATAGACACTAACTAATAGTCCTCATGGAATGTAGCACTTTAGAAAAATGGAAGCAGTTGTCAAAAAGGCAAAAACAGGAATAAGAAAGATATAAGAAATTTTATTTCTGTTTATTTAAACTAGTAAATTCTGCCCAGCTATAATAGGACAGTGCCAGCCCATATCTTAGTGGTATTTCAGATGGATAGGGTGGTGATTTAATTGACAGAGTCTGTTTTTAATAAAACTTCCTTCCTCTTTTCCCTCAAATAAATGAAAACAATCCCTCCCCCCCAAAAAAAAAAGAGTAAGGAAAGAAAAAAGAAATAGAAAGAAAAACTGTAGAGTAAATAGGTGTGGCGATTCATGCCTATATTCCTAGATACTCAGAAGACGGAGGTAAGGAATTTCATGGTTCAAGCAAAACATTTTTGAAACTGGGCATGGTGGCATATACCTGTCATCCTGGCTTATGTGGGAAGCACACATAGGATTATTGTCCAGGCTTGTTTGGGCATAAACTAAAACCTATTCTTAAAGTAACTGGAAGTAAAAAGGCCTGGAGGAACGGCTCAAATCATGGAGCTACTACCTAGTAAATTCAAGGTCCTATGTGGTTCGTAATCCTAGTACCATTAAAAAACAACAACAAGAAAACAAACCAGCAACAGTAGAAACAGTACAGTCCCTCTTACCCATGTCTTTGCTTTTTGTGGTTTCTATTACCTAACCTGTCGATGAAATTCTGAAAATATTAAGTGGAAAAATTCCAGAAATAAACAATTCATCAGTTTGACATTGTGTACCATTCTGAGTAGTAGCATGATAAAATCTACAACTTCCTGTTCTGTCCCACTTCAAAATAATTCCCTTGTTTAATATATTTTTTGCTGAATAAGTTATATGACCATTACTGACAGCTGTCTCTTTTATAAGAAAAACAAACAAACAAACAAAACATAATTTCTGTAGTGTTTGGTGCTATCTGGCTTGAGTTTCCCCCTGGAAACCTTGTGTCATATCCTCTGTGATTGGGGAAGGCATTGCATTTGAATTTTGTTGATAGAATTTACCCTCAAGATGATGATTTAGTCCTGCCATATGAACCTATTATATCAGAAGCTAGTACTTGCCATGCAGGTTTGTCTTTTAGAAAGCTGGAAACAGAAACTCAGAGAATACTTCGGATCATAGTTATTTATAATCAGAATTAAAATGGAAGAGAAGAAAGATGTTGGCATGGCAGGAAATAATATGGCAGGAAGTAAAAGATGATTTGGTCCATTTGGTCCATATATATGGAACAGGTAAATGTTCAAAATTAATTTTATTTCATCTTTCATAAAATATCTTTCTGCATTCACCTTTCAAAATGTTGAAAAAAATCACAGTGTTTGTAGGAAAAACAGAAAATATAGAACTCCTTGGTTCTTCAACTACTACTGGCTATGTGACTTTGCCCAAGTCAACTCAGGTTGTTGGGATTCACTTCCCTTATATGTTTAGTGTTAATAACATCACCTACCTCGGATTGCAGTGTTAAGAAATAGATGATTTGAAACTCTGAACTCTCTACAACTATTGGTTACAGTATGACTTCTATATACCATAGGTTTTGTTTATAGAAAGAATTTAATAACTTGTTATGGATGATAATTATTCAAACTATGCATTGTATGCAAAAAGTGAACAACTTAGGAGAGGAAATTAATTTTGACTCATGATTTCAGAGAGTTCTTTTCATGATCAGTTGGTTTCAAGTTTCTGGGACTACAATGAGGCAGTATTTAAGGGTAATTGAGGATGTGTTGGAGTTTGTTCACCTCACGGCAGCCAGGAAGTAGAGAAAGAGAAAAGGACTGAGGAGCAGTTTTAGCCTTCTAAGGCAATGCTTCCAGTGACTTATTTCTTCAGCAAGGCCTTACCTCAGATTTTTCACCACTTCTCAAAACAGCACTACCAGCTGGGAACCAAGAGTTCAACACATGAATCTATGAAGGATGTCGCATATTCAAAATATCAGATAGGTAAGGGTTACAGTTCTATTAAAATAATATCTATCTTTACTAGCATATTAATTAATATTCATGGAAATCACTATAATATTTTCAGACGTGAAAATAGCATGCATTGACCATAACCATGTATCTTTTACCCTGATGCCCCCCCACACCTCAAAACCCCTTATTTTCTTTTTCTTTTTTTCTTCTTTTTTGATTTTTTTTACACAGACCCAGTGCATTGTCCTTTAGCTTTTTTTTTTTTCCCTTAAAGCTGGTGTTCTGCCACTTGAACCAGACTTATACTTTAGGTTGGGTTTTTTTTTTGCTGCTTATTTGGAGATAAGAGTCTTATGGAGTTTTGTGGTTGAGCTGGCTTAAAACCATGATCCTCAGGTCTCAGCCACCTGAGTATCTAGGATTACAAGAGTGAGCCACCGGCACCTGTGTGCCACCTTTCCTTGCCCCTACTTTTTAAGGTGACCTAGCAGCTTTGAATTTATGGTCATCCTAGTTCAGCCTCCCAAGTTCTGAGATAATGGGAGCTCACTAAGCTCATTCTTTTTTTTTTTTTTTCCTTTTCCTTCCATGTTTGTTGGCATTCACCATAGATAAGGATTTAAAGACTGGCTCAATATAAATTCTTAGAGAAAAATCTAAATTTAAAAAGTTTAAGATTCTTATCGCCAATTAACTACCAAAAAAGCTGGAAATGGAGCTGTGGCTCAAGCAATAGAGTGCTAGCCTTGAGCAAAATAAGCTCAGAGGCAGGTGCCCAGACTCTGAGTTTAAGATAAACTGATACACTTTTTGTCCACCTTAAGATATTCATTTGTTGTTAGAATTTTGGACATAGAATCTACCCTTAGAAAATATGAAAATAAGTCTCTCTGCACCAGGTTTGTTGAGTCTTTTGCACGTAAGATGGATCTTTCTGTTTTCAGCAGCCTGCCTAAAGATGTTCCACGTAATTTGTGCTACTATCTTATGATCTTTTGTCCTGAGGAAACTAAGTTTTACACTAATTATATACTTGTTAATTTTCTAGGGTTAGGTACATTGATTTCTTAATAGTAAATGATGCAATTTTTGTAGACTCCTAATTTAAAAGATTCTCCTAATTTAAAAGAGCATATGTAATGTTTTTTCTAAGCAGTTGAAATTTAAAAGATAAACTGTAAGTGCTGGAGGTAGATTGAAAGACATGTCAAAATACTGTATTTAACCTTAGTATTAAGGTTATGTGCCTAATTCCCATTGTCTCCAGACATCTATATCATTCCGATCTTGTTTATATCGTATCCTTAGAAATCTTGTTATTATTTTAGAAAATGAAATTATATAATGTAATCTGTATTTTTTAGTATTGCATTTCTCACTGGGACACTGTCAATGTTTTGTAATATCTATAAATAGAAATCTATGAAAGTCAAAAACTACATGGCCTGACAGTTTTGTGTCTGGAAAAATTATCAGAATTATAATGGTACTCTCTGAGGTTTAATTCAGTATTGGTTTTGCTTGCTTAAAAAAATGTTTCCTGTAGCAAGGTGCTGGTGGCTCATGCCTGTAATCCTAGCTACTCAGGAGGCTAAGATTTGGGGATCAAGATTCAAAGCCAGCCCGGGCAGGAAAGTCTGTGAGACTTTTATCTCCAATAAGCTACTCAGAAAACTGGAAGTGCTTCTGTGGCTCAAGTGGTAGAACAGTAGGCTTGAGCTGAAGAGCTCAGGGACAGTGCCTAGGCCCAGAGTTCAAGCCCCATAACAGACAAAAAAAAAAAAAAAACTAAAACAAAAAGACAAAAAAAAAAAAAAACCAACAACACCAAAAAAACAAAAATAAAAAAACTGAAAAAAAGGAGTGTACTTCAAAGGGTTGGAGGTTCTTAGTACCTGTCTAACTCTGCAAAAGAATTTTGGTTTGATGGCCAGCCCTGCAAAAAAAAAAAAAATAAATAAAGCCTTGATCTGGAATAATTGTGTTTCTGTGTGTGTCTGTGTGTGTCTGTGTGCATGTGTGTTGTGGGCAACAGTTCAGAGGCTTGAACTCAGGGCCTGGACATAGTCCTTAAGCTTTTGTGCACAAGGCTAGCTCTTTGTCACTTGAGCCAAACTTAATCTATGGCTTTTGGGTCATTGATTAGAGATAAGTATCTCATGGACTTTTGGGCTAGCTTAGAACCACAGTCATTAGATCTCAGCCTCTTGAGTAACTCAGACTAAAGGCATGAGCCACTGGTGCCTGGCTGGAATAATTTCCTTATTGTCAGGTGTGGATATATGCCTGTAGTTCCACCTACCACTCAGAAGGCTGAGGTAGAGGATAGTGAGTTTATGCCCAGCCTGGACCATATAGCTGGATCCCATATTTTAAAAAAAAAGGTTTTTTATTTTTTTAGTTCTGTTTCTTTTTTAAAGATGTTTTTATCTTAAAGAAATATTTTTTGCAAAAGACTTCATTATTTTATTTCATGAAGTGTCTACATTTATGTTATAATACCATTTAAGAAGATTTTAAACTTTTAAAGTATCTATTTCTTCAAATTTCCTGTCTCTTTGTACCCAGGACAATATTGTGCTTATATTGAATAATAAATATTATGGCTTAATACTTATCAAATTCTAAAATATTAAATAAATTAAAATGAAAAAATGGAACATAAATTGAACGTATAGCACAGTAGTGTTAAGCAGATTAAAAAATATAGAACACAGAATCAGTTGAGGCTCCAAGTGAATGAACACCTTAAACTTCATGCTTATGTATCATCTTAGTTTAATTTTTATTTCTTCTAGATCATTATTAACTTTTATTGAATTACTGTCTTTTTAAACAATTGTAAAAGAAATACAAACACTTGTAAGTCTAAAGTACAATATGTGTAGGCTTTGAAAGAAATCTTATCAATGAGGAAACAATGGTAAAGTAATACAGTTCTTCTCAAGCTTACTTTATCAAGAGTGTTGAAATTCACTAGACTTCTAAAAATATATAGTAAAATACAGGCTGTGTAGACAGGTTGCTCCCTTCTCTATTTTAGAATAAGGTGTTTGGTGACGTGTTCAACTGTGAGACAGTTGACAATGAAATCTGAGCATTAGAGTCTATCTACTGCATTTTTTCCTACTATGGTAATTTTAAGTGTTTTCAGCTAGTTTTGCTCAATATGCCTGTTGGAGACAAAGTGAGTTAAAAAAAAGAAATAGAAAAGAAGTAGCTGACTGGTAACATGGGAAAAACACCACTGGATGGAAGAAAAATGCAAAGAAAAAAATTTGAAAATGAATCTTTCTTGACCATTTAGTGACAGAAATTTCTAAGTTCTTTCTTTCTTATTTTTCATCATTAGATGATTTGATTGGAAAGAGAAAAGAGATTTTAATTTTACCCTTGTCATGCAGTGAGTGAACTCACTGTTTCAAAATTGAACTGACAAGTGAATTTCATTAAGACTGATAATATGGCAGCACAGTGAAATTTTGCCACTATCATCATCAGTGCCTAGAAAGTTTAACCAAGCTGTTATTTTTTCACCAGTATTCTATTGCTTGTCATACAGTCTTATATTTAATGATGATGAGTATAATGGGCTGAAGAGATTTCATTTAGTTTGTCATTTTAACTCTGTGTGTGTGTGTGTGATTTTTCTTTTTTTTCTAGGATTTTACTCACCATTATAGGGCTATTTTCATGATGAAAAAGAAAACAAATTAGATAATTTCATTTATATTTGAGATAGAAGCCATCTAGGCATGTGAGTGAGAATTGCCAATTGATAATGTCATGTATATTTTCAACAGGAAGTACTCTACTTTTTATTATATAAGTAACCCACATCAGTAAAAAGTAACAAAATGAACAAGTCACCAGTTCTGAGTTCCAGGAATTTTAAGTAAATTGCTCTGAGTCCTTCTTGTTCTAAATTCTGTGCCTTTCTGTACGTCTCCTCTGTCCATAGATATGGACTTTTACAGAACTTTGGTCTTCCTTGTCTTTGTTTTATAGAGTCAAATGATCAAGGAAACACTATCTGGCTTAATTGTCACAAGATCTCTGGAGCTTAACAGTTTGTCTAATACAAAAATTTTATTCCATAAATATTTGTTACCTGAAACTCACTTTCTGGCTTCAAGCTAGGCATGAAGTCCAGTTCTTAGACCCACTCATCTCATCCAACCTCTTTTCTCTACAGATTCTTTGTAGATTATTCTTATTATGTTGCTTTTCACTTACTTGCTTGCTACTTAGTAATGAGCTGTGTTTTGTTTAGCTCTGAATGTCTTAATTTATTCCATAACGTTCTTTCATCAATTACTAAAAATATTTACTCGTGTAGTTCCTATTAAAATGGTAATGACATCATCAATGGAAAATGAACTTTGAATTCACATAGTTATAGATTCCCTCCCCTTTATGGTTTTCTTCGTAGATAATGATATCCATAGGATGGGGTTTGGCTGGTTCAGAGACTCACTGGTATTCAGAACTGTGATGTGATTCTGATCTCCAGCTTCCTTGATTACTAAATGAAACGAATACCTG
This sequence comes from Dipodomys ordii, assembly GCF_000151885.1. Taxonomy (NCBI): domain Eukaryota; kingdom Metazoa; phylum Chordata; class Mammalia; order Rodentia; family Heteromyidae; genus Dipodomys; species Dipodomys ordii. The sequence goes on along the minus strand of NW_012267217.1, from coordinate 47,820,743 downwards.
CCAGCAAGATTTTTTTTTGAGATTAAAATGGCTAATGTTAATAATTTTCAGTTGAGCTTTTACTAAATGATCATGTTTTTCCATTTCTGTTCATTTGTTCTATCTGTTGCTAGTATTTTACACATCTGGTCCTTGAGTAAACACTGGTGGCCTCATTGATTCTGGATTTAACCTTGAAGAAGTTTACCTTATTTCTAGTATCACAGTTTTAAGAGGGTGGGCATGGATACTGAGATTGACTCTTGTATCTTTTTCTCCTTTCAGACTTTGTATGTTTTGGCACTGAGACTGTTAGTCCTCTGTCATCCTGTACAGTATCTTTCATAGAACTCGTTGCATTTTGGTGATTGTCTCTATCCTTAACTGCAGTAACTGGACACTATAATGTCTAAGGTGTGATTGTGTGAGTATTGAATGGATGAATCAATTGGCTTTTTTATTTATCACCTTTTATGATGTGTAGCATTGTGGAAGCTAGTGAATTCCTCTTTTCCAGAATAACTTTTCATTACTACTGCTGGTTTGATGTTTGTATTAGCAATAACTTTAGTATTTAAAGAAAAAGAAGCTAAGTTTTCTCTCTATTAAAGGTATTCAGGGCCTGTGCTTTAGATTTTCCCCCCTCTGTGATTAAAGACAGGATGTTTAAGCCTTACCTGATATCTTTTTAATAACATACTTGCCTTTCAGAATATTAAACATGGCAATAATATAATAAATTTAGGACTTTCCATATGATTTGAAAAACTGCATTAAGATTTTACTGTATTTTCATTAGCATCATGACTAATTCTGGTATCACTTGAAACTGTATACCTTGAATTTAAGGGAGGTAGTTCAAATTTTAGAGGTAATTTTCTTTTGAATTTAGAAGTCGAGCCAGTCATTTGAAAATAAATCTAGTTCTGAAATGCATGAAAGTAATATTCCAGGTAAATATATGTAAAGCACTATTTTTTTCTAAATTAATCATGCAGTGGGTCTAAAATACTTAGAAATAGCACAATGAGGGGAAAATGAAATTAATTCTGACGATAGGGTCATTCATATCAAGGAAAAAAATTACAAAAGCATCCTTATTCTTGCCAAGTCTATAGTGTTATTTATGTTCAGGTGTCAGCTTTTGTGATTTGTTTAGGTTTCAACTTGTCCCAGAACATGATGCTGTATTGTGAAGGTGTTGGACAGTGTAGTAATGAAAGCAGAGATAAGCTGCAAGGCTCATAAAATGTCTTATCATTTGGGCTTTCCTGGAGAAACCTAGCTTGAATTTCTGAGTGGTCAGCTTGACATTTTAAAGTGGTGCGAAGTTGTGTCATTATTTCTAGACTACCACTGTAGTTAGAGGAACAAAATTTAAAGTTCATTGCAGTAATTGCTGACAGCTTCCACGGAATGAGAGGTGCTTTTAGTAAGCTTGTGCCGCCTTTCAAAAAGGCAACCTACTAGGAATGTGAAAGAGAACAGTGGGCTTTGGAAGAAGAGAGTGACAAAAATGCAGATTTGGACATTTCTGTGCCCCTGAAATAATGGCATTCACTTTAAAGGTGGAAAAGAAGTAAAATCGCTTTTAATGGTTGTTCCTGTGTATATGGTCTTCAAGCAAAGAAAGACTCTGGGCTTCTATAACTAATGCCTATCTATTTTCAGTAACTAAAAATACAAAGTAGGGTGGCCAGGTTGTGACAGGGAGCAAGGTAGCTGGTGTCACTGGGCTTGGCCCTATCCATGTGAAATGCCTAGGCAGTGATCCCTGCTGTACCAGCATTCTCTTCCCTAGAAACCTGCAATTTGCCTCTTAGTCCCAGATGGGGAGGAAGCTCACAAACAGCCGCAAGCCAAACATAATGGCAGGGTTCACATCCTGACAGGGACAACGTAGAAGAAAGGACAAAAAAAATATCACTAGAATATAAGATTTGATGCATTTTGTGAAGGTAGCCCTTTTTTTTCTTTTGTTAAGTTGGCTATGTTCTGTTTTTGCCTTTTTTCTCCTCGTTTGTATGCCAGCCAATATTGAACTGGAGGAAACACACGGGATGGCACACTGCACTGCCTTTAAGTAGGGAACGTATTCTGCTTAGTATAGAGCATCCTGTGCACATTCCAGCTAGCTTTCCCGTGTATGTACCATGCATGTATATCAGTGTATACTCACATTTAAACATACTCTTTTTTGTATGTTTTTTTTATTGTAAAAATGCTGTATAGAGGGGTTAGAGTTGCATGAATAAGGTAATGAGAACATTTCCTATCGAGCATTGTTGCCTCCTCCTTTGTTTTCCCCCTACCATCCCTTACCTCCCACCTCTACAACTACCCCCCTCCCAAAGTTGTAAAGTTCTTTTTCAACATAGTGTTTTGTACCTCTCATTGTTACAGTGGGTAATCCTATATCCTTATTTAAGCATTTTGTTTTTCCCTTCCCCTCCCCTAATTAGAGAAGTGTATATACAAGATGTAGGGCACCAACGTCAAATACAGTGAAAACAGGGGTTATACTGTGGGGGAGGAACATACAAAGAAACAAAAAAAATCACATGGTACATTATAAATATGTTAGAAACAATAGCAAGAAAGAAAAAAAAGATATTTGTGTCTGTCTTGGGGTTCATTTCACTTAACATGATCTTATATGGTCATGTTCATGTGTACATAGCTTTTGGCCATTTCTGCTTGTCCTACATATGTACTAGTTATTGCAAATAAGGGAAACCATGGGACCTATGTTTCTTTGGGCCTGGCTTACTTCACTTAATGTTATTTTTTCCAAGTCTTTCTATTTCCTAACGAATGGGGCAATGTCATTCTTTCTGATGGAGGCATAGAATTCCATTATATTATATATATATATATATATATATATATATA
>NW_012267217.1:47732739-47817592 GCF_000151885.1 Dipodomys ordii | reverse complement strand
CATCTGTTGTTATTAGATTTCTTGATTATAGCTATTCTAACTGGGGTGAGGTGGAATCTCAATGTTGTTTTGATTTGCATTTCTTTTATGGCTAGAGAGGTTGAGAAGACACCCTGAAAACATTACTGGAAGGAATAGAGAAAGCCTAGGTCTCCTTGGCACAGGCCAAAAGTTTCTTAATAGAGACCCAGAAACATAACAATCAAAGAAAGTTTGGACAAATGGGATTGCATGAAGCTGCAGAGCCTCTGCATGGCAAAGGACTTAGCTAGCAAGATCAATAGAAAGCCAGCAGATTGGGAGAAGATCTTCACTAGCCATACAACAGACAAGGGTCTCATATCTCTAATATACTTGGAACTCAAAAAATTAAATCCCCCAACAACAAATTCTCAAAGAAACAACTGCCCAATAAATAAGTGGGCTAAAGACTTAAAGAGAAACTTCTCTGAAGAGGAAAGAAGGATGGCCAATAGACACATAAACGAATTCTTCCTATGACTTCCAGAAGCACAGTAGAACAGAAACTAGGAAATCTGGTGTTTTAAATACATTATCTGAAAATTAGATCTTCATCCAAGTCCCCTCCCTCCATCTAGGAACACATTCTGTATAAATATATTTATATTGTGGGTACTAAATGACTGTAGTAATGACCAGTTACACAAATTATTGTTTTTATAATATTTTAAGCACAGTCTAATTGTATCCTGGAATTGCTTATACTACAGAGTAGATGGACCTCAAGATCCTTGACCTCTAACAGGTAGACTTAATGATTTTACCTGCATAAATAAATAGCATTATCTCCATTTCAAAGATAAAGAAGCTAAGCCTAATGATTTTACCTGCATAAATAAATAGCATTATCTCCATTTCATAGATAAAGAAGCTAAGCCTCTTAGAAGGCAACTTGTACAATTATACATAAAATAGATGCTATGTCACAAGTTAATATAATGAATAATAAAACCCATTGTGGCTGGAAGCTGGTAACTCACTCTGGTAGCTACTCAGAAGGCTGAGATCTGAAGGATCACAGTTAGGCAAGCTTGGGAAGAAAAGTCTGTGAGACTTTATTTCCAAAATTATCAGTAAAACTCTAGGCTTGGCATTATGGCTCAAGTGGTAGAGCACCAGTAAAGCAAGCACAAGGTCCTGTGTTCAAACCCTAGTGCGATCCTCCCAAATAAAACCCAACAATATGTATAAATTTTAGTTATATTATTTGATGAGACAAAAATCAAGCATTTTAATAAGAAGCAGCCTTTAAATGAACATGATAGACTTCAACAAAGCCATTTATGTGTAGTTTTAACTGTAGATGGTCTACTTTGCTCTCTCTGATGCATAAAACTAAATCATTGATTTACAATTTCATGTAATAAGTCATGAGCTTTGAAAAGTAAACTTAAGAGTGATATAAAAATGGATGCACAATTCACTGGGTAACCAGAACTTCCATTTGCAAAGTAAGGATGACATGTTAGGAGTAGCATAATGGGGAAGCTACTTTCTTAAATTGGTGGCCCCTATTTTGCCTAATATTTTAATATTGTGGAGGTGAAGATGTTCTGAATCATATTTTTCATCCTAATATTTTACAATGCTTAGGTGGCCACGTATAGAAAGAGAAAAGGATATGCATATACACAACACACAGATATATCTCATAGTGCCACAGCATTGTCTGTCCTGTTCGGCTGGGTAACTGCCTGCTACAGAGCAGATTGCTCAGTGAATAATTTTGAGTTGAATGATTTTTAAGAAGTTCCTCTTTTCATACTTTGGATGTTGAGACACAAGTCTTCTAATAAATTGACAGTATTTGTCCTTTGAAATTGCTGCCATTCACTTGTTGCCTTATGTTTTACTCTATTTAAACCCTGTTTGGTTTAAGTATATATTCTATGTGTGTGTTACCCATTGCATGCACATATCCAGTAAACAGTGTCACTTCATTTCTGCCTTCATGCTCATTTCCTGTCCTAACTACCATCTGACATCTCTCTTCACATTAATTTTATTCAACATGTAAATGCTATCTTTAAAAAGATTTTTAACCTATATGTAAACATTGCACATATTTATGAGGTACCATGTGATGTTTCTATATACATATACATTATATAATGTTCAAATCAGGGTAAACTTACCTATCACCTTATCATTCATGTTAAAAAAAATCTCTTCTTTTAAGTTGTTTGAAATATTCAGTAGATAATCATTACCTCTAGTCATCTTCCTGTGTAATAGCTTACCAGAACTTCTCACACTTATATAACCATAACTTAGTCCCCATTGATCAACTTCCCCCATCCCTGCCTCCTCCTATTCTCCCAGCCTCTGCTAACCCCCTTACTCCTCTCCACTTCTGTGAGAGCAACTGTTTTAGATTTCACTTATGAGTGAGATCATGCAGCACTTATCTTTCTATTCCCTGGTTTACCTCATTTACTGTAGTGGTCTTTATTTATATCTATGTTGTCTTAGGTGGCAGAGTATCATTCTTTTTATAGCTGAATAATATTCCAAACCTGTATTTATCTCACATTTACTTTTTCTATGAATCTATGGATACTTTAGTTTTAATATTTAGCTAGCATGAACAATATTGCAGTATATGTGAGCTTTCAGATATCTCTTCCAGCATCTTTGTTTTCTTGCCTTTAAACATATGGTCATAATGACATTCCTAGATCATACAATAGTTCTGTTTAACTTTCTGAGGCACCACCTTACTGTTTTTCATAAGGCTGTTCTAAGTTGCATTCTCACCAACAATGTTCATGGGTTTCCTTTTGTCCACATGTTCACTAACCCTTGTTAGTAAATATCATTTTGGGTTATAGCCATTCTTATTGGTGATACCTCATTATAGTTTTGATTACATTTACTTGTGGATTAGCAATTAGTTGATTTTTTTCCCTATATCTGTAGGTCCTTTGTTGGTCTTTTGAAAAATATCTGTTTAGATCATTGCTCATTTTAATTGTTTTTTTTTCTGTTGATTTCTTTGAATTCCTTACATGTTCTGGATATTAACTCCTTGTCAGAGGTATAGTCTTAAAAATATTTTCTCACTGTAGGTTATTTCTTTGCTCTCTTGAGTGTTTGCTTTGCTGTGAATCATTTTTAATTTGATAGAATCCCATTTGTTTATTTTTATTTTTGTTTAAGGTGCTTTTGTGGTCTTGCCCCAAAAGTTCTTATTCTAATGCCCTAAAATACTCATTTCCTTATTTTTTCTCTTAGTAATTTTATAGGTCTTATATTTAAATCTTTAATACATTTTGGGCAATTTTTTAAGTTATAGGGATGCTGTTTTATTATGCTGTATGTGATATCCAATTTCCCAGCATTTCCCAGTCATTTCAACTTACTGAAAACAATAAAGAACACTGTGTTGAAAATCAGATGGCCATAGGTGCTTGGGGTTACTTCTAGTTCTGCATCCTGTTCCATTGGTCTGTGTATCAGTTGTACCATGCTTTTTTGATTATTTCAGGTTTGTAGTGTATTTTGAAGTCAGGTATTTAATGACTTTTCTTCTATTTTTGCTCAAAATTATTTTGGCAATTTGGATTTTTTTTTTCAGGTAAGGGGTAGGTTTATTCAGTAGACCTGCTGGGACCAGGCAAGGTTGGTACTCCACGTGGCTGGGAAAGGCCTGGGAAAGAGAGAGAGCTGGGAAAGAGAGAGAAAAGAGCTACAAAAGAGCTAAAAAAGAGCAGCAAGAGAGGGCCTCTGGGCCTGGCCTTATCTAGGGTATGGGTGGAGAAAGATGTGGCCACATCAAATTCAGATGTGACCTCAGTGGATGCAGATGTGACCTCTTCCAGGTGTGCCCGTTGCCTAGGTAACGCAGGTATTGGGTGGAGAGTTTGCTGGGAGGAAGGTGGAGTCTGTTCGCCATCCAGGAGCAGACCTTACATTCCAGCCTTTTAAAAATCATGAAATAGGGCACAGATTCTTTCTGGCTACTTCCTGCAATTTGGATATTTAAATGTTCTGGTTTTTATGTTCTCCTCAGTTTCTTTTATCAGTGTTTTATAGTTTTCGTTATAGAAATATTTTCTCTCCTTATTACATTTTTTCCATAGCTATTACACATGGGATTGATTCCTTGACTAATGTAGTAAAATAATTGGTCATTGTCAGATAGCAATATTTTGAATTTTTTATTTTTAATATGTGCCAATTATTATATGCTAATTATAACTCAATAAAGAAAATGTCAGTAAGTAAATAAATATGTTGATGTTGTATCTTGTGTCTTTGCTAAGTTTATTAGTCCTAAAACTATCTGATGTAATCCTTGAGATTTTTCTATGTATAAGATCATGCCAACAGGGAAATTTAGTTTCCTCTTTTTCAATTTGAGCGTTCTTTATTTTTTTGTCTAACCTGACCACTATGATTAGGACTTCTAGTGTTATATTGAATAAAAATGTTGAAAGTGGGCATCCTTGGCTAGTTGCAGATTTAGAGAATAAACTGTCCACATTCCCTGGCCAGTATTATAGCTCTTGGCTTATTATATATGTCCCTTATTGTATAACAACCCGTAAACTGTTATTTATGCCTACCTCCTTCATGAAGCCTTTTCCTTTTTCCTGAATTACACTTGTACAATGCTGTGCATTTATGAAATGGCTCATGTAGATCTATTAAGAAGAAGCAAAATAGCTTTTAGTGTTCCATATATGCAATTATATGTAATAACTCATTATCTTGGTTTTATAGATGAGAAAATTGAGAGTTATGTTTCCTAAGGTCATGAGGCTAATACATGAAACATCCTAGCCAAATTCTAGGGAACTGGATTTAAATTCAGTGTTCGTAACCATAGTACTATCTTGCTTGCTGTACTTGACAACAGTAGAAATTGGGGAGTACTCAGTGATTTAACATCTACATGTGTTAAGAGTTTAAACATAGGTATTATAATCCAACATTCTTAATATGAGCTAGTACTTCATATGTCACTTTGTAATTATTTTTATCTTTTAATATATATGTTGTATATGCTTATATAAGATATTCACTCATTAGTGGCTGGAAACTAGATATGAGCATTGTAAAAACAAAAATGCTGCTGCTACATGGTGGAAAATAAATACTTGGCATAGATCTGTTAAAATCTGGCACTTGTCCAGATTAGTTTTCCTAATTACCACATGTTCTGTTTGTCACTGTTTAGTACATTTTATTGTCTATACATTTTTAATTGATATGCCTTACATCTCAGGGCTAGGTATATAGACTATTTTTCTTAGACAAATAGTGATATGTGTGTAAACACACGCTAGGGAAAGAACCCCAGTAGCTTTGGTCTCTGTGTATATGACCCAAACATGTTTGAAGCCAGGGGATGGAGAGCTGCTGTGCTCTCCTATCACCTTGTCATTTCACCCCTCAGACTCCATAGAGCTGCTAAAGTGAGTCTCCAGGCTTTGGATCCTCTCCCTTGTTGTTGCCCCGTAATAGAAGCCTGCCCCATTCTTGATCTTTGTCTCTTTAGCTCACAGCACTACCTTCTGACCTGGTTTATGTGTCCTTAGTGACCTCAGGCAATTCTGTGTTGTGGTTCCCTTCGGGAACATTCCCGCTCAGCTGGATTCTATAGTAATGATTTTACTTCTTTCAGAAGTTAGGTTAAGAAATTTGTACTCCCTTATTAAAGAGATAATTTCACAATGTAATTTGCTTCACAAACCTCCCACAGTTATGTTAAACAGATGGTTGCCAAACACCGGTTCAAAGTGGATTGCTCTTTATATGAGATAAAAATCCCTACTCAGAAAAGTTGGCAGTATCAACTGATCTTTTTCCAAAATAGATGCTCAAGCAAATTTCTCTTTACCCCAAATTGGCAATGTAATAATACCTGAATTAGACATGAAATAAAAACTATAAATCAGATGATACATATTGGTGCTAAGTTACTAGTCTTTAACATATTAACATCTTTTTTGTTTGTTTCCTTAACTAATAACTAATAGCTGTCTTGCTTTTGATGACAAGTGGATATACCAAGAATTTAGTCCCCAATTAATTCTGGTCCCCACACTCAGCTAATTTTAAATAGCTGTGTGATTTCATGTTACTTCACCCATTCTGGGCTTCACGTTTCTCACCTACAAATTGAAAATAAAATTAAATACTTCAGAGTGGCTGTCATAACTAAATCAGTTAATACATTAGTACGTAGACAATTTCCTGCCATGCAGTCATCTTTTAATATTCTACTGATGGTGTTTTGAGTTTGAACAACTAACTCTGTGCTTTTTTGTTTACTTGTTTTAGTGATTCGTTGTCACAAGGTGTAGGTAACTTGTATATGAAAATCATCAACAGGAGTTTAACTAGTTACCAGGTGCCTAATTTTATGTAAGGACAGAATTGTTATACTACTGAATCAAGAATGCATTTATTTTCAATGCCTTACTGTGTAGGCCACGCAGAGTTCTCAAAAGTATATTAAAGAAATCACTATAATGTAATGTTTCATAGGAAGAGAAATTTGCAACCTGAAGACATTTTGAAAAATGGTAACAGATAAATGAGCCTTAGTTGGCGTGCCTATTTTGGTAACAGCATATAATGAAAAAATCCAGAAAGTAATTATGGGAGCCAAGAAAAAGTAGTAAATAGAGATGCATAGACCGTGTTCTGGGAAGATGATGAAAACAGTTTGACCAGAAAATATATGAATAAATAAAGGGCCAATAGTAAATCGACCTGAGGAATACTATGGGTGCTGTGAGGATGTTGAGAATGCTAAAATGAACTCTGCTCTAAGGAGATTGTTCTAGGAACGGAATATAGGATGAATTTAGGGAGTAGGATGTAGCCAATGACAAGAAAAGAGAACAGTTCCATTGTGTATATATACCACATTTTCTTGATCCATTCATCTACTGAGGGTCATCTGGGTTGGTTCCATATCTTAGCTATGGTAAATAATGCTGCAATAAACATAGTTGTGCTGGTAGCTTTAGTGTGGTCTTGTTTGTGATCATTTGGGTAAATGCCCAAAAGCGAGATTGCTGGGTCATAGGGGAGCTCTATGTGGAGTCTTTTGAGGAACCTCCATACTGTTTTCCAAAGTGGTTGAACAAGTTTACACTCCCACCAACAACGAATGACATTGCCCCATTTGTTAGGAAATGGAAAGACTTGGAAAAAATTATAGTAAGTGAAAGTAAGCCAGGCCCAAAGAAACATAGGTCCCATGGTTTCCCTTATTTGCAATAACTAGTATATGTCTGAGACAAGCAGAAACAGTCATTTAAGTTGATGTTAGGCTAAATGAACCCCAAGATAAGGTCTCAAATGTTTTTTCTTTCTTGCTATTGTTTCTCACATGTTTATAAGATTATTTCTTTGTTGCTTTGTATGTCCCTCCCCCATGGTATAGCCCCCGTTTTCACTGTATTTGATGTTGGTATAATTTGGGGAGGGGAAGGGAAAAAACAAATTGTTTAAATAGGGATGCTCTTGGACCCATTGCAACAATGAGATGTGCAAGATATTATGTCGAAAAATGAATTTACAACTTTGGCTGGGGGTGGAGGGAGGATGAATGGAGGGAGGGAGGAGGGATGGTAAGGGGAAACAAAAGAGGAGGCAACAATGCTTGATAAGAAATGTACTCATTACCTTGCTCATGTAATTGTAACCCCTTTGTATGGTATTTTCACAATAAAAAAAACTGATAAAAATTTTTGAAAAAGAAAAGAGAACAGTTTCAAAAAGCTGTTGTAATTTTTTTATCTGAGAGGTCATAAGGATTTCAAAGTAATTATATTGCCCAAAAGGAGGTGTAAAAATGGAGTTAATAATCAGGCATGGTAAATATGGAATCTTTAGAACTTAATCATTCATTTAAAGGCTGGAGAAAGGAACAGGGCATTGTTTATGGCATTTCTCTTTAAATTAGGCTGATTTAGTCCACATTCTCTAGTTGTTAGCCAAAAAATAGAAACTCCATTCTTGAGCTACAGTGGTGCCACCAGTTTGGGTAATATATAAAGTTTCATGAATTGTAGGAAATCTCCAGGAGCTTAATGTTTTTCCCTCTTTTGTTTTACATATTTATTTTCTCAAGAAAAGTTGGAGGACACTATGTATTTACTTCAGTTGAGAAGATGAAGGTGTGATTTATCTCTACACCAATAATTTATGCAACAGTCAGAACATGTCCCCCAAAGAAGTCTTGATAATACGGCATTTTTCCACCAACTGTTGTTTTACAGGTTAAAATGGATAATAACTAACATAGTCCTCAAATTGCTAACTACCACTAGTAAGTGGTGCTTTAGAATTTACTTGTTCTGATGTCAAATGAGACAGAATATGTATTTTTATGAAACATAAAAATTATGCTATTTTGATATTATCATTATCATTACTACAGAAAACTGAATTACCTAGCCAGTTGTTCTTAGGATATCAAGTAGTTTTTTGTTGTTATTCAGTTGTTTCTTTTCCTTTCTTATTTTAGATGATGTAGGTTGGATGAGTCCTTATAAACCAAGTTCCCTAGGTCCAACAACTAGTTAAGTGGCAGAGAGGAAGAGACTTCTCTGCTTTAGGTGCAGAGAAACTTACACTGCTGTTCTTAGAGTCATAACAAGAGTTCAGAATTTGTAGCATCTTGATCTGGAGTTATTCAAATGGATGTAATAAAGACAAAATCTAGATATATTTCTGGGAGATGAGGAAAGGGGAAGAGCAGACATGAGGTCATACAATGTAGACTTTAGGTGCTACTCAAAAAAGGCTCAGCTGCACTTCAGTGACACTGGTGTCTGCACTTGTCCAACCCTCTGGAAAACAAGCATTTGAGAATGTTGGGAGGAGCCCAATATTCATGCCCCTTCATGTGTCTGCCCTTAACAAGAACAAAGGTTCTATATTACATGAAATTTTGTTGAGGAATTTTTTCTTATTTTAAATTGTTATTATAGAGATGATGTCCTTTTTTCTCAAAAGGTTTAAATTAAATATTTTATATTATTTGAAGAAATCAATTGCCTGAAATTGGAAAGTCATATGCTGTCTTGCATATGTGAATAACTAGATTAAATTAGAGTATAAAACTAAAATGTAAAGTTTTAAAGAAAAAAACTCAATGAGTACATTTCTTTTTGGACAATATCACCCTTCCTTCTCTCTCTACCCAGTTTAATAAAAAAATGAAAACATTGTAAGCTGGCACCAGTAGCTCACACCAATAATCCTTGCTACTCAGGAGGCTAAGATCTAAAGATCCTGGTTTCAAACTAGCCCAGACAGGGAAGTCCATGAAAGTCTTATCTCCAATTACCTAGCAAAAAACCAGAGATAGAGCTGTGGCTTAGTTGGTAGAGCACTAGCCTTGAACAGAAAAGCTAAGGGACAGTGTCCAGGCCCTGAGATCAGGCCCCAGTACTGGCACATGCAGACAAGCATGCCTGTGTGTGCGTGCACACATGCACGCACGCGTGCGCGCACACACACGCACACACACACAAATGATTGCATATACTTTAAGATACTTTGGTTATGATTTTTATTTTATTTAGACCATTAGAAGAGTTTGGTAAATGGTGTAGTTTCTATCAAAGTTTTGAAGGTGGTTTGTTTTTCTAACATTATATAAATAGCTAATCTAGCAGCACAGATTTAATCACATTTGATGTTTCATTTCTAAAGTTTGAAGAATATGAGTGTATTAGTACAAAACCAGCTTCATCTAATTAAACAGGTATTGACTCAATTAGTGAGCCTAGTACTGTTTTAGATATATGGCCCAGACTGGGTGGAAATGATACTTGTAAGGTTTAAAACCCCTATGTGCCCATTCCAGTTCTCACATAACAGAAACCAAGCAATACAGTCTACCTACACATAACACTTGAAAAAAAATTGAAACCAGCCTTTTAGTTCACCATTGTGAAACAAATATTACTTGAACTTCTTCCCATTAAAAGTGAAAAACCTCGAGAAAACAAACTTTGTGCTGGTGGCTTAATTTTAGCATGGGAGCAGGGGCTAAGATCTGGAGAATTGTCTTTGAAGCTAGCCTAGACAGAAAATTCTGAGAGACTCCATCTCTAAAATAACCAGAAAAAATCTAAGTTGGAGAAATGGATCACAGTACCAGTTGTGAGCAAGAAAATCAACTAAGTACAAGGCCTGAGTTCAACCGCATATACATATATAATACATACATACATACAGCAAGCTAAGATATGACTGAACTTGAACACTTGTAAGCATAAGAGCTTGAGTATAAATTCTAGTACTGCAAAAAGAAAGGAAAGGAGCGAGGGAGGGAAGGAAGAAGGGAGAGAGAGAAAGGGAGAGACAGAGCATGAGGGGGGAGGGAGGGAGAAGAAATGGAAGGAAAGGCAAAAGAAAAATATGAAAGATTTGAGAAAGAAATAATCACTAGTTTGACAGTAATCTAGAAAACGTGTTTCATATTTTATTTGATCAAAAACTTTATCTTTTTAAAGAGAGAAAGTGAATCTTAATCCCTCTCTATTATTTTCATGACTAAAACTTGAATAATCTGTGAGTAAAATTATGTCACACTAATTATTAAATTTTAGGTTGTAAAAAGTTTTGAGTAACCAAAATATTTCAGTAACTATATTTTCAGTTCTAGTTACTGTATTTCTAGAATATGACAGTTGAAAATTAATATGATTATTTTAAAGACCAAATTTTTGTAAACAGATTTTTATATTGAATCTAATATGTCTTCCATTTCAAAATAGAAGTTAAGTGAATATTTTTCACTATACATTAAAATGATCCTTTTTTCTCAAAAGATTTAAGTTAAATATTTACATTTGAAGAAATCAATTGCCTGACATTGGAAAGTCATATGCTGTCTTGCATATATGAGTAACTCAATCAAATTAGAGTATAAAGGTAAAATGTTCAGTTTTAAGGAAAAAACTCAACATTTGTTTACTCCCATGTTAAATAAATTTATTGTGTAATCATTATATATAAATTTAGTATAATGACTGACACTTGTAATCCCAGCTACATAGGAATTGGCGATAGAAGGATTGAGTTTGAGGCCAGTTCAGCCCAGAAAACTAGTTTTTACCAAGACTCTTCCCTCACAGGTTTTAGGGTGTAGGTATATCCTTGTAAGTCTAGCTACTTGGGAGTAGATGTAAGGAGCTTATAGTCTGAGGTCAGCCCTAAACATAAAGAGATAGACTTCTGGAAAAAATGAATGAAAACAGAACTAGAAACATGGCTTAAGGACCCAAGATTAAATACCAGTGCACACAAAAACAAAAAGTGTGGTGTGTGTGTGTGTGTGTGTAATATTACTGAAAGATGTTTTGTGACTTCTGTGTGCATACTATCCTGTTAATATAGGTATCTTAAATTAATACTTTTACCTTTCGTGTAAAACTTTCACTAAAGTTTTAAGCAAAATGTTAGGCAAGAAGCAAGTTTTTTTTGTGTGTGTGTGTGTGTGTGTGTGTAGTAAAGGCTGCTGGATTTGAACCTATAGCTTTCTGCATGCACAGCTTTTATGAAATTGTCAGTGTTCTGTTTTAGTATAATAGTGGTTGAAAGAAAATTGCCACTATAATTGAATTTATTTAACAGTTTCATAAAATATTATAATTTTTCTAAACTTTGTTTTAGATTCTAGCTATGAACTATAATTATTGAAGGATACAATTTTGCATAGAAAAAGAATACACTGATGAAGTAACTAAAATCATATTTCATTGCCCCTTTCCATTGCTAATAATGTGTGTTCTACAAAAATCTGTTTTTCTGAAGATTTCTTTTCCTTTTTTTTTTGACAGTTCCATGGCTTGAATTCAGGTCCTTGTGCTTGCAAGGCAGATACTCTACCACTATAGCCACACCCTTAGCCAAAATACTATTTTTGTTAAGTCATTCTTGCTTGTAAGTGTACATTAATGTGTGTAAACCTCAATTCATATTAGAAAAACAAGCCTGAAAAATTATTCTTGAGATTTGTAATAGTGAGATGTGCGTCTGTTTGTATGTGTGTATATTCAATAACTAGGCTTGAGCTCAGTCTTGTATTCTCCTTTTCACTCAATGCTGGGCTGACATTCTACCATTTCAGCCATATCTCCAGTCCAGTTTTCTTACATACGGAATTTCAGCTACATTTTAGAGATTTTCCTTAAAATTAATTACTGTGGTATTGTTTATACATTAGACCATTTTTTATAAAGTTTAATTTATAACATATTATTAAAATACATTATACTTCTAATTTACTGTATTAGGACAACACTAGGATTCATATTCATAAATGATGAACATATTATTCTTTATAAATTAATAGAAATAATTCATCATACTATGACAGTCATTTCTTTTTTGTCTCAGTTCTGACAAAAGCATCTTTTCTTTATATTGGCTTCTAATATATTCTTTTAGTAGTACAAGCTTCTGATAACTATATTTATATGTGATCAGTTGTAAATAATATTTTCCATGCCTATTGTTAGGTTTTTATATCTATATTCATGGGCTGGGTTAAATCATGCTTTATAAAATCATGTTTTCATGTGCTTATTTCAGCTTAATTTCCCTTTTGAATAACAATTATTAATAATATGTTAGATTTCATTGGGCAACCAATAGCTACACACACATACACAAACACACACACACACACACACACACACAATATCTTGAGGGTAGAAACTTTCTTGAAGAAAGATATTGAACCTAAAATTTATAGTGGAAAATTTTAAAAATGTATATGAAACTAGCATATATGCCAGAGAATACCCTTACCCAAAGTATTTGTAAACCAGAGCAATATAAAACTAACTTCATTAGTATAGGTTAAATATCTTCTGTCAGAAATTCCTTGGATGAGAAGTATTCCTAAGTTTATTTGGATTTTAGAATACTCTTATATACATCATAAGTTATTTTGGGGGATGGAACTGAAGTTGACATACGAAATTTTGATCCATATAAAACCTAACACATATAGCCTGAAGGTAATTTTACACATTTTTATTGTGCCTTCATTTTTTAAAATATGATTTTATTATTATTATTATTATGTTGTACTGAGGGGTTACCATTTCACAATTCAGGTAATGTGTACATTTCTCTTTTCTGCCTACACTTTAACTACAACCTGTCGAATGAAATCATTGTTCAAAACACTTTAGATACTGTATTTTCAGAATTTTAGATAAGGGATATTCTCCTTGCATATAAAGAACATTTAAATCCAATGAGAAAAGACATGCAGTCTAGCAAAAAAAACTTGGTAAATAATTTTGATTTTGATATTTAATTGTACAAAAAGTGGCCAATTTTACTCATAGTTTTTAAATGCATGTTAAAAATTATACATAAGTGACAATTTTCACATTGACAGTACTCTAATATGGCAACAAAGAAGAATAATCTTAGAGTTCTAATGATTGTCAAATGAAAAAGTTATATTTAAAAATGGATTCAGACATACTTCTGAGTAGGAAAACTATGGTCAAAATTTCTCTTTGAGATTGTGTCTGAAGTATTGTGAACCTTGTTTAGAATACATTGTTTCTTTTTAACTATGTAATTTATTCTTTAAATGTTTTAAACAAGTTTAGAAGGATATATAAACTTAGTAACAAATGTATTAATTGACTTGTTAATCAGTGAATATCAATTTAACATCTGCTATGTATCCCAATTTCTTGAGCATGCTAGGGATATCACATTGGAGAAAATTTTGTTCATATATTTCTAAAATCCCTGTAAGGTCATAGCAGTTTCTAACTAAAGTAAAACCTCAAACAGTACATGTTGTGTTGGTGTTGGGTTCAGCAAGAACTTGTGTCCTTTTGTAGACTATGGAGTATACTCTATGTGCTTATGTTAAGGGATCTTCACAAAAAAATCTGATTTTATATATATATATATATATAATACATATATATAGATAGATAGAGAGAGAGAGAGAGCACTGCATTTCTAGAGAAAAGTGATAGGTGAGCAAGGTTTCTATTTTTATCCATTTCATGTTTTCATTAACTCTAGGAGGTAGGTACTGTTATCATCTGTACTTTATGGAGGACATAGAGATCTTAAGTGCATTAAAATGCTTAAGAAGTTAAGGACTCTCACCCTTACTCAGTAAATTCTTCTGCTCTAACTTAATTCACTCATCTGAATTCATCTCCACTTTGCAAGTGAAAGATGTAAGAAGTCAAGGTTAAATAATTAGTTCAGGTTTATACTGCTAGTACTCATTGTGTCTTGTTAAGGGGACTTTGAGGAGGACAGGAAAAGAGCCATTTTGATAGCACTGCTTGTCCTAAGAAGTATTACTAACAAAATACATGCAGTGAAAAATACTTCCTTTCCATGAAAATGTTTCCTCTACTCAAGTACTACTAAATGTTTTGTTCTGCAACTTAGATATGACTTCTTCAGAAATGTTCAAGGTCACCAAATTTAAAAACTGATATTAACTTAAAGCTTGCTTCTGCTTTGTGAAAAGACTTGTCAGCAATCCAGAATGAGGGCTGTACTAACAGAATTCCAACTTTTCTGTGGGATGATCCAAAAACAGCAAACAGAAGGCATTAAATTTCTCAATAGTCACAAGTGTCTACATGCATGCTCTGCCATTTCTGTCACTAACTCCTTTTTGGTGTGCAGAGATTAGTTAGATATACTTGATTTGCAAACTCATGTGTTCCATAGAGAATTCTTTTCTTCTTCTTTTTTCATACAAGAAAAAGGGGAGAGTTAATTTTAGGGGACATGAGATCTGTTCACTTTGCCCTGAATTTATGCAAGTCTTAAACGAATATTTGTATTTAGTCTGATTTTAAGACATTTGCCTTGATTGTGTGCCTTTATATGTGGAAGACATTAGGGGGATTAAGATCATGATTTGTTTCTCTTGCTCTGTTTGAAAGCAAGTTTATACAAGTTCTATGATGTGAAGCAGAGAATATGAAATAAATAGTGATGGCTCTATGTGTTAAGCAATATTTAACCTTGTGTCTTCCATAAATGTGTCTCACTCTAGTGGCCTTAATAACTAACCCAAAAGCCAGGGTGGAAAATTATACTTATTCAAAAAACAAAAATAATTGAGTTAAACAAATGAATGTGTCTATGCAGAAGTAGAGTCTCTCTGTTTGCCTAGAGCTCTAATTAGCAAAGCTTCAATGAAAAACCATAAGGCAAGGTATGTATCAGCATGGTCTTGATGATGGACACTATTCTACTTTATGTATCATTTGCACCCATCTTGTCTAATGACAGGTAGTAGGAGAGATGTAGGTAAGAGTACATAGCATATACTTAATATTTCCTTTTTTTAATTACAGCAAATTCAGTAAAGCTAGAAATGCAGAGTGATGAAGAGTGTGACAGGAAACCCCTGAGCCGCGAAGATGAGATCAGGGGCCATGATGAGGGTAGCAGCCTAGAAGAGCCCCTAATTGAAAGCAGCGAGGTGGCTGACAACAGAAAAGTCCAGGAGCTTCAAGGCGAGGGAGGAATCCGGCTTCCGAATGGTAAACTGAAATGTGACGTCTGTGGCATGGTTTGCATTGGGCCCAATGTGCTTATGGTACATAAAAGGAGTCACACTGGTAAGCAGCTGAAAGAATAACCTGATGACTGCCTGTGACATCTGATGTTGATATTACCTGACATCTATTCTCTTTCCTTTTTATTCAGGGGTAACAATGGTGAAACTCCCTTTTCAGAATTCTGCTAGTATTGGATTGCTGAAAAGCAGAGTTAGCCTGGGTCCTGACTTCCAGCCTTCAAATCTGAATAGCATATCAGAAGAGAAGTTTGGGATTCAGTTTCCACAGTTCTTAATATAGCAATAATACGATAAGGGTTCAAAAGGTAGAGGAGAATTTCATTAGGTAATTTGATCTTTTTTTTATTTCCATACATATTTTACCATACCCATGGGCAGGTAATTTAGTTTACTACCTAAGATTTTATACTACAAAATGGCACTCACACATTTATATAGGGGTGAGTCATTTTCAGTTTATCTCATTAACTCCTTGAAATGGGATTTCCAGTCAGACCTTGAGTGCTCCAGTTTTCTGCAGTAGGCAGATCCTCTCCCTAGTCAGGGATGTTGCCCTCTTCCTCGAATTTTCAGTTTTAAGCTCTGTTCAGATGTGTAGGGTCAGATGTGACAAAGAATGGAAGGTATGTAGGTAGCTTGTGTAATGTGGATTTGTTTAAGGGAAAAGCCCTCGGATATATTTAATTTATCCTTGTAGGTTTTCTACACATGAAAATCAGACAGACAAGAAGACCTTACTTAAATAGCTTCAAATTCCTGGCCAATTGTTTTTAAACATTATAGATGAGATTATAGGAAGATAACTGATTATTTAAAAAATTTCAACTTTATGTGAAATAGTAATTTGAAGGTAATACAGCTTTCACTATAATGTAAACTAGTATCGTATACCAAAATATTAATCACTGATATGTCACTGTGATAGATGGGACAATTACCTAGAAATATACAAAATCCAAGCACCTTTGTAGAGATCCCAGGCAAGAAAATGGCTATGGCAATACATGGTGCTCAAAATTTAGTCAGAAAAAGGGGATTACTTCATCCCAAAGAAAAAGACTCACCCCGATATAACTGTGTGTGTGTGTATTCATATATATATATATATGTGTGTGTGTGTGTATATATATGTATATATATATATGTGTATATACGTATATATATATGTGTATATATATACGTATATATATATGTATACAGACACAGAGACTCACATTGTAACCATCCAGCCAAAAATATTTTTGTTTTAGTTTTATTTTGACTTTCTTTTTTAAACAACACCATATTTATAAAACATATATATCACTTGTGTTTTTTTTCTTTCCCTTTAAATGTTATTAAATATCTTAGGGAAAAAGCTGAATGATCAAGCTTGGTATGTATGTCATATAAAAGAAGAAAAGACTGTAATTAGAAACCTACTACTTATGTATTAGGAGAAGATAAAGTTTAAGTTATTTACCTTATAATGAAAAAACAGGAAAAATTTTCACATTACAAATCTTAATTTTTGCCGATGCTTATAAAATAATGCTATGAGTCATTAAATTTGTTTCACAGAATTTTGCTAGGTCAGTGTTGAGGAAGATAAGAAACACTCATTCACATGTGTAACTTTCCAGTAAATTACTCAAAATCCATGTAATTACTCTCCAGTTGAATTGTACAGTGTTAATGTCAAGGCTGAAGTGTATACTAAATGCTATTTTGGGAATGGTTTTAATAAACCTTTTGTGTTTTTAGTTAAGAAAATTCAAAGAAGCACAGTACACTTTCATGAAAAATTAGGTTAATCAGTATTTCACTGTCTGTAGTAACCTTCATGAGAATTGTTAGTTTGCAAATACAACAATTATGTTCCTGCTCTACTCTCTGCTTGATATTTTTATTACTAAAGTAGAGTTGAATATTTTAATACGAAAAATGACCTAATTGGCATGGTACATTTTTATAAATAGTTACAGAAATTTCCAAAGAATATAAAGCTTAGGCAACTAAGAAAGGCAAAGACATGGGCAAAACAACCATTTAAATACACTTGCAATACTATGACTTCATTAATGTGTTTACTTGTCTGTTAGGCAAATTATTGCACATTCTTCATATCTAAAAATTTTTTTAAAGTTAATAACTCTTCATGGAGGAACAAGAGATACCTGTCAAGCACTGTTGAATTTGAAAATTTAGATGTTATATTTTTGACAACCCATTTTGCAGGTCTGAATGAGTTTTGACTTTTTGAACTTCATTTTAGTACTGCTTGAGAACATAGGATTATTTGTGTTTCTTTAAACTAGGTCAAGAAGTATATAGTTAGAATCTAGTCATTAACAAAATGTTTTTCTGTAAGACCATGAACTACTTTCTTTATTTTCCCACTTTTGACTTGAATCCTTATGGAGCCTTTGAGAAAGATTTTGGAGTGTTTTTAGGTCATGGAATATTTAAATTAAACTGGCAATGAGAAAGCAGGTGCAAAACTACTGATTAAAATGATATGGAGAATCAGATCTGATTCAACTGTTCTTCTTTCTCTTTCATACTCTACTAAAGTGCCAATAGCAGAATCTTATTAATGGTTGGGTGTTATTTCTTTGGCACTGCTTCTAGAGTAAGAAATCAGGTAATATTGTCATCGGATACTCCAGGCACTCTTCACTGGGAATATAGGGTGAAGGAAACACATAGGGGTAATAAATCCATTCAGACATGAGAAGGAATGGATGAGAACACTGCAAGTATAGAAAATGCTTAATTTTGCTCTTCTTTGGGATGAAGTAATCCCCTTTTTGTGACTAAATTTTGAGCACCATGTATTGCCATAGCCATTTTCTTGCCTGGGATCTCTACAAAGGTGCTTGGATTTTGTATATTTCTAGGTAATTGTCCCATCACAGGAACACCATCTGCCTTTTATTTACAAAGGCAAACTTATGCAGATGTATTTGCATTTCATTGGAATATGTAAAATTTTTAAATATATATTTTAAAATATATACTTATGAAAATATGTAAGCTATTGAAATATAATGCATTCCATAGTATTCCATAATAAACATGACATATAAATTCATCCAGTGAATAACTATACATGGATGAGTAGATTGGAAGACTGGGGTGTAGAAAGCACAGTTAAGACAGCATATGAAGCACACATGACCATCTTATTTGTTCTCCTAGCGTTGTTAGTCCAGACTTTTCTGCCCACCAATAGGAAGACTAACTGCCACACGTAGAGCAGCTTCATAGATTTTTACATTGATTATTCCGTAATATTATTAGTGTAGTTTATGATAATGTGGGGTTTACATAATTTATATATATATACATAATATATATATGTATATATGCTTTGTTTCATACCAATTTTAAACTGCCCAAAAGGGCAACGTTATTTGGCCCAATTAGTTTAAACACCAAATAGTTAAGTTGTGTTGTTTAACCTTCCGTGGACAATATACAGATTTTTGTATATATACTTTTTTTATAAAGGGAGTTAACTTTTTACTTAAATATCAGGTAGATTTACATATACCTCTGTAATGTCCAAGTCATGGAATATCCCATACTTCAAATAAAAGGATTCCTAATGTCTTACAGAATTTTCTTTCAAGATGTGAGTTAATTAATTAACTTCTTTTTGTTATTAAGCAGACATGATGTGTTTATTGTATTTGGAGTATTTCTGAAATACATGTATACTTCAAAAAAGTTTTATGTCATTTTCTGCTTTCATTCTTGTTCCAGTAATTGGCAGTATTGAGAATGTCACTGTAATTCAACTGCTTTATTGTTGAATATAATTTTTTAAAACTGTATTATTGAAATGGTCATTATCATTTCATACAATCAAGGCATTAAGAATAGTGAAATAGATTTTACCATAAAATCAGGGACACTATAGAGTTCCTATCTAAAAGAACATCATAATTCCCATCAGTGTTTCTCAAAGCTTTATCTGGTTGAAACCAAGATGCATTGCTCTCAGTGCTTTCTCTCTCACCAATGGAAGAGACTGAGTGGTGGCCTGGATAATACCTTTTCTTCATTTCTCATGGTCACAGCAATGTACAAAGACCTCCAGACTTCCATACCATGATTTGCATGCTCAGCAGTCTGACAACATTTCCAGGTGTTTCTATATTCCTTTCATTTCTCCACCCTTCTTTTAGGGTAATTATATAAATTCAGAAACACTTTCTCTGCTACTAAAAAAAAAGTCTCTATTTAGAGGATTTGTAAATATAAAAGCTCAATTACCTCATCATTAATCCCATAAACTGAAGTAGGTGAACTTAAAACTTATTTTAACAAAAAGGTTCTCCTGGTATTATTAATTTGTTTAGCCTATTATTATTATTATTTTTTGTGGGGGAGGGTCCAGTCGTGGGACCTGAACTCTGGGCCTGGGCACTGTCCCTCAGCTCTTCAGCTCAAGGCTAACACTCTACCTCTTGAGCCACAGCCCCTCTTCCGGCTTTTTTCTTTTTTGCTTATGTGGTACTGAGGAATCGAACACAGGGCCTCATGCATGCAAGGCAAGCGCTCTACCACTGAACCACCTTCCCAGCCCATAGACTAGCATTATTTTTAAGTGATAAATTAACTAATCTAAGTGAGAGATTTTTTCAGTATTTCAATTCAAATATTATAGATGGCTTTATGTCCTGAAGGCAACCCCCAACGGCTTCATTCCTTAAAAGTTATTGCAGAATAACTTGTTACTTGACTGGGAAAATTTACATATACTGGTTCCAAAAGTAAAAATGAAAACTTTAAATGAACACTATAATTTTTATTTGTTGCTTTCTTCCTTTTCACTTAAGTAAATTTGTGAAGGAAGTACCTCTTTCTTTTTACTTCCAATTCCATGGCAGGGGTGGGACGGAGATAATTGTAATTCTTGAAAGTTATGTTGTGAAAAAGTAGCTTGAGTCTTGCTTCAAGTGGTAAAGCTCCTGCCTAGCAAGTATGTAAGTCATGAATTCAAACCTCAGTCTCACTTCTCAAAAGCATGTTATGCTGCTATTTTATTGGAGGAAAAAATGCAAATGCAGAGAATCAAATTAAGCTTTTATTTATAAAAGTGAAATGGGAAAAATAAGTAAACTACAACCATTAGATTTTTCGTGTGTGTGTGTCCCAATACTGGGGCTTGAACTCAGAGCCTCATGATCTCATTTGGCTTTTTCTCTCATAGTTGGTGCTCTGCCACTTGAATCACATCTCCAGTTTCAGCTTTTTTGCTGGGTAATTGGAGATTAGAGTCCTTTGAGTTTGTCTGCTCAGGCTGGCTCCAAAGTTTGATCCTCCTGAGAAGCTAGGATTACAGATGTGAGCCCCCAGCACCTGGCTCAACCATCCACTTTCACTTGTTCAATAAGACTTTATAGAATAGGTTTTAGATTTTGCCAAAAGAATCAAACTAGTTAAATAAGATAAATTTAAGGTAACATTAACAATGATGAATATTTTTAACTCCTTATATTATTATAGAGTCTCTTGTAAACTTCACTGTAGGATTTTCAACACTTTAAGGGGTGGGGGAACGATTATATTCTTTTAGTATATGTCATTAACTTCCAAATGGAGTACTACACAATTTTAGATACACATGTCCTATCGATTTTTTTCCAAAATTTCTCTAAGTTTTTTAACAAAACTATATAACAGAACTTTCAGTAGCTGTCTGCTAGAAAGTGACTGTAAATGGTCTGTCTTCTTTATGGTGAGGCCTCGCTTTCTTTAATAAAAGTCAATGTGTTTGAATTATATCAAGGGCCAAACAATATATTGAGTTTCAGTTATTCAGTATTATTATGAATGTTTCAGCTAAGAACAAATCAGTTTCAATTGCTTAAAACACTATTGATAGTATAGTCATCATCTAGTCTCAAGTAAAGAAAATACTCAGTTCAATCAAAAGAGTTGTTGTCATTCTATTTTTTTATTCTAAACTTTGAGCTTTAGGACAATATAGCTTTACTATTTCCTTATATATTAGTTTGTACTTTATTTCATTTATTCAGTTATTTATTCATTTATTGCCTAACTCTGTCCTTAGTGAAAGGCAAAGCTAATGTAAGAATATTTTCTCTATGGTTTAATAATGCTATCAGTTTGAGATTAGTTGACTATTTTACTGCTTCATTACACACATGTTTTTATGTTTGATGACATTAGTTAGTGGAAATACACTATTAAGGAGACTATCACCATAGACTAAACTGTTAATTCAGACTTATACAATTATAGCAATATTAGTAATAAGAGAAAAATGAGAGGATATTCCCATTAAACAGAAGATCATTGTAAAGAATATTGAGGGAATGTATGAATGAAATTTTTCTTTGAATTTTTATCCTACTCTATCAGGAAATTTTGCAAAAAGTTTCACTGTTCACCAGGAGAATCAAGATACTTGTATAGTGTTTGGGGATCTTGTAATGAGCATCAAAGCTCCTTCATATAATATGCCTGTGTAGGCTCCTTTTCCTTAAAAGCTGAGTGAGAAAGTTAGACAAATTATTCCATTCAGTGTAAGATTTCTATGAATTTTAAAGAGATAGCATGGCAAAATAAAAGGAACAAGATTTTGTATTCAAACTGACCAAGTTCAACACAGCATGAGCACTCATTAGCTCTGTGATTCTTATCAGTTTCTGTGATATGTGAATTCAAATTGTTTTCACTTAGAAATGGAAATTCATAATATCAAATTATTAATGCCATCACAAGAGTTTAATGCTGCATATAATGCAACCTCAAGGTAGTAAAGGGATTGTACCTAGGTACTCAACTACTGGTAAATACTTTGTCCAGTTAATATGAAATGGAGAAATGACAGCTTGACCTAAAACTAGAGACATTGCTGTTAGCAATGTACAATCTAGAAGATCAGTGATCAGAAGACTTATGAAGGAGTTCTGATGAACATCCTGAACATAGAGAATGGCTTTGATTAAGTGGTTGCCGAATCAGTCACTGGTAAGTAAAGTACACATCTTTCCCACTTCTCTCTGCAGGTGAACGCCCCTTCCACTGTAACCAGTGTGGAGCTTCTTTTACTCAGAAGGGCAACCTTCTGAGACACATAAAGTTACACTCTGGAGAGAAGCCGTTCAAATGTCCTTTCTGTAGCTACGCATGTAGAAGAAGGGACGCCCTCACAGGACACCTCAGGACCCATTCTGGTAAGTGCCATCTAGGTTTTGAGAAGAATGCTAAAATATGAGAATGCAAGAAATTGCTACGTAATTTTACTAAGTAATACAGTGTGGTTTGGAGCAAGGAAGTACCTCGTGAGTTTGTGTATGTTAAATAACCAATAACTTGCAGAGTGCCAAAGGCCCTTCTTGTTTTGAGTTATAAACCATTGTCAACTGATGAGTGCCTTATTCTTATTTCTGGATGTTGGAAGAAAATCAGCTGTTATATACATTTTCTATGATTTTTAACCTTATAATTATTAATAGTAGTGACCATAGTAAAATGGATGATTGAAGATGTAATGAAATGCCAGAATAAAATTCTACAGTTACTACAAAGGAAATGAAAACTGTGATTTTTTTCCTCTGATACAGTAATCAGGTTCAGACTTCAATGGCAGAGAAAATACTATTTTTAAACCAAATAATACTATACTCATTAAAATTTGGCTGTTAAGACTAATTATATTTTAACTTTCTTTTTGTTTCCTTGTTTCTCAAATTATATTTGTTATACACTATCTGAAACTTTTCTCTGCTTTATACATGATTTAATAATCTAGAGCATTTGGCTTTTTAATGCCAGAATAAATATATAAAAGAGAAAATAAGAATAAGAAATCTGAATAAATCCCATTTCACTGTTTGCATAAATTGCCATAACTAAGAAGTTAAAGGTAGGGAATTAATACAGAATGCTCTCAAACTAGTTTTATATGCCTTTTCTGTCTATAATGACACATTAAACTTTAATTTTAATATAAATATGAGGAAAGCATAAATTTTCATCTATGAAAGTTTATATTAAATATTCTGAAGGTAGTAAAGACAATGTTATCTTTCTTTACACTTTTTCCTGTCTTTAAGACTGAACAGAATTTTTAACATGAATGTAAATTATTTCAAATGATTTACACATTAAATGGTAAATCTGGGGTCATTTTATATTTTTATTTCTTATTTTTTTGTCAGTTGTGAGGTCTGAACTTTGAGCCTGGGCACTGTCCCTCAGCTCTTCAGCTCAAGGCAAGTGCTCTACCACTTGAGCCACAGCGCCACTACCAGCTTTTTCTGCTTATGTGGTGCTAAGGAATTGAACCCAGAGCCTCATGCATACAAGGCAAGCACTCTACCACTGAGCCACCTTCTCTGCCCATCTGGGGTTATTTTTTTAAATAAATTTAATGAAAACATTAAGACAAAATATTCTAAGTATGCATTTTACTTTCCTTCCTCACTCAAAAGTTATTCCATTTTGTTATTTCAAAATTATGCTAGGAAAATTCTCTTAAAATTATCTCTTTTGATTATTGAAATATACCTTATGTTGAAAGATATTTTAAGATGGGACATGTATTTCCTTTAGATAGCTATATATTTTGATTTATGAAATATTACTGAGTTAACAAAAATATACACAATGATTAGGATTTTATGAATATAAGCTTTGCTTCAACTTCATATAATAGTTAACTATAGTGCTTCATTCTTTACAGAGTTCTGTTTTGTTTTTAATATTACAGCTTATTATATGCATGTTATTTTATCTATTTTCATCAAGATATGATCCTTATAACTGCTTTGTGCTGTTTTGAAATATAGAATACCACACCATGATTTCTGCATATAAACAGCAGTGTCAAATAAATATGAATAAGAGAGTCGGGGCTGATTATAGAGAAGGTTCTCAGCTACTGCATCATTGAGTAATATTAATTTATTTTACTTCCAAAAGAATTTATATTAACCATCAGCAATGCTCTTCATAATAACTAGAATGTAAGACTTAGCTACTGAAGCCTATTTTTCTCTAATTAGTCAAAAATCTCAGAATTGATCTTTTTTTTTTTTTTTGTCAGTCGTGGGGCTTGAACTCTGGGCTTGGGTGCTGTCCCTGCGCTCTTCAGCTCAAGGTGAAGGCTCTACAGCTTGAGCTACAGCACCACTTCTGGTTTTCTGGTGGTCTAATGGAGATAAGAGTCTCATGGACTTTCCTGCCCAGGCTGGCTTTGAACCATGACCCTCAGATCTTAGCCTCCTGAGTAGCTAGGATTACAGGCGTGAACCACCAGTGCCCAGCTTTCAAAATTGATCTTTTAATTTAACTTCCTTCCTCTACTCATTTGCATCTTCTTCTAATCCTCTTTGTTTAGCCTAGACCATCCTCCTGGACAAAATAAGATTCATTATCTGGTAACCCAAGTCTTAATTCTTAGCCAGTTTTTGACAGTACTGTATTTCTTGGTTTACTCCAGTTCTTCAGTAACCAGAATTATAAGTTTGAAAAATATGACAATGAATCTCAAGAATTTCAAATATTTCTCTCTTGGCTCTGCTTAAAGTCAATTTGGTAATCTGGAAATATTATCAGCCCATTTCTTTCCCTATAAGTTCAACAACTTGAGATGTTCATAGATCTTAATGCAGCCATGCCAGAACTTAAAGATGCACACTTCTTTAAGGACTGAGATCTCCAAAGCTCTAATCCCAAGGTTTTGGGATAGAGAAATGTGTTAGAGTAACCACTTCTTTAACATCTCTATTCTCAGATTTAGTCATTCTGGCTATAGAAGAATGACTTTGGGCATATACTCCATCCTATATAACATCCGAAAACTCCAGGCTGGCATTCCTATAGGAAGCATTCCACTTGTAGGCCATTTTATCCTCCATTAGCCAGCTGGTTCTGATGATAGAGCTGGAGGGGAGACAAGAGAATTCTATAGGGTGCTAATCTTTGTTGTTGTTGTTTTTTGCCACTAAAATCAGTTTCCTGGTAGAAAGTAATGCTTAAGGAATATCACATGGGAGATTCTGTTAAATCCATGCATGAAGTGTGCAAAAATATATTGAAGGAGAAGGCAAATCTTTATCCTAAATGTCTAGAGATTCCTCTGGTAATAAAATTCTGTCTCCTCTATGTTGAAAGGAGTCCAATGTAAAATACTTGGCAATTGGTTCCCTATCAGGATCTCAGCATTTGAATATTTTAGCTCAGAACTAGAAACAATTAGATGTGTTACGTCCTTATAGTTGAATCCATATATAATTCCTATCCTTTCTCCTAGTATTTCCATGTACATGGCCCATCGAGCAAAACTAGGGCAGAAAGTAAACATTTGGCTTTACTTTTTCTAGATTATTAAGAATTTTCTACACAGTGGATATTCTGAAAAGGAATTAGTGTGACATATTACCAGATTTTGTACCAATTCTTAAAAAAAGGCATCCACATAATCCCCCCTACACCTTCTACTTCCAGTCTTCCACTTAGTTCTTTGAACTCATTGACCACATGGTCATGTGATGTATCATTACCTCACCTATCTCTTCTTCCACATAAAGTGTGCAATCAGATGTAGGAGCTGAAATCCTAGCTGCTGGGAGATAACCTCTCACAGCTACCTCAATGTTAGTCCCTTGAAGTGGAGTTGAAAGTACAGAGATCGCAGCTAGTGCCAAACACCATGCAAGTCATTTACAAATTAGGCCCACTTTATTTCCTTCTCTGTTAATTGTTCTAGGGAACAACCCAGAACATGATGATTTGTATTAAGGGAACAGATGTAGACATAGGATTAGCAGTTACTGTGCACACAAGTTATTTGCTTATCACTACATATGGCTGTCCCAAACTACTCGGTCTTACGTTAATAATAAAATAATATTGTACCTCTTATTCTCAGATATGTTGAATCAGTTCATACTTACTTCATGATGAATAGTTTGGTCTGCTTAATTGTTTGGAATTCTGTATCTGTTACCAAGTCTTAAAGAACATCCAGCAATTTTGGAGCTGCTTTTTTAAATGGAGAATTATTTTAAATTGAAGTTCTTTACTGCAAAACTATTAGGAATCTGCACGCAGAGCCTTCCACTGACAGAGATTTCACACATCTCCATTTGCCACAGATATCTCAATCATTGTATGTTCTGCCCTTAGTAATGACTGAAGGGTAGCTTTCCTTAAGACAGAATAATATTGCAAATCCTTTATGTCCCAGGTTCCTCTCAGAACTGGAAGTTCTGTAGTTTATGTAATGCATGTAGCAGTGCAGTATACCCAGGTGTGGCTTATGCTGCTTCCAAAATCAAAAGATGTCACCATGACTTGTGCCTTGTTTTACATCATTTAAAATAAGGGAGAGCAATATATCACTTACTATAGAAGGCCTGTTTTATGCCTATACTACTGAACATTTCCCATCTCACAAATGTTGGAAGTCACTGAACTTTCCTGGAGTTTATTCACTATCCTCCAGCATTTATCTTATGTAGGATCATGGATATCCACTACTTCCTTCTCACCAAACCCAATCAGTTTAATGTCATGAATATAATAGACTGGCTTGATGTTTTGTGGTACATTAGGATGAGCAAGTTTTCTCTACTTTATTATGGCAAAAAGAAAGTTGTCTAGTCTTAAGGTAACATAGTGAAAATATGCTCTCCCTATAGTATCAAGGCAAACTCCTTCAGAATCTTTGTTGACAGGAATTGTTTTAAAAGGAATTGAGTTCGTGGCGTTGTGTCTGAAGTCAAGATCTATGATAAAATATGCTCCAATGAATTCTTCTGGTAGAACTGCATTTGTAGTTGGCTTTATGATATGACTAAGTCTGCATTCATCCACAGATCATCTAGGTATATAATATGAATGTACACTCCAGACCTTTCAGTTTCTGACAATCTCACTCATATATGTAATTCATCCAGAGATGCATTACCTCACCTCTACCATTGCCCCATAACCTAGAACTACTAGTTTTTTGTATTGTTCATTTTATATGCCAGTACAATTCCCTAACACTCTGAATCAGATTTTGGAGTAGGTTTTTAGCTCTATTTGTTCCCAGGCTTAGGTAAATAAGGGATGTTTAAGGCTAACAGATAAACATTGTCATGTTCATCTCTGTTCTGACTTGAACATTCAATGCATTTCTTTGGTCATTTCACCTTTTTGTAGCCCTCGGGGCTCATCAGAACTAGCCCTGTCATACTATAAGCTTCTCTCTACACACACACTGCTGCTGCATTAGCATGTAAGTATCATAGCTTCCCAAACCTAACCTCTGGGTGATGACTGCCTACTGTTCTATTGTATTCCATTATTAGGTTGGCTATCAATACCATATTTTGACTTCTGGTATGATATATTAAAATTTTTTCTATGGTATTTTCCTACTGAATCCAGCTCTAGTGAGTGCATTTATATATATGCAAATTATGTGGGAAACTCTTAAGAAAAATATTTGGTATATAGTATGTATTTTATTTTATCTTTAAGTAGTTTTATAAATAGGTTTCCATCCAATGAATCAATGTATGAGTACAGTGCATTTTTAATCAATGTCACCTTTTCATCATTCCCCCTCAGTACTCTGTGTTTGTATAATTCCTGTAAATCTAATAATTTTTATTTGTAACTATATTTTCATTCCTTGAAGACATGAGGTAGTGTCTTGGTTTTTGATTGTATAGGCACAATAGTTGTGCCATTTTTAGATACTGGCTTGCATTTGTGAGCCTTCTACATACAGTAAACAATATACCAAATACTTTCTATGGATTCTTTAATAAAAAACCCTTTATAAAGCCTAAGCAAAAGGAAACATTTGTAGATTAGTAACAGTAAGCCTTAAAGCAAGGAAAGTGCTTTTAATGCTTACAGTCAGGCACCTGTGGCTCCACACCTGTAATCCTAACTACTTGGGAGACTACAGCTGAGGGAATTATACTTCTAGGCCAGTTTGGGCATAAAAATTTGTGAAACCTCTCTCAAGGAAGAGCTGAATATGGTGGTGTGCAGTTGACATCCCAGATACATAGGCCTATCACACTCTGGTACATAACTGGACAGGGACTGAGACTGTTTCTCTTAATAACCAACAATAGACAGAGCTAGAGGTAGGGCTCAGAGGAACAGCCTGTGCTTAGTCTCAAGTTCTGCTTGAGGTACCAAGTTCAAACTCTAGTACCATCTGTGCCCCTTTCCCCTCAAAAAAAGAAAAGAAGAAAATTCCTTACATTAAAAAAGTAAATATTGGTCAAGTGCCAGTTGTTCCTATCTGCAATCCTAGGACTCAGGAGGCTGAGATCTGAGCACCAATGTTGAAAGCCAGCTCGGGCAGAAAAGCTCTTGAGACTCTTATCCCATTAGCTACAAAAAAGCCAGACTTGAGCTGCGGCTCAAACCACAGAGTGCTAGACTTAAACACAAAAAGTTCTGTGTCAGCACTCAGGTCCTTAGCTCAAGGGACCCCCTCCCAAAAAAGTAAATATTACCTTTTTATCATATGTGCATTTAGTAATTTATCTTTTGATATAAGCCCAGCTCTTTTTATTCAGAGAGGAATTTAGTTTTTGAGCAGTATACAGTTTGTCTGGCCTAAACCACTGCCATGATATGTGGTCTGTAATTTTATTTTCAGTTTCTTTAAGAACTTAAAAACCTCTATTTTGAGATCTAATTTCAGGAATTTTTTGTGATTATCACTGCACACAATCCAATTCATAAATTAATTTTATCAGCAGCTCATCTTCATTGAACTTTTTTTTTTCAGTACCAGGGTTGTAACTCAGCTTTGCACTTGCAAGTACTCTACCACCTGAGCCATACTTCTAACTCTGGTTGCTCTAAATTATATGTGTGTGTATGTGTGTATATACGTATATATATATATATATATATACACATGTATATATATATATATATATATACATGTATATATATACATATCCTCTTTTGTTACTGGGGACACCCAGACTGCAGCCCTTCTATTTATACTTTTCATTATACCTGGTATGAAAAGCCTCTACCACACACCCAGCTTTGCCTATTGCAAACCCCTATTGGGGTTTTATGAACTTTTCTGCCCTCCTAGCCTGGAACCAGCATCATTGGGATAACAGGTGCACACAACCATACCTAGCTATTGATTGAGGAGAAGTCTCACAAATTTTAATCCAGGCTAACTTCAAACTATAGTCTTCTATGTCAGTTCTCAAGTAGCTTGAATTATATGTGTGAGCTACCAGCATCCAGCCTATTAAATATTTTTAAGTGAAAAAAACCATTTAATTAATAATTGCCTTTTTATAATATTCTTCATTAGAAATCGAATATGTGGGTAGTTATGTATCTATAAGTTATGCATCTATAAGTCTGGCTACAATCATACTTGACTTTAATGACTATACAGTTTATCCCCTGGAGTTCAACTTGGACCTCCTGAAGCTCCAAGAATTTAGTGTTTCTGGTTACTCGTGTCTAAAAAAGGAATGGACAGGCTGGGAAGGTGGCTCAATGGTAGAGTACTTGCCTTGCATGCATGAGGCCCTGGGTTTGGTTCCTCAGTACCACACAAACAGAAAAAGCCAGAAGTGGCACTGTGGCTTGAGTAGTTGAGTGCTGCCTTGAGCTGAAGAGCTGAGGGTCAGTGCCCAGGCCCAGAGTTCAGGTCCCACGACTGGAAAAAAGAAAAGGAATAGACAATCAATGGGAAATCAGTTGAGTGAGTTTCATCCTATTCATGTTATACAAATGAGTAGACAGGCAGAAAGAAGTCACACAGAGCCTGGATTCCAACCAAGGCACTACAACTGCAAAATCTATCCTTTGCAGATTTTGTCTTGTTATTCATAAAACTGTTCCATGGATTTATTCTATAAAACATGAACTCTTATGAAGTAACTGCAAATGAGAAAAAAAAGAAAGAAGGCTTTCTAGAAGGTAAAAGTCAAAACATACATGATTAAGAATAGTCTTGCTATGAATTAGCTGTAGCATTTGTCTAGTTATTTGATTAGCTCTTTAAGTCTCTCCTTGCCACTAATATTAATGATTTTTTCCACCTGAGTGTTACCCCTAATCAGTCGTCACAATAAACTTTAAGGAGTAGTGATCATTCCCACTAAACTTTCATAAATTTTTTTATAAAAAACTTTTTATATAAACTTTATATAATTCATTTTCACTTGTAAAATAGTTTTATATGAAACATTTAACATCATAAAGATTTTGAGTCTGCACAGCACAGGTTTTTCTTCCCTACTGTTCTCTGCCACCTCATGTATACGACACGAAATTTAGATAACTTATTAACAGTAGGAAGGAGGAAAGGAAAAAAAGAGAAATAAATAATTGAGATATACTCACAATAATGTGTAATCTAAAGATCACAATCAAGTTTTCAGCTGAATGAGCAAATGAGCTATTGTTTTCAAACCATGTTCCAGATATGTTTTATTTAAAGTTGTGGGCAAAATAAAAGTTACTCTTGCTATTCCATAATCTTGTGATATGCCATACAACCATATAAATTCTGTTTATATAAGTTTATATAGCTTACTTTATGTAAGTTCACATTGGGCATTAATGTGATTTGGTGATAAATCAATGAATCCCTGTTTTTTTACTACCCTTGTCTTTTTTATTTTAGGTTTTATAAGCAATTACAATCCTTTCATTTGAAAGGAATAGACTAGTATGGGTTTTGTTGTTTTACTTTTGAGCAGGGCTGAGAGTAGACTCATGGCCTTGTGTTTATTAGACAAGTCTTCTACCAATTGAGTTATATCCCCAAACATTTTGATTTGTACTTTGTTTTTGAGCTAAGGTTTCACATTTTTCTCAAGGTTGACTTTGAACTGAGATTCTTCTGCTTCTGCCTCCTTAGTAGCTGAGGTTATTAACATGTCTGTCTTAATTAATGTGTTTGTCCATTATATTTTATTCCATGTAAGTGTATTTATTATATCCAATATTTGAAAGAAATAATATTTTAAGCCGTGTACCATTATTAATCCAAATAATACTTACCATACATGTTGTTTTTAAAATTATGAGATAAACTACAATTGCATGTTTTGTCTAGTTAGCAGTTCAGAAATATTTCTCATATACTTTGATAAAGTATAAAAAGATGTAAAGGAGAAGCATGTTTTTAATGTCTAGAAAACTTATATAGTACTTTTAAAAAAATTAAATAGAGAAAAATGAGTAAGACTTTCTATCATGAAATAAAAATACTTATGCTATGCCCAAAATTTAAATTTGACTATGGAATTTTACTGAATTCAGATTACTGTGAATAATTATTACTTAAAGATGGAATCATTTACAAAAATGCAATCATTTTAAGACACATGAAAGAAAAAAATCTTATTATTCTAAGGTCATGCATTTTCCTTTATATTCATTTCCAGAAAGTCAACATTTATCTGTACCATATTTTTAACATGTATATTACTTCTTTTTTAATGGGATTTGACCTCAAGGCCTTGTGTTCTCCCTTGACTTGCTTTTATATGGCTGGTACCAAATAAGCCAGTCCTCCAGCCCAGCATTTTGCTAATTAATTAGAAATGGAGTTTTGGAGACTTTTGTGCCCAATCTGACTTTGAATTACAGCCCTCCTGGTCTCAGCCTCCTGAGAGGCTAGGATTACTGATACATGCATTGACACCTGGAAACATGCTTATTTCTTGATTCTGAGGTATTATTCAAAAATATGGAAAGAAAATATTAAGTATACAGCTCAGTGTAGGAACTGTTTTGTTTTTGCTCATTTGCAAACAGAATTCCTTCATATTTTTCATAATACTTGCTATTAGTTTCTAAATAGCTTTCAACTAAATATTTAGTATATCATTTTGTATTTATATCTATCGCATTCCAAGCTGGCTTGAGCATACAGAAGACTTAAAAAATAAAAATAAAAAAACACCAAAAAATGGAGATAGATGGGGTTTAATAAGTATCTAACTTATTTCTAATCGTGAAAATCTTGATTTTTCTACAACAATACTTTGCAACCTATTCAATGTTTGACAGATTTCAGTTTAAGCAGTTGGTTGTTTATGTCTAATTGTCAGTTTAAAGCTATTTTGTCCTATAAAAGGAACTGGAACAGATGTTCCACATAAATGTCCATCTGTTAAAATAACAACAACTTCCTCTCTATTGTACATTTTTAGATATCTTTATTTCTCTATAATCCCAATGACTATATTTTATCTACCAAATAGATCAGAATTATGGAATATTAATATTAGTTCCTAATAGTTTTCAAAAACTTGCCAGTAAAATAGTACACTGATTTCTTAAAACTCAATTGAGTTTGCCATTTTAAATATTTCTATTTATGATGGGAAGGAGAAACAAAGGAGGAGGTTACAATGCTTGATAAGAAATGTACTCATTATCTTGCCCATGTAATTGTAACCCCTCTGTACAGTATTTTCACAATAAAAAAAAGTTAAAAAATATTTCTATTTATATTTTTATCTTCAGTTGTGCCTTTACCTATCATGAAAAAACTCTGATAAAATTAGGTATTATGACCTACTCTTCTTCTAGGTATATTTGCATAGTTACCTTTAGTACAGTTTTTAAATTATACATGCCCTTGGAGAATCTAATCTGATAGGATAGCTTCTTTTGCTTCTTGAAAGTTCTTAAAAATAAAACTCAGAATTACTATCTGGCTTGGTTTTGAGATAGAACTACAGTTCTATGATCTAACATCAATTGCTCTAGTTTTAAATCTGATATAAGACAGGCTGCTTATTGGTCATAAGGAAGATATACCCTCAAAAATATTATCATTTTTTACTAAGTAATGCCTGTTACCATATTATTTTTAAGCCACTCATTGGTCAGCAGTTCTGTAAGTTTAAGCTTTTTCTTTTCTTTCTTTTTTTTTTTTGCTGAGAACATGCATTCTATAATTTTATTATTATGGTATTTTTTATTGTGAAAATACTGTACAGAGGGGTTACAATTACATGGGCAAGATAATGAGTACATTTCTTATCAAGCATTGTAGCCTCCTGCTTTGTTTCCCCTTCCCATCCCTTCCCATCCTCCCCCTGCCCCAGTTTAAGCCTTTTCTAAAGGATGCATGGCATTTGTGGTTACTCACTTCCTTTTCTAATATGCCGTTTCCCATTTGGCTTATTATATTTTCCTCTTTTATTGTTTCAAGGTTTCTTCTGCACTCTTTTTTTGGTAAGTCCTGTCCCTAATCCAACAACCATTTATCTCAGAATTCCTTAGTCTTGTGATGACTGCCACATAAAAGTACATAAATGACATCATTGGTTTATTTAATATGCAAAGTGTTTTGTAACAGGTGTTGGGTGCAGGTTATAGACCTTTGGATATTAAAAGTCTGCATTATTAAATGAGTGTGGGAAAAAATTTGAAAATTAGGTACTTGAGTACAAGGTTATTATAATCAGTTGTTTTCATGTTTACATGACACCATGACTTTTGTAGAAGATTTGTTAAAGAGATCTTAAAGCAAAAATCTATGGTCCCGTGTAATGATAGGCACCTGGGATTAAGTTATGCAGGCTCAAAAACTGGATGTAGTGTGGCCCATTCATAATAATGTTGGCACATTAAGTGTAGTATAATTTGTCCTGCAGGCTTCCCATAAGAAGGAATTGTTTTAAGCTGCTCTTAGACCTGGCTCTTGGCCCATTTTCTGGGTGAGCTCCCAAGTGTAAACTTTCCCCACCCTCACCCCTCCTTCCCTTCCTGGAGGTAGTTGATAGCAATGAACTACACTGGTAATTACCCATGCAGTGTCACTGGTGAAAATGACTTGCATAGCTGCCCAGGGCTCATTTTGCCCATTAAGTACTGAGCCTTTGCACTGACCAGAGGGGATAGGACCAGTATCTTCAATTTCCAACTCTTAAACACACATATGAGGCCCAGCTCATAGAAATATGATAATTAGGTCAGTCAGACAAACTAATAGACAATCACAGCGACTTCTACCTTATAGAACAAATCTTTTTTTTTCCCCTCAAGACCAGTAATTGTTACGTATGTAGCTTACAAGTTCTTTACAAAGTATATAAAAATTTTAATAGTGGGCCTGGGAAGGTGGCTCGGGTAGAGTGCTTGTCTTTCATGCATGAGGTCCTGGATTCGATTCCTCAGCACCACATCTGCAGAAAATGCCGGAAGTGGTGCTTGGCTCAAGTGGTAGAGTGCTAGCCTTGAGCTAAAGAGCTGAGAGACAGCACCCAGGCCCAGAGTTCAAGCCCCTCGACTGACCAAAAAAAAATTAATAACATGTATAACATCATCTTTTACAAAAGTCACTAGCCATACTTCCTTTAATTTCTAAAATGAATTATTGATAAGTCTCTACTTTGTAATGTACATTCATTTGGTGTACCTCTTTTCATTCTAGTATAAAGTCATTTGTTAAATCAATGTAGAATTCTTTCCTCTTTATCTTTCTCTATTCTCTGAAGTCCTAATTAAATGGGTAAGAATCATGATTCTCGTTCCCATTGTTCTAAATGTTCTCTAGATATTTTACAGACTGCAGAGTTTGCTAGTAGCTTTGCATCCTTGTTGGCCATAAGTGTGGACAATCTTAACTTGTTACCATTTCACATTTTCCCTTCTGCACCAATTCTTCAACCTGATGTGTTTGTAACACTGTGGTAGAATTGGAGAGGCTGCATGCCAAATACATTGCTCTTGTAGTGTCCAAAAGAGCATATAGCAACACCTTTGATGGAAAAGATAAGTTAAATTTTTTGTTTTGTTTGCTTTTGTTACGTTTAATAAGCTAACCTTCACATGATTGTTTATGTGAATGAAACAAACTTGTTCATCCATAGCCTGTACTATTCTGACTAATCTTTTATAAAGTTGCTCAAATAATAGAAAATCAAATAAAAATTATAAACTAAGCCTCACTCATTATCAACATATAAAATATATTTAGAATATATTTAAAATTGTACTTAAGCTACCATCAATCATCTGTTAGTATCCCATTAATTTATACAGAGCTATGGTGATGACAAACTAATAGATTAAAATTGAAAGAACCTATATCTGGCATCTCAAAACAAGATATCTTATTTTATATTTTCTCATCTATCTTTATCCTTTTCCTAATGTACTGACTGATTGAATGAGTAAACACTTTTATCTGAATATTCTGACATGGATTAGAAAGTTTAGGATTAGTGGAGGTCAGTAGTATTGGGGCATACTTTCTAATACATAACAAATATTAGTGTTTAATTTTTAGATTATGGATTAAAGTATTGTTATTTTGTGATTAGCATTTTTTATTTTACAGGAAAGCCAAGTTTTAAGAGGAAGATTATCTAATCTACCCATGATCTATTATTTTACTTTTTTTTTCTTTTTGGCAGTACTTGCTAGATATTTGCCTAATACTATCTCAACCATGTCAGCAACCCTCTTTGCCAAACCTGCTTTTGCTATTTATTTTTGAGATAATATCTCATTTTATACCTGGGCTAACTTCAGCCACAATCCTGTTTGTGCTTCTCTATGTAGCAGGGATGACAGACATGTGCCACTGTATACAGCCAGATTTAATATATTACATATGTATTCTTTCATTGTATTCTTTAATTCTGTAATTGTATTTCTTTTTTTCCCTGGTGTGCCAATAATTTATTAGATTTTGTATATATACACATAGGGTGATGATAAGTCTAAAGAATTATGTCATGCTCTTTACAGAAAAATAATTCATAAAGGTATTCATACAAGGATATAAAGCAGGGAAGAACAAAATAAATTTAGAATAGTATAAAGTGCCTTTGTGAGAGTACTTTTAACATATACTCTGATATGACAAAATGTCTGTCATTTTATACAAACTATACATTTTATACAAATCCAACATATTTATGAAAAACTGGGCTTTGAACTCTTATCTTTGAAACTCCAAGGCCCATCCACGTGGCCCCTATATACCTGTATTGTTATCTATCCTCCAAACAACAGCTGCAATCTTATTTTAAAAAAAAAATTTAAATCGTGGCACCTTTTCATTGCTCTTCAAATAAAAACCAAACTACTTATAATGGTTATTGGAACTTCTGCCCAGATTTCTGTCTCATCTTTCACCACCTTTCCCCTCATCTCAGTTCTTTACCACCCCAGATACCTTTTGGCTCTTCCACCCATGGAATTTTGCAGTGGTGGCTAAGTAAAAAGTCACTATATACAGCTAGTCCCCTGGTTCTTGGCAGAGTTACCTTATCATCCTCCAGGTTATCAGTTTAAACATTCATCTGTTTGAAAATACCAGCTTCTATGACCGTTCTACCTGAAATTCCCTCCTAGTTATTTTCTACCTCTTGTCTATTTCAGTGTCTTAAGTTTGAATGAGTACCTCTCATTATCTAAGGCTTTTGTTTATCTCCTCATGTTGTCCCTCTCTCCTTTCTCATATGTAAGCTACATGAGGACATGG
Source organism: Dipodomys ordii (assembly GCF_000151885.1). Taxonomy (NCBI): domain Eukaryota; kingdom Metazoa; phylum Chordata; class Mammalia; order Rodentia; family Heteromyidae; genus Dipodomys; species Dipodomys ordii. Next base: position 47,780,519 of record NW_012267217.1, on the reverse strand, counting down.
GCCTCTTCTGTGTCGTCTATCTATGTATTCAAAGCTCTGACAGTTGCATTTGGGACATGATAAAAAGTGTTTGTTAGTGGGTGCAGTGGCTCATGCCTGTATTTCTAGCTACTTATGGGATGGAGATCTGGGTGGATCATGGTTACAAGCCAGCCTAGGCACAATGCTAACAAACCCTCTCTCCCTCTCTCAACCATTAAAAAGGCAGGTCTAGTAGCACATACCTGTCATCTCGGTTATGTGGAAAGGTATAAGTAATAGGGTCATATTCCATGGTCAGCTCTAGGCAAGAAATACATGAGGCCCTAACTCGTATAATAACTCAATAAAAAAGGCTGGGCACATGGTTTAAATATCAAAGCACCTGCTTCATAACCATGAGACCCTGAGTTCAAAGCCTAGTGCCAACAAAAAAAAGTGGTTGGGTATTGAATAGAAAGTTGTTCTTTTTTTTTTAAGTAAGTTTTTTTATTGTGAAAAATACCATACAGAAGAGTTACAATTACATGAGCAAGGTAATGAGTACATTTCTTATCAAGCATTGAATACTAATGAGAAACCATAAGCAATAATTAGTAAAAACAGTAAGTAAATTATTCAGTATATTAGAAGGTGAAGGTCACCATTTATTATGTACTGACACCATTTATTGAGTACTTGACTACGTGACATGTTCTGTAGCACTCCCATATGAATATTTAAACAATTTCTTATGGAATCGTTTGTCGTTGGTACCAATATTTCCTCATTTAACTTAATCTAGGATTCACACACAGCTGGCATGAGGGCTGTAATCCAAAATCCAAGAAAGAAACCATATTCTGGATATGTACACATAGAGCCCTTAATCTATGAATAGATCATAAATTTGTACAATGTCTCTGCTTCCAAATGAATTATTTTTGGACCTATGAGTTATCCCAGTGTCTTTCTCAGTTGTGGCATGAGTTATAATATTGCAAAGTCAGATGAAGAAAAACAGTTTAAAATTAGAAATTACATCAAAAAGGAAACATTTCATGATTGGATCATTTGTTCAGTTTGTTCATTTATTTTTAATTCCTAGACAGTTCTTGCCTTACTTTCTGTTTCTTTTTATCACCCTAAAGAATGCATTGCACATTTTTCACCAGTAACATAGCTGTCTTTTTTCTGTCTTTTCTCTCCCCTTGCCACGTTGTAACTTTTTGCACTTCTAGTTCTTTTCCCTGAATTCTTCAATTAGCCAAATAATGTATATTATAGTTGCAGTGAGTTCGGTGGTTTTGTCTGTTGTTTATTATTATGATAATACATAGCACATTGTAGCTAGTTGATACATATACTAGTCGCATAAATAAAGAAATGGCAACATATGATTTAAACCAAGCTGTAAATATTTTGAGATATTTAAGAATTTATTGGTTTACTGTTTAAGTAATTTTTATTAGGTAATACATAGACAACAAAATATGTAAACATTTTATGTGTTAAAAAAGAGCCTGCTGTGCTGGGAAGGTGGTGGCTCAGTGGTAGAGCGCTTGTCTTGCATGCATGTGGCCCTGGGTTCGATTCCTCAGCACCACATAAGCAAAAAGAAAAAAGCCAGAAGTGGCACTGTGGCTCAAGTGGTAGAGCGTTGGCCTTGAGCTAAAGAGCTGAGGGACAGCGCCCAGGCCCAGAGTTCAGGCCCCATGACCGGACACCCCTCCCCCCAAAAAAGAAGCCTGCCTCTTGTATTACCAAGGTATTTTACATTGCATGTTTTGTTTAATTGCATTTTATATACTTAGGCATTCAGTTGAGGAATTCTGGGGAAATCATTTAAATCACTTTAAACAAAGTGATATGGAAGTAATGCTATCAATTTCCACTCTTACAAAAATAACCTTACATGAGATCTGTTTTGGACCGTGACTATTTTGTGAGCTGGAAATAAAAAGATTTTTTTAAAATTTTAGAATGTTTTTATTTTTTGTTTTGTGCTATTGTTTTTCATTTAAAAAACTCACCTATGATTTTTGCATTGTTTCCCTTCTTGTTTATATATTTGTAAGGGTTTTAATTTCTTTCTGACAGATCAATTTTTAACTATATTTTATGGTCTTTAAGTATTTTTGTAAAGGGGTTACAATCCAACATCTCAGTTTGTGAGTACAGTGAATCTTGATCATTGTCATTCCTTTCATCATTTCCCCCATCTCTTCCTATCCAATCCATAACATCAGTTTTCTTAGTTTCATAGGATAGACATTAAATATTATGACTGTTTCTCCATTCATCCGAAGTCTCTCTCATTGATCTCCCTCCCACACACCTCCCACACACCACCTTCTTGGTATTGATTTTGTTAGACTGTGAATTTACACCAATTGAATTCTCCCCGAATATACCATATTTTGTTAATACATTTGTACACACTTGTATGACCTTCTATATATATATTAATTATGTATGTATAAATTAGATACCGCTTCTACATATGAGAGAAAACATGGGCCTTTTGTCTCTCTATGCTTGACTTACTTCACTTAACTGCCAATGTCTAAGAATTTTAATTTAATTTGAAGAGCGTATTAATACATTGCATTACGAAAGGGAAGACAGGAGAGGCAGTGTTGGGGCATAAGAATGATGATGTCTTTCTTGTTCTCTGCTGTATCCAGAGCAGTGGAACATGGCAGTGATGCACTGAGGGTTCTCAGTAAATGTATATTCAGAGAATATTCAAGGAATCTCATTCTTGCTCAGCTCTTGGCAGATATTATAAAAGAACATGAACTCTATTGATGACAGCCTTATGCGACTTTTCGTTAGTAAGTAGCATACATCTTCTCAAAGTGCATTCACAGAAAACTTGCTAACTTGGAAAATTAATAGTTGCTAAAATAAAAAAATCTTTACAATTATAATAATTTGGGGAACATTGGGTTAAACAAATTTTGATTGTTTGCCTTCTTATCTTGTTTTAAGAAATCAAAATATCCAAAAGAACCTTTATTCTACTCAAGTGCATTGTAAATCTCTAAGAATTCTTTAGATCTGCCTTTTCACAGATCTGATGAAACACTTTACATCATTTTTCCAACCCCTCATTTCATTAATATACTCTTAGGCAGATCAAAGTTATTTGACTATGATCATTTCTAGACTGACACCTAATTATATTGATACAATTAATATAATAGACATTTACTTTGAAAAATAGATGATGTTTCAGGTACTCCTCTCTTCACTTTCTCAAATGTTCTCTTCCTACTCAATCATCATTTTTTTAATCTAAAGTTTTTATGACTTCTAAAAACTTAGAAAAAAAGTAGATGTGGATATTGCTCAAAAATTCTGTCTCAGAGTATATTTTGAAATGTGTAACAGTAAAATAGATCACAAGTTTTGACCACATGATAATTAAGAATGTTTAAACCACCCAGGCACTAGTGCCCCTAGCTACTGAGGAGGCTGAGATCTGAAGAATGTAGTTTAAATCCAGCCTGGGCAGGAAATTCCTGAGACTCTTATCTCCAATTAAATCACAGAAAAGTGGTAGAGTACTAGCTTTGGGCAAAAGAAACTCAGAGACAGCATCCAGGCTGAGTTCAAGAGTTAAAGCTGGCAAAAAGAGAAGGAAGGAAGGAAGGAAGGAAGGAAGGAAGGGAGGGAGGGAGGGAGGGAGGGAAAGGAAAGGAAAGGAAAGGAGGAAGGAAGGAAGGAAAGGGAAGAAAGGAAAGAAGGAAGGAAGGAAAGGAAAGGGAAGGAAGGAAGGAAAGAAGGAAAGGGAAGGAAGGAAGGAAAGGGAAGGAGGAAAGGAGGGAGGGGGTGCTAGGGAGGGGGGAGGGAGAGTGGAAAGAAAGATCCTTTAAACCTCAAAAAATAGATGTGTTTGATTAGGCTAGGTGTTATTAGCACTATTGTGTATACAGATTGAATAAAATGGTAATAAAGTCAAAAGTATTGCAATTATATTTGAAAAAATAGGTTAAGGTACTAAATGGCCAATATTTTTAATAACATTGTTTCTCTAATGCAAATTAAAAAGAAATATATATTATATCATATTGCCTAGAACAGACATCCCCAGGCTTTATTGGTTCACTGTTTTATTAATGTCTAACTTTTTCACATTATCAATCTTAGAAATACCTAACAGTTTTGCTTATTAAGTAATCAAGGTCAAATAGTAATTATTTACATGTTAACAGCCATTTGAAGACATTATTATAATTGCAGATTGAGAAACAAAAATATTTTTATTTCATTCTTAGTCACAGTTATGTGAGCCTCTGTGCCTCATTGCTTCCTCCTTAACCTTCCAAACCCTAGCATCAACTTAGACCCTATCTCCTTCATTTCCATACCTATATTGAACACTCACAATATACCAGAGTTGAAACTCATCTTTGCCAAATTATTATGTCGTTAAATGTTGTGAGCAAATAGTTTGCATGGTACCTGAGAGGTGTTATTATTTCCTTCAGAAATAGAAACTATCTTATAGTTCTCCAAGAATTTGATTCAGTACCTTGTACAATTCTGAGTCATAGACTTTAGCATACAAGTGGAGAATTTATTTTTTCTTGGTATTCTTTGTTAATAGCAATATACTAAAGCAGCCATCTCCAATACTGTTAGTGTGCATATAAAGTTGCAAAAGCTTTTGATTGAGCAGTATAGCAGTAGTGATCAAGTACTTTAAAATTTTTCTATAACAGAATCCATATGATAAAACAAATCACTAAGACAGATAGACTAACTGTGGACACAGAAAAAAGGTAAATATTTTATCATATGTTAGTGGTAATATTTCTTTAGATTGATTTATGATTTTATAGGCAATTACCAGGTAAAATCAAATATTATAAACTCTAGTTTTAGTCCTAGAAGTATTTATAAGAACTAAGTATGTTTAATTCTATTAAAATATATGAACATAATATGGAAAATTTAGCAAATTCATTAGAGCTATTGTAATTTGTTTTATAGGTTCACTAGGAAAATTCTTGAAGTGACCTATTTCATGAAATTATAAGTGACCAAGACTTGCTTGTGCTATATATCTTCATAACTCCTTATGAACTTATGGTAAACATTCCTGTTTCAAATTCTTTATGGCTCTTTTAGTTTTCTTTTTACATAGGCATGTGTGGATTCTAGGAGTACAGAGACAGCAGTTTAAAATTTTCAATTCCATAGAAAAACATAGGGAAAACTGTAGTAAATGCCAATCACTTTATTGTTATTTTCTGATTGAATAGTTGTGGCAGAATCATCAGTATTTTTGTTGTATATTGTGTTCAAATTCTTCTTTTTATAATTAATTCCTCAGGTCAGTAGTCTGAATCTACATCTCTGACAGATTCGGGTTATAAATCTTCTACTTTTGTTAGTGGGAGTCTTTTGTGAAGGAAATATCAGCATGATAAGAATGGAATTAGATTTTAAAGAGAAATGTATCACATCAAGAACCATTGCTAAACAAAATACTTAAACTTTAGCTTTTGAGAAGTTGTTGGAAATACCTGCTATATTCTTTGTCTTATAATCTTTGGTATCATAATTCATCTTCTAATTTACCTAAGTTGATTTTTTTTCTAAAGGTTATATAAGTGTGTGTGTGTGTGTGTGTGTGTGTGTGTGCGCGCGCGCGTGTTCTGGTTCTGGGGCTTAAACAGCCTGGGTGCTGTTCTTGATCTTTTTGGTCAAGGATAGTCTTGTACTTGAAACACAGTTCCACTTCCAGTTGTTTTTTTTTGGGGGGGTGCTGGGAAGAATATTTAATTGAAGATAAGTTTCTATGGACTTTCATGCTTCGGCTGGCTTTGAACAGATCCTCAGATCTCAGCCACCTGAGAGGCTAGGATTATAGGCTTTTTTTTTTTTTTAAATAACTGGTACCTGGCTTAGCACAACTTATTGGTCATATCTTTAGGGACCAGAATTATCTTCCTTTCTTAAACAACTAGTCTACTGAACAAAGTATATGAAATAATTTTTAGGTAATGAAAATACAGCAAACAAAGAGCTGGATACCTAGGAGATGAAAAACAACAACAAAAAAACTGATGAGTCCTCTGATTGCCCCAGCTTAATTCCTGAAGGCAGTTTTCAGATATAGCTCGACAGAAGCAAACCAAAACAGAGACAGGTACTCAGTAACTGAATTGAGGCAGATATGACAGACCCGGAAGACAAATGTGGTTAAACCATATTAGATAGAATCCATGTGGAAAGAGGTGTGAATATTGCAAATGATCCCCTCAACTCTGGCTTAAGTATTGTGCTACTTGAGTATGAGTGAGGTAAAACTACCTGAACCTGGGAAAACAAAAGTCAAATGTTTCCTGGAGCTAATGTAAGTTCATGAATAGTTTCTTACCAAAATGGAAAGACCTTGAGAAGTCAGTAAAAAACCTCAGAGATGCTAACATAGCCCCTTAAATATTCTCTGGACCTTCTTGAAAATATAAAGGCAAATATCAAAAGGATCAAGCTGATTCCAGGTAGTAATATAGAAGCATACTGGAAGAAATCACAGTTTAAAGATATGCAGTAAAACCTAAAACCCACTAATGCAAAATTCATAAAATCCAATATCCCATTAAAATCTAACAGACTTGAAAAAGGAGAAAATATCTACAGTTAAAAGATTAGTCATTTGATAGAACAGATCCAGGAATTATCAGAATAATGTAGTTAGCATATATTTAAAAAAAAAACCTTCCCAAACAGAAAAGTCCAAAGAACTTCATTAGTAAATTCTTTTAAACATTTAAAGATAAGTACAACTTAGAGAAAACACAGGTAGCAAATTCTTCTAGAGAAAAAAGAAGGGAAAATTATTTCCAAATGAATGTAGTAGTTCAGCATTTCTCTGATGCCAGAATGAAAGACAACTGCATGACGGTAACTATACAGTGAACAGAGATGTAGAAATACTTAATTAAATTTTAACAAATGGAGTCTCGAAATATTTGGAAGGGGTAATATCTTAAACCAAGTAAGATTTATTCCAGGAATTTAAGTTCAATCAACTCTGGCAACAATCAATCAATATAGCTCTCCATATTAACAGAGAAAAAGGAAAAGCCATGTAATCATCTTCATAGTTATAGAAAGATCATTTAAAATAATTCAGCACTCAACTCAGTAGATGAATGGATCAAGAAAATGTGACGTGAGGGGGCTGGGAAGGTGGCTCAGTGGTAGAGCGCTTGCCTTGCATGCATGAGGCCCTGGGTTTGATTCCTCAGCACCACATAAGCAAAAAGAAAAAAGCTGAAAGTGGCGCTGTGGCTCAAGTGGTACAGTGCTAGCCTTGAGCTGAAAAGCTGAGGGACAGTGCCCAGGCCCAGAGTTCAGGCCCCACGACCAGACCCCCCCAAAAAAAAAGAAAATGTGATGTGATATATTATATATAATTTAATATATGTATATATATATATATATATATATATAATGGAATTCTGTGCCTCCATCAGAAAGAATGACATTGCCCATTTGTTAGGAAATGGAAAAAATTATAGTAAGTGAAGTAAGCCAGGCCCAAAGAAACATAGGTCCCATGGTTTCCCTTATTTGCAATAACTAGTATATGTCTGGGACAAGCAGAAAAGGTCAGATAAGATGATGTGAAGTGAAGTGAACTCCAAGATAGGGACACAAGTGTTTTTTTTTTTCTTTCTTGCTATTGTTTCTAATGTATTTATATAAGGTACTGTGTGATTTTTTGTTGTTGTTGTTGCTTTGTATGTCCCTCCCCCACGGTGTAACCCCTGTTTTCATTGTATTTGATGTTGGTATAATTTGTGGAGGGGAAGGGAAAAAACAAATTGTTTAAATAGGGATACAGGTTGACCCATTGCAACAATGAGATGTACAAGACATTATGTTGAAAAATGAACTTTACAATTTAAGGGGGAGAGGGGAAAGGAGGGGAGGAATGTAGTTCAGGAGGTGGAAGGGAAAGGATGGTAGGGGAAAAACAAAGGAGAGGTAACAATGCTTGATAAGAAATGTACTCATTACCTTGATCATGTAACTGTAACCCCTCTGTATGGTATTCTCATAATAAAAAGCTTATTTAAAAAAAGAAAAAATTCTCAGCAGTAGAGCAGAAGGGAATTTTTCAACATGACAAAAGTCATGTTTGTAAAACCTCAACCTACAGGGTAAAAGAGTTGCCACTGCTAATTCTCCTGAAACTGAGCCTCTCATTTCAACATAATCTCAGTTAACATGTTCCAGCAGATTTGTCTTCTCCTGTGGAAACCGGTAAAAATAGAACAAAATTCATTTAGAAGTGGAAAAAGACCTAAAATATCAAAAAAGAAAAAAGGAAAGGAAAAAAAAGCAAAGTTGGATGACTTGTACTCCCTAATTTAAAACTAATCTCTTAGGAAGACTTGATGCTTAAGTTTTACCAAGAAGTAAGACTTGATCATGTAATTCTAACTACTTGGGAGGATCTCAGTTCAAGATCAGCTCAGACAAAAAGTCCCCTAGAACCTCATCTCAACAAATTTAAAAAAACAGTATGACCAAATGTGCTCTGCAAGGAGTGTTAGTAGTGAAATTATGATCTAGGCCAATCCAGACAAAGTAAACTGAGACCTTATTTGAAAAGTAACTACAGCCAAATAAGCTGACTGCATGGCTTAAATGTTGGAGTACTACCTAGCAAGTACAAGGCCCTGAGTTCAATTTTATAAGAAGAAAGAAAGGAAGAAAGAAAGAAAGAAAGAGAGAGAGAGAGAGAGAAGGAAGGAAGGAAAGAAGGAAAGAAAGAAAGAAAGAAAGAAAGAAAGAAAGAAAGAAAGAAAGAAAGAAAGAAAGAAAGAAAGAAAGACACCTAAGCCAGGTGCTGGTGGCTCATGCCTGTAATCCTAAATACTAAGGAAGCTGAGATCTGAGGATCATAGTTCAAAGCTAACCCAGGCAGGAAAGCCTATGAGACTCTTATCTCTAATAAACTACTCAGAAAACCAGTAGTGGCACTGTGACTCAAGTGGTAAAGCACTAGCCTTGAGCTAAAGAGCTGAGGGACAGTGCCCAGTTCCAGAGTTCAAGCTCCACAACTGAGAAAAAAAAAAAGACATCTAGAGATTAATGGAGTAAAAGAAAGTAAAAAAAAAAAAAGCCAGGAAATATATAGTCAATTGGCTTTTATCAATGTACTATTATTTTTGTCTGAAAGGATATTATTTTCAACAAATTACATGAAAACTGGATACTCCTATTATTAAAATGAATTGCATAAATCTCATACTGTACATAAAACTTAATTAAAATAATCACAGATTATTTGCAATTACACACTTATGTATTATACACAGATACACATGTTATCTTTGTCTCAATATATTTTATAATATTTTATAAATATTATATTTGGTTATAATGCACATTTCTTGAGAGCCAGATTGTATAGCTGCTAGAACAAAGACATATAACTCATATTTTAGAAATGTCTGAGCATCAAGGACAAATAGAAGATACTTAAAAGTTTCTGATAAGTAAGCCACATAAAACTTAAATTTGCAACAAATACTTTAAAAGAAGCTGTAAGATTACTACTAGTTCAGTGGAACAACACCTTTAAAATGTTAAGGGAAAATGATTTCCAACCTGGACCTCTATACCAAGGATGAAAAAGGAAAACATGGGATCTAGGCATTGAAGGGAGCCAGTCATGAGATAGACAAAGGAATCTCAGGATGACACTTGTATGATAATCCAAAGGATCATCCATTCTAGTAGAGCAGGAAATGTACCTGGATGCTCAAGGGCAGGATGGAAGTGGAGGTAGATAACACTTGAGGCATTGGGACTCTTAATATTTAGAACAGTTATTATTTGGTATGAGAATATTTGGAGGGCAAAATAAGTAGTTCGCTGAACAGAAACACCGATCAATGGAAAAAAAGTAAAACAATTGCTATAAGGAAAATTGCACTTTTCTCATAAAATGAAACATAATCACTATTGAACCAATGTAGTAATATAGAATGATTAATATTTACATTTATAATGCAGAGTTTCATTTATCCAATTAATTAGAATTTTCTAATAATTGTTGAAAGAAGGGTTGAAGATATTTATGAGCACAAAATCCTTAGAGACAGTCAATATAATCTCTAAGCCTCATGAATGAAGAAAAGATTGTATACTATTTAGAAACATAGATATAATCACTAAAAGAACAAGTTGTGAAAATGGCTGTTTATATAGCTTATAAATTAAATTGTTGGGGACCAGATACGGACTAGACTACACATTAAATGCCTGTTAGCATTATGCCTGTTAGTAGCATAACTGCAGTTTAAAAAAATAAAGAGAGAAATGATCACCAAATTAAAAGAAAATGATAAAATAAATTTACGGCGTTGATACAATCATTAGTACTTGACTTCAACCTACACCACCCACCTCCAACCCCATGATATTATTGGGGTACTAGAATCATTGAAAACAATGCACTGTTTTTCCTTTAGATATGGAACATAGATAGTGTTTGTCATAATTAAAATAGTCCTTGGATGTTGATAAAAAATAAAAGAATGGAGCTAACTAAATGGTTTCATGCTACCATAATTTTAGAACCTGACAGAAGTATTAGTATGTAATAGCCAGAACAAAAGTACCATTTCATGACAGAGAAATAGTCAAGATATATTGCTCAGTAAAATAAACAGATTACAAAATACAGTATATAAAATAATTAGTTATAACAAAATTTGTATTTATGCACATAGGAAAAAATGTAAGAGGATGAGACAGACATACCAAAGAATATTTCTAAATGGTATAATTATGAATTTTGAATGAATATTTTTACAGTTTTATATGAATGTACTGGTATTAGAAATGATATAAGAAAAACTGAGCTTAAAAAAACCTATTTAAAGAGCCAGACGACTATTTAATGATTTAGAAAATGATGCAATTCAGGCCATTTATTATTTTCAATTAAACTATGATAAATCTCTATTGAGTTTACGAAGATATACAATTTGTTGTTCTAATTTCTCAAGAAGATAACTTCTAACACATCAGATCTAAGTGACTTTATAAATACCATGAATAGAAGCCTAAAAGAACACAAAGCAGGATGTTAGGGGTCCTAAACATGAGGGCCAACACAATTACACTTCTCTGATGAGAAAAAAAGCACTTGTAGATGGATGGGTATTGAGGAAGTTGGAAGTAGAGGATGCAGAAGATTTTAAGAGGCAGAAATTATGGAAGTCATTCTTGGGGAAAACAAATCTCAAGTCTGTGGTAGAAGATAAGAATATGCTTTGAGATCGGATTGAATTGTGAGGGGTACTGAAAGCCAGGTGAAAAGATGTATGCAGTACAAGTTAACAGTCATTGAAGGTTTCTTTTCAAGAGGCCGTGAAATAATTATACCCAGTAAGAAAAACCTCACTTGAAGTCTATTATGCTTGCTCAGGTTAGTTGTAATAAAGGCTTGAACTAGGATATTGATACAGGAGATGAAAGGCAGCATCAGACTTGAGAAATAATGAAAACATACATAGGCTCTAAATATTATTTAGAAGCATGAAAAGAAATAGATGACAAGAAATGCTGCACCTCCTGAATTATTCGAATAGTAATAACACTAGCATACAAGGGCAATCAGAACAAGGTTGGAGTTTTGTGGAATGAAATGGATTTGGATATCTTGGGTGTTTATTTTTTTAATGGGAGTATCTGTAAGTTGGGCATATGGCTTAGAAATTTAGACATTCAGAAAATGAATATTGAGGGTCTCCAATATTTAATAACTACCATGAACATTATCAGTTTAAAATTGAGTAAAGCATTATCTCTGTCCTTACAGAGCTCTTTCTGCTAAGGAAATAGGTATCAGATTGATAAATACAATGCATTTGTCATATTCATGGATCAATAGAGCATAAACAGAGTGTTGTACAAACAGAGAAGAATGTTTGGATTACTTGGAAGGAAGTATAAGAATGAAGGTTTAAATGTCCAGTAAAAACTTCAAATAAGAAAGTATTCCAGGCACCCTGGCTGTTTCATAGAAATGAAGTCAAAACAAAGACTGGCAGCATGTAGATATTTGGTGCTGTGGGAGGAGATTTGAGAAATAAAGCCAGTGATGGTGAATACAGAATCTGATCCCAGGAACTACAGCAAGAGATTCAAGATAAAAGAAACAGAAACAATATTTCCTAAACTTAAGTTTAAAAAAATGACATCAAAGAACTAATAGGAAATGTTCTTACAGGGACAGTTGAATCATGCATGAATTTAGCAAGAATTGTTACTGATGCTTGAAAACAACTTTGAGAAAAAAGAAAGTACATCAGTTCTCATAAAATCATTAAATTCTGCCTCTTTCCTTCTCACTGTAATCCTCAGACTGCCACATTTTCTTCATGCATTACTCTAAGTGATCCTATCTTAGTTAGACCAACCTTCCTGTCCATCCACTCAAAATTAAAGTAGATTTCCCAAGCTATATTAACACACCATTTGTTTGCCCAGTAGAACCTCCCATAATCTATGGCACATTGCTTGTATATTTACCATCTGTATTCCTATAAGACTGGCTTGGAGAAGGATAAACACAATGAGAACATGTCCTCTGCTTTATGAGTTGTAGCTACACCATAATCTCACCATGTTGGTACATAGCAGTCTTCTGGGCTTTTTGTTTTCTTTGTTTGAGGTTGGGGAGAAGGGTTTGCTGTTGTTTTGTTTGTTTGCTTTGAGACAGGGTCTTATTGTGTGGTCCAGGTTGGCCTGGAACTCCTAGACTGGGCTAGAATTTATGATCATGCTGTCACAGCCTCCCTCATGCTGGAATCAAAAGTGTGTCTCACCATTTCTAGCCACACTAGTGAATAAATGAGAAAGAGAGAATGATAGGATAGAGCATTTCAAGAGCAAATTTCTTAGAGATTTAATGCTCTTAAGACATGTCAAAATCCAATATGGAAGCCTTGTTTGATTGATATGAGTAGAGATGAAGAAGAGGGAAAACTGAAGATATGCTTTTAAAACAACTACTCAGATTCCCAATAAACTCACTAACAACAGTGGAAAGGTGTTTTAAAATAAATCTGACAAGATAGGAGAGGCTCAAGTGACACAGATAAGATAGGCTTCAAAAATAAGAATAGTTAAAAGTTAGTAGATAGCAGTAAAATTTTTTTTCTCTTATAAGGTGAGCTAGGACTTTATAGAGGATTAAAGTCCTTGTGAGTGCTTACTAAGTATTAATTAGTAGACTTAGTCTGTAGACTGACATGGTCATGTGGATTCATTTAGTATAAATTATTTTTTTAAATAATGCTAAAAGCAACAAGGGCTTTTTGTTATGAAGTTCCCATGTCTCATGGTATAATTATCCATGTCTCTCAGTGTAATTATATGTAAATATATTTATACTATATGCATTGTTTCAACTGAAAATGCTTCTAACATTTTTTAATGTAAGTGGTATAAATATTGCACAGTATTCATAGATACTGCCTAAAAATACTTGGTTTCAAAATATAGTACTCTGCTTATTTTTTAAATGACAGATCATGCTTTAGATAGCTATTTTTTTAAAGATGATGTATAAAGTATGGTTATAAAATAGTTGACTTTAAGTTGGGTATACTTCAAATATAATATAAAGATTGGTTTGGCCTTTTTTGTGTGTTTAGCAGTTTTCTGAGTGATTACAGTGAATCTTAGGCAATCTTGAGTACTTCACTTCTTGTTATGGTATTTTAGTTTCTCTTCGCTGTGTTGTGTGTGTGTGTGTGTGTGTGTGTGTGTGTGTGTGTATTATCACATATATATGTTAAGGGGCTGGAGTTTAAGATGCTATCTTTAGTCATGAAAAAAAAAAACTTGTCTATTCTCTGTCCAAAGCTAAATTATTCCTATGGGAGTCAAATGACAAACACCAACTATTTTCACACACTGTCTTTTATATCTTGGGGCATCAGTATATATATTCTTGATACTTTCTGTTATTTTGTATCAATTTACCACCAAGAATTGAAGTGCTATATTGAAACATGCCTTTTTTTACAAAGGTGCCTTTTTATCTTGTCAAGGATTTATTTTCAAAGTTGTCTACATAAGCATCACAGTGTATATTTTAATAGATGTCCTGAGATAATGGCTCCTTGGCTACTAAGGAAAAATTCATTTTCTGAATGAGAAGTATTTTGAAAAAAATCACTGTCATAATTAAATATATTAAAGTTTTAGTGGTTATTGTTAACAATTCTGACTTGAAGTACCTAGTAGGTTTATTCTTAGTATTATACAAAGAGTTCCAATGAGGAGAATATACTTCATTTACTGAAAAGCTTTGCATATGTGAACAGGTATTACCACCGTGGAAAAAGAAGAGAAACACTCAACTTTCATCTGTAGTTTTTCTCACCATATCATCTTTAGTTTTTCTCACCACATGAATTTTTTTCTAACTTTCTTGCTACACATAAATAATCTCATTTTATTTAAGCAATACATTTCAGATGGTTGCATTTTTATTTTTCTTCAGAAAAAGTTCCCATTTTCCCCAAAACATATGTACTCCTCCATTAAAACAATTCATCATGTGTGTAGGATACCTCCAAGTTATCTTTTGAGTGAGTCAAGGCTAACATACCTAAAAGGGAAATGTGTAAAAAAGAGTCAGATATAACTTGAGAATTGATCATCACGCGATCATGATCAGGAATATAGTCAGAGCACAAGTTTGATTCAGTATTTACCCTGAAACTAGAAGTACAATCTGCCTATGTTCTCGCTGTATTTTTCTCTTAGTAGAAATTTATTCTCTTTTCTCATCCAAATTAGACTGTGGAGGAGGAAGGGACCTAAATCTAAATAGCATGTAAGTGCTTCCTCCATCCAACCAAAAGCTAATTCACAACTCTCTTTGGATGTGGCTGTGGACAAGACACTAACCCTGAGCTCTCCTTACAGTGGGTAAACCTCACAAGTGCAACTACTGTGGACGAAGCTACAAGCAGCGCAGTTCACTGGAGGAGCACAAGGAACGCTGCCACAACTATCTCCAGAATGTCAGCATGGAGGCTGCCGGGCAGGTCATGAGTCACCATGGTGGGTAGAAAGACATTTGTGATTTTTCCTTCCTGACTATACAGCTTTTATCTTTTCTTATGGGTTAAGTAGTTCCCTCCACCAGTGAGCATGATGATAAAATCTTGCTCTGCTTTAAACAAGTTGAGACCACATTAACATTGTATGGGATTATCGTCTCAGATACTTGAAATGAGCTAAGCTTTGGAATATATTACAAGCTATCTTGAGTAGTCTTCCTCCCAAATTATTTCTGATAAAGTGTTTGAATTAGTGTAATAATGGTCCCATGTGTTTGAATATGCTTACTTTTCTCTTGCATTTCTATATCCCAATGTTAGTTGGGATATGATAGCTTATCATAGATGTCTGCAGGTTTCCTAAAAGAGTGAAATTAATTGTGTCCATTATTTATTTTCTGTTAGGTAAATGATCTGTGATATAATTTGAAATTCTTCCAGACTGTATTATAATTTGTCTGGGAAATAATTTTGCTTTCTACATGTGTAAGAGATCTAAAGTAGATACCATCTTCCTCCATTAAAAAAATCATTCTCTAAACAAACGGTCCTGGTTCTCACAACCCATGACACAGTTAGGATGGTAATCCCTACTTAGGTAGTCCCTTGAATTTGAATTAATAGTTCTTAATTCCTAAAATGTTAATTTTTGTAGATTGGATTTACAAAGGAAAGTAATAGATTTCAGTCCTTTACAATTTTTGTGTCTGTCTTTTTCTAATTGTGTTTGTATACTGATTTATTTTATTCATATAAATATACACAAAAGTCTTAAATTATTGATATATTTATATCTTTTACTTTAAAAGTTAAATGGCCAATGCTAAATGATATAGTTTTCTGTACACTTTGAAAATGTAGACATAGTTCCAAGGATGATTTGTGTAACTGTGATTATTTTAATATAGTATGAAGTATGAAACTGCTTACTAGATAGTGTTGATATGTTAATGGGTTGTGAATTTTAAATTCAAAATATCTGTTATTCTAAATAAGCATATTCTTATGTTAATAATAGCTTCTATAATGTAAAATAATCTGATTTAGTTCCATTTTTGTAATTGATTCCATGTATCTTTATATTACTGTTATTAACTAACAGGCCAGCTTCTAACTCATTGTGTAGCAAGTTAGCCTTGAACTTTCAATCCTCCTGCCTCACACTCCCAGTTGTTGAGATTACATCTAGTGTCTAATGAACATTCTGGGGATACAAAGATAAATGAACATAATTTCATTTATACACCTATATTCTGCTAGGAAATGCATTCCTTTTAAACATAGGAAAATGAACTGATGCAAAAACTGTAATAAAGATGTGTCTATAGCTCTCCATTAATCTAAGGATTGGGATAACCTAGTGGAAAAGTCAAAGAAAATGTCTTCCATTTCTCAGTGTTTGATCTGAGCATGAGGGTGAAAGAAAATTGCATGTATCTGATGGGATACAACATGTATACTCCATGCAGAGAAGAGACATGGACTAATAAAGGTTCATTGACAGATTTATTTATCTCTCTCTCTCTATATATATATGTATATGTATATATATATATATTTCAAGTTGAAGGAGTGATATGAAATAAGGCTAAAAGAGTACATTGTTCTTTTAATCCAGTGATTGGATTTTGTAGTTGGTTCAATAGGAGCCAATTGATAATCAATTGTGTATCTTCTAAAGGAAAATATGACCAACATAGAATATAGAATTGACATCTGCCAGGAGCAAGGTTTGGGTTTGGGTGAAGAGAGGCAGCAAGTGATAATGTAAAAGAAAGGATGAAAGGGTAGGTAGGATGAGAGAACAGTGGACACTGAACAGGTATTAGCATGTAGAGGATAAAGTTGTTATAAATGTTGACTGAGTTTGAACAAAGGGAACAGTTTTATGACTTCTGGTGTTGGAAATAAAGATAACAATAAATTGGGTTTTATGGCAGATTATTTATCTTATTTGAATGTTATCTTTATGCTCATTTTTCAAGTCTGTTCAGCTTGAGAAACAAGCTTTAAAAAGCAAACTGTATAATTACCTTTTCCCTTAAAGCCTGAACTCAAAATGGAAATTGTGTAACCAGGAAGATAACAACTTTAAAGCTATATATTCTTAGGTTTACTTTCAATTATTTCAGGAGAGAAGGTTCTTTATGTGCAAGCAAGGAGGTGATATAATTGGGAACCTGCAAATTTTTATGTTTGCTTTTTTCGTTCATTTTCATCAGTGACATTATTTCCTTCATTAAGTCATATAATAACCACCCACTGAATGTAATACTTCTCATCTAATAAGCAGGAGAGGCACAGTTAAATAAAATACAATTTCTAGTGAAAGAAATCGAACAGTAAACCAACAATTATTGGAGTATCTTCTGTTAAGTACACTGGGTAGAGGTAAGGAACAGATACCTAAATCAGACTGGGTGTCCAAGGAAAATTTCAAGAAAAGTTATGTTAGAACTGAATTTGGAAAGGTTAAACTGACAAGCTAATAAGTCAATGTTTCATTCAGAAATAACAGCATATGCCAAGAAATAGTAGTCTCACAGAGCCTGAAAGGGTAAGGACCTACAAGTAGCTATGTACAACTGGAGCAAGAAGGTGATAGGATTAGAGGAAAAGTTCTGGACAGAACATCAACTGCCTGTTATATAGTTAGTCAAATAATTTTTATACTTTAAAACATATAATTATATTAACATTTTAGTGGAATATAAAACAAAGATTAGAAGAGTCAAGAAACAATTGGACTTGTTAGGAGATTGTTGCAGTTGTCAAGATGGGCTGGGTAGCCTTGAATAGAAACATTAGGGAATTGAGAGCAACTACAGATGTAGAGTCTAAAATACTTTATACCTCCACATTTTTTTCATGTGGTAGGGAGTAGAAAAGTCAAGATAAAGAAATCTAGTATCTGCCAATATCTAGCACGGATGATGGGGTAGGTGATGTAGTAGGTGATGGAGCCATTCATTGGGGGTGGGAATTAGAGAAAGCCTGTGTGAGGAAAAGGAAGATTTCAGTTTTTGAACACATCTTTTAAGTACCAATAAGAGCCAAGTAAAACTATCTTGGACTTTGATATTGAAAGAGATCTCAAGATCTCAGTAAAAAAAAAAAAAGAAAGAAAAAGAAAAAAAGTGAAAACTTCATAGACATCATTCTGTTACTGTAACAAAATGCCAAAGACTAGGTACTTTACAACAGGAAGCAAGCATGGAAGGCCTAGTCTTCCTCTTCTACTATAGTGGGCTTTCTACGAACTAATCTACTCCTAGGAGACCTTACTATTTTTGAGACACCAGCCCAAATCCCTTGGCAACTATGTCCCCAGTGACCTTACTACACTAGGTCTCATCTTTTGAAGGTCCTGGCATGTTCCATTACTGTTGCACTAAGGACCATGCTCCTAGCACATGATTGGTCGAGAGAGCATATCATATCCAAATTGTAGCATAAGGCAATATGGGGGAAAGAAGCTATGAAGACGAGAAGAGCAGGGCCAGGAGTATAGAAACTTACTTCATAGAAGCTAGCACCAGTATTGCAACATCATAGCCTGTCCAGAAAATAACATATAACTTGAAAGATTTAATATTCAACAGCATAGAAAGAAAAGTTTCAATGATAGGAAAGATTATCTGTCTTTCTCTTCCTTCTCCCATGTCTTTTTTTTTTTTTTTTTTTTTTTTTTTTTTTTTTTTTTTTCCGGTCGTGGGGCTTGAACTCTGGGCCTGGGTGCTGTCCCTCAGCTCTTCAGCTCATCCCATGTCTTTTTTAACAAGATTTGCCTTTTCCTTTAAGAGAACTTTCTCCATCGTATGCAGTTCTTTGGAACTGTCAGTTAACCTGATCTCTCCTGTTCAAGGACAAGGGGGTTAGGGTAAAAACATGTGACAGGATCTTGATTCTTCAGTTTATTTATTCTTGGAATTTGAATTTTGAGTGGATGGTTTGGCTAACAATAAATAAAGCTATGTCATCTTTGATTTGTTGTTTTTTTTTAAGTAAGAGTTTTGTTATATATAGTAGGTTGATCTTGAACTTGAGATTCTCCTGCCTCAAATTTCTGAGTTCTGGGGTTATAGGTATATATCATCATACTTAGCCTAATGTTGCCCTTTTGGTTTTACCTTTATCTTTACTGATATAATGAAATAATGGCATAATACAAGAATAAATACATTTTTGTTCTAGTAACAACTTCAGATAATGTGAGAAAAGAGATGGTTGGTTTTAGTGCTTTCTCCAAACAAATGAAGATATCAGCACATTGGTTTATCTGTAGCCTTGATAATTTTCTTATTGTTAATGCAATTGAGATATGAAGTATCTAGAGAACCTTTTTGTGTTTAGAGGATATATCCAAAAACATTTTGTTGAGCTATTCCCTGGTTCAGGAGAGCAAAAAAATAAATAGATCTTTAGGAAAAGTGTGTTTTGTCTTTTATCCATGACAGTCCTTACACATATATCAACCCAGTGTACAACATGTAAATACTCAAAACATATCTATAATATCATTCATATCTATAATAGTATAGTGTAGCACTGGCTCTGAATTGTTGTAACATTCTCTACTAAGTAGACATAAACACTGAGAAATGTTATTAAAATTTCCAAGTCTTTGTTTTCCCATCTGTAAAAATAAAGATGTAATAGCATCTATATCATGAGGATTGCATAGGATATTAAATGTAAAGCCTCAAAAAAGCACTTAGTGGTTATTATTGCCAACATGGTTAAAAACAAGATTGACTTTTGACACAGAGGGCAGTTGCAAAGTAGAATTTAGACCAAAGCTTGCCAGAATCATTGTTTTCAGTGTATATGAGCCTCATTGAACTTGGGACAGATCATCTGAATTGAGGTGGATGTGGTGTGGAACGGTTCCCACATGCAGGTTTCGTTTTGAGTGTTAAGTGTGTGCAAATAAGAAAATTCAGGGTGAGACTTACAGCAGAACTGCCAAGTTTCATGTTACTCATTTCAAAACTAATTAACATTCAATATTGGGGGGAAACCCTGTTAACCAGTTTTGCTGGTTTTTAGCAAAAATTAACAGCAATTTTTTTCATTTTAGATTTAGGTTTGTGATATTTTCAACTTTGCTTCATGCATAAACTACTTTGTGGTTATTGCAATAATGAGATGAGTGCCTATGAATCTTACCAAAGAAAAATTTAAGATATTGACCATAATCTCTATCTCATAACCTGCTTTGCTAGGAAATTACTATCACCATTTTTCCTCCATATATTTTTGTCTGAATTCTATGATCAGCCATGATATTTGATTTGTTTGGCCATTTTTAGTAAAGAGATTATATAATACTTTATGTAATGTTTTTGGATATGTTTCCCACTTGATCATATTAATAACATCAGTGTAATAAACACTTCCTTATTACTAAATCTCATCTTGAAATTTATTTGTTCAAATCAACATGCAATTGTTGCAGAATTCCTTGCTATTTGGAATCAGAGAATCTCTTATTAAAATGTAGGTTAATGATTAACTTTTTCTGGCCCAGCAACTAGGCTAACCAAATCATAGAGTGGATGCCGATTTCTTTAAAGATGTCTAAATTAGGAAAACATTTTGATACTGGTTTTTTTCCTTCCATGTCAGCACCCTGTATTGGTTATTAAATAGGTCACTTGAATTGTGCGCTGAGTTTTGGTCAATTTCATCTTTGCTTTCTGATTTTATTGTCAGCCAGTAGGGCCTCCTTATAAATGAGAATGGATTATGTTCCACACCAGGGGACTTGGTTGTACAAACAAAAAGGATCCAAGTAAATCATTTTACTTGCATGCTGTCAAATTAGAGTACCTAGTAAATGGAAATTTCAGGTATTTACTATGAATAATAGTTTTAATCAACTGATATAATCTGTCTGAGAAGTTGCCCTATGCTAAATTTAACTTTGTTGGACAAAATTCCAACTCATAAACACTTTCCGTAAGTTTCTTGAATTTATTCTACAACATGAATGTCAGTATCTCAGGACCAATATTAGCCCACAGCAACTTAGATGAATAGAATGAGTTAGAGAGTTTATGTCAGGTGAATTAGGGTTAGCAGTTTTGAGTGACCATGTACCAATTTAGAAATAGATTTTTTTATCCTGCTAGAGAACTCTTTTGAAAATAAATTATAATCATAAGGCTGTCACAATTTACTATGCATAGACATGTTCAGAATTGGATCTCCTTCATGAAGCCTGTGTTGTGCAGGTATTTAAGCTACTGCCAATATGGCTAGCAGATCATCAGATAGAAAATGTGCAGCATGAAAACAGATGGAGAAAGTGGTCAAATATTGTACTGTTATTCTGAGTGTGTAGCTAAGCTTTTCTCCAAAACAAGTTGAATTGCTTACATTGTCTGAGAAAAATAAACTCCCAAAGCCTTAAAATAGAGTAGTCTTAAAGTGCTATTGATTTTAATCAATGTTAAAAACACTTTCAGAGAAATAAGATGAGAAAGCAAATGAACATGTTGCCCACCAATGGTTGCAACAGTTTATGTCATTGATCTGAAAGAAACAGACTTAGATAGAAACAAATCACCTACATGCACGCTTGTGTGTGTGTGTGTGTGTGTGTGTGTGTGTGTATGTGTGTATGTGTGTGTATGAGAGAGAGAGAGGAATAGAATTAAATTTTCTTTGACAGAGGTTTGTCTTACCTGCTTTTATTAAAGTGTATGAGTGTGTTTTCTTTAACACATATTGAGATGTCATCTGTGTATCTTTCAAAATGTGGAAGAAATTATCAGATTCCTTTTTATATGGTTTCATATAGTACCTCCTATGGAAGATTGTAAGGAACAAGAGCCTATTATGGACAACAATATTTCTCTGGTGCCTTTTGAGAGACCTGCTGTCATAGAGAAACTTGCGGGAAATATGGGAAAACGTAAAAGCTCCACTCCACAAAAGTTTGTGGGTAAGCAGCACAAATGTTTTCATTTTTTTATCAGATGATTTTAATTTGAAAAGGCTAATCCATATATTAGAAATGCCTATGGTGTTTCATATCATGAATGACATTCCTATTTTCCACATTATTCTTTTCTACTCTGTTATCTCCTATGTGCATCACAGACACACACACACACCCTTACATATGAGCATGAGAAAGAGAAATAATCAAAAGACTGATAGAAGTAAATCACCATCTCAAAAATATAATGCTACATGGAGTTAAACACATATAGAAATAAAATATTATTTTAAAATAATCACACAAAATAAGAAAGCCTTAGACTATTGGCCACTTTTGTAATTTGTGTTAAATTTACATTAGTAACAGAGTTTTTACTGATTTCTTTACAGAATATAAATTCTTTAAGCATTTCATCTAAAATACAGAGAAATTAATTTTTTCAAAATTCTGCATTAGAAAATAATGTGATAACTTACATTCAAGATGCTTTGTGTGCCTATCTGTATTTTACACTTCAGTCCCTTTTTGTCCCAGCCTATGATTTTGAAAAGATTAATATTAAATATTATATATGTATATTAAATTTTACACAGTGTTTTATTTCCAAGCCATGAAATGCTTTTTGAAACTCTCCTTGTTGGCAAGTCAGAGTTTGTCTAAGAATGAAAAAGGTATCTCTGTTTTTATAGAATATTTAAGATTTAGTAGAAGAAAATTGTTTAATATCATTTTTGTATGTATTATGGTTGTTTTGCAGAATTTATAGAGGATAAAATATGGAAATAAAATAGTGAAATGAATTCTCAGATTCTAATGTTAGAGAGCATTGTACGACATCCTGATTAGAGATTGGAGAAAGGCTTTTCTTTGGTTATTTCAAGAAGGAAAGAGTAATAAAAATCTGTTAGTCCAATAAACATATTGAGTGAAGAACTAAACAAACCAAAATATCACATAAAGACCAGCTGGCAGGCCAGGCACTCATGACTCAACTCTGACATCTGAGTACTATGGTTCAAAGCTAGCCTGAGTAGAAAATTTTGTAAGACTCTTATCTCCAATTAATGCCCAGAAAACTGGTATTGGTGCCATGGCTCAAAGTAGTAGAGGCTGGACCTGAGCAATAAGCATAGAGGCAGCACCCAGGCTCTTGAGTTCAATTCCCACGACTCTAGAAACAACTAGCTGGGAATTTAGTGAGCACTCATAGAGGAAGGCTAACATGTAATCCCACAGGTCAGAGTTGAATTACAGCAGTTCAGGATCTGAGATTTTACCAAAAGGCCTGCCTTTAATGGTTTTTTTTAAGGTAGGGAGAACACAGATCATTTATTTTAAAATTGATTAGTTTATGAAAGTAATTAGATAATTATATCTAACTAGATAGTAGTACAGTTGGAAAACCAGGAAAATTATTATTGCACTTTATATTGCAAATTTTTATAGTCTGTTCTTTGTAACAGTTTTTGTCACATTTTCTATGACTTAGGCTTGCCACTCTCAATTTGACTTAATTACATTACTTACAAAAGAGGAACAGAGTTTTACAAAATTATAGTATGACTCTTTTTTGTTCTTTATTAGCATTCATTAACGATACAAGGAGGGATTTCATTTTGACATTTCCACACGTGCGTACAATATATTCCTGTCAGTCTCCCACCTCTCACTCTCCTTTACCTCCTCTCTTCTTCCTAATACAATCTCAACATGCTTCATTGTTCTATTTTCATACTTGCCAACAATCTATTTCAACCACGTTCATTCTCTTTCACCCTCATTAGTCTACTCCCTCTTGCTAATACCCCCCAATCAGGGGCTATTTCTGTTTCCCCTCAACACAGCACCTTATTGATTAACAGCTTTCATTACAGTTATTTGTTGTTGTTGTTTAAATATATAGTTGCAGTGCATCTCAAAATCATTCCACCCTTGTCTATGCACCAGTGGCTCATACCTAGCTACTCAGGAGGCTGCGATCCAAGGATCATGGCTTGAAGCCAGCCTAGGCTGGAAAGTTCTTGAGACTCTTATCTCCAAATAACTACCAAAAAGCCAGAAGTAGAGCTATAGCTCAAGTGGTAGAGTGCCAGCCTTGGGCAAAAAAGCTCAGGAAAATTGCGCAGGCTCTGAGCTCAAGCCTGAGGACACATACACACACACTCTCTCTATATTTTTCTTTTTATACACACACACACACATACACACTCTTTTTCTTTTTCTTCCTCCTCTTCTGTAATATGAAGGAAGTTATACTATCATTCTAAAATAATAACATTAAATTTTTATTAAGAATTTGAGATTTTTTACTTAGATTCTGTCCTAGTATTATGTAGCAAACTATAGCTACAATATTGTTTTTGCTCTTGAAATGAACATTTTCATCATTGCACATGTACTATAAATCCTTTTATTCATGGCCTTCCATTTTATACTGTTCTTTGTCCTATCAGGCTCTCTAGGCCAAGAATCTCAGGACTGGATACATATCTGTCTGCCTCTTCCTCCCTTTTTTTGGCAGTTAAGATTTCATGGTTTATCACTTTGCCACTCTCTTGCCAATAATTTCGACACTTTTGCCTTAGTATCTTTCCACCTTCTCCTGATGAAATCTCAATGTCTCATGCCTCTGAGTGAGCATCTCTTCTGTATTTATATCTCATTCACTAAGATTTTGGAGGAAATCCCACAGCCTTATGAAACATTGATCTTAAATATCAAGTTTTCTATGAAGATATAAGTGACCTTAATTTAATCTATTCATGAACAATCTAAGCCTTTGTCACAGACATTTTCAAACTTTCTATGCTCTCTGCAAATGGTCTCTGCTCTCTGTTCTTGGTAATCATATATCTACAGTCACAGGGAGTAAAATGATTTGGAATCATTTTAGTATAATATTACCAGCTCTCTCAGATATGTGTATCCACATAAGTATTTGATTTTTCCCTTATTTCAATGAAAGAAATATCCCTCTTCTTTATATGCCTGAATATCTTACTGACATACATTAAGCTGAAAAATGTATGTTCTGTCCTCCAAATTTAAAACATTAAGTTTTAAATATATATAGACACAGATTCCTTGATACTCCTCACTAGACATAAACAGCATGGACATAAGTCCCCATGCCCAATGTCTTCTAGTCCTACCCATTACCAGAAGAATTGTACACATTTTTCTCTTCATCATATCTGTGTTTCTTTTATATTGTACTACACACATAGCAAATAAATAGTAGTGTCTTGTATATTCATCAGTACCATACACTTAGCACCGAAGAATGGGTACCATGTAGAGGATTGTGCAGACCCTGGAAACATACTGTCTATTGGTGAAGGAATTCTGGTGTCTGTTTACCCTATGCTCTGGACAATCAGTTAGATAGGCAAGGTTCTCTGGCCCTGCAAAGTCCTTTCTCCATGGAGAAGGATCAAGACAAGGAGCTTTCAAAACATGCTGCCAAATACAATAATCCAAGTGAAATTTGACTATGGGTTGGTACATAAATATGTTTCAGGTTCTGTTTTGATCCTTTTTTCTATATTTGACCTATTTCTTCTAAGTGGTATTATGTATACTCAGGTCTCAGAAGTTGCCTTCTGACAGCTGATAGCTGTCACATCTGTATCTATCTCTATCTCTCTCCTTGGAGACATAAGTATTATTCCTAGTGCTCTCCAAACAGATTGTATCTTCTCTATCTCACTGTCATCCATTAAATTTCCTAGGCCAGAAAACTCACTTTCATACTTCCTTCTCTCTCCCACCATCTTCATATAGTTAATCTCTCAAGCTGTAGCAGTATTCTGTAAATTTCTTTCCATATTTTCCTCTATTTGTATCACATTAAACTAGTTCAGGACACCGTGATTACTATAGCAACTTTCTGAGTCGTTTGTTAAATAAATTAGACTGCTATATAACCCCTCAGAGTCGACTGATGTTCAATGAATGCAGAATTATTTTATTTATCTTACTCATCTGTGTTCACTCTCAGTCATGTTGAAATATAAGTAATTGCTGACTTTAAAGTAATTCCCTCCTGTCTCTGCCTTCCTACCAGCAAATCTTTCTCCATATTTCTTCCTCCATATTTCTTTTTTTCTTTTTTCTTCCTCCATATTTCTAATGTTTCCTGCCACATTCTTATTCCTAAAGGCACTTGCTTCAGGAAATTTTCTTTAATTTCCTGGTATGAATTAAATACTAGGAAACACTCTTATTTCTTCCTGGTGAGTCTATAACTCTTATCAACATTATACTTTAAGCTTCCACCCACTACATACTAAACATATCACAATGAGAAGTCTACATATATTTTTAGGAAAGACTTACATATAAACTCTACTTATCAAAAAAAATAGGAAAATAGCATATTGTCTTAGTGGCAAATGTTTTTTTAATATGAGCTACTCTGACATCTGGAAATGTTCTGAAAAAAATTACTTCTTTTTTTAAGCACTGAAATTCTTTAGACTTTATGTTCATGTAGTATGTTGAAGTAAACCACTGGAGTAAAAATTATATTTATTTATGTAAATGCTTAAAGAAAAACTACACTGCTTTAAACAGGAAAAAGTATGGAAAAACTAACAATGTGTGCACCTACCAAATCACATGTCAATAAGAAAGTGATGAAATAAGAGGAATAATTGTTTCCAAAAGCAAAGGGATAGACAATTTTTCTAAGTTCATGAGCAAGTACTTTTAGAATTAATCCCTAATTTACTTTTAAATAGCTTAATTGCATTCATTTTATTGGGTGATATAACATTTATAAGTATAATAATAATGACATTTCAGTTCTCCAAAATGACAAACATTCTGTAACTCGTTAAAAAAATAACAATTAAATCAACCAAATAAATCTTACTCGAGTGAGTTAACATAGGCCACAACGAGCTATTTCTTCCTTTTGAATTGATTCTTTCTCCTATAGTCTATGAGTCTCATGAAAGTGGGAATTTTAATAGAAAAGGAAAATAATAATTTGGATACATTCTTATAATGACATTAGAGCAAGTGCAAATGGCTTATTGAGAGATTCATATGGAGAATGGAAGTCACTAGTTAACCTTGCCTTTTTTATAGTTTTTAATCCAGTCCATTTCTGTTGTAATGTCTTTTCCTTTTCTTACTCTTTTTTGTTTCCCCTACCTCTTCCTTTTAGGGGAAAAGCTCATGCGATTCAGCTACCCAGATATTCACTTTGATATGAACTTAACCTATGAGAAGGAGGCTGAGCTGATGCAGTCTCATATGATGGACCAAGCCATCAACAATGCAATCACCTACCTTGGAACTGAGGCCCTTCACCCTCTGATGCAGCACCCGCCAAGCACAATCGCTGAGGTGGCCCCAGTCATAAGCTCAGCTTATTCTCAGGTCTATCATCCCAATAGGATAGAAAGACCCATTAGCAGGGAAACCTCTGATAGTCATGAAAACAACATGGATGGCCCTATCTCTCTCATTAGACCAAAGAGTCGACCCCCGGAAAGAGAGGCCTCCCCCAGCAATAGCTGCCTGGATTCTACTGACTCAGAAAGTAGCCACGATGACCACCAGTCCTACCAAGGAAACCCTGCCTTAAATCCTAAGAGGAAACAAAGCCCAGCTTACATGAAGGAGGATGTCAAGGCTTTGGATGCCGCCAAGGCTCCTAAGGGCTCTCTGAAGGACATCTATAAGGTTTTCAATGGAGAAGGAGAACAGATAAGGGCCTTCAAGTGTGAGCACTGCCGAGTCCTTTTCCTAGACCATGTCATGTACACCATTCACATGGGTTGCCATGGCTACCGGGACCCACTGGAATGCAACATCTGTGGCTACAGAAGCCAGGACCGTTACGAGTTTTCATCACACATTGTTCGAGGGGAGCACACATTCCACTAGGCCTTTTCATTCCAAAGGGGACCCCCATGAAGTAAAAAACTGCACATGAAGAAATACTGCACTTACAATCCCACCTTCCCTCAGATATTGACACACCTTTTAAAAAATATTATTTCTGTCAATAATTCTTATTTTGTGGACACAGTGTCATTTGCTCTGCTAATTACAAAAAGGAAGAAAATGGAAGAGTAATGGGATGGGTATATTGTTTCCTGATAACTTGGCTTGTTTTATTATGTGGAAATTTAAACAAGTTCTGCCATGAGTCATTATTAAGGCATGTCATGCTTTGGAAAAAAATAGTTGATTCATATGGATTCACCTAAGTGATTCTAATTTGCTATTGAGTTCAGGATTATGATTGAAGGCAGGAAAATTTGAAGTTTTCTGGGTAGAACTTTGGCAATTTCAAATGGTATAAGTAATTTTACTCTGCAAAGGAGATCTTGTTTCAAAATGTAAACCAATCTGGTTCTTTAGAAATCATGGAACACAAATTCCTTATTACTTTCAATGATAACTGCTAGGACAAGTTGAGTTGTTGTGGGTTCTATGTTTACTTCCCCGATGGAATTTATAACTCAGTATGTTTTACACTGTACCATAGAGCAAAACTTTTAAACTACAAGTAGTTGAGGGCAACTACAAGACATCTGAGGTCCTTTGATCTTATTTTTCTAAACTTAAGCACTGTTTTTCCATAGTTTTGATGACTGGCATTTTATAGACAACCTTGCAGCCTTACTTTTAACACCTGTAACAAATAGTACTTTTTATGTAGTTTTCAGAATAACATATGGTCTAAGAGTGGATGACAAGCAGTAATTTCAGGAGGGACTTCCACTTTTCGTAAATTTCTGTGAGATTTTTGTTTGAAGTTTTAACATGATAGCAGGATACTTTTACATATTTCCTTCTAACATTATGCTTACATTTGTCACTTTATCGGCATTTAATCAGTGTTAACCAGTCAGCAGAAAAATATAATGAGGCTAACAATAGAGAGAAAACCCACCGAGTGATCCTTTGATATTTCTCTTCCCTCATTTTCTCAAACTGTGACCACTCAGTGTTCCGTTCATTTTCCATTCCTCTTGTACTCTTGGAGTAGAAGTTCTTAAAAGTCTTGTGATAGGCTGCCTCTTTCAAAATGGTCTCAGAGCAACTGCTAGTTTAGCCTGCATATGGTAACTTGAACCCTGTAAGATTTATTGAAGTAGGGCTATTTATTCTAGTATATCTTCAGTAATAATATTTACTTCTTTTACTGCAAGAAAAAGGAACTTCTTTCTAAACTGCACATTGGACTATACAGATCTAACAAAGAAACAACTAACTTTTCACTTTTCTCTTACCCTTTTAGAGCCTAGAATATGACAGAATCTTCAGGCATGTTATTTTTTTTCTGTTTTAAAAATATTCAGCTCTATGAATCCATGTCAGAAATGAATCTCAACCTGGTAGTACAGCATTTCCCATCTTTTCATTCATTTGTGGCATATTTTATGTTTCATGTGCACATTTTAGTTTCATTTGTGTGGGTGCTTTGTTGTATCTTTTCAGTTCAATGGCATTAACAGAGAGAAACAGAGTAACATTGGCGCCCAAGTCATTTGGGGAACACAGTTTGGAGGCAGAGCCTGCTGTTTGTTTTGTTTGCAGAAGAGCAGGCCTAACCATAGCTGTATTATTTGTGAATAATTAGTTTCTATTATGAAGTAACTAATAATTGCTCTAAAAATCAATTAAATAGGATGCTGAAGTGGTTTGCCTATAATGTGGGATTAGAAGTGTCAAGAACAGAGGACTATGGATGGTCAGATATGTCTTAACCCATGTTCTCCTTTGCCATTTGCTTGTTTAAGCAAATTCTAAGAATTAACACAGCTGAGACTAGAAAATGGTTTTAACTTGCCTCTCTCTAAGTAACTGTCTTCAATTAGTTTTGGAGAATTTTTTTTAAATAGCCCCTTTAAATCTATGAGAATGTACCAAAACAGATCTAAAGAATACCAACCATTAATTTCTTTTTTTTCTTTCTTCCTACATCCATAGGTATATGGTAAATATAACTTATTCAAAGATAACACGTCTTTGAGATTTTTTTACCTTTACTTAACCTAACCACCCCCAAATCATAATTGAAATGCCTTTTTTTCCTTTTTTTGGGTGAGGTAAAAAATATTGAGGTTCGTGATTTTGTGTTTTGTCACGTTTTAAAGAAATACTTAGCCAGTCAATATGTCCACAATTTTGGGCACATGAATTTTTACTGACATTACATAATCTATGAATCTTTTTCCTGGGTCCCTCCCCCAATGAAAACATTTATGTACCTGCTACCTTGGGTTGAAACTGAATTCAGATGGACCTAAAAGTTATGTGGTTCCACTGTGAAGACAATAATGATGCACTCACTTCTTTTTATTTTATCTTATCTGAAAATTTAATTCCTTGAAGAGCGCTAGTAGGTGTGAAGGTACATTTGGGACAAGTGTATTTTCCTTGTTGTATGACATGAGGGACAAAAGAGAGCTGGAGATGACGGAAGGAATGGTGGGGACATGTGAGGACAAGGTCAATTCAAATTTTTAGGTTAGAAAGAATTTTTGTGGAGATCAAGCTTTCTAAAAACTCTGGATGGCTATATTTTCATGACTCTTCTACACAAAAGAAAATGTGCAGTTCAGTAGCACCTAAAAATAAATATGAGGACCAGATACCAAATAAATCAAATTTTACATAACACTAGCATGCCCAGTTTATTTAGGTGAGATTTCACATTGCAGGAAGTATTTGAGGGACATTGAAAATGGGTTAGCCTCTGTATTTTCCACTTTGGCGAAAGTTCAGAAATTCATCCTATTGCTTTGCCCTAATTTTGCCCAGACTTTTTAGTCATCAGCCTTTTTGGAGAAGTGGTTTATTTCTCTGTAGTGAAGAATCATTCATTCTAAGGGCATTTGAAAACAGAGATAGTGGCCAGGAGACCGACTGAAAGAAAGATGAGAAGTTGTCAAAACATTCCCTTAGGAATATTTTGGAGGAATAGAATGGAAGGATGAGAGCCTGGAGTTCAAAGTTTTGTATTAGGAAGTCTCAGTCCTACATGCATGCAAGCCATCAATATGTGTGGATCATGTTGTGAGTGCATCTATGTGCCACACACATCTCTTAAAATGCATGAAAAGAAGCAGAGTTATTAAATGTGTTGAGTTAAAATTACATTCAGTACCTGAGCAATGAAGTTTACTTTTCCAAAGTGATTGTATTAAGAAATACTAAAGAAGTTATCATTGTGTCTTTAGGACTCATGGCAGTTTTGTAGCTTAGGCCTTGGGACAAAATGAAACAAACAGTAGGGGGGAAAAGGATGTGAAACGCATCAATGAAAACTTAAAGAAATGTAGATTCCTTTTTGGTTAGGAAGAAAAATGCTTTCAAGTTAGCAACTTTTACTTGTTGAGATATAAAGACAGGCAAAAATATTTTTTAAGAGCAGCTTTTAAATTTTTTTATTTATTATAATGTTTGTGCTACAGTTTTACATCTCACAAAACCACAAAGTCTTTGCATGGTATAAATGTTTACCAAAACTTCCATTTGAGAATGCAGTTAGAGGAAAATCTTTTTTAATATTTTCAAAATCTTATTTTGCCCTATTTCCAGAGATAGAGCAGAACAAGCTGCAAAAATCAAACAAAAATATATATGCCCATAGTTTCAAGACAGAACTTAGCCTGTAAAAATCCTAAATTCGTTTTAACTTGGATTATTCATTTTAGAGAACTATAATGTGAAGACTTGTGGTCATTCTTAATTATATTTTATATATTACTTTAATAACTACTACCTGTATGATTACACCAGATCCAATTCTCCAAGTTCAAAAGAAATTAAGAAAACCTGATGAAATTATAGTTTGTATATATAAAAATTATTTTATAAATATTTTAAGCTTCCAGTTTCTGCAAAATAATTAAAATATACAGTAACTGGTCTCTTAAAGGTCCTGAACTTAATGTATTAAATACTTATAAAAAATGTTATTGGTGCCTTTTAAAATGCATTGAGAGTGTTGGCTAGCTGTTTTAGCTTTACCACACTTTTACTGTATATTTTCTAAAAAAAAATCACTTAAAATTGAGTACAATAGAATTCCTCTTTGTGTTCTTAGGGCAAAAAACTGCTAAAGCGTTTTCCAATACAGAAATTATAACCTTAGCTGTTAAAAGTAAAAGGAACCTCTGAAATCAGATTTTAATACCTTTTTAGTTTGATCCTGTTTCTAAATACTATTACCAGATTATGCAGGTAAAAATATAAAGTAGAATGAGATTTTAGCTATGAATTCAATATTGCTATTTGTTTTCATATTTCTTTTCTTTGTCTTTAAGGATGAATAAGATTTGTGTCACACAGGCTTTATTACTGGAATTTGGTGTCAATAAAATGCAGTATTGCTTTTAGTTTTTTATCCCCAATCTAGTGTTATTCTAGTCTATCTTCTAATCTGAGAATGCTTTATAAAATAACATTGAAAAGAAAAAAAGTAATTAATTTTCCTTTAACAAAATAAAACAGAGCAGTCATATCACATTGCTGTTCTCCAAAGCATAATCTCAAATGGTTTCCTACCAGGGTTGTATATTACCTGCTGTGGATGTGTTAGAATATGACAGCTTTTTAAACAGTGAGCTGATTTTATAAAACAAATGTCCTATGACCAAGAAGCTGTGATATGCTAGTGTTTCTTTTTATCCTTTGTGTATTGCTAGGCCAAATAATGACACCTGGAATATTTTTACATTTATTCTAGTAACTTAAAATTTTGGAATTTCCACAAGACTTTTTTAATGTAACGTCCTCTGTTCAGCTTTTTAGTTTGATCTTGCTGTACTGTAAGTTTGTGAATGTCTTTCACATGCACGCCTAGAAATAAGTTCATAATTCTGTTGCTGTACTTATTCCCCCATAACATTGCATTTGTACATTTTCTGTAAAAGGAAAAACATTGTGAATTACCCCATACAGAGAATGGTACAAGAATAATGTCATTTTCTACAATGTCATTTTTATTGTGAATAAAAATAGAAAATGTAGAGGCCCTCTACTAAGCTACATACAGTACCCTACATAACTTCATTTAGGTACTGATAACTCAATTAACAGTAAGTTGGGCCCTTGTATTACCTCAAGTGACACATGTAAGAAATGCTTCTAAGAACAGGTAGAGGCCACTGAATCCCCTACTATGCACTTATCAGGATTTTGCTTAATTTAATTTGTTGGAAATTGATTTTTTAATCCAATATACTGTAACCAGAAAAGGAATCTAGGCCTTGTTTTCTGTTGTTGTTTGACTCTTATTTTTTTAGTGGTTCAAGTTCTGAAACTGATGAGTTTGGGTTTTGTTTTTGTTTTGTTTTGTTTGTTTGTTTTTGTCTATCAAGCACTCTCAGATTTTGAACCTTTTTCTTCCTCGTTTTTTGTGTAAGTAAACTCTTCGTTACTTTTACTTCCAACTGTGTGCACTCCCTCCACTTTTTCCTCACCCATCTTTTTATCTGCCTTCCCCCAATATCTGTGGAAGTCTGCTGCTCTCCTGCTACTACTGCTTTTGAAGATTAGGTCAACTCTTAACTTCCAATTCATTGGTTTCTTTAAGTCTTACTTTTTGTTCATTATTTTTGTTGGCTGAATAATCTGCCTGCCCATTTTTGTACTTAAGTAAAGTGTTATATTAAAAGAAATGTGATTGGATTAAAAATGGTACACTGTATAAACTTTATGTTAATTTAACTTTCAAATATTAGGTAACTAAAATGACTCCAGAGATTATGTGACCAGATTATCTACTTGCTTTTTTCTTTTGGGTTAGATTTTTATATTCTTACTTGGCTTTTCTTGAAAATAGAAATGATGGCAGACTGACTAGACAGTTCTTTAGAAATGTATTAAAAATGTAAAGCAAAGAGTCTTAACTTTCTCTCTCTTAGGAGAAAAGTGCTTTACCATTACTATACCTATATTCCAGGGACAGCCAGGGTATCCAGGCCTCATAATTGCTCTTAATAGTTGGACCTTTTAGACCATGTGTTATTTACAACCCCAGAATGATTACTTCTGTTCTTTAGTTAAAAAGATACTCTTCTTTCTGTACAAGTGCAATACCCCCCTTGAAGTCTTAAAAACTATAGTGATTTTATTTTTACTTTCTTGACCTATTTCTTTAGCTG
Organism: Dipodomys ordii; assembly: GCF_000151885.1. Taxonomy (NCBI): domain Eukaryota; kingdom Metazoa; phylum Chordata; class Mammalia; order Rodentia; family Heteromyidae; genus Dipodomys; species Dipodomys ordii. The sequence goes on along the minus strand of NW_012267217.1, from coordinate 47,746,353 downwards.
ATGTCAAAAAGAAACTCTTGAAAATTATGGTGTGTCAAAGGACACAGACACAAAGAGAAAAACACACCACAATCAAAAGATTAGAGCATGTAGCAACTACTGCTCTGCTTTTATGGAATCTTTACTTAGGCTAAATTTTGAATGAATCTACTGATCCTTTCTGAGAAATGTGTCCTAAAGTTGGAATTCTTAGAGACTGTATTTCTTTCCTTAGACTCTTGCCTCATGCTTGAAGTTAAGAAACTAATATTTAATATTTTATTTCATTTCTCTATGTATGAAAATAAACTTTAATATTAAAGCACTTAGGTCAATTTTAAACTGGTATCAACCTATTGGAGTAACACATTTTTAAAAAAATATTTGGAACAGCCCTGTTTTCTTACAAAATTTAAGGAGTATTTTTCGTATCATGCATATTTATATATATATAGTGCTCTGGTTTTTCTTTTTTTATATACCTGTGTTCCTGCTGTAATGTAAATACATGTTTTGTTATAAAAAATAATGTTGACATTTTGTTTGAAGGCATTTACTGCATTTGTACAGTATGTGTCTTGGGTACTTAATTCTTTTTTTCTTTAATAATACCAAAGGTAATTAGACTATTTTAAAGACTAATTGCTTGACAGTTTCTAGGATATTTTGTGTTTTAGAAGCAAAAAAGGAAAACAAAAAAAAAAGGTCAAACCAGTAAACCTCATTTTTTTCAAACTAATAATTTGGGGAAATAAAAAACTATTGTTTAAAAAAGAAAATATATATAAATATATGTAAAATTAAAATACCAGACCTTGTATGTCAGGTTTGCTCAGTGTAATGTAATTTTTTTAAGGCTCAAATAGCATACCTCAGAAAATGGGGTGAACTATGGAAATACTGCAACAGTCTATGCAGCTGTGTAACAAGTCACTGCTGTCTACTGATCTGGAGACCTCCGCTATACAGTTTTATCACTGCAGACTAAAATGTGGGACTTGTATCTTCTTTGTTTTTAATGCACACTCACACATGCCCTGTGCATGTCTGTGGGTATTGTGTATAAGTGTATGAGTGTTGTATATGCATGTGTGAGTGTGTGTCTGTATGTGTGTACAACTAAAAGAAGCTGCAGAAACTTTGTAATACTTTGTGAAAAGGATTATATTATAAAGGTTTGTACTGTCTGAGTGCACAGCTACTGGAATAAATTTAGGGAATCTCAGGAACAAGCATATAATTTGTCCAAGATTTATTTCTTCTCAGAAGTGTAAGTGCAGTTTTTAATTCTGTATATTATTTAATATTTTACCAATAAAATAAACTTCTGACAGAAAATGTTTGCTATAAAAAAAAAAGCTTTCTGGTGAAAATTCTGTACACAAACACATCTTCCAAACACAGGAGACTAGACAGTTGAATATTACCAGGCTTAGCATCATGGCCATGGTAGGTATCACATTTTTCTTACCCGGCGATTTGATGCTTACAGCCTCATCCATACTCATCTTAGTCACAATTCTCCATCATATGGAGTCTTTCAGGGTAGACAAAGGAGTATTCCATGTTTTTTTAAGGATGGCCTTTCAAACAATTTTCATATAACCCTTGTTTTGTCTTTAAAATAAATCAAAGAGGACTCAATGACAGAGCTGAACCCCTTTCTATTGAAGAATGATGTCAGACCTGAGAAAAGAAAACCAGCTTGCTCCAAAGTACACGGTGAATCAGTTAACACAAGTGGCCTAAGAAATAGTCAATAGTCACACTAGAAATAATTTCTTAAAACTCAGATCAGGAAACACGTAAGTCACAAAGATTGAGTTTCATTGGCTTAAGTTTGGTTTTCAATTCTGAGTCATGATGTAAGTTCAAACTGCTCGTTTCTCAGATTATGAAAGTAATTTTTGCTATGCAAGATCTGTTCTATTACAAATATTTGATTGAAAGTCTAGTACACATTTGAGATTGTTATTAAAGAGTTTTTCATCAAATCATATTTACAGAATTTATGGATATATTCTCAAATTTCCAAATGTCACACAGAATAAAAATTCCTACAAATTCAAATGAAATTTGGGCATCCAAAGAGGGAAACAGGAAAGCAAAAAGAGGATGAATTTACCAACCACGTTGCTCTCTAGTGAGGGTCCCCTCACAATCAGTAAGAAATATGAGATTATAGTTAACAGTATGAACAAATGCTAATTTAAACAGTTCTTGTTGTTCAAACTTTGGTACCAGTAAAGAAAGAAACAAAAAAGATTTTCTTGAAAAAGATGCTATTTGCTCCTGAGTTCCATAATAATAGTCAGAAATGAAATACTGAATTCTTGATAACAACTGTTAAAACTTGGTGTTTATCATTGTGTTCAATCCAAAAGACTTGAGATGTGAATTACATGCTAGAGGAATTTCATTTAGCATCTTAGCAACGGTAGTGCCTATTAGAAAAACCCTTGTTATTAGTGGGGTGCCGGTGGCTCATGCCTGTAATCCTATCTACTCAAGAGGCGAGATCTGAGGATCACGGTTCAAAGCCATCCCGGGAAGGAAAGTCCATGAGACCCTTATCTCCAGTTAACCACCAGAAAACTGGAAGTGGCACTGTGGCTCAAGTGGTAGAACGCTCGCCTTGAGCTGAAGCAGAGTTCAAGCCCCATGACCAACAACAACAACAAAAATAATAAAGAAAGAAAAACCCTTTTTATTAAGGGGTCCTAATTCCAACAAAATACCTATTTTTTTCCTTACTCCTTTCTCTCTCCTTCCCTTCCTCCCTCCCTTCCTCCCTCCCTTCCTCCCTCCCTTCCTCCCTCCCTCCTTCCCTTCCTTCCTACTTTCTTTCCTTCCTTCCTTCCTACTTTCCTTCCTTCCTTCCTTCCTACTTTCTTTCCTTCCTTCCTTCCTACTTTCCTTCCTTCTTTTCTTCCTTCCTTCATTCTTTCCTTCCTTCCTTTTCTTCCTTCTTACCTTCCTTCCTTCCTTCCTTTTCCTCTTCTTTCCTCTCCCCTTTCTCCGTTGAACCAACAAGAATAACAACTGGGAGTTTGAATTGGTCCTGTTTAGGGACTATGTTTTGGTGGTGGTGGTGGTGATTTGGTTTTGTTTTTCCTATTTCAAACAGTGCATAAGGTAGGTGCTTTCATGAACTACCAAGGAGGAAAAAATGAGAGAAACTGACCAAATATAGTTGAAAGTAATTATATATCCACAATCCCATGGAAGATTGGACAAATGATAAAAGTAGGGAGAAATCCAAAGATCTCAATCTGAGAAAATTATGTTGGCCTTTTTCTTATTATTTATCCTTTCTTGCTCTATAATTCTAGACTGTCTCAGTTCACACCTACTTCTAATTTGATTATCAGACAAAAGGCATGTCCCTCAAATAGCAAAAACAGATACTGCCTCAATACAGGTGCTGACTTGTTTATCCTGAAAACCCTTATAAGAGCTGTATGGACATGACCTTCAAACCAACTGGAATATCTTGTAAAGAAGTTGGATTTTTTTTTTAAGAACTCCAGGAAGAAGCAAAGGTAAAAGGAAATAAGGTAAGGTCTTTGGGTTGGGCTCTACGTAGGTAAGCCTATGACTAAAAGGGAGGAGTCACTTTGTGTTTACTTTAACTTGACAAATGGATTTGGGATCAGAATCAGCTATCTCGACCTGGAATGCTTTGTGAAATCTCTCAGTTTGGAAGTAGAATTAACTAGGAAGGAATGGCCACAGAATGTATAGTAACCCAAGTATTGAGTCTGCTTTAGAGACATTGAAGATTAAAGGAATCAGATCAATAAGGTTTTGTAAGTTATAAAGGAGTCTCTTATATTCTCATTAAAAAGCAAGGCTAAAATAACTCAGAGGATTTGGCTAGTGTAGTAATACTGGGCACACCAACCCAGGGAAGGGAATGAGTAGTTGTCTTCTCTTTCCTATTTTTCCTTCTTCCATGAGTTTTCTTCATGTCTGTAATTCCTCTCTATTTCCTTTCAGTTCTTTTCCCTGTCCTCCTCATCCTTATTTCTCTTCATTAGTCTTTCCCTAGATAACCTGTTCTATTTCACTCTTTGCTGCCACTTCACAACCTCTCAATTCTACTTACATACTTTAAACAAACTTTTTATTCTGAACAATTTGATGTAGCCAGAAAAATCATTATGAATTTTAACTCCTTATGAGCATTTGCCAAATATCAGCAATTGTTACTAGCTTTGCCTAATTCCTACAATATCACAGAAACCAGTGGTTATTAGATACTTTTTATTAGCAAGGAAACAGGCTCAGATTGGTCATAATTTTGTTCATAAACATTTGAGGTGAAAAGACTAAAGTTGGGCTCTAATTTCATATATACTTGGTCTAGTATTTTATTTTCTACCCAGTTTATTCAGTATCTGATTGATAAAAACCCACCAATAAGGTGAGAGAGAGCAATTAGGACAAAGTACTGAATATCAAGATATAATTCAGAAGATACCTTTTAATGTTTTGCTGATTCTAATTTTTCAACAGAGTGATTCCAAACAAAACCATTGGTTATGATCAGAGATGTTGAGAAGCACAGTATTAAGTAACATAAATAACCTGAAATTAAAACTTTGCTACAGAAAAACTTTTAATGGACAAAAAGTAATATCCTAAGTAGGCCTTTATATTTAACTGAAATTAGTTTGTGGGGGGGAGGGTGCAGGGGGGAGTCATTGTTTACTAAATTTTCTTCCGTGTTGGAATTCTTTCCTCTTTCCTATATCACACTATATTCATCTCCTTAACTCATTTTCTACTTTAACTGTAAAAATTAATTTTCAGTGTTTGTATCTGACTCCTTTAATCCTCTTCATTTTCTAAATTCTGATCTGGCTTCATTGTAAAAATGGCACATGGCTCTAGCCATGGTAGCCAATAGTTCTCTCATGGTTGGCATTTTGTTATACTTTTCAAAGTTAATGTGTGAGCAGCCTAGTTATTGTGCTTGTTCCTCAAAATCTGTGGGCAAATTTATCTCTTTAATCTTAATGTTACAGTATAAAGCAATATCGTGATTCACTCACAATCCCAGTTTTATCCATTGTGAAGTAAGTGATATATTTATGGTAAATTTTAGTCTCATTTTGCCTACACTTAGGAATGAGAAACCTACAACTACTTGGAATTTCTTGGTTCTGCTGTGAAATTTTCCCAAGTCTTCAGGGGTGATTTCTATACTTAGGCCTACAGTCATGTTCTTCTAGCTATAGCTCTACAATATATGTAAGTAACCTAATTTTTGGCCTTCAACTAGTTTCTTCTTTTTGTCTCCACCCTACCTCACCTACCTTCTCTGTTTGTATTTGTTTACTTATTTATTTATATCAGATTGTAACATACATATTACTATCATTTGATAACACTCAACGGGAAGTGGAAAAAAACTGGGACAGCAAATGACTCATGGTTTTCCATATTCTAAGCCAAATTCCTTTTGCATTATCCTAACCAATGTTAGTTTGGCTATATCATAACATGGATATATTTTCTAAACTACAAGTATCAGCTCAGATTCTCTCCTACTTCCTTGATTCATATTTTGAAGATTCTGATTATAACTACAAATGTGATCTCTTGATCCTATAAAAAAACAAGAAAAAAATCTACTTCATAGAAAAATAAGAAAATATTTCCTGTTCTTTGAATACAAGTCATCTTTCGTACATCTCTATGATAGAAAGTGGGTTATTGCCCAATTCTTCATTGTGTTTTTCTATTAGTTTAGCTGAAACTCTAAAATATGCACACCATAGCATCAATTTAAACTTTATTATTCTGGAAAATAATGTCTCCCTTAATTATAAAAATGTATTTTTGACTTTTAAAAACGTATCAAACAGCAATCATATTCAGTATAATATCTCTCAGCATTGATAAATGCTTAGTCGTGATGACAAATTTCTCTTAGAGAAATTTACCCTGGTTTGTAATTTCAGATGTATACAAAACCTATCGATAAAGAGATTGATAGAAAGAAGGACTTTGGGGGCCAGTAGAAAATTACCAATGTATCTTCTTAATAATATGGATTATTTTAAGATGGTTTATTTTACCTTTTGAAAATGTCCAGTTTATTATAAATTTGTTAGGTACTCTAAGCTTGGGTTAGTTATATTCCTAAATATTATTCATTTAAAAAATGACACATTATCCCAGTTGTTTTTTAAGCATTTCAGAACTCCCATAAATGAATAAGGTAATAATGAATTCATGTCTTCCTTTCGAAAATCATGTGGTTCATATCAACATCACTATGGCTTTCTAGCCCTAGTTCCAAAGTATGTATGCCAAAATAGAGTTATTAGTCAGTACAGAGAAGTATATAAGAAGCTTCAGGCAATCCTTGTATCCCATAATATCTTAGTACCTTCAGCATCATGCATCAGCAATGGCAGTCCATCAGTTTGTTACTGAATAGTCACTACCACCTTTTCATGCACTAACACAGGGTGGAGGCACAGCTACTATAATTTATTTACTTCTCATTACATTCTAAATATGTAGACTGGTTTCTTTTTATATGCTGTGTGTTCTTTAGTCCTGAAGGCTGGAAATATGAATTATAAATAGCCCTTGTATTTCTCAGAAGCAAAGCCTTTAGATGTTTTTTTTCTTATTTTTAATTAAGATTTATTTTAATTCTTTCAGACACATGTAAATGACAAATAGAATAGTTTCAGAGGATTGATTCAGTACTTTTTTTGCTCATCTAAAATTGTTCCAGTCTAGGAGATCTGAATTCATCCCATTTGGCCAGAGTATTATGGCAGAACTCCATAATAAAACTTATTTGTAGAAACAAGGACAGCTACATCATTGGCTGTCTGTATGACAGTAAGAATGAATGATATATCCCACCTCGTTTATCATATGTACAAAGCAGGCTTGGGTTATATGTAGCAACACCTAACTCATGACACAGCAAGGTCTTTTGATATTTTCCTATGCTTAATGCAATGCCATCATGGGTCTAAGTGTGAAAAACAGCCTTGATCATTTGATTGATTGATATTAAATATGGAGTATCTTGAAATTATAAACTCAAATTTAAACTGAATTAAAGGTAAGGGAATAAAATGTTTTGATTTTGTTTTGTTTTGTTTTTAATGTAAGATTTTTGCTTTTGGTCTTTTGAGAACCCTGAGCAATATATTTGGTAAATTATTATAATGGACTAAAAATGAGGAGGCAACGACACTTTAAATTTTAATTCTAGGATTCTGATCCTGTTTTTTTTAAACAAATATTTTTTTGTTGGTCATAGGTCTTGACCTCTGAACCTGGGCATAGTCCCTCAGCTCTTCAGGTCAAGGCCAGTACTCTACCATTTGAGCTACAGCACCACTTCCAGTTTTCTGGTGGTTAATTGGAAATAAGTGTCTCAAAGACTTTCCTGCCCTGGCTGACTTTCAACCTCAGTCCTCAAATCTTAGCCTTGAGTAGATAGAATTACAGGCATGAGCCACTGGCCCCTGGCTTGACCCTGTTTATTTAACCGGAAACTTAGAATAAGATCTCTGTGTGTCCTTAGAAAAATTGAAATAAATGGCCAAAGCATTAGCATGTAGGATGAGAATTTAAGAAAATAGAATGTACCAGATATGTTAGTAAATGCCTGTAATTCATAGCTACTAGGGAGGCAGAGGCAGGAAGGAGATTGAGGCCAGCTTGGGTCTCAAAAACAAAGTACAAACAGATGATCTGGGGCTAAGCTCCAGTAGTAGAGTACTTACCTAGGATTCAAACCCCAGTACTGGGGTTGGGAGGAAGGAACAGAATATTCTTAACAATAAGGTTTGACTCCATTTGGAAAGTTGAAAAGTTCATACACTCTCTTTTCTGTAGAATCTCTTCCTTTCTGCATGATTGGTATCTAATCTAGTATCCACTGAGAAAATCTAAAATTTAAAGGATTACAGTGGCTACTGTGCCAGCCATTTGGCTAAGTACTGCATGCTGTTCCTTAAGTATATCCATATATCACTCTAGGTGCTACGGACATAATATTGAATACAGTGTGATGGTTGTTTTCAAAGAAATTGAATCTTACATTGAGGAAGCTCACAAATAAATAATAATAAAACAAGGTAGCCATTACTATAAATACAGAAATATTATACTACAAAAGCTAATGAATGTGTAACCTCATTTTTCATTGGAATAAAAAATACATCTTGATAAATGTGACATCTAGGTTGAATCCCAAAGATAAATTAGAGTTTGTGAGGCAAGGAAGAGAAAGTTGAAAGACAAAAATGGAAAACAGAAAAAAAAATGGCAAATTTCTGAAGGAAAGAAAGACATAGGGACAGGGCAAAGGAGGATCAGAGACAAACACAGAAACCGAGGGACAATAAAAACATGGAGTGTGATCTTAGGGATTTAAGAACTTGAGTTTATAACAGGGAAAACAAGGGGCAAGAAAGACTTCATTTGGGAGTGACATAATTCGATTTCCAAAATTACTTGAGCTTCCAAATGAGATCAGATCAGAAGGGGTTGCCAGATTGGAAGTCAAAGCTGCTGCAATAAGTCCTGGGAAAGATAATGATGATTTCTTCTATGGGAGTGGTATGGAAATGGAGAGTCATGGTTAGATTGTGAAGATATTTACGAGGGAGAATGTGCCAGACTGGTTTGTGCTGGGTTGAATGTAGAAAGTTGAGAGAATGGGGTTAGTTGAGGATAATACTCTAATTTCTGACTGGTAAGTGTAGAGATATTGTAGTGCTAACACAAGGGAGAAACTGACCTAAAGGGAACAAAAGCAATGAACTCGTTGAACATGTTGAGTGTGAAATGCTGGTTTGACATCCAAATAAGAGATAGGTAGCAACAGATACTGGGTTATTATCAGCAAAGAGATCAGCACTGGAGTGGTGTTTCTGTATCAATTTGTGCGTGATACAGTAATTAAAGTCACAGATTTGATGAAGCTAGGGAGAGAATGCAGTAAAGAATGAACCCATGGCTCTTAAAGTAGGAGGAGAGTTCTATCAAAAAAATGTATGACAATTGAAAGGAAAATGTGGAGCAGAGATAGCCAAGGGACCAATCAGAGGTGCAAATTACATGAGGGATCCTAGTGGGAAAGGGCCCCATGGAGAGGAGGGTGTTGAAAAAAGTTAAGTCAAAATCATGTTGCTTGATTATCTGTTCCTTGAAGACAAACACAGAGTAGAGCCATAGAGCCCAAAGCTCCACAACTACAGAGCACAGCTTGATTCAGACAAACAATCCTCCCCAGGGGAAAGTCTAATAATATGCATTCCTTTTCTCCAGATTATTTCAGCAGTATCTTGTTTTTCTTTGTTTTAATAGTCGGTGAGTACTTAGCACTGTTCTCTTTGGGAGTGTAGCATACTTAAGAAGGTGTATGTGTGTACTTGCTTATTTGAATTTGCCATACATGATCATCATCTAAGCTGGTATTAGAGATCATCTCAGTACAATGATGGAAACCAAGGCCCTTATCATGAGGCTTCTGGTGAATTTACCAGCCCCTCCCTCTTTTTTACATGCCTAGTGACTTGAAGCTTCATCAGAGTCAAATGGTGCTCAAGGTCAAAGTCACTCTAAAAAGGATAGTATACCACTATAGAGGATGTTATATTTCCAACAACTTTTTAGACAGTATTTTCCTTGCATAGGCTTCTCTGTGACTACTTTTGTTTTTTGGCCAGTCCTGGGTCTTGAACCCAGGGCCTGGGCTATCCCTGAGCCTCACTGTGCTCAAGGCTGGCACTCTACCACTTGAGCCACAGCACCACTTCCATCTTTTTCTGTGTATGTGTAACTAAGGAATTGAACCCAGGGTTTCATGCATGCTAGGCAAGCAGTCTACCACTAAGCCACGTTCCTAATACTGTAACAACTTTTTAACTACAATCAAAGAATGACCTTTTAATAACTTGAATGCTTTATTAAGAAAAAATTAAGTCCTCCTACTTACTCAATTTTCAGTTAACCATATATATTTAATTAACTGTGCACATAAGTATATAATTTTTAAGTAAATCTTCACTATCATTTTCACATCCTACACAAAATGTACATCTTGTAAATACAATATAATCTTTTATTATCTAACTAAGTATATTGACAAATCATTTAAAAGTAAATGATATTTCCCAGTATCTCCAAACAAATCTCTATAATCTTCAAAATGAGCATATCCTCTATCACCTGTAATAAAAGATTTCAAAATATTTAAAATATTTATAGAAGACAATTCATATAACAAAAAAAATTCATTATGGGGAACATTTCTTATGTTAAATATTAGAATGAGGCTTCTAAGTAAAATTTACTCATTGGCTGGTAATAATCATTATCTCTAGATATGTAATGTGCTCCACAAATTTTTAGAAGTTAGATTAAAAATGTCAAAAATAAGCTAAAATAGTATGAATTATCATTTCAACATGTAAGTATAGAAAAATTTACTGGTGAGATAGTTTGCCATCTTTCTTTTTCATGTAGTGGAGGGTCTTAGAAATATATCCTGTATTTTATATTGATAGTGTAACTCATTTGGGGCAATATTTCAACAGTTTCATAGCATATCTATAATCTACCCTAATAATAAGACTCAAATATAAAAATACTTCTGTGTTATAGCAGTCAAAGCTACACCTACCAAGTCCTTATCTATGTGGCAATCCTTATGCTTATGCTTATTTCAGTTTCAAATCAACCTAGATGCCATTGTCAATCCTACATTCTACATGGAGTAGCAAGAGACTTGAAGGAATTTTGTGGCTTGCCTAAAGCTACAGTCTTAACAAATAATAGACCAGAAATAGAAACAGAAAGCTACACAATTATATTGAAATAGGGTTAGCAATTATTTCTTTGATTTTGTATGACTTTGCATTTATAATTTTCAGTAAAGGTAACCAATTGCACTGTAGGGGAAACCACATTTTTAGGAAAGTGATTGACATGATTTGAAAGTTGGAAAATTAAAACTCTTCTTACTTGGGTATAATAAGAGAATTTATAGAAAAAAAAAGAAAGAAGAAAAAGAAGGAAGATGAGGGAGAGAGTGAGGAAGGGAGGAAGGAAGCAAGCACACACATAAGCTAAAAAGCAAGTAAAGAAAGACTGGGAAGAATGAGGGAAGAAAAAGAGTAAAAAAGGAAGAAAAGAAAGGAGGAAGAAAGAAAGAAGGAAGGAAAATTAAAATATATTACAATTTAATTATGTTGAAGAAAGTAGCCTCAGACTTTATATCTTTACCAGATAAAACTGAAAAAACACAAAAACCAAAACTGAGTAGTGATAGGAAGAACAGTATACCCTAAATGTCTTTTAATGACGTGATATGAAAGAGAATAACTTGCTATGAAACACAAAATGTTGTTGAATCTCTGATTTGGATACAATAAAAGAAGATTGGAAATTTAGGAAATTCACCAATAAAAATATGATATACTTCTAGTGATTTAGTGGAATTCTGTACTGAGCACTCTACCACGACAATTTCCTTCTTTCCTTCCCTCACACACCAATATTTTCCCAATTTTTATCTACCTCCATTTGCTAATCTCATCATTTTTGCAGCCTGCAGCTTAGATCTCTTTTTCTAAACTCCAAGTGGCAATTTTTTTTCTCATTCACAATTTTATCTAGCTCTAATCAAATCCCAGAAGTTTCCCAAAACAATATAGGAAACATAGTATCCTCTGTGGAGAAGGAAAATGACATGGATAATTTATACAAATGTTTTCATTCAATGGATTAAGTAATGCATAGGTAAGTCTATAACTTGGGTCTGGTTAATTTTCCAGCCTCTTTTCCACCTGAACCTCCACAAAACGGCTTCCATATTACTCAAGTTTGCATCTTTTCTCTTAAGCATTCCCCCATTGTTTCTCTTGTGTTACTCTTTACTTGTGAGTCTGAAAATAAAACTTCAAGCAGCTGGCAAGTAAAAGAATTGATAAGGACCAAGGAAGTACTTTATTTCCATTCCTGGAAGAGGTCTTCCCTAATTAGCTGATTGAAGGAGATACTGTTTATGAAGTTACAGTATTTAATCTTTCTCACCTCAGTTTTCTCATCATCCAAAGTAATGTTATTTTTAAGGCAGAGTTGTTTGTTTTTCAATTCACATAAAGTTTAATCAATCAAGTTACTGAAAATATCAGACTTTTTGAGACTAGTGTATGGCAGTGAGAATTTAACTTCTGTTGCAAATAATACAGTATTGGGTGTTTTCATTATTGTCCAGCTGTGCTGCAGAAAGAGCAATTGCATTAAACTGTAGTTCATCAGAATCATGCTCCATAAACTTCTCGCAAACTTCTGTCATCCTCTAATAACATTTCATCACTAATTTTCCCATGGTCAATTGGAAATGGTTTCTGCCCATGTAATTCATAGAGATGTCTGTCTACATGAACTAATGCAATTAAAAAGGAGTCTACTTTCTCATCTAGGCTTGGTGCCTTTGACCTCATGGGCACCAGTCTCACGAGTAACTAGAATAGCATCATAGTTCTCCAGGTACCTGGCTTGTTCTTCAGGGCTCATAGACACAGACTCCTCCAGGAACTGTTTCAACATTGATAAAGATTCAAAGTTCATCTTGTCTTTGTTGTTCAAAATTGTTCCACAGTCATTGCTGATAGTTTGCTTCTGTCCCTGAGATTTTACTCTTTCTTCCTCACCTGTTCTGAATACCCCATACTTTTCTGTAGTAGGGAGGAGCAGTAACACTGCACACACTGGTCTTGGTACCATGCTAAGAAGTTCAAAATCCATCCCATAAACATTGACAAATTGCCAGTTAGGATGTAGACCTTTGAGAAGCTGGTTAGTGACCTCAGGATTGGCCTCCAGGGGCAGCCAGTGCTGACCCTCCATTGTTGCTCCACCCAGCCCCTCCCCACCTCTGGCAGAGTTGTTGTATATATTTGTTTTATGTTAAACTTTTAATCAGCACTTATTTTAGCATACATAGTTATACTTTATTCCTAAGCACAAAGTGGCAGTATTCATTTTTATCAATTAATTTGAGAAGCAAAAAGAATGCCCTTTATATATTAAATATAATATATAAAGTAAAATGTTTCTTTTCTTCAAGTGATACATATTAACCTAAAGGAAAATAAGCAAAATCAAGTGTTAATATTGAGAACATTTTAATGATAGGAGAAAGTACAGAACACACTAAAGGTAGAAAAGCAGAATTATTTGTAGCATGAGAAAATTATCCAGAAAAATCAAGTTCTTCTAAGAGCTTAATAATACTTAAGAGTTACCCTAGATATTTCATTCCTAAGATATGCATATTTCCTTGTCTTCACAGTTCCTACAGTCAATGTGGAAGAGAGGAAACTATGTTTGCAGAAATGCTCTTAACAGAACTCCATTTAACTGACTTGATATAGTAACCAATGCTGTCAATTTGTTTTGCAACAACCTGATTAATATTCAGGACTCAGTGAAAGCTCATAACCAGTAGGCTACACTCCAGTAAGCCTACAGACTCCTTTCATTGATTCAGCTGCATGCCTGCCAAGAATTACTTGTGTTTATTTTCAAACTATTTATGCCAGTTGACTTATTATTGTAACCATGTAACATGATTAAACA
>NW_012267217.1:47707066-47728447 GCF_000151885.1 Dipodomys ordii | reverse complement strand
GTTCTTGTGCCAGTACCAAGCTGTTTTGATTACTATGGCTTTGTAGTAGAGTTTGAAATTTGGTATTGATATTCCTCCAGCACTGTTCTTTCTGTTAAGGATCATTTTTGCTACTTGGGGCCTTTTATTGTTCCATATGAAGTTTTGGATTGCCTCTTCTATTTCCTTGAAGAATGAGGTTGGAATTTTGATAGGTATCGCATTGAATTTGTAGATAGCCTTGGGAAGTATTGCCATTTTCACGATGGTAATCTTTCCAATCCAGGAGCATGGGAGGTTTTCCCACTTTCTAATTTTTGTTTTGATTTCTTTTTTCAGGTTTTTAAAGTTTTCATCATAGAGGTCCTTCACTTCTTTGGTTAAGTTAATTCCTAGGTATTTTATTTTTTGTGGGGCTAATTCGAATGGAGTTGCTTTCCTGATTTCAGCCGTGTTTTTCTCATTGTTGGCATACAGAAAAGCCATTGATTTTTGAGGGTTAATTTTATATCCTGCTACTTTGCCAAAGTTTTGAATCAGCTTGAGTAATAAGAACAAAAGAAGTCCTTTGATAGAGCAATTGCTTTTGCATTTATATGACCAGCCATTTCATTCTAGGTCATTCTTTTTGTTCTGGTCTTGTGGCTTAAACTCAGAGTCTGGGCACTTTTTTGGAGCTAATGCTCTACCACTTGAGCCCTCACTCTTCTTCTGGCTTTTTGTTGGTAGAGATAAGAACCTCATGGACTCTTCTGTTCAGGCTGGTTTTGAACCAAGATCTTCGGATCACAGCATCCTAAGTAGCTAGGATTACAGGTGTGAGCCACCAATACCTGCTTTCAGGGTCATTTTCTAAGAAAGCAATAACTCTGGACTTTCATGGCAGTATTGTTAATGACAGAATTAATTAAAAGCACTCACCCTAGAGCCTCACAGTCTGAATAGAAATCTTGACTCTGTTGCTTTCTACCTCTGTAAATCTGAGCAAGTTGCTTAACATTTCTTCTACTACATTTTTTATTTGAATCAGTAAAATATTACATTATTAATAAAGTTGATGGGTTAGTTTTTACAAAAATTACATGGGTAAGTACTATAAAATGTTTATAATATTTTATGTCCATCAGATACTGAAGTAAACTGAGTGTTGGCTAAATTAATACAGATGAAGATCATCAAAATAAGCAGTGATACAATTGTTTTAAAGGAACATATTGCCAGGAACTGATGGCTCACACCTATAACCCTAGCTACTCAGGAGGCTGAAATCTGAGCATTGTGGTTGGCAGCCAGCCCAGGCAGAGGAGGCCATGAAATTCTTATCTTCAAGTAACTACTTTGAGCATCAGAGTGCTAGTCTTGAGCAAAAGCAGCTCAGGAATAGTGCCCAGGCCCAGAGTTCAAGACCCAGGACTGGGAAACAAAAGAACTCATTGATGTATTATGATGCCACAAAACTAGGAAATATTATACAGTTCACTATTCAACAAGATGGAAAAGTATTAATAGTTTAAATTAGAAAAAAAAGTACAAACCATAATAAACATAGTAAGTAAAACAGGTAAGTAAAACAATGTGCCTATAAATACTGAATATGCATGACAGTATTTAGAAAGGTATTTTCCAAAACCTAACTGGGTTGGATTATGCACTTATATCATTTTTTTCCTTTTCACATATTTATAAATTATATATTATAGTTATATATGTCTATATATCACTATAGACATATATAATTATGCACATGTATAATTATATGTATGTATATACACATTTAAATCAATAGCCCAAGCTAGTTCCTTAAAATTTTAGACTGAAATAATGAGCCTGCTAAGGCCACCAAACTTTCTAGATTTTTTTTAAACTCTCCTCAGAGGATAAAAACACAGTTGTGTTGTCTAAATAGACAAGTCTAGCCATTTTCAAAGTTCAAGAGCACAAAAGAAGGAATTATAGCTACATTAGTGGTTTGCCACAACTCCATAACTAAGACCCTGACTTCCCTGCCCTCTTTCTTCAGCCTGTCACCCCTCCTCTCTATCCTAGTCTATAGACAAACAAGCTCTCCAATCTAATTCTTATCAAGATGGAAGCAAGGCCAGACCTGCTCGTCTAGATAAAATGCTCTGGGCTTCTAACTGCCAGCCTGCTTATCTTTCATCTTGCAGTGTTAACCATAACCTCTTTCCTGACCTGCTCTACTTCTTGTTTTCAATGAGCAGAAAGGACTGGAGGAAAAAAGACTGTCAAATGGACAAGTTCACTCTCATGTCCCTCTATGTTCCTTTTAAAGTCCGATCAATCCTCTTCACGTTCATACACACACAAAAATCTTTCTAAAATGATCAGAAATTTCATTGTATGCACGACAGATAATTGACACATTTCGAATTCTTTTCCATTTTTTCCTCTCCATATAACTCTGTATAGCTTTTCATAAATATTTTCAACTTTTCGTGTTGATTCCCCCCCCCCAGAGACAGTATGTTAGGTTTTCTGAGGGAAAAAAAAATATGTAGGTTTCCTAATATTATTCTCCTCATCCCTGCCATTTGTCTACCTTGATCCTAATAAGGTAAATCATTTTCTCATTAGCCTTTTGGTTTGGCTTGCCTGAAATATTGTGTTCTCACACGCAAACAAAGCACCACACTTGAGACTTTTCTCCTGAGCAGTTGAAAGTTAATGCTCAATACATCTTAGGCAGTCAGGTAATATAACTGGTAGGTTGGAGCTAGCTTGTTGTATGAGCTTCACAATCCTTTGACCTTTGCCCTCTATGCATGAAGTAGAAAGCAGAAAGTAAATTACTCTCCTTTTGTTCTCAAGAATCTTGAGAGTGCAATTCTAAATTTTGAAACAACGATTAAATTTGAACACTGTGTGAGATTACACATGACCTAATGTTGTAAACACTGTGTTCTGGTTTATGACACCTTTACCCCACACAAACATATCTACCTGATCCTGATTGTCCCTGATAACGTGGGAGTCTTTCCAAACTAACTGGAGCTCCTTAGAAGAAAAGCATTCTAATAAAACAAAATGTTTGTTTGATTTTTAATTTTTACGCTTTGGCATTTGAAATTTGTACTTAACACAAAGAAAATTATAGATTTCCCGATATGCCTTAGGTAATCCATTTCATTTTCTTAGCTTAAAAAAAGATTGAATCTTGAAATTACACGATTGCTTTTCATTTTTAAGAGATGAAGAATCTAATTGGCCATTGGCAACCAGTTGTTAAACTGTGCAAGTATTATCACCATTGGGGAAATGGTAATACTGAATTGAGTTCATAAATACATATTTTATCTTGCCATATAGAAAGTACTTTCTTTGGTACTAATAGAGATAAAAAGATAAATACCTTCCTTTAAAGAAATAATTTTATTCCAGGATTATAATATATGTAAAGTATATTTTTCTCTTACTGTGGCATTTTCATAGTGCTAATTATTCCATGTTCAGGATACCACATTCTTGAAAACCACAAAACAATCCATTTTTCCCTATACCTATAGATTTTTTTATTATAGAGACAATTGGTTTTCAAATATTATTTTCCTTAGAGGAGACTCATCCTTCTTAGCCAATTTTTTAAACTTTATTTCTAATCTCTGCTGCAAAGTTTCACAAGCAAGTAACTTTTCTTCTCTCCTCCTTCCTCTGCTAATTTAAGATGGAACAGAAAGCCTCCAGCATACCAAGTAAGTGCTGTACTACTGAGCTGTACCCTCAGTCTGTAATTAAGCTTTAAAGCTTGTTTGGTTTATAAGTATGACTTTTCCATGACTTTTAGCTAAGTCTGGTAATTCTATAGGGTCTTTGAGCTTTTTGTACTTTTAGTCAAGTGAGGAAGATCTTTAGTAACTTGTTACTTCTGAATATTATCCTTCAATGGCTTGTGCTCATGAGAGTTTGTCTGTAGTTTTTATAAGACAATGGTCCAACATTTTCCTTTCCTTTAAGAAGCATGGAGAGAGTGTTCATTAGACATTGGGTTTATTTGTTTTTAAACAGATTTAAATAAATAAAATTATCCACTGGCAAATGACTGAAGGTTTTTAAAGTCCCCTGGAAACTCTGATAGTATGATTTAAGTAGAGTAGTAAGTTTGGAATCAAATTATGTGATGGTCTGTAAATATCACATATAAAATTTTTATATAAATGTTTCTTAAAATCTCCCTGTACTATGAAAATACTTTAAATACTAGACTATGATGGTGTTATAGCTCAGTGATAGAGCATTTACCTATAGCTCAAGAAGCTACAAATGAGAGAGAAATAAACCAGCTTGACTAAAGTGAATTATAATGGATGGAGAGAGGTAAAAACTTTGATAGAAAACATTGCAAACTTTGGAGCCAGAGTTTGATGTAAGCATAAATTTACTCTAGTATGATAAACTGGAGAAATGGCTTGGGATGGATAAAAAACTTGGAGAATGAGGTGGTCAGTTGGGATTTCAATCAGCTTTTCAGGTTTGAGAAAATAATCATATGAATTTAGTAATTGTGAGAATTCAATCCCAATCTGTAATTTTCTTCTCAATAGTATCTTCTAAAAGCAAGTTTTAATTTTGATGAAATCTAATTCATTAAAAATTTCTCCTTGGATCACACTGTTAGTGCTGTATCTAAGAAATCTTTATTTAAGTCAAGATTAAAAATGTTCTTTTTAAAAAATTAGTTTTTGTCTCACTTTTAGGAGAAATCATGTATAAGAGATGCTGTGCATAAAAAAGAAAATGGCTAGCATATGACCATTCATTAGATTTAGAGAGGGACATAGTTAAATCAAAACGTTGTTTCAAGGGTGGACAGCAGCAAAGAACACCAGAGGTACAGGCATCCTGAAGCTGAGAGGAAAAGTTGATATGGAATCTTCCAAGGGTTACAGTATGCAGCACTGTTCAGAGATTAAAGAGATAAACTACTGGCCTGATACTCAAGGAAGAGCTGAGGCTAGAAGTTCTGCTTTTTTTTTAGAGCTTTAATATGAAAATGTTCATGGAAATGGTGAGAAAGTTTCCAGAGTTCATTAAGACCAGTCATGCTTAGAGAAGAAAATCTCAAGTCAGTAGCACTATCTACAGAAATAACCACAGAACAAACATTAATAAAGGAAGAGGCAGAAAAGAACAAAGTTGGAGGGCTGATAGTATCTGATTTCAAGATTTGCAAGGCTAAGCCATGAAGACAGGGTGATATTATTGTGATGGTAGACAAGTAAATTGATCAAACAGAAGTCCATACAGAGATGTTATGTTTTGACATAAGTATAGAACAATTTATAGAGAAATGACCATCTTTTCAATGAGTCGTTGAAAAAATATAAAAATATATAAAAATTAAAATATAAAAATTATAAAAATTAACTAAAGCTAAATCAGATACCTAAAAGTGAGGCATCAAACTAAAAATTTTAAAAAGAAACATTTTTAATCTTGACTTAAATAAAGATTTCGTAGACATAGAACTAATAGTGTGATCCAAAGGAGAAATTTTTAATGAATTAGATTTCATCAAAATTAAAACTTGCTTTTAGAATACTATTGAGAAGGAAATTGCAGATTGGGAGAAAATATCTTAAAATCATGTTTTTGACAATGGGTTTGTATCTAGAATAAAGAATGTTCAAGCAAATATAAGCAAAAGTAAATAAATGAAACTAGTAAACAATTTGAGGACACTTTGCCAAAGAAAATATAGATGGCAAATTGGTACAAGAGATGATATTCAAAATAACCTATACAGGCGTACAAAATTGTACTACAGGGAGATACCACTATATATATTAAATGGTAAAAATTAACATTCTGAATATATCAAGTGCTAACAATGATTTAGAATAAATATGTTCACTGTTGAGAATATAAAATTTACACTACTTGGAAAATCAATTTTCCTATTTTTGTAAAGAGATAGATTTTTTTATTGTCAATGTATTCTACTCCACAGATGTATAAAATATATTCATAGGAAAATCTCCACCTACATATTTATAGGCCTTTTCTATGTATAACAAAAAACATGGAAAATAGCTCAAATATCTTAAGAATAAATAAAATTGAAAATCTGGCTGAATTGTAACAAATTTATAATCACTAATAAAAGGATGAACTGCTTAAACAGAAAACAATACCATAAATCTTAACATCATTATGCTGAGTGAAGACGATCTAGACCAAAAAATAATAAATGTCATGTTATTCCACTTATAAAATTCTAGAAAATGAGAACTAATCTGTAGTTATGACTTTGATATAAGTTGGCCACTAGATGGTAGAACCAATCATAGGAAGTTATTTGGACTATAATGGCTATATCTTCATAATGCATTAATGGACTTAAAACTTAGTGGCACTATTGGGAGGTGGTAAATAAGGGGCCTGTTTAGAAGCAGTAGTTGCCTAAGCATGTCTCTGAATGGTGTTGTATACCTGTGTCCCTCTCTTTCAACATCAGCTGCCATTAAGTGAGTTTATCTCTGCTTTATCGTGTCCTCTCAGCCATGATTCTCTTCCGCAACATCAGCCCACAGCAGTGGGGACAAGGACTTAAAGGTGACTGAAAGCTCTCAGACCATGAGTCAAAATGGCTTTCCTCTCAGGTACTTGTCACTGTTACAAAAAAAACAGCACAATAATGATAAAAATCAACATTAGTGATTGCTTCAGGATGAACTCTGTGGGGATGGAGAGAGGGAGGAGATTGTCATTACAAAGGGTCGTGAAGAAATTTTGAGGGTGATAGATATGTTCCCAATTATAGTTTAGGGTGCATATCAAAACCTTAAACTGCATATTTTAAATATGTTTAGTTTATTGTATGCCAATCTGATCTCAATAAAGTTAAGGAAAAGCTTAATAATCTCATCCATTCATTACTCCCACATAAGCCATAAAATGAAGATATACAAAGGGAAACAATGGGCAGTTAAAAATCCATTATACAGACTTATCAGAAGAAGCAGTTAGAGATGTCCAATGGATTTGGCAAGAGGAAATCTGCTAAGCTACCTGGAGAGTGTACGGAGGTGGAGGCCAGAAAGTCAGAGGCTAAAGGGAAGATGCATGCAGGAGAGTTGATGCAGAAAGTGTAAACCACTTCTTTAAAAAACTGTGAGTGGCTAGAAGGCATAGTGAAAGAATGAAAAGGTTTGTTTGGTTGGCTGGTTGGCTGGTTAGTTGGTGTATTTGTTTC
The DNA here is from genome assembly GCF_000151885.1 of Dipodomys ordii. Taxonomy (NCBI): domain Eukaryota; kingdom Metazoa; phylum Chordata; class Mammalia; order Rodentia; family Heteromyidae; genus Dipodomys; species Dipodomys ordii. The sequence goes on along the minus strand of NW_012267217.1, from coordinate 47,721,258 downwards.
AAACTCCGAAAAATAACTTTTAAGAGAAATGAAGAAAAATCCAAAGATTCTAGAGATGAGAGTCAAGTGTGGAGGAAAGAGACTGGTAAGGCATTTGTAAGGAATAGGATTTAAGGCACTGGATAGGAGAAATCCTTAATTGTTAATTCCTGGCCCTCTCCCTGAAAGGATGGGTTCTAGGGCACCTATGTGGATTCTTTTAAACTCTAAGGAAAATGAACACAATTCTCTTGCCAGCAGAACGGTTGAAAAAAACAGAAACTGACATTTCTTAAAACTGTCCTTTTCCTTCCCCCAACCCCACTGTCAGTGTGTGCTCTTGACTCAGTTTCTTAATGCTTCATCTCACCAGTCTATCAGGACGAACTGATTCCTGACCAGGAAACAATAACAAAAATTGTTCTGTCTCCCAGTGGATCAGATGAAACTTAGAAATAAATTTATGAACAATGTGTTATATATTTTAGACACTCACTGTCTAGCAATTTATAGGATCTAGAATTTGTGGATTGCAGCTATCATCTATTATCTATTTAGTGAGGCAAAAAATATGTTGATGATAAATTTTCAGGCTAATCACACAAACTTAATTAATAAGATCTGTCCAAGAGGAGATGTCTTGGAAGGACCAAGTTAGGCACATAAAGAATTACAGCTGAGATACACTCATGCTTCTTAGACAGAAGATGTCAGTGCTATCTGGACAGGGACATGCATTTTATTTGGAATTTGATTTTTCTTCTGGTTTCTCTGCATTCTACTAGTAGATTAACTCAGTAGTAAACATGTGGAAACTTTTGGGAAAGAAACTGATCTCTGATAAAAGAAGACACATTAATCATCATCTCTAACCCTCCAAAATGTGACTCTTCCCAGCTGTAATCTACTGACCACAGCCCATAGGTCTTTGTCCCAAGCTCCAATACACAACAGTACTTCCGTTTCGTTGCTGTCAGTTAGGTGCTGCTTCAGGAAGATTACCCTGAGTCAGATGTTTTAGAAGGGAAAAAAAGGGGGCAGAAAAAGATTCAGGGATAAGCGGTGAGTTTGTGTGCACAAGGGGCAGGAGAAATCTCCATGGAGAAAACAAACAAACAAACAAAGCCCCAAAGGCTGTAAGTAGAAGGCTTGGAGGCATTGCAAGGCTTTTAGAACAATGTAAACAATAATGGCCTTAGAATTAAACTTGGTCTCATATCCAGCTTTTTCTTCTTACAGACACTGACAAACTGGCAAAAATGTCAGATAACGCATCATCATGAGAGGATGAAATAAAAGTACAAAATAATTCAGTACCCTGATCCAAGCAGATAAATCCCTATGGTGTAATTCTCAGTGGAATCCCTGCTGTGATGGCTATTTGGTAAGACCAAAAAAATACAATCCGTGTTCTGACATATGCTTATACTTTAAATTTCCAAGAAAAAAAAAGCCTTATCAGTTTCCAGTATTAAAGGAAACGTATTTTTAAAATACTTCTTACCATGCATAAAGGATCTTCATCTTACTTTTATAACATTGGCCCATCATGATACATTATGTTTTTTTTATAAGAATTAAACTAAGCTTTGTTTCTTAGTGTATGCATGCACATGCACTGGTACTGATGCTTGAATTCAGAACCTCTCACTCTTACTAAGCTTTTGTGCTCTACCCTTTGAGCCATAACTCCAGAGATAAGAGCTTTGATAAGACATTTGAACTGTGATCCTCAGATCTCAGCCTGCTGAAAAGCTAGTATTAGAGATGCAAGTACCTGACTAACTGAGCTTTATAAAAACATTTTATTATACATTTTAGGTATTCTCTGTGTAAGAAATTTATAGGATTTAAAATTTGGGTTGCATCTATTTTGTAAGGTAAAAGAAAAATATTTGGGATAAGTTCTCAAGTTGATCACACAAACCCAATAAAAAATAAGATTTCTTAATCATGACTGGAAATTCCAGTGTGTAGCATGAACACATTCTGATAATCATTGGTGATTTGATGCAAGGTAAGTTTGTTTTGAGTTTTACAACTATAATCAAGAATAACAAGCAATATCAGATGATGGCATGGATGTGAACAAAAAAGAAAACCTAGTACACTGTTAGTTGTTCAACCACTCTGGAAAGCAGTATGGAGGTTCCTCAAAAAGCTAAACAGAGCTCTCCTATAATCCTACAATCTAGCAACTCAGCTCTCAGTATTTATCCAGGATTACAAACTAGGATACAGTAAAGCCACCAGCAGATCATTGTAGCAACTATTCATCATAGCCAAGTTATAGAATCAGCCCAGATGCCCCTCAATGGACAGATGAATCAAGAACATTTAGAATATATACACAATGAAATTTTACTTGTATATTAAAAAGAATGGAAGGATTATATTAAGTGAAGTAAAAGTTAAGCTCATAGAGACAAAGGATCTCGTTTTTCATTCCCATATGTGGAACATAGAATTAATGGATAAATATATAAATAAACACTCCAAATGGTAGATTCAGGGGAGAACACAAATGGTGTAATTCCTTAGAAAGACTATCTAACAGTCCAACAAAATAAACACCAGGAAAAATAAACACTGAAAGGGGGGAGTAGAATCAAGGGAGGAGGATAAATGAATGAAGAGAAGAAATAGGGGAGAATGCAGTAATGAAATGCAATGTATAGCTTACAAAAATAAGAAAATTTAGGATAGGGATGGGTTGGGAGGGATGCTGGAGGAAGAAAGGGATGACGTTGATTACACTGTATTCATCACCTGTGGTTTTGAGTGTCAACTCCTTTGTACAGCTAATTAAAGATAATTTTAAAGGATTTAGAAGTAACTACCTCAAGTAACAAATGGAATGTGCTCTCACTGACCAGAATACATTTGTTAAAGATACACATCTCTGACCCATCTGATCCTTTTGGTGTTAGCTCATCTATTGAGTCCTTCGACTTAGGATCTACAATGGGTATGGAGTGAACTTCTTCCTAATACCCCAACCTGAGTTTTGGTTTGGCTCTAAGCACCAAAAACTTTAAAACTTAAATTATGTATTATTTCTGTTAGAACACACACACACACACACACACTCATATCCAGAGTATCATGGAAGCAAATCTTTCCTTCAAGTTATGAATGAAGAGTGTGCTCTGAGTCAAAACTTAGAAAAACTGTGCAAACTTGCCCTGAACTAAGGGGAAAGTGAACACTGCAAAGTTAGTACTTCAAAGTTAACTTGGCACATGTTTAATGACACACATTATTGTGCTACATGGTAATTAGGCAGAAATGGCAAGCAATTAATATATATGGCTGAAATTAGAACTTTTACACAGGCAAAACCAATTTGAATTGATCTTTTTCTTCTTGCTTCATTAATTTTCCATTTTCTTATAAACAGCTTCAATGTTGACAGCTTTTCTGATACCTTTCTCTAAAGGAAACCCAGTAGAAAATTATCCTGCCATGCTTAAAATATATTTGATGTTGGAGGAGAGGAGTACTTACCCTTATTTGAATATTAAGTGATGTATACATGAAGTAAATATCACAAGTTACCTGGCATGTGTGTACAAATTTTCTGTTGTCAATTAAGAACTGATTTTAAATATACTTGCAATCATAACCCTAACTATGGGCTTGTGCTGTTTAACCAACCCATGCTGACTGCATCAATACTTAACACAAAGTTTTAAAGGAATTCAGAATAAAATCACTAAGAAGGCTAAATTTCTGCCCTGCTCTTTCCCATAGACCATCCACCCCAGGATGCAGAACTGTGTGGACACCATAGGTGAGTTTCTTCCTTCTTTGATGTCCAGGTAGTCAGAGAAGGGGTTGCAGAGGGAGAGGAATGGGAAATGTCTTTGGAGATCTAACCTCTCTGCTTTTAAAGCTTTAATCCAGGTCCTAGTCCCTTTTCTGTCTCCAGGTTCCAGTAACTACCCTTTCCCATTGCTCCTCCAGACCTGGGGACTATGCGGAGCTCTGACTCACACTAATGCATTATATTGGCCTCCAGTTTCCTGAAAGGGACATTCAACTCTTGTCATAATTTCCAAATTTGAATATACCAGCTCTTCTCTGCTTGGACACTGATGAATTCCAAAAATATGATTTTACTTACAAGCCTTTGTTGTTTTTCTTGTGTTGTATTTTATCTGTCTTTGTAAAAGACAGTAGGTACTGAATATTGACTTGTTGAATTAATGAATCTATATGATTTCTATTATTTCCATTAGAGTCATTATTTCCAGGATTACAGCTTGTAAGAGCAGTAGAATTCCAGTGAGACAAAAAGATACCCACCTCATAAATAGTGTACATAATAGATCAAGGATTATTATGTTGTGATTGCTGATAAAGAAATGAGCTCCAGAACATGCTCTAATTTTTAGTCATCCTTATGAATTTACAAGCCACTTGCCTGCACTGAACAACCGTTTTCTCAGTTTTTAACTCTGTAAATCAGCGACATTTTGACTTTTCACTCACAGCATAGTCTGATATATTGTTTGATTCATCAAGGTAACTGTTTTTCCTTGCAAAAAAAAAACACATGTTTAATGAATTCTTTTACAAATATGACTATTCAGTGCCCAAATGGAAAGATCATTGGATGGTTGTGTAGAGAACGGATTGGACAAGAGGCTGGAAGCAAAGAGATTAGTTAGGAATCTATTGCAATAGTCCAAGACAAACTCAATATTTACTGGGCTTTGTTCTGGCATTGCTTTGGCTATTTCAGTCCTGCTTAGTTTTAGGGTGGGGCTTTGAGTAAACCTGGCATTTGGGCTGTTCTGGGTAATTCTTCTGATTTACAGTGTTTACTTTCTTTTGATGCATACTTTGACAAACAATTAAAGGGATAAAAAAGATATCTTCCAGGAACTTTGAAATTACTTGCAACCTAATTGGGAAACCATATATATGCAGAAAAAATAATAGCAGAAGACTAAAGCAGCTAAAGAGTTAGAATATTGCATCGGATTAATATCCAAATGAACAAGAGAGATAGCAAGTGCTAGAAGTGCATGAGTCCAAAAGGTGGCTATAGGCTGGGGACCTTGGGAAATATTCCTGATGACCTTTAATGGCTACTGATCTAAAAAGAGTAAGGAATCTTGTTTTATAGTCTTGCCTTGCAAGCTCCTCTCAACTTTCTTTCCAGGGCAGAGCTATTTGAGTCAAAGCTGGGTGGGGTGGTGTTATCTCAGGCCAAGAAAGGCCATTCAACTTCCTTTTTTCCCATTCCTCAAGGCTCAGTAAGACCTGAAATGCTTGTGGGACATGTTGAAGTACTGCATTTCTTTCAAGTTTGGCTTTAAGCTTCCACTGAACCTTTACTTAAATATCAGATAAGAACTAAAAGTGAATATGCTTAATTCCAGAATTCATAAGGTTGTCATCTCTTCCAGGAATAACTGTATAAACAGAAAGATATATGCTCTGTAAATTATTCTAAAAGTCATAAGGAAAACATTAAATGTCCATAGTAGACATTAAGTTTACTTACTGAGTGCATCTGAATTACAAATGCTAATTGGATTTATGTATATATATATATATATATATATATATATATATATATATATATATGAGTAGATTAATTTATGTTTTGTAATGACCCTATGAAGGAGGACTACAAAGTCACCTGACTTCATAGGACTTGAAGCTGGTAAAGAAAGAGAAAGTAACACACTTATATCCTGTAGATGGTAAATGCAGGACTGGTGATTGAAGTGAAATAATCTAACGACTAAGTTTTTGCTACTGGAAGTCTTGAGAATTTATATGACGGTTCTGTAAAATCTGAGACATTGACCTGAATAATCACTGAAGCTGGTCTCCTTCACATATATACCTTGACATTTTCCCTCATGTAAAAATTTGGTGTGGAAGTCACTTCCTCAATTCCTACTTTTACAGGAGTCCAATATGAAGATCTCTATTCTAATTCCCTTAGGAATGCTCCTGTCACAGAAACTGACACCAAAGGCTCTGGGTTTTGAATAACTTAACGAGGATAAAATTCCAGGTCAACGATGAGCAACTCCTGTCTCAGATTTACAATCTTTCTAAATGTTCCATGAAATACAGAACCTGTTTTCAGAGTGCAATTACAAAATCATCCTATATTGTGACAATCTTTAACACATTAGTGACTAAAAAGTGGATCTAATTTTCCCCACTGACATTAATGAGTCTACTTTGAATGATTATACCTACTCCCAAAAGACCAATGAAGTTATTCCTTTGTTGAAGGTTTTTAAAAAAAAATTGTGGCCTGTAAGTGATTTTATTTTCCCAAATTAGTTTACATGAAAAAGAAAAGTGCTTCCCCTTGCAAAAGGTCATGGCCTTTACATCACCAACAATATATTTGAGGTTTTCCCAGCTGTTTTAGTACTTAAGAGAAGAAGGGACCATGAAAAGGAAAGAAGAGAGATGAGACTTAATTTAGAGGTGGATTTAAATCCTGCTTATTTACTTTGAGCTCTGTGTCTCAGAATTTTGATACATAGAACTTTAAATAAGCTCCATGCTTTGTTATTAGCTCTGTCTCCTGGACAGTAGAGTACATCAGCTGCCATCTGGGCTGTCTCTTACACTACTTCTTGTACAAAAGATCAGAAGAAGGGAGGATTGCTCAATCACCTGCCACTACCACATCCTCCATCTTTAAAGGAGTGTTTCTCTTTACAATTTATCTCATAGATAAACACAGTAACAAAGCCTACATTCTGGAATTTGATCCAGGGGTTAAAGCAGAAATCCCACTGAAGAAAGTAGCAGACATGATTTGACACTGGTAGAAAAGCATAGATGAAAGCAGAGGAAACAGAGTTTTCTTGTTATGATATAAGTTTAGACTGCTATGTTACTGTGAATCCATTGTAAACTATTTGCAAGCACATTGAAAGGGGTATTTAAAGGGAAACAAGGACACTTGGTGGAATTAATTTTGTGTCAAAAGAAAAAGAAAGTAGAATTACTTGTTTTCTCCTTAGCTTGAAGTTCTCTGGCAAGTCTCTAAAATAGCTCAAGGTACCTGACCACACCATAATTCATGCCAAGAGTACAATGACTGCAAGCTTTATCCTTTATATGGCTCTCCTCTGGCTCTTCTTGACAGAATATTTTGACGTGGAATTCTAAGTAATTACTCATTACTTCTAGGCTCCCACTTCCCCCAGCAGTATAGGAGGTACTGACTCACATGTTCACATATAAAAAGTCTGTATGATAATATATCATAGAGACTAACAATGTTATAAACTTTGGGGGGGTCCTGGGGCTTGAACTCTGGGTCTGGGTGCTGTCCCTCAGCTCCTCAGCTCAAATCTAGTGTTCTACTACTTGAGCCAGAACACCACTTCCAGTTTTCTGAGTGGTTTATTGAAGATGAGAGTCTCACAGCCTTTCCTGCCTGGGCTGGCTTTGAACTGTGATCCTCAGATCTCAGCCTCTTAAGCAGCTAGGATTACAGGCGTGAGCCATCAGCGCCCAGCCCATAAACATCTTTTAGAGCTACAAATATTCTTCACATTAGGGAACATTTAAAATGTTTCCATTTTCATTTGGACTGTTAACATATGTTTATACCCCTTTGTTTCCCCTTCCTCCTGGTTTCTGAATTTATAATAATGACACATGGTATCAGAATTTGATCACAGTGCTGAACGCTCTCCACTTGTTTTTATGGTTCTATGATGTTATTGCCTTAATTATGTGCTAATGAACTTTGCAAGGAAGTTTGCATTATTTGCTTATGTAGTACAAATTATTAGGTCAACCAAGATAAACCATCCCCTTTTTTATTTTTTAAGAAGGAGCCTTGCTTGGGGTCAGAATTTGTTGTCAAGGTATGGTCCCCCCTCCTCTGATAGCAGTTTGGGTTTTTTTTTTTTTTGTAAAGATACTACACAGAGAGGTTGCAGTTACTTGAGTAAGGTAATGAGTCCATTTCCTCTTGAGCATTGTTACCCCTTCCTTTGTTTTTCTCCTACCATCTCTTCCCTCCTCACCTCCCCAACTCTATCCTCCCCCCAGCCAAGTTGTCAAGTTCGTTTTCAACATACTGTCTTGTACATTTCATTGATACAATGGGTCAACTTTTATCCTTGTTTCAATGTTTTGTTCTTTCCCTTCCTCTCCCCAAATTAGAAAAATGTATATACAAGATGCAGGGCACCAGAATCAAATACAGTGAAAACAGGGGTTATACTGTGGGGAAAGAACATTTGAAAGAAACAAAAGAAATCACATAGTACATTATAAGTACATTTAAAACAAAAGCAACAAAGATAAAACTTCTTGTGTCTCTGTCTTAGGGTTCATTTCACTTAGCACCGTGTTATATGGTCGTATGTGCATAGCTGTTGACCTTTTTTCTACTTGTGTGATAAGGTTATCCTAGATGTATACTACTTATAGCAAATAAGGGAAACCATGGGACCTATGTTTCTTTGGGCCTGGCTTACTTCACTTAATATAATGTTTTCCAAGTCTTTCCATTTCCTAACAAATGGGACGGTGTCATTCTTCCTGATGGAGGCATAGAATTTTCTTGATCCATTCATTTTCTGAGGGGCATCTGGCTTGGTTCCATATCTTAGCTATGGAACATAATGCTGCGGTAAACGTAGATGTGCTTATAGCTTTAGTATGGCCTTGTTTGTGATCCTTTGGATAAATACCTAAAAGTGCGATTCCTGGGTCATAAGGGAGCTCTATGTGGAGTCTTTTGAGGAAACTCCATACTGCTTTCCAGAGTGGTTGAACAAGTTTACATTCCTACCAACTGTGCAGTAGCGTTCCCTTTTGGCCACATCCCCTCCAGCATCTGTTGTTATTAGATTTCTTGATTATATTCATTCTAATTGGAGTGAGGTGGAATCTCAAGGTTGTTTTGATTTGCATTTCTTTTATGGCTAGAGAAGTTGAGCATTTCTTCATATATCTATTGGCCATTCTTATTACCTCTTCAGAGAAGTTTTTCTTTAAGTCTTTAGCCCATTTAATAATCGGGTGGTTGTTTCTTTGAGGATTAGTTATTAGGAAAGTTAATTTTTTTGAGTTCTAAGTATATTTTAGATATGAGACCCTTGTCTGTTGTATGACTAGTGAAGATCTTCTCATAATCTGTGGGCTTTCTATTGATCTTGCTAGCTATGTCCTTTACCATGCAGAAGCTTTGCAGTTTCATGCAATCCCATTTGTCCAACCTTTCTTTGATTTGTTGTGGTTCTGGATCTCTATTAAGAAAGTTTCAGCCTGTGCCAAGAGCCCTAGAATTTCTCCTATTCCTTCTTGTAATGTTTTCAGGGTGTCTGCTTTTACTTTGAGGTCTTTGATCCATTTGGAATTGATTTCTGGTGTAGGGTGATAGCTAAAGGTCTAGCTTTAGGTTTCTACAGGTGATTAACCAATTTTGCTAGGACCATTTACTGCAGAGGCTGTCTTTGTTCCATTCTATTTTATTGGCTCCCTTATCAAAAATTAGGTGGCTATGGGTCTGTGGGTTCATTCCTGGGTCTTCAGTTCTATTCCATTGGTCCTCAGGTCTGTTCTTGCGCCAGTACCAAGCTGTTTTAATTACTATGGCTTTGTAGTAGAGTTTGAAATTTGGTATTGACATCCTTCCAGCACTGTTCTTTCTGCTAAGGATTGTTTTTTATGTTCAGGGTCTTTTATTGTTCCATATAAATTTTTGGATTGCTTCTATTTCATTGAAGAATGAGGTTGGGATATTGATAGACATTGAATTTGTAGATAGTCTTTGGCAGTATTGGCATTTTCACGATGTTAATCCTCCTAATCCAGGATTATAGGAGGTTTTTCCACTTGTTTAGTTCTGCTTTAATTTCCTTTTTTCAGGTTTTTGAAGTTTTCGTCAGAGGTCCTTCACTTCTTTTTTTTTTTTTTAATTTTTGTAGGTCATGGCACCTGAACTCTGGGTCTAGGCACTGTCCCTCAGCTCTTCAGCTCAAGACTAGTACTCTACCATTTGAGCCACAGCACCTCTTCTGTTTTTTTCTGCTTCTGTGGTGCTGAGGAGGGCCTCATGCATGCAAGGCAAGCACTCTACCACTGAGCTACCTTCACTTCTGTAGTTAACTCCTAGGTATTTTATTTTGGGGGGGCTATTACAAAAGGAGAGCCACAGTGCCACTTCTGGTTTTCTGAGTGGTTTATTGGAGATAAGAGTCTCTCGGACTTTCCTGTCTAGGCTGGCTTTGAACCTTGATCCTCAGATCTTAGCCTCCTGAGTAGCTAGGATTACAGGCATGAGCCACTGGCAATCAGCTGTTGAGAAGTTTTGCATTGATGTTCATCAAAGAAGTGGGTCTATAGTTCTTTTTCTTTGATGAGTCCCTGTCTGGTTTTGGGATGAGGTTATTATGATGGCTTCATAGAAAGAGTTTGGTAGTGAACTTTCACTTTCAATTTCATTGAAGAGTTGGAGGAGGATTGGCATGAGTTCTGCCTTGAAGGCCTTGTAGAATTCAGCTGTAAATCCATACGTACTTGGGCTTTTCTTGGGTGGGAGGGCTCTTATTGATGCTTCTATTTCATGCTTAATATGGGTCTGTTAAGTTGATTTAAATCATCTTGATTTAGTTTGGGACTGTCAATATTTGCTAGAAATGCCTCCATTTCTTCCAGCTTCTCAAACTTATTAGCATAAAGGTTTGAGAAGTATCCCCTTATTATGTTTTGAATGTTGGTTGTTTCTGTGGTGATGTTTCCATTCTCATCTCTGAGTTTGTTTATTTGGGAGTGTTCTCTTCTTTTTTCCTGATAAAAACATCACTTCTTTTAGACCACTTTTAACTCACTGAAAGAGATATCTATCAGCTAGCCATAAGAACAACTTCAGAGAAGGTTGCTAGTTTTTACCTTGGAAACACACAGCTGTAACTTTAAGGAGTTTGGGATGGTCCTATCATCTTTGGGGGCCCTTTGAAAATTCCTGTTCTCATTTAGCTACTTAGAGCTCATGTCCTACTATTTTTTAGGTTAGAAGAATATGAAGGAAACCAGTGAGAAGTCTCCTTATAACCAAAATAAGAATTCAGGAATAATTTAACATAAAGAAAATATGGCATGAGTACAAACTTTTTAGATCTCAAAGCACAAGCTTGCTTATCTTAACAAAGTATAAACTAGGTTTTTTTTCTATTTCAGCCAGAAAAAAATGTGGTATATATTTTATTTTCTCCAACTCCCCCCCTTTTTTGTTCCATATTATTTTCACTGAGAAACATAAGTTGGTCATAGTTTGGACTTAGATATTTCTTTTTTATTAAATAAGTTAAAGGTATTATTTTTAACATTTGCTTTTTTTCTAAGAGAACCCTTCTATTATTAATTTGATTTCTCAGATGTAATAGAAATTATAATATAAAGGGACCACCAGGGGCTCCCTAAGAGATTAAAGAAAGGTGAAGAAGCAAATTACTCAGCTAAATTAGCTGGTTGCTCCAAAAGACAGGAGGGATCTTTGTGCCATCTTGCTACACCTCATTAGCTCCATTAGTTGCTTGACATTGTCATTACTCTACCCACTTCTTTCTGTGCAGTTTCACTGTGTCAGCTTTGATTCTCCTCTGTACTTATTTTTTCTTCCAGCTAAGAGCTATTATATCACCTTCTGAGTGCATTGATTTTAAGTCAAGTGTCACAAATTTCTCACTCATCATTTCCTTACAAACATGAAACTGACTGTTGCTGCTGCTATTGCTGCTGCTCCTTTTCATGATTTCAGAATTAATCACTTGTTCCTATTGGCCACCACTAGCGGCTTCCTTCCCTGTTAAACTCAACATTTCATTGTTAAATGTTTTCATTGACAGACATTCACATAACTTTCCATCAGTGTGTTTTGGCAAAAATAAATCATTAAGACCTAAAAGGAGAGGTCAAGGATACAAGCAGTTTTTGTTAAAAAGATGGACATTTGTAGAACATCTATTATTTGTCTGAAATTGTCATAGATTATGTTGGAAGGGTGACAGAAATACAAGCAACCAACCACCTCTGATCATTATAGTAATTACAAACTTGTTGTGTTAAGCAATTTTGAAAAGAAGTTTAAAACCCAAACAAACTATGAAGCTAATTTTTGATTTAGGATAGAGTTTACTATGGCATTATTTTCAAATGTGGGTAAACTTTAGTAAATCTATAACCAGTGAAGAAAAGTGTTATTTCTTTCCTCCAGTGTATAAGGAACAGTAACTGCTAGAATTTCAAACACTGAGTTGAGAAAGTGATGTTACAAGTTGAAATTATTGGTAGTTACTAGACAAAGTTATTTACTGAGATCAAAAGATGCAACGCATAGCTAAAATATTGCTAAGATAAACCACTGCCTCATTGAATTTAAAAGAATTCTTAAATGCCGGTCATTTTTTTCTCCCTAGAGAAACTGAAATTGACATGGACTTTTTCAAAAGTTCCTACTAGTCTTTAACTGGTCATATTCAAATAAAAAGCTCCAATTTGCTTATTTTCTTTTTCTTTATTTATTCTTTTGACTGAGACTCAAACTTGGTATCTGACACTTTCGCTCATTTGCTGGTGCTCTACCTCCAGAGTATTGCCTCCATTTGTTTTTATTTATTTTTAATTGTCTTTAAATAGTTGTAGAAAGAGGTTCAGGAAGAATGGTGTAAACTCACATTGCATGTCCCTAAACAGAACATAGGAGACAGTGCAAATAAAATCATATACAACATAGCACTTCAGGTTCAAATAAAAAGCTACAAAACTGGTAGAGTGCTCGCCTTGAGCTGAAGAGCTGAGGGACAGTGCCCAGGCCCAGAGTTCAAGCCCCATGACCGACAAAAAGATATATATATTGAAACAAACTCCAAAGATACAGAAATAAAGGTCTTTAAAAAAAAAAAAGCTACAAAACTTCCTTGTACTTTGGTACCATTGGACCCAAATACCCAATGAAGAACATTTAATGTCTTCTCTTAAATTTTTTTCTGCTTATAAAATTTCATCTTCTTATTCTGTTGTGGAAAATGGAAAATATATAAAACTGGATTATCACATAGCAGAAAAATATCAAAATATCATGTACCTAGAGCTGGCTTTAAAAATGTCTATCAATTGTTAAAATTCTGATCAGTTTGAGCCATGACTTCAGATACAATTAAATATAACATTGAACAAGCATTGAGATATTTTATGTTTTCTTCATCTATATTACTTGATCATGATTGGCAGCTGTAGTCCAATTATTTAATTTGAAGGATGATAAACATTCCTTAGCCTGTCTTAAAATTACTCTTATCTAATACTATGCATTACATAGAAAGACATATAAAAGGGCTAGCATATACATATAATCAGTACATTGCTATTTATCGTCTATAAATCTATCTTCAAACTTTAAGTAAAGCATTCAGGAATATATGTTCATCGATTTTAAATTTTTGCCCCTCTATGAATATACATAGTGATCTACACACTGTAAATAGTAATTGTCCAGTCAAAATTAAATTCTGCTATAACTAGCATATTTACCAAAAGACAGTCTTAATAGAAATATTTATTAGTCATATTCAGCAGTATCAGTCTTGCCCAAGATTAGCTTGTCCCTATGATAATATTACTCAAAATGTCTAATCTTCTACAAAATTTTCCCTTCTCTCACATAGAAAAAAGGAGAATATTAAAGTCGTTACTATGCTTCAGAACTGCAGGAAATGACATTAATATTCATTTTCTTGTCTTAGTATACATCTGCTAATATCCAACCAAGTAGACCCATAGAACTTCCTAGTGTTAATAATATGAGGCTTCACTAATTTTTCTTTATTTTCATAAATAAATTACTCTAGTTATGTATTGGTTTTTCTTGTGGTTAAATTTGTCAAAACTTCTCTAAAAATTTTAATTTTTCTTAACACTTCCATTCTTATATGGCTGCCATTCTAACACATTCTTTTATTTATTTTATTTTATTTTTTTATGAACACACTGTACAGCGGGGTTACAATTACACGGGCAGGATAATGCATACATTTCTTATCAAGCATTGCAGCCTCCTCCTTTGTTTACCCTTCACATTCCTTCCCAGCCTCCCCCCTATCCTCCCCGCCTCCCCCCCCCCACCACCAACATTGTAAAGCTTGTTTTCCACATGACAACTTGTACTTCTCATTGTTGCAACAGGTCCACCTGTATCCTTAAAC
>NW_012267217.1:47689239-47706196 GCF_000151885.1 Dipodomys ordii | reverse complement strand
GTGGGCTTTCTATTGATCTTGCTAGCTATGTCCTTTGCCATGCAGAAGCTCTGCAACTTCATGCAATCCCATTTGTCCAACCTTTCTTTGATTTGTTGTAACACATTCTTTTAAACCACCTGATGAACACTGGGTTATTTATAAATATAGAGAATGACAATACCTTTATATAGAAGTAAATCCCCAAGCATCGTAGCAGCAGAGAGGATGCCAATAATTGCTAAATCTTATTGACTATACTCTATCAAGGATTTTAATAGTAAATTCAAAGAAAAAGAAGTTGAAATTCATTTTTAGTCTGTATAAAATGGGATTATACACTATACCATTTCATTGTACATATTACTTGAAATCATGCTAAAAATCCATTTGTACAGGTAGAAAGAGAAAAGTGGGATAGAACACATCATTGAGTTTACATTGGGCAAGAGCTAAACTTTTACTACCATAGCAACAGATTTTCTGTCTCTCAGGAAATTAAAGGTAGTCAGATCCCAGAAAATGTTATTCTCAAATAATACCAGAGTTATTGTTAAGTACTTCATTTCTGTAACAGTCTTTATTTAAGTCTCATTGTCTTCTTTGGTTTTCACTACTTAATTATTTATCTATATATTTAAGTAGTTGTACAAAGTAGATGCTATTTAACAAAGCAGTTTATGAATCCAATGCATCTTGATCAATGTCACCCCCTTCAACATTTTCAGCCCCATTTAACCTATCACTTTCTTACTTTTCCTTTTTTTCTGTCAGTCATGGGGCTTGAACTTAGGGCCTGGGTGCTGTCCCTGAGCTCTTTTGCTCAAAGCTAACAATCTACCACTTTGAGCCACAGCTACTCTTCCTGTTTTCTGGTGATTTAGTGGAGATAAAGAGACTCATGGCCTTTCCTGACTGGACTGGCTTTGAACCGATATCTTCAGATCTCAGCCTCCTGAGTAGCTAGGATTACAGATGTGAGTCACCAGTGCCTGGTTTTCCTTACTTTTCTTGATTTTGTGGTATATACAGTGGATTCCTGACTATGTTCTCTCCCCACCTTTCCTTTCCCCTCGGTTTACTCCCTCCTCCCATGCATATTTCATGGTGCTTATTTTGTTGTACTTTGACATAGGTCTTTCTAAAAAAAATTATACTATTTAAGTTCTCCATAGAGCCTATTACACTTCAGTTAATTCATTTGTAGCCACTTGTATACCTCCCAACTTGTTTACTTATAGATTAATATTTACCACTAATTAATTTTTTATTTATTATTCAATTTAAGACTCTGCCTGAAAGATAAGTTCACCTAAACTCTAGTATCTAAAACTAGTATCTATTGCTGAGATCATATAATTTTTTTCTGAAAATTCTAGAAGTGCCTGAATCGGGTTTTGTGTCCTGTGTTAACATTCCCTTGTATCTCTAGATCTTTCTCTATTTCTCCCTGCTGCCTTATAACTGACTAGGAGTCACACTATCATCTACATTCATTTCCAGACTTTCCCCAGTAGTCAGCTATAAATCCGGCTTTGCCATAAAGACCATTCCATCCCAGAGAAGATAAATGAAGACCTTGAGTCTTTTCAGAGATGGCATTGCATACTTGCATCTGACTTAACCAGTGTTACCTTTTCCTTACTGGAAATGGATTAAATTATTATTAACAGGCATGTGAATATGATCATGTATATTTACTTGGCTTTTATTTTATCAGATTACCTCAAATATTGAGTTTACCCAGCAATACGTATTCTTCCTTAACAGCTCACACATGCACAGAAGTGACCTGTACCCATTTAAACACATTTAAAGTGAATTATCATATAACATTTTGATCTATAACCAAGTGTATGGATTGATAGTTGAGATGGCAAACAGTAAGCTTCTCCTACGTTCTCCTAATTTCTAATTTACCACCACAACTCATATGAGCTCTGTAATTGTGTAAAGAAATGGTACAAATTACTAGATGTGTAGGCATCTAATAATGTAAAAATATGAAACTGTTTTTGTTGCAACTTTTTTGTATCTTGTATTTGGTTTATTTTCCCATTGTCTTCCTAATCTTTGGTAAGAAAGTTACAACAGCATGATCAGCAACTCATAAGTTTAGCTAAAGGCATCTTGGCATCAGAGACCAGCTTGGAATAAAACCACATGGTGACTAAAGTCTTATTATTAGAAGATATCATTTATGGAGAAGAATGAGAGTCACAGTTCCTAATAAGTACAGCAGCATTGTCGTCACTCATTTGTCTTTGAATGCAATGTCTAACCTTCACACATGATACAATGAGTGCTTTGAGTCCTGGTTTAGATTTTCTGGGTGGGAAATAATTTCAGTCTTAAGTGTTGAAATGAAACACCGAGAGGACTATGGGATTAGGAAACAGGAAGTCAAAGTAGAATAATTGAAAATAACATGAAGTCTCTGGATAAGATAAAAAAAAGTCCCTTTTTCAGTTTGTACCATTTCTGGGGTGGGAAATGACACTAACTGTGGTCAGTATTCACTGTCTACATAAGCGTGAGACAATTCTTATCTGTGGTCCCACCGTGTGAAGCTTTTGAAACAGACTTGGATTACCCAAGAGCGCTGAGCAGAGAGATAGCACAAGGGACGGGGCATCTGTGCCACAACAGCTACCAACCCTCCTTGGGGTGTTTCAGGATTGTGTGTAGATAATATTACTCTAGGGTAGGACTTTTGGTCAGGCTCCTATTTCTAATACTATTTCTTCTAATTATTTATCTAAGGAATGGCTTATTTATTCAGACAGTGGACTCTTAAGGCTTTAGGAGTTCAAGTCTCCTCATCAAGTCTAATGCATAACTTTGTTTGTACAGACTTCTATTTCTTCTTTTGTTAGTCTTTCCCTTAGATAGGAGATTTTGTAGGCAGTTTCTAAGTAGGAATAATTTTATCTTTGTTTCTATCATAGGTTCATTTTGTACAAAATAGTTCACCCTATAACTTTTCTATTCTAGTGACTCTATTTCTTAAAGTTAGGCACTAAGCAAACATTGAGGCAAAATAGTGTCACTCCCTGGCTTGTAAAATTTGAAGACAACAGGCAAGAAATAGAAAAAACAATGCTTTATTATTCCCAGAGATAAATAATTCCCTTTAAAAAATGTGATGTTCATTAAAACTCGACAGATACCTACAACAACAAATGTGGTGATGTCTGTGCTACAAATTTATAGTTCATAAAAATCCATGGTTTAAGATAGAGCTGGAAGGGGCTTTAGATAGAGCTGGAAGAAAACAAAGGTTTTCTTTTACAAATAAGAAAATCTAGGGTCACAACACCCAGATAGTGAGCTCTGCTTCCTTTCTGCTCTCTAGTAGGTCCCTTTCTAATCTGCAACAGTATCTCCCCTAGAATACTAAAAGAATGAAAATAAACTATTATATAGTATTGGTATACATACATGTAAAGCTGTCATTTGGAAACTAAAAGAGAAAAGAGTAAAAAGAAAAAAGTTGATGATGTGTATAACAATTGGACCCAGATTCTAGTTATCCAAATAAGACATCTTTAAGGAGTATTATAGAATGTTTTGAAATAAACTAAAACCTGTTGTTCTGATCCATCACAATCTAAATGACATTAAAAATGAGAAGTGACTAAGCCAGCTTTCATGTGTGTTCTTCTTTTCCCCTTGTAGGAATGTCTCCATATGTTTACTTTTCTGTCTTATTCCCTGTTTTGATTTGAAGCTGTCTGATAGAGCTCCTTCCTCTTTCCAAACAGATATATCCAGTGTAATTTGTATCAAGGATCAAGACAAGAGATGCTGAGGAGACTGGTGTTCCCTACAGAAAGTGTTGTTGCATGACATCTGAGAAGGAGGACACCAGTTGCAATCTCAAGATGTGAAATCACCTGGGAGTCTCCAAACATCACTTAGCAAGTGACAAATAACCAGGGCAAGGAACACAATTGCATTCCTTATTAACCAATCAGGGCCATTTGGTATCCAGGGTATCATCTGGAAGGAATAGATATCCAAGATGCCTGAAATATAAAGTACACTCAGGCTTGCTTGTCTGGACAAATCCCCAAGAGAAGAAAAACGTATAGTGCAGCTACTCAGATGCCATGTAAGGAGTTATTAGCCAGCTGGGCAGAGCGAGTGACATTTGGTTGAGGCAGGGTGTGGGCACAGTACTCCAGGCAATCTGGCTTTCATCTTCCCTAGGAGTTGGCAAACTCAGGCATCGTTCCTCACTACTCCCCCTTATAACTGAAGCAGTCATCTTAGGGGTGAGATGATTTATTATACGTTTCACATAATGTTACTTAAAGAGCTTTCCAAATGAAACAGACCTCCTGGAAAACATGTCCAGGTCAAAACGGAATTTAGTGTGGCAGTTCCAACTCAGGCCGGGCCCGATTGACCTCAGTCATTTCTGGCATCCTTGTGTTCTTGAGTTCTTCCTTTGTACCTTCAGAGGAGCCTGAATCAAGTTGCAACCTCTTTAGATAGCGGAGAGACAGAACATGAGATGGAAGCTCCGTTTTCCCCAATAAACCAAGGAGCTCTGAGGGTTACACAGGAGGAGGGGGGCGGGGGGAAACTTCAGCGTTTCCTCTTTCTTCATTGCTTCTATTTAGTCTCCTCATCCTGATAAAGGGTGGTGAAGATAGAACCTATTCCCAGATGACTCTTGGGTTTTTCATTTTCTTTGTTCCTCCCAAGTCTGACCTGCTTTATTCAGGCCAAAGTTACGGAATCAGCTGTAAGGAATTCTCCAATGTTGTGGAGCCCGAAGGGGGAGAAATATGCATTTACAGGTGTGCACAGAGAAATGGGGGCAGCGTTATAACCCCAGAATCTCAGTTGGCCTTGTACTTTGCTTTAACCAGGACTATAAGTAGGGCATGTGCTCAGGATGGGGTGTGGTGGGGCAGGGGTGGGGAGAGGAGGTGTATTATGGTCTGAAGGTAGGGGGTTAGTTAGATCTGTTTTATTTCTTATGCCCTTTACATTCGTGAGATCATTATCATGAAAAACAGATTTGTGCTGTGCCATTTCCTGTTCTGGCTATAGTCTTTTGTCATGACAAGAAGTTACCAGGTTTCTAATGCCTGGTGACTTTCAAAAAAGTATGACTGTTCTTCTCATAATGGTATACTGCGTGTCTTGAGACTTGAGACTAGCAGGAAAGGG
This sequence comes from Dipodomys ordii, assembly GCF_000151885.1. NCBI lineage: Eukaryota > Metazoa > Chordata > Mammalia > Rodentia > Heteromyidae > Dipodomys > Dipodomys ordii. The sequence goes on along the minus strand of NW_012267217.1, from coordinate 47,701,033 downwards.
ACAGCTATCTATCCCTCTGTATCTCACCCTGACCACAAGAACCTTCACAAAAGGGCTCTGGCTTGCTTCTGCACCCTCCAGATAGACTTCAGATGCCCACTTTTCTTGCCCATGGTTCTTTACAGTCCAAATGTCACTCTTAGTGACAGTCAGATTGTATCAGGTAGGGGCAAAACCGTACAGCTTCCAATTATCATCAAAGCATTTCCCCCTCCATTACTATGCTGAGACTTCAGGCTGTTGATACAGAGGAGATCAAAAATAGGACAAGGTATAATAAGGACCTTTACTTCCTGGCCTTGACTAGAATCAGAATACCTAATGGTACAACCCTTTCAAGCTCTTCTTTTTTAAAAGTGGGTTTCGTTCTTGTGAAAGCTGCTGAGTTGACAGCCTGGGAGACTATGGATAGAAAACTGATAAGCATTCCCTCCTAGTTTTTCCAAGTATACTTTCAGCCTGCCCTGAAGGGAAAGTCTCAAGAAGAGAGGGGTTAGTACTTTGTCCAACTACTTTTAATCACTGAATTTGGGAATAAGGAGGTACTATCCATGCTAATTATGAAGACTATATCAAGGTGGGCTAGGTTTCCTTTCAGATCAAAGCTCCCGTTGACAGATCATTTCATACAGGCAACTTCCAAACTACCCAGCTAGTGCCAGTTTTGAAATCATGTGTATTCTTAACTGAACTCCAGAGTTTCACGTTAAGTTTTGCAAGGCACTATGTATGATTGAAGTTTGAAAAACTCAGCCTCTAGCTGAAGATAGAACATTTGCTTTGTAACTAGCACTTGTTTATGAAGTGCTCATCTTATTAATGCTGACCCACGTATATTTCTAGACTAAGAGGAGCTAAAGACTTCAGTGTAAGTGGGGCATAGTGATGCATCCAAAATCTTTCATACCCTAGTGAAATACAACTCAAAATCCAACCCTTTCCCTATACAGAACTTATCTGATATTTATAAACTTTGCAGTGGGAAGTAAGTTGATCCATTTCAGAGGGATTCTGAAATTCTGCACACATTTTGTTCTGAGCTTATGAATACTTTTTTCCCTTCTAAGTGTGTACTAGTGTTTATCTAATTTTCAAAGGACATCTCTGTTGCACCCCATACTTTGAGAGATTCTATGTTAGGTAGTCAATTCCTTTCTTCACTCTTCTTCAGGTCTGGGACAATGTCACCAGTCCCACTCAGAAACCAGAAGTAAAGATCCATAAATTAATAACATTTAAGTTGATTCATTACTTTCAAGAGTTCAACTCTTTCCTTGTGTGTGCTGTCTTCTTATCTACTGAATTAATTTTTATTTTTGAATTTGAGGTGTTTTTTTAACAATGTATTTGTATACCATACTTGATGTGCAGCATGAAGACTCATTAAAGTAAGTTATTGCTATGTACCAGTGGCTCATGCATGTTCTCTGGAGGCTGAGATCTGAAGATTACTGTTCAAACAAGCAAGGAAATCGATGAGACTCTTATCTCAAATTAATCAGGAAAAGTCTAGAAGTGGAAGTGTGGCTCAAATTGTAGAGTGCCAGGCCTTGAGCAAAACAGCTAAAGAGCATGAGGCCCTAAGTTCATGCCTCACTACCTATACAAAAAAAAGGAAATTATTAGAGTGCATGCATAAAATAGTTGGTTTGTGATAGTATATGCTATATATTAAGGGAAGAAGAGTTCCTTAATGAGCACTGTCTTTTTAAGAAAAAGGAAACTAAGAAGAATAACACCCAACTCATAAAGAATGGAAATCCATTATCAAATATAGCATTTCTAGCTCCAAAGTCATATTGAATGCCAAAACAAACATAACCACATCACCTGTTCTTAATTTTAAAAAAGAAAGAAAAGCTAAAGCAAAGAGCCCCTTCTTTTCCATTGAATATTGTTCTGGAGAGTTCACGAGGTCAGGAGCTTGACACTGGTATCAAGTGGAAGCCAGTCAAGCAGGATTTCTTTGCCCTCTGGACAAATGGTTAGTCCACTTCAGGAATTTTGAATAATTATTGTTATTCCGAAGCCAGGAGAAATTTACCTTTCACAAGTAAAGAGCCTGTGGCATTAACTTAATCCCATTGCCTGAGTGTGTGAAATTAGTTTGGCTCTGCAGAACTACTGTTCCAAGTTAAGAAGAACTGTCTTATCTCAGTTCCTGGGACTTCATGAAAAATGAAGTTCTTGTGGCATCGTTATCCCATGGCACAACATCCCCAGCACTGTAACGGGAAGGAAATCTCGCAAATACAATGTAGTTAGAGATGCTGGTGGCTTTTCCCAAGGTGTCCAATGTCCCCACTCCTCGTCTTCAATAGACACTAGGCACGAATTTTGTGTCAGCATCCATGACACTCAAATGTCTTTTAAAGTCTCTTTTCCCACTAAAACTACTCTTCATTGCCATACATTTAACCTTCAAATAGCCTAACTTGGTAGCAAAGTCATCAATACTGAGATCATTATCATGTTTTTATGAAGCAAGTATCTGAATAATGAAATTCTTTCATAGTCAGGTTTTGGGAACCCAGTTCACATCTGAATTCATTTTTAAGAGGACTTAGAACTGGTAACCACGGATCAAACTTTTCCTAGCAGCTGTATTTTCATCTGAAGAGCAAAACTCCCTTCATTTTTATCTCTCTCCGACTATCCCTTGGTGGTTTCTCTTGTTTTGGAATCATTCTCTACCCTACATAACAAGTGCTGTTAATCATGTGGGATTACCTGGCCAAATTCCCAGGGAACAGAGAGTAGCTGTGAATATTTTTGTATGCCTCAATATTATTGTCTTAATGATGCCTCAGATTACTGGAGTCATTTTCACAAAGAATCCCTCAAGCAGTTGACATCTCAGGAATTAGTTCAACCATTAATTCTGAGGATGACTATATTGTTTTATAAATATTGTGTGTCCATGTATATATATATATATCTTTTATTTATATATATATATATATATATCTTTTATATATATTTGAGAGAGAAAGAGATCCAACTTTATTTTCTATCAGAAAAGTGTTGTACAGAGGAGCTGCAGTTATGCAAGTCAGGTAATGAGAACATTTCATTTTGGACAATGTCCTCCTTCCCATGTTCTCCCACAGTTTTTGTTTTTCCTCCTTTCCCCACCCACAGGTTGTATAGTTCATTTTCTATGAAGTGCCTACTGAGTACCATTGCTGCATGTGTTCTCCCGTTGTCTCTCCATTTCTGGGCTTCTTGTTACTCACCCCAAACAGATGAATGAAATACATGTGTGTGTGTATGTGTGTGTGTGTGTGTCTATACACACATACATATAGCATATACATATATAGACATGTAGTATAGTATAGATAATTATCTCTGTGCTCTTTTTAATATGACTGTTTCTGTTTTCTTGGAAAACAATCAATGCAGGGCAGTTAGACTTTTAACCCAATCCAAGTGAAACAAACACATGGATCCTGAAACTATTATGAAAGTGATGTAATTGATCTTGTATCCAATTAAAAAGGTAATAAGCATGGTATTTATAAGCCCAATGTTTTATATAGTATTGTCTCTGTATTTTTACTTATTTTTATTAATTATGTCAATGTCATTTCAGTATCAAAAGGGTTTCCATATTATAAAATAATAATTCAGCTCTTTAATCTTACATAATTTGGAAGTGTGCCTTATCACTCAATCTTTGCAGTTACACTTTTACTTATATCATCATCTCAGGGGAAACAGTAAGAAAAAAATCTAGCTTTAATGACATTTACTTATTTACCAAGTGTTTAGAGTTCAATAGATAAAATTAAATATCCCCCAGGAAGCATTTTTAATTGATGTTAAATTATATAAATTGGCCAAACTTTTGAGCTGTAATCAAGTTGGTAGGTGTACTCTACCTCAGAAGTGCTTGTTAACCCAATCCTCCTCCCCGTCCCCCCACCAAAGTTGTAAAGTTCATTTTTGATATAACGACTTATACATCTCATTGTTGCAATGGGTCTACCTGTGGGGGGTGGTGAGGGGAAATGGGAAGGGGAAACAAAGGAGGAGGCTACAATGCTTGATAAGAAATGTACTCATTATCTTGCCCATGTAATTGTAACCCATCTGTACAGTATTTTCACAATAAAAAAATCTAATTAAAAACAGAATTGCTTGTTAAGATTATTTGATGCTATGTGCATTCAAACAGCCACACGCCGAGAAATCTTGATTTAAGAACCTTTACTTTGGGTAAAGATTTGGGTGTCCAGATTTTGTCTTTCACCCTTTATGTAAAATAACATTTATCATGGGTTTTGCCCTTTTAACTTTTAGGGAGTGCAGCACTGCACTGTTAACTGTAGGTGCCATGTCATGAAGCACATGTCTAGGGCTTGTTCAACTTGCCTACCACGCTTTACTCCTACTGGGTGATTTCCCATTTGTTCTTCACCCTAGCCCCTGGCAACTACCATCACACTCTGCTTCTATGGGCTTTGGTCTCTTAGTTTCTTCATCTGAGTAGAGTTGTACAACCTTTGTCTTTTTGTTATTGGTTTAGTTCCCTTATGTAATGTCTTCAGTGTTCATCTGTATTCTTATATATGGCAACATTTCTTTCTTTTTAAAGGTTAAACCATGTTCCATTTGTATGTGTGAGAGAGGAATCTCCATCGTTTTTCTTAAGCAAGACCATTTGACATTCCTAATTGTATACAATCCTAACTGTATACAATCCTATACTATCCTCATTGTATACAAGTCTTCTGATTTCTCCAAATTTTGCCAACAGGTGTTTGCCATCCTTACAGGTTTGCAATTCCCCAATTGTTAATGATGTTGGTTGGGCACCTTTCATATACCTGCTGACCATTTGTATATCTTCTTTGGAGAAATATATATTCAATTCCATTGACTATTTCAAAATTGGATTTACTTTATATTAATTTTTGTCTCTCTCTCACTGTAGGAATTGAGGTTCTAGATTTGATAATAACATTTCCTCTCAGACAATACTTCTGTTGCTACCATTTAAGCGAACACTGGAAAAATTGTCTTTGGTTAAAAAATGTTAGTTTGTGTGAAAGAACTCAATCAGTGAGAAGGGTGCCACTCAGCTATGCCAAGAAAAGGTGCCGTTCAAATGTCCTGTTAACTAAGGCCTGCTGGTCAGATACACGGAGGGGCAATTAGGTGAAAGCCTTCAGCTATGCAAGCATCTCTGAGATCCACTGTAGCATTTCAGAGAAGGTCAGACTCCCCACCAGACAACTCCTAATCAATCACTGGGGCACAGAAAAGATCCTCATTCTGGCCATTCTATCTCCTGAGAAACTTCAATTCTCCAGGCAATCTTTAGAATTGTTTTTGTGCTTGTGCATGTGCACAAGGTGATTTTAAAAATAAGCTTTATCATTATGTTCAAATATGAGATAAAATTTGCAAATATGAGATAAAATTATGTCCTTGTATGTTTATAAAATAATAACTGGTACATCTAAGTAATGTGGATCATGGCATCTCAAAGTAAGATCATTCAGGAACCTACTCAACTATTTTTCAATGGTTCATAATGCATTTTACATTCTAATACATTATCAGTCAGGAATTTAAAAAGAAGATGATGTTTCTTTAGAAGGAGACTACTGAATATTTTGTGGTGATTGTATAAGATAAAGCAAGGCATTTAAAAGGTGAAACGCCAGCTACTACCTGAGCCAGGTAAATTTAATTAAAAACATCAACAGTATTTCACTGAGGTAGCTAACTTACATATTGAAAAAATAAAGTTAATAAAGTAACTTGCCTACATTCACTGAGGTAGGATTCTTCTCAGCCAAGATTTGGATCCACATCACTTAACTTTAAGCTTGTACCACTTTGAGGAAGTGATTTTATTGATTTGAAAGTATGAATAGCTGTCACTTACATAGGGGGAAGTTGAGTTCTTTATGCTTGCAGCTGTACTGCTAAAATCCACAGGGGATTTGGGGCTCAGGTAATATTCTATTAGAATTAAACCATAAAAGTATAAGAACAGCTCCATCAGTAGAGAGATCTGGACCGCTGCAGAGTAGTGATTGGAGCTCCATGGGAATCCTTCAGTAGATTAGGCCGTTTCCCTTTGGTACTTCACTTCAAGCGTACCAAAGACCCATCTGAGTATTGAAGAGAAGAATTGAAAGGCCCTCAAAGCTGACCCAGAGTCAGAATGTTCCCGCCTGTGCTTTCTAGTATGGGATTCTGGCTTGATTTATCCCAGATTTTTGCTTGTAGCCAGCAGCAACCATATATGCTATGCAGGCAGCACTTTAAGTTCCCGGAGGGATGAAAAGCTTCATCATTCAGCAACCACTTTGGCAGACGATAGGGTGACATTGATTGGCTTTGAATAAGTGAGCAACTGAATCAGTATCCGAATCTCTGGGGGAAAATATGATAGGAACAAAAGCATTCGGCTGATATATACACACATACAGCAACTACCTTTATTTCCAATATTTAAAAAATGTACATATCTATAAAAACAATGCAAATCCATTTGGGGTGTGGAATCAGGCACTCAGATGAGGGTCCCAACAAAGACATCCTTAGTAAAACACCAGTTACTCATTCATTTGTTCAATATGTACTGATCCTTTAATCTACAGCCTGAATGAAAAGTCCCTGATCTCACAAAGGGAAGAAAGACAAACAAATGTTGCATACTGTAGTCAGTGAAGGAAGGCCTGTCTGACAAGAGAGCTGAGGAAACTCGTAGATATTTGCGGAAAGAGAACAGCAAGAGGAAAATGGTGTATGAGCCAGAAAACCAATCAGGTGGCTAGAGTAGAGTGAAGATAGGAAGAGGTAAGCAAGGGAAGGCATGGGTGGGGCCAGTCCTTGCTGTATTAGAGAAGGGGGCTGAGCTGGTTCCTGCCATTGGAGGCTATGTGGTCCCATGAGGTACCCCTTTGCAGGCTCTGGGGCTGGGCTTGGTACTACTTTGCAGGCTTCAGGCTTTTAACGTGAGGGCAAAGGAAAGTGATATGATGGGGAGTCATCTTGAGCGAAGGAGTAACAGGATGACAGTTCACAGCTTAAAGGGACCACCATGAATAAAATAACAAGGGTAGAAACTGAACACCATTAGGAAGCTACACTGGTTGTTCAGCAAAAGTTGGTGGTTGGAGCCAAAGAAAATTGGCTTCTCCTGAGAAGTCATGAGATCTGGATGTATTTTGAAAGGATATCTTCCAGGCTCTCCTGATTACTCAGATCTGAAAGACTATGGGTGGTTTACACATGAAATAGAGGCATTGATAGAGTTGGTAAAAATCACAGATGAGACCATTAGATGAGGCCAGAAAAACAAAACAGTTCAGCTTTAGATAACCAAGCAGGGTAGACAATTGGATACAGAGTCTGGAGTTGGTGGGAAAGGCCAGAGAGTGATATAGATTGGGGATTTGTCCCAAATGATGGGGGGCAGGAGGACCTAAATATACAGACCTAGAGGGATCATCATGAACATGAACCAGCTCACAGTGGAGAACTTTTTAGTATAGACCAGGCATTAGTTTAGATGCACGAATTGTATTAACTCAAGCTTAATGGCAACACCGTAGGGTAGATTTTGTTATCTAGCATTTGGAAAAATTAAGGCACAGGAAAGTTCAAGCAATCTGTGATTGAAACACTATAAAAAGTGAAAGAGGCAAGATCACACACAGACTGGCAGGTATTGAGTCTTTGAGTCTTCTACAGGGAAGGTCCAGGCTCTGCACTGTTCCAAAGTTGTAAAGTTCATTTTTGACATAAAATCTTGTACATCTCACTTTTTCTACAACAATGGTTAGGTTCAAAGAAAAAGTGAGATGTACAATATTTTATGTCGAAAATGAACTTTACAACTTTGGTGTGGGGGGGTGGGGGTGAGGATCGGGGGTAGGGGAGGAGGGTGAGGGGGGGATGGAAAGAGATGGGAAGGGGAAACAAAGGAGGAGGCAACAATGCTTGGTAAGAAATTTACTCATTACCTCGCCCATGGATTTGTAACCCCTCTGTACGTTATTTTCACAATAAATAAAAAAATTAAAAATTTTAATAAAAGGAATAAAGGTCAGAGTTTTTTGTGCCATTTAAATTCTAGGTTTTTGCAATCATTAACAGAAGAAAAGGTTCACAAACAATTGTTAAAAGCAAAATACAAAAAACATAGACATTTTTCCTTAAAGGAAAGGTAAGAAGCAAAGGTACACTTCATGTTATTCTACCTTTCTAACTTTATCTATGGACTGTTAGATGCTTTTCAAAAAGTACTTTTTCAGCAGGAAAAACACGTGTCTCAGAATTGATGAAATACGATTTCAAACAAGCCAGGTTTGTTTCTGTTGATTGGATTCTAAGCATTAATTCACCAGAAATGCATTGTTCTTAATATACTTTCCATTATATAGAGACCACAATGGCTCATCTATAATAAGCATGACCTTCTTTTCTAGGAATAACATTCATTGTGAGCAACTTTCTTTTTAACCCTTGTATTACCATCCTTGTACACAGCAGTTCAGAGTAATGTTCATAATGAGGTCTGAGGAGGAGCATAAAAAACACAGATAACATGACCTCATCTTTGCTGGTGGCCCAAATGGAGCCTTATAGCCTGCTGGTTACCTGCTGCAGAAAGACCTGGTTATGTGTGTAGTGCCAACAGACCAAGGGGACCATGAGTCCTTTTGAACCCAATGACCTAGGTTCTTCTCTACTATGATATGCTAGAGAAACATCAGCCCCTCTCTGATCCTCTCAGACACAGAACATCCAGTTCAGACACCTGCACGATGAACTGGCCATCCAGGAGACCGAGAGGAGTAGGATGTACTTCCATCCGTGGCAAAGCTGCATAGCCATGCAGGATGGTTCCACAGCCCAGATGCCTATGCTGCAGCTCATCAGCAGTGGTCTAGCCAACTGTGCATGGAAGCCTAGCTTGGGAGTGAGAAAGACCTGTGCCAGGCCATGGACAAAACTATCATTTCTTGGCAACTGTGGGGACCAAGTATGGCATAGGCTTTGGGAGGACTAGATCTGAAACCATTCACTAAATCATTATGGAACATGACAAGCAATTTATATCCATTCCCCCAGGTCTTACGAAGCTGATGGGCCCCTACTCTTATTGAGCCTCACATATCCGATGTATTGGCAGTATAAGATGGCTCCCGTTTTATTGTGGAATGCCCTGGGCCTGGTATAGACTCCTGATCCTTCAGTGGCATGGCAAAATCCTGAAATATGGGCAAAGAAATAAAGGCCACTACTTCATGGTATGCTTACAACCACAGGAGAAATACCTGAGCAGACAGGCAGGCATTGCCAATCAGGGAATACAGAATATACAAGCATCACTTGCTATCTGACCATGGCTGCCAATATGACCTATTGATTGAAAGGAACTTAAACAAGCTTCAGCTCCACATCAGTGTCTCAGCGGCTGTTTACTCCTGACCTGGCTCATCGTTTGGAAGAAGTGGATGTTGTGGTGGAAAAGAAAAGATGGACGAAAGACACCTCATTGCATCGGATTAACAGCTGCACCAGTTGGAACTATAAAGATGTGGAACACCAAGCTGCTATGACCAAGTAAGCATGGGTCCATGAACTCGAGTCCAAGGCCCCAGGTCCCATCAAGCTAGGCTTTGAACAGATGGATGCCACCACTAAGCAGGAGGGATGTGTGGGTGGCCAATGCCTGTGGGCCTTGGATTGGTCAGGGGAAAAGAATGGCTATAAAGAGGGAGAAGAACACAATTGTTACCTCTTAAAGAAGGAACTTCACAGTCCCCAATGACATTAGTAATCCCCAGACCATGACTTTATCATGTCTTCAGAGATTGTCACAACTCTTACCATTGTAGAAGCTCTCAAGTTCAATCCACAAATCAACTTCCTGACATGTGAGGATGGCAAAAAGCACAAGTAGCTGATGGCTCCAGACACAGATGAACTTCCCCAAGGGTGGAAAACTTACCAGCAACTCCTCAAGGACAAGAGTGGATAGCAGGTAGGAAGCAAAGAACTGTTTGTCATGATCAAGATCAAAGTGTAGACTGATCACTCCTCAGCAGCCAGCCCCTGGCTCAAATTCTATGGGCTTCTGGATAAAAACTCCATCAACACTGAAAATGGCAAGGCCAACTCTGGGCACAATGCTTTTACCCAGGAATATGTCCCTGGCCCGGACACAGCCCACTACTATGAAACATGCTTTCAGATGTGCAGTGGCTGAAGTTGCACACTATGGTAAGGGCTCAAGCCAGAGCATGAAGTGCTGGAGCCTCACCAGCTCAGGGGCCAACGACATCATGAAACCAACCTGAAGAGGTAGAGTCTGCTGGCTCTGACCTTCGGGCAACCCACTGACTACCAAAGGCACCCTGTGTGAACAAACTGGCCATTCGAGGTCTGAGGGAATTTTCTGCCCAGGAGATTCCTGAAGAGCCATTATCAAGACTCCAGCAGGGTCTTCAAGACCATCCTTCTGAGCACACCTTCAAGAAGCCCTGGGTTGAAAGAGTATCTTGCTCAGACATCTCTCTGAATAGGATGCAGGACTGCTCCATGCCCTGTCTGTCCTTCACCCCCATGCCATGCTGGTGTCACTCACAAGTGCAGTTCCAAATGCACTATCACTTCTGCATGTACTGGCAGAGCCAGAGCTGGTCCATCTAGCCATGACTTCTTGCTCCAGCATGGTGTACCAAACACACTTTCTGCTTTCTCCCGCTCTCAGCCCACCAAACCTGTGTTGAAGAGCTTCTTAGAATAGTTTTCCAGACCCTGCCTTTCTATTTTTAGCTTGGTTCAGATTTTGAGTGGCCCCAAATTATACATATGTATATAATATATAATATTTCCCTCCATAAAGTTTTTATTTGGTCTGCTAAATTCACTGGTAAGTGAACACGTTAGAAAACTGTACTTGCAAGCAAAATAATCCAGCCTCACTGATGGAAGGAAGGAAGGAAGGAAGGAGAAAAGAAGAAAGACAGGTAGAGAGAGAAAAGTAGAAAGGAGAAAAATAGAGAATAAGATGAATATATTTTTCACATCCTTATTAAAGCTAGAGTCTTATTCTTTTGTAGTTTTAATATAGTAGGGGCTTTGCAAGTCTTTACTAAATAAAATCATTTAAAATAGCCATTGCTAGCATCAAACTGTACCGTAGACATATGCAGAAGTTATGTGAAAAGCTCACCTTTTGTCACCTTGAATTTTTGCTGAAAGTGTATTTTATGCTCGAGTCAATATTTACTTTAAAAAGAAACATTTTATCCTCACTTGTTAATCTGCATATTGTTCAAATTTCTCCATCTCAGATATATCTGACTTTGACCTCACTGAATGTGCCACTGTAGACAAATGGTTACGATTACCAAGTGATAATTAAGATGAGCCACAAAGAGGTAAACACTTAATCACACACAGTAAGGGAAACCTTGAAAAGTACAAATATGGCAGGATTTCGTGTATAGAATGGACAAATTAATAGAGATGGTAGACTATGATGGTAGACTACTAGGGTCTAGAGGGATGGTAGATAGATTTGTTTGTTTGCAATGATGAAACATTTTAGCAATGTGTATATAACCAGAATTGACCACATCATACGGATGTGATTCTTGCATGACAGTGTGAATACTGGATACCAGTAATTGGTTAATTTTATGTTATTTATATTTTTGGGGGGTCCAGTCATGGGGCCTGAACTCTGGGCCTGGGCGCTGTCCCTCAGCTCTTCAGCTCAAGGCTAGCGCTCTACCACTTGAGCCACAGCGCCACT
>NW_012267217.1:47599633-47687379 GCF_000151885.1 Dipodomys ordii | reverse complement strand
CCCCCGCCCCCGCCCCTGCCTAAATTGTGAAGTTTGACAAACAATTTTCTTAATGGGAGCTTGCTATACCAGAAAAAAAAATTCTTAAAAAAAATTTCTTTCCATGTATGTCAGCTTTTGAGATGTGTAGCTCATATTCAAGCTTCAGTTTGGATAGGACTAGAGATCCATCACTTCATTAAAGGCCTGGTCTTATTTCCTTTTTTTATACATTTTTTTTATTGTATGAGTAGGCTAATGAGTACATTTCCTATTGAGTATTGTTACCTCCTCCATTGTTTTTCACCCATCATCCATCCCTTCCTTCCCCACCTCCCCAACTCCTCCCTCCCCCTCAACACCAGAAATTGTAAAGTTCGTTTTCAACATAGTGGTTATATGGTCTTATTTCTTGACATTATTGAAGGTATGTAAGGAGACAGGCTTGCTTTTAGAGAAAGTTTAACTATAAATGTAAGTACCCTTATTCATTGTTCGGTTTGCTCTTTTAAACCCTACCTACAAGCGTGATTCAAACAAATAGACCCAAAGATGAATACCCTTAAAAATCACAACCATTTTGATGTTAGTGAAACAAACTCAGGTGCGTTCAAGTTATTTCCTCCGTAGAATTACAGTAATTCACTTTTGGATTTCTAGTTAACTGTCAAGAGAATAGCTGTGTGGCAGGTAATGCTTGGAATAGTGCAGGTTCTTGAGAAAATGCTTCAAGAGGAATAAAAATGCAATAAACCAATGAGTGAAAGAACTAATGGGAGTTGGCCAATGTTCTGAGGAATTGGCCACGTGCTCTCGGGATATAACAGTAATAGTGCCACTGCTGGTCGACTTTTTGTATTACTTCCCTGCCAATAATCTCTCCAACCACGGCCCACACACTTACACCTGTGTGTTTCTATAAATGTTGGGCTAAGGAAGTGGTTAACTTAGAATTTTGAAGGTCAGTCGGGAGAAAGAGAAGCTAAAAGGAGCTCTGTCTCTAGTACTCACCTCTTGTTCCAGTGAGTTCTGATGTTCAGTGCAAGCTATTAACTCTTATTTGAGTTTCCTTATCCTTCCCAAAGAGTTTTTACAAATGATATAAGACAGACATTTTGGATTTTATATGAAATGCGTTTAATGATGTTGCTTTCCACAGAAGTGATAGCAAACATCACATGTGTACAACTTAATTCAAGATCAAATGGAGACTCTCACTTTTTCCTTCCTCTCTTTGAACAAACTTTCTTCATGGGTCTCAGTTTGTGATTAAATAATCCCAGCACTATATCTAAATATACAATTCACTGGGAATTTGTGATATCTCTTGTTTAATGATTAAAAAGATACCATGTACAGAACGAATGGAATTATAATGGGTAATTTTCACTGTAATATCTGAATAAAAGGTTAAGGTAATTAATACCAAGGGATCACTAAGGTGTTTGGTTTTTCTTTTTGAGGTTTATACTCCTGTTGCAACACGGATTTATCTTTTCCTTTCACCGCTGGAACAATGCTTGCAATTAGACCATTTGTAGTCATGTAGGACAGGTATGTAACAGTGGAGGCATGCAGAAATGCATCTGGGCACATGAGCAGATGACATACAAAAAGCCCAAAATAGGTGACAGTATGAGGCTGGATATGGATCTTTTAAATCAATTTAAATAAGAATTGTAAATATTGTCATATAACTTTAAGATTCAATCTGTTTATGACCAAATGATGAGTGCATATTAACATAAAGTTTAAAAAGAACAAAAAGCAGGTTGGCGCACGTCAGCAGCAAGTGTCAGCGGCTGAAGTGAACTGACTTTCCTGGCTTCTTTGCATTTTTGGGACTAGAATTGCCAAAGTACCATGAGTAATGTGGAAGTTCTCTGAAGGGAAAGTTGGTGCTCTGAGTAACTTGCTTTCTGGTAATTCAGCTGGAAAAATAGCTGAGAAACATTGTTGAGGCTGTTTCTTGGAAGTGATACACTGACACTGTCTGCTTGGAATATCATCATGTCATCCCTGGCCATTCAGGAAGTAAGGCCTCATCCAGTCTATTCAATAAACACATTGTTGTTTTTATCACCATCACATTCCTTCTTCTTCTTTCAAGGCATCCTACTTAAAACTCTACAGAACACTCAAAGGGGATGCTTCCAAAAGATGAGTGACATAAGGTCTGCCATGCTTTTGTTCCAGTTAGACTCTTAGTTTGAATTGATAATTCATAATAGTTGAAATTTTCCATCTGTTTCAAAGTTAATGTTTAGGTTAGGTGTCACCCTATAGACTGTGTTGATTTAACATCAAAACAACTTCTCTCTTCAGTGTCTAAAATACATCCATTTTTTTCTTCCTTTCTGTCCAGATGCTTTGGGGTGCTGCTAGTTTATTTCCCACTTGTATATTTTCTTATTGAAATAACAGTACATTTATATAAAATTAAATAAAATTTTACTTATAAAAGTAAAATCATTTCTCTTTTAAAGAGGAATACAAGGGATTAGGTTCACTTCTGATCTCCTGGTTGTACTCATTTGGCACTGTGCTTTAATTTGGGGCTCCATTGAAGTTTATCGTGGCTTTTTATCATCACATCACATGTATAAATGGAATTTTGTTTTAATTTAAAGCTATTGAAAAAATGCTATTGCACAACAAATAAAGAACAAATAAAAAGGTCATAGGAAAAATCCTCACACAATTATAAACACATCTTAGTATGATTTAGAACTAGTTTTGTACTTCCTTTCAGTATTTAGTTGCTTTTAAAAAGTACATCTTAATCATTCTGTGTTTATAAAGACTAAACAATAATAATAATAGGTGAGGAGTAACTTATTAACACAAATTTTGAGTGAGTGACATCTGATAATGAGCTAACATGTTTTATATCTTGTGTTTTCTGGTTTGTTTGATTTTGATGCCAGTACTCAAGCTCAAACTCAGTTCCTGGCCCATATCCTTTAGCATTTTTGTTCAAGGCTGTCACTTTACCACTTGAGACACAGACTCAGCTTCATTTCACGCTTTTTGGTGATTAATTGGAGGTGAGACTTATGGACTTTCCTGCTGAGGTGGCTTCATACCTTGGTTCTAAGATCTCATCCTCCTGAGTAGCTTGGATTACAGGCATGAGCCACTGACACCTGGCTTACAAGAATTTTAAATATACAGAACAGAGACTTTTTAGCTACCCCAGAATGGTCAATTATTGTTAATTCAGTAGTAACTGATCACCAAGTTCAATAGATGAAATTTATTATTAAACAAGCAGCAAACATCTCATGAGATATTTTGCCATATTTGTATAATATGTTAAAACTTTGAGAAAGGTTTAATCATCTATATGTATATGTGTGTATACATATACACACATTGTATATATATTTACCACTCATATATATGTATATGTGTATATATATGTGTGTATATACCACTCATATATATGTATATATATACACACATATATATATGCATATACATAAATATGAGTGGTAAATATATATACAATAAATATATGTAATAAGTAGATTTGCAATAAATACAATATTTGCAACAACTATATTTGCAATGAATTTTTATATTGATTATTATATGTACAATACAATCAAAATATCTTTTCTTTTAGCTGCAGGTTTTTAGGCCTTTAGCTCCTTAGATAAACTTTGTGAGGATATTATATTTTAATAGCACTATCTAGTTTAAAGCTTGTTTTCCATTTATAGTTAGAGATAATTAGAAGTATCTATTTTAAATCATTCAGGATGCATATGCATGTGTATATATTACTATATATTTAGTTTGGTAACATTTCTAAGAACTTTACTTCAGTTAACAACATAAGTGGTATTGTCTTGGTATTTGTAGTGGTAAAACTCTTTTCCTATTTGTGCTTTGGGTTTTTAGTAGGTGTGACTAAGGAGTAATTAGGATTTACTTTTTAAAAATAAGAATTCTCGCCAAGTGAGAGATAAAAAGAACCATGGTTCAGAGGAAGTGCAAGTTCTAAATTTATTTTCAATGTCAATATCAGACTACTACTTGGTCTCCTTTTCATTGATCTATAGTTTTTTCATTGCAATGTCTCAGGCATCCATCTTTCTTATTTTCACAAACTAGAGACTTGGAAATCTATCAGGTTTTCCATTCACTATAGGATTTTAGGTAATTTATATAATGGTATCTATGCCAGCCTGAGTTTCCTCATACGTAAAGCACATAAACAAAGGAGTATGACTCTTTCCTCTGAAATCTCATTATGCAACAATTCCCATCCCATTTCTCTTCATGTCAAACACGATCTTATTTGATTCACCAACCTCCAGTTCCAGATTCTAGTTTAAACTTTGCTACAGCTATTTAAAATCACTTCTGACATTAGGATATCTTTTTTGTTGTTGTTCTTATTTTCATTTGCTCTTCAAATTAGAACTCTCACTTGACTTTTTTCCAGGTAGTCCCACCTCATTTCAAACCTGAGTAAAACCACCAAGAAAATTTGAATTGTTTTCCTGCTAACTTGGTAGAATTTTGTGCAGGCAGCTTGACTTGTTAGTCATTGGTCTCAGTCACAGGCACAGGTAATCCATTTCCTTCTTGGCTGTTAGGGAAGGGCCTAATTAGTCAATCCAACAAATTCTACTCCACACCCCTTGCTTCCATACCTTAGTTCTCTGCTCCTTGCCAGGTTGCCCTGAGAATGATCAAATTACCTTTACAGCCAAGCCAACCATAGCACAATGCTGTTTACTTCCACCCTTCAATTGTCTCTCCTCATCAAAAGTTCTGCTCCATTTAACACCTAGTCATTCTTTTTCTTCCTAAGAATACTTATCACTTCTCCCATTTGATTAAGACAAATCCATGATCTTGTTATATTTTCTAATGAAATTAAACAATGGACCTCCTTCCAGTAAGACATTACCGCATTTCACATGATGTGTGAGATTTAATTTCAGAAGCAAATGAAAATAAATGTTCTCCATCCTCTCATCTCCAGAAACAAAAATTCTTTCTCTGTCTCTCTCTCTGTCTTTCTCTGTCTCTGTACCCATCTCTTTTTGTCTCTGTTTCTGTCTCTATCTCTTGCTCTGTCCCTTTCTTTCTTTCTTTCTTTCTTTCTTTCTTTCTTTCTTTCTTTCTCTCTCTCTCTCTCTCTCTCTCCTCTCTCTCTCTCTCTCTTGTCCTGGGACTAGAACTCAGGGACTGAGGTGTCTCTTAGCTGACCTAAGCTATCCCTTAGCTTTATGTTCCAAGCTAACTAACCCTTTAACACTTGAGCCATACGTTCACTTATTTTTCTGGTCAATTGGAGATAAGCTTAGGCAGGCTTTGAGCTTGATTCAACGATCTCAGCTTCTTGAACAGCTAGAATTCCAGGTGTGAACTAACTGCCCAACAAGATCTCTGATCTATCTAAAAGTTAAAAAATAAAAATACAAAAATAATGTACACATGCTAACTGCATTGGAGAAAAACAAACTGGAATGATTTCTAAAAGTTAGGCATTTATCATTTTTATAAATATAGAAATTGAATGATGTCCTTTTAATCATAGATTTTCACTTAACCTTGATGTTTTCATATAAATGTCTTTGCTGAGTGTACTAGATGAAAAGACAGCATGAAGAAGTAAAATCTGCAATATAGCAAAGTACATTTGGCCAGAAGAATGACTCATCTTCCTAGATTCTGGGTGTATTCATGAAACAGTTCAGCAGAGCAGCCAGGTGATCAGGAGAAATGGGTTATTTACCTAGGAGGACCTGGAAAGCTTTTCACACAGTGTCAACAGGATTGTTGTTAAGCTGCAAGTTGGCAAACATGGGAAGGCTGTCATTAAACAATGTTGGGATTCAGAACTGTTGACGTTTTATTATTTGCTTTTCAACTCTTCATCAGCTTTGTGGGGAGATTCAAGTCATCTTTGACAAAAAAAAAAGAAAGAAAGAAGACAAGAAAGAAAAGCATATGCATCATTGAATTCCTCTCTGGTTAAAACTCTTGGCAACCCCTAAACAGGGTAAAACAATTCTGTAAGGTAAGAGCTATAAAAAAAAATCAGGTTTCCTTAAGGAGGTTTTAAAGAGAATGGGTTCATGAACTCTTGCAATCTATTGTTGTACTTAGTGTATCATTATAATTATGTACACACACACCATCTCCTGATTGGGGCAGAAGGATGTGTATACAACTTTTATTCTATTGCCACAAAATCTGTGAAGCAATAGTTTCCAAAGAACTAGAGCACTTGTGGATTTAAATTGATCTGCTTTAATAATTCTAGCATGTCTGAACACACAATAATGTGTGTCCACTCATGAGATAAGGCAGAAGAATAAGGAGTTCGAGGCTATCCCAGAGAAGAGAGACCAAGTTTCAACTAACCAACCAAACCAACACACACACAAACAAACTAAAGCCCCTGTAAAGGAAGAAAGAAGATACCGGCATGATACGTATCCCTCTCATTCAGAATTTGTGGTGTGTGTGTGTGTGTGTGTGTGTGTGTGTGTGTGTGTGTGTGTGTGTGTATGTGTGCTGGTCCTGGGGTTTGAACTTAGTACCTTGGTACTATCCCTGAAATGTTTTTGTTGTTGTTCAAGGTCAGTGCTCTACCACTTGAGCCACAGCTCCACTTTTGGCTTTTTAGGTGGTTAACTGAAACTTAGTCTCCCAGCTTTTCCTGTCTGGGCTGGTTTTGAACTCATCTCAGCTGCCTCTGAGTAGCTAGGATTGCAGGTGTGAGGCACCAACACAGACTTAATCATCTTGGTCAAGGCCTGAGCATGTAGTGGGCAAACATGGAAGGAGGGTGAATCCTTTACCTTATTCATGTAGGCGACAGGTCCTCGCTGTTGATCGTTTTACAAAATAACAGCAAACCCTGCTTTCCTTAGGGTCCCATTCACTCTCTTCCATGTTAGGTGACTATGGTTCAGCTGCCTTTGCATTGGGTTCATTGCCCAGGATTGAGATAGTCAGAGCCTCCTTTTCTTCCTTCTGTTGGATAAATAAAGGGAAAGTGGTCAGGCAGGAGTGGTACAGACTTCTGAAATGACCCCCTGGGTTCTAAGATTCTGCCACCTTATACTTACCCTAGTGGGGTCCAGCTTCTTGTAAGGCCCTGCCCTTAGTTCAGAAACTAGTTGGCTAAGAGCTCGTACTTTTGCCTTGTGGTTACTTTGAAGCATTGTGTTTCATGTACCTACTTCTCCTAAGGAAATGTGTCCCACCACTGTCTTACCGACCTCACTCAGAAGTTGATAGGAAAATGACTATGGTATTAGGCCTCTTCCCTGCATGTCTTGGTTCCTCACCTGTCACCAATCCTATTTTTGGTTTGTAGGTGTATATTGTAGAGACAGGGGTGGGGAGGAGAAGGGGAGTATCCAACTTTGATTGACCTTGATAGCTTAGCAAACATTCTTTTTTAAATTTTGTCAGTCATGGGGCCTGAACTCTGGGCCTGGGCACTGTCCCTCAGCTTTGCAGCTCAAGGCTAGCACTGTCCTTGAGCCACAGCGCCACTTCTGGTTTTCTGGTGGTTTATTAGAGATGAAAGTTTCACAGACTTTCCTGAAGGCACTGGCTTTAAACTATGATCCTCAGATCTCAGCCTTCTGAGAAGCTAGGATTACACGCGGGAGTCACTGGCAACCGGCCTATAAACATTCTTTATGTGATAGGTCCTATTGGGGTTTGAACTCAGAGCCACAAGCTCTACCACCTAAAATATATCTGGTTATTTTGGAACTGGAGGCAAGTAAATTTTGCTGGCTGGGCTAGCCTCAAACTACTATCCTTCCACTTTCAGCCTCCTGAGTAGCTAGATTTACAAGCATGAGTCACCTGTGCCCAGCTAGAAAACATTCTTAATGCAGGTTTATTAGCTTCTTATGCAGTTCTTCCAGTGAACAGCACACAAGTACACAAACTGTATTCCCACAGAATGTGAGATTTTACTTGTCAACAAGTCAAATTATCAGAATGAACTGGCAAACTATCAGCTTTAGGAGTGCTAAATCTGTGTCACTATTTTAAATATGCCTTATCTACTGATGGTATCATATGTTTTCCTAGTTTAAATTTTTTCTTTTAGCACTCAACAAAAACACCATTGTTGAAACAGCATCAGGGGTATGGAGTCCTGAATGGTGATTTGCATCCAATAGTGACCACTTGTAGTAGTGAAAGATAATCCTATTATCTCTGATTTGGCAGACCTCAGATACAGTTTCTCCCATAAAAATTTGAATACATTTGTAAGCCTTGCTTTTTAAATATACCAGTTTTTAGTGTTGTCCTAACATGTTTTGGGCTTAAAAAAACACGATTTTTTTTTTTTTGCTTATATTTCTGGAGGTCAGAAGTCTGCAATGGCTTCTCACCAGGCTACCATCAGGGTGCTGGCAGGGCTGCGTTCCCCTCGGGGCTCTAGGGGCAAATCCATTTCTTTGCCTTTTCTCACTTTCAGAGGCCATCTGTGTGCCTTGGCTTTAGACCTATCGCTCCATCTTCCAATACAACACAGTACCATTTTCCAATCTCTCTGCTTCTCTTCCTCTGACCTTCTGCTTCTCTCATATGATTCCACTGCGTCCAGACTACACTTCACATCTCTAGAATCTTAACAAAATCCCATTGGCAATGGGTAATCATGGGTTCTGGAGTTGAGATGACTGTTGTGGGCGAAGATGGAGAAATTTCTTAAGCTTACCACAATGAATGAGTGAATGAGTATCTACATTATAATATGTCCTGTAAAGAAGGTAGTTATTCTTTACATTTTTATTAGAAATCAAAATATTTACTTTGCATTAAATGAATAACCCAGCCATGTCATAACTCTTCAAGGAAAGTCTAATGAGAAACTTTCCAATTCAACTCTACAAATGTGTTTTTTGGAACAAGCCTAGACTAGAACTCCTTGGGTAAAAGAAGTTGTCAAGGTAATTTCTTTCAAGTTCATGGTTTTCTCCACAGATGGTTCAAATAAATCAGGAGGAGAATAGAGAAACAGCATATGTGTTTAGTATTCTCCAAACTGTGCTGAAGGCTGACAAACCATAAAAATTGTTTCCATCCTTATTCCCAGGAAAGGAGTTTCACAGCTAGTTTGCATAACTACAGCTCTGAGTTTCTCAAATTTTGTAACTCTATGCCATCAGTTGTAGAAAGCACCCGAGGCCATGCTGGGTCTTAGGTGGCCCTTTTGCTGCTGTTCTCAATTCCTTCTTTCCCATTGATGACAACTGACATGTGCCGACTGAGGAGCAGGTGTGTAGTGTCTGCTCTTGGCGTGTCGAAGCATGACTTCAAGAAGGAAATTTGATTTTTTTTCTATTTCTTATAGGATAGGGGAACTAAAGGGATGACAGATTCCCATAGGAAGTGCATACACACCTGGTTTGCTTGATTTTTTATTTTGTTTTTATTTTTTAAATGTGGTGCTCTAGGCAGTTTCAAAACACAAACCCCAGAGTAAAACCATCAACATGAGAGAACATCTTTGTGTCATTCAAAATTAGTCTCAAATGCTTGTGGCACTTTCTGGCTAGGTGTAAAAGAATGTTATTCCCTTTTTTGCTAAATATAGCACTACTTTTCTTTTCTTTCTGGAAAGCAACCAATCATTCATTTAAAATACATTGGAATGGATAGCACTCACAGTTTTAAAATATTGACATTTTGGTTTATGACCCTTGAAAACAAAATCTAAAATAATTGGGGCAGGTTTATAAATGAAATAAGACATAGCTGACCATCCAATCTCTAACATCTACTCATCTGATCTCAGTTGGTCTAGAATCTCTTTCTGGCATTCTGGTAATTCTTCTCTTTGTGAATTCCTAGTGTTGAGGTTAAACATTTTGTTTTGAAGCTTTAGTTTAAAAAAAATCACAGGAAGCTGGGTGTCAGTGACTCACACCTGTAATCCTAGCTACTCAGGAGGCTGAGATTTGAGGATCATGGTTCAAAAACCAGCCCAGGGAAGGAAAGTCCGAGAGACTCTTATCTCCAATTAACCACCAGAAACTGGGAGTGGTGCTGTGGCTCAAGTGGTAGCATGCTAGCCTTGAGCTAAAGAATGTAGGGACAGCACCAAAACCCAGAGTTCAAGCCCCATGACAAACAAATAAAAACAAAAATCACAGGAAGATATAAAATCTCATTTAAACATTTGACACCAAGTAGAGGGAAGCTTTTGTTTTTATTGTGAAAATACTGTACAGAGGGGTTACAATTACATGGGCAAGATAATGAGTATATTTCTTATCAAGCATTGTAGCCTCCTCCTTTGTTTCTCCTTCTCATCCCATCCTCCCTCACCCCCCACCCAACCCTCCTCCCCTCCCCCCCACCAAAGTTGTAAAGTTCATTTTTGACATAACGACTTGTACGTCTCATTGTTGCAATGGGTCCACCTGTATCCCTATTTAAACGATTTGTTTTTTCCCTTCCCCTCCACAAATTATAACAGCATCAAATTATTCTCTCTGATGGACTTGAGTTCTTTCACTTGTCAGGTGAAAAAAACCAACAAACCTATTTGTTTGGAATTTCCCTGAACCGTTTGCTCTTAACTATGACCCAGGACTCTGAATGGACTGTTATTCCCCCAAGATTGTGATGAAAGGAAAGGAGCTGGTGTTTTGTGAGGATTAATCTGGAGGATGGGGTATCAAACTTTATATACAGCTACCATAGATAGCTGAGTGTGAACACTTGTACAGAGCAATGTGGAGAATGAATATTAAGGCACTCAATAGAAATAGAAGGTCTAAGATTAAGGACTAGGCCTCCCTTGCCATCTCCCAGCATGAACCTCTGAAAGCAATGCTCATGTCAAACCTAAACCTGACTTTTTAGTAAAGCACATGAAGAAATGCTCAACCTCTCTAGCCATAAAAGAAATGCAAATCAAAACAACATTGAGATACCATCTCACCCCAGTTAGAATGGCTATAATCAAGAACTCTAATAACAACAGATGCTGGAGAGGATGTGGACAGAAGGGAACCTTACTGCATTGTTGGTGGGAGTGTAAACTTGTTCAACCACTTTGGAAAGTAGTATGGAGGCCCCTCAAAAGACTCCACAAAGAGCTCCCCTATGACCCAGCAATCCCACTTTTGAGCATTTACCCAAATGATCACAAATAAGACCATACTAAAGCTACCAGCACAACTATGTTTATTGCAGCATTATTTACCATAGCTAAGATATGGAACCAGCCCAGATGCCCCTCAGTAGATGAATGGATCAAGAAAATGTGGTATACATACACAAGGGAATTCTATGCCTCCATCAGAAAGAGTGACTATTCCCCATTTGTTAGGATGGAAAGACTTGTAAAAAATTATATGAAGTGAAGAAAATAAGATAGAACATTCTAAATTCAATAGTTTCCTAACTTAATTTAAACTTCTAAGTTATATATATGCATGTATATATATAATTTAAACTTCTAAATTATATATACATGTATATATACTTATATATGTGTATGTATTTACGTGTATATATGTGTATGTGTGTATATGCACAGATGTTTATATATATAAATAATATGTATGTATGTATGTATATATATATATATATATGTAAAACATACTGACTTTGTATTCTTGCTTCAAACCCTAAAAATGTGAAGCCTCACAAACCACATGTTAAAAGAAATATTCTTGTTCATTTCCTTTAAGCATATAAGATAAATAAAGTGGAGGATTTGGAAAATTTCAGAAGAGGCATAGGAACAAGTTTATCAAAGGATAGAAAGCAGAAGAATCATTGTTTCTACCACTGAGAATACAGTCAGCCTTATTATTGTAGCAGTTGCTATGAGGAAATTCATTGATCATCAGACCAGAAGCAGGACTGTCAAAGGATATCCTATGTTTTCATAGATGGGAATTAGACTGCCCTGATCAGAGTCCTTCTTCATCCTTCTCTCCTCAACACAGCATTACTCTTATCAAAAGAACCAAGAACTGTCCTGAGCCAGAATGCTGGAGTCTCCTCTCCTCAACTCAGTTCCATCTTTTCTACCATAGTCAGAAAGTCATTTACCAATGGTTACTTTTTTTCTTTCTTTCCTTCCTTCCTTCCTTTCCTTCCTTCCCTCCCTCTTTCCCTCTTTCCTTCCCTCTTTCCCTCCTTCCTTCCTTCCTTCCTTCTTTCCTTCCTTCCATTCTCTCTCTCTCTCTCTCTGCCTTTTGTGCTGGTACTGGGGCTTGAACTTGGCTTTTTCCATTCAAGGCTGGTGCTGTACTACTTGAGCCACACCTCTACCTCCAACCTTTCGATTTGGGCTTAAAACAACCTCATTGGCATCACCACTGTTTTTTTTCTTTTTCTTGTCATTAACTTTCTTCTCTCAACTACAAGCTGAAGTGGCTCTAGAACACTATAATAGAATGGGTTTCTACTCAATATTGTATTGAATACCTTCATGAGACTTTCCCACCAAACTATTCCCTGAAGCTTTCCCAGCAAACTCTGTATCAGTATTGAAATCCAGGTTAAGACAAACTGTAGATGGATATCATTTTACAAACTTCACCATAGCATGTTGTAAAAATTCAACACCAATCCAAGAAGGTCTCAGTTTTCATGCATTCAGTAAAGAAAATCAAGTTTTCCATAGAATAGCTTCATGCAAGATAGATATCCTAATATTATTTAACTATTTTAAATATTAAGATGAATATTTTTCTAATTTGAATTTTGAGAAAATCAATAAAATTGTTGACTGGCTAGCAGTTAGAAAGCTACTGAGTTTTATGAAGTTTGAAGTGAAAATAGTAGAAGAATAATACCTTTGAATGGGAACTACCAGAAACACACCAATAACAAACACAATGAATTACCCTGGATCAGAACATGTTTCTTTGTTTGTTTGTTTGCTTGCTTTTTGTTTTTTTTTTTGTTCAAAATTTTATTTTATTGCAAAGGTGCTATACAGAGGGGTGACAGTTACATGAGGAAGGTAATGAGTACACTCCTTTGTTTTTCTCCTACTATCCCTTCCCTCCCCCACCTCTCCCACCCCCACTTCCACCCAGAGCTGAAGAAATTCATTTCCAGTATACTGTCTTGTGGGTATCATTGTTGCAAAGAGTCATCCTGTGTCCTTGTTTCACATTTTGTTATTCCCCTTCCCCTCCCCAAATTAGATAAATACAACAATGCAGGGTACCAAAATCAAATAAAGTGACAACAGGGGGAAGAACATACAAGAGAAACAACAACAAAAAATCACATAGTACATTAACAACAACAGAGAAAAAAATCTTGTGTCCATATCTTGAGGTTCATTTTGCTTAGCATCATCTTATATGGCCATATGTACATGAGTTTTCTGCTCATCTATAAGTTGTCTTAGATGTATACTAACTATTGCAAATAAAGTAAACCAGGGGACCTATATTTCTTTGAGTCTGGTTTACTTCATTTAATATGATTTTTTTCAAAGTCTTTCCATCTCCTAACAAATGGGGTGGTATCATTCTTTCTGATGGAAAAATAAAATTCATATATATATATACATATATACATATATATATACACCATTTTTTATCCATTCATCTTTTGAGGGCATCTGGGTCTATGAATGCTGTAGACAGTTGAGACATCAAAGAAATCCTTAAAGGGAGCTATAATTGAAAAATATAGCTCTTGATAGATGATTGGTACAGGAGGAAGTTCACAAAAGTTTGAAACATTATCATTCATTTTAACCTGTCAGCATGAGTGGACTATTGAATGGCCAGATATTTAATCAGGGGTTGTTCTAGGTGTGTCAGTCAGAGTAGTTTTGGAAGAGATGGACATTTTTATGAACACACTGAGTAAGGTGACTGCCCTCAGGACTGCTGATGGGCCCTGACCAATCCAGTCAGAGCCCAAACAGGCCCAGTAGACAGACCCTTCCCTAAGTAGGAAAGTATCCTTCCTGTAGGATGGCCTTGGAACTTGGTTATCAGCCTCCTGTTTGGGGGTTCAAGTTGAAACAAAAGCTCTTCCTGAGTCTTGAATCTATCAGCCTTGATATTAAGTTGTATCTTAATTTTCTGGGTCTCGGAGTTTGACAGTCAGTACTTGGATATCTCTAATTTGCCAGTGCACCCTGCATAGCCTGAGAATCGCCTGCCTCTATAATTCCATGGGACAATTTTTATAATACATTTTTTCCATATATTTTTGGCTATATTCACAGAGAACTCTGACAAATAGGATTAGTAAAGACACACAGACATTGTAGAAAAATTCCTAGTTCATCCTGACCAAACTAGGAAGGATGTGTTATGGGAAAATAAAAATAGAGCTGATTTGATATATAGAGGAAGATGGAGACATATGCACACCAATGGTACACTTAGCATACCTGCCTGCTTCTGTCACTCTCTTTAGTCCGTTCTGCTCCTGAATTTGACTGGTGCTTACTATTAATCATTTAGCTAAATAACTATACTAAAGCTTTATCTATCACCTGAGGATAGATAATACATAGTGTCTATAGTACATAGTACACACTTAAAATATTGGTTATAAGTTAGAATGCCCAGGGTAAAACCTTCTACCTGTATCCCCAGTTGATATAAACATCTCTGGTCTAGTGAATGTGTTACAATCAGATTGCTCCTGAAGATCTAACTACTGAAGCCTGGTTTGGGGAAAAGAGAATATATACTGGTAATATACATATATAAATATACATATGTATATCTATATATGTATGTATAGTTATAGTTATGTATAACTATATAGGTACTGTATATAATAGTTATATAGTTATAGTTATATGTAACTCTAATAAATCTGTCTGTCTGTCTGTCTGTCTAGTCTATCTGTCTGTTTGTCTGTGGTACCCATCACCTTGCAATTATTGTATTTGGGAATGGCTTATCAAGAATTTGCAAAAATTAGAAGAAAATCAGTATTCATCCAGATTATGGCATTTGTATGAGCTTGTCAGAATAAATGATACAGCCATTTTGGCTAATACTAAGAGATGGCATTTTGAATTATTACCTCTAAGATGTGTTTGAGGTAATTATTTTAAAAATGACCATATTAGTTTAATCAGCCTAGAGAAAAGCCCAGTAAGAAGGGATCATGGAATTTAGGTAATTTGCTGGAACCTTGTAACCCTCTTTTCTCAGAGAAGCAAAGAAGCATGGCTGGAGATACTCAAGTGGCAACTTTCTAAAGGGAAGATTTGTAGTACAAAGCAATCTACTAGATAGGAAAGCATATATACATATATACATATACATACATACAAATAGGAAATTTATCTTGGAAATAAAAATACTTATCAATTTGTCATTTGCCAGTACCATTTGCAGAGATAAATTATTAAAAGATACAAAGCAAAAGTTATACATGAATAAATAAAAAAATGAGGCAAAAATCCAATGTAGGGTCACATTATTTAAATTACTCAGCTCATTGTAACAAAAGCAGTGAATAGTATGCAATTAATTGTATGATGAACATGAGGTTCTAATAAATAAGATGGCCATCTAGACAAATAGGCATGTGTTCTCTCATCTATCTATCTATCTATCTATCTATTCCATCTTTTTTTATTTATATTAGAAAGGGATCCTAAGTTGTTCTGTAGGCATCTAGACAGACATTAGCGGGAATAAGGAAATGCCCTAGGCTACGAGATTCAATTTCCCTTTTGGTAGATATAGAATCATAAAACCTCAGGTGACTTCACCCTCCTGGAACTGCAATGAAGATTATGGCCCATATATTCCTTATTAGCACACTCCCTATAACAAGGTGGAGTACGAGCCAGGAGGAGCATCATGACCCCTATATGACCTTCCACTGATAGCACCTTTGCAAAAGGATAGGTGTGGGACATCCTACACTGGTGTAGTCACTGTATAGTTCCCAGAATGTTTGGGAAGAACACAAGAGGAGGGTGAGAATTTCATTCCACCTAGTAGTCCCTCTCTATGGAATACTAAAAACCCCATCCCCAGTAGCTTCCAGAGGGTTTGCTCTTATTTGAACTGCTCACCTTACATCTCAATGTGTGATTTTTCTCTGTCAATAAATCACGCCTTGCTATTTTCCTGCTCTTTGTGGTTCTTCTGCTGCAACGCGGGCAGCTTGTTAACCTCTGATGTTTCACATAAAGAGGGGAGGAACACCCCTCCTCTGGTATTATTTTGGTGTGGTGACTTGGATTCGCTGAAGGGGCGTGTCCTGTTCTTGACCCCTGTGGGAGCTACAGAACTATCTTCTGATTACTTCCCCATCCCTGCCTAGCTTCTGTGGCAGCCCCATGCTGAAAATCTCTTAGCTTTCTGGAATGTCTGGACCTCACCTACCATCCCTGCTCCACACGTTGACATTTTCCATGCTGCATTTGCCTAACCTCGTGAACTGATGACCCTTTTTCCACTATGGCCTGGGACCCCACGCAACCAAAATTCTCCCGATTTCTCTGCTTCTTTGGTCGTCTCCGCTCATGTCACAAATAGAAACTAAGGGAATCTATGGGAAAATCATGAGTTGCAGGTCCACCTGGACTGAATTCCAATTAGAAGAAGGTCTAGAAGTTCCTTCTAGAAAGATCTCCAAGATGGAAAGTTCTGGCTCCCTCTACCGATACCGTAAGCCATTATTAAGTTTGAAGGGATTTATGGAAGGAATGGATATCTAAGTTGGCCCTGTTGCAGGGCTTGCATCCAGCTGGGCAGAAATCAATGTGTGCCACAAAACGGAGAGCCAACACGCCACCCCAAAATACAGGAAAACTAGATCACAGGGTGAGGCCCTTGGCAGCATGGCCTCTTCTCGGAGGCACAACAGGAGGGACGTCTTCAAGGTCACCACACAAGGTGAGGACCATTGTCCCATAAGGAGGCACACATGGAATTAACCACTGAAGGGATGTATTTCAAGCATCCCTTAATTATACGCCCCCTTCATCTCCCTGCTGAAGATGAGAAGCCAGTCTTTCATGCCTCAGGGTTGACACATAGATTGTAAACCACACAGCTAGAAACAAATTGATCCCAAAGTGAATATTTTTTCTTTAACATTACTTAGATACAATAAACACTGGACAATTGGGTGTCCTGGTTTATTGAGGTTTATAAGAATATCATCCCATAACTGGACCTACTCTATTAAAAGTTGAGGAAATGATCAGGTCCAGTATATCTAAGCATTCATGTGGTTTTTTAAATAATAAATCCAGGGATAGACCATAAAGCCAAAACGAAGTTTCTACTCTAGCCATTCTCTAATATCCACGCCTTCAATACTTCTGCATGTGGAAGCCCCTCAAACTTCTGATGGAAACATGTGTGGTTTTTTGTATCCATGAGGTGAAATGGATTTCTTATCCACATTCTTCCTCTAATTAAACCTAATATTCATGTCAGTACTGGAAGATGGACTGAAATGCTAACTCTCCCTCTTCTTCTATGTTGCATAGATGCTTAACCATCCCTTACCTCCTCTTCACCACATCCCATCTCCTTATTTGGTGATTGAGATGAGTGCCCAGACCTGACACTGGAATCCTGGCTTTAGTCAGGATTAGATCTCTACTCTAAGACATCAGCAGTCACCAATGGCTTCCTCCCATGGACAAAGGGAACAAAAAAGGAAAGTATGCATCTGCAGCAATCACATTTATATTGTGGTACTTCTCATTAAACTTTTGGGCCAGGATTGGCTGTGTTTTTGTTTTTGTTGTTGTTTTACTTTAACAATCATTCAGTGAGCTACAGAAGTTAATATTTGGAATTCTTAGGCTCTGAAGTCTCACCCTTGGTAGGTACTCTTCAGGGGTGTACCTCAGGCCTTGCTTGGCCTTTCTATATCATGTTCTTGGATGGTTTGAGCCATTTGAGTTAATTTAAGCTAATTTGAGTTTCAGGTATTTGTCTGACAGGGAAATCTGAATTTTCACTTGGCTTTAGAAGGAATGGACAATGTGCAAAGAAATCAGGGTGTATAAAGTGATTTCTATTGCAGTTTGTTTAAGAATATAAGTACTAACGCTATCTTGTCCCCTAGAAAGAATTCTGACCAACATACCTGTGGCCACTTCATTAAAAAAAAAAAAAAGCAGGGTTGAGGGAGGGCGCTTTTAAACTGGGCGCTAGTGACTCACACCTATAATCCTAGCTACTCAGGAGGCTGAAATCTGAGGATCACAGTTCAAGCCAGCCAGGCTG
This sequence comes from Dipodomys ordii, assembly GCF_000151885.1. Lineage (NCBI taxonomy): Eukaryota > Metazoa > Chordata > Mammalia > Rodentia > Heteromyidae > Dipodomys > Dipodomys ordii. The sequence goes on along the minus strand of NW_012267217.1, from coordinate 47,669,182 downwards.
TAAGATTCTTATCACCAATAAACGACTCAGAAAAAAATCCCTGTATATGGCACTATGGTGCAAATGGTAGAATGCTAGCTTTGAGCACAAAGAGGCTCGGGGACAGAACCTGGGCTTGGACTCTCTCTAGGACTAGCCCCAAAACAAAAAAACAAAAACAAAGCAAAACAAAACTATTTTAGCTCATCTTTTGAGCTCTTAATGTTCTTGACATATGTAATTTAAAACGTGTGTGTGCACGTACACCAGCATGAGTGTGTGCTCAGGTGTACACATGTAAATATGTAAACTTCTTTGAGATGATTATTCATGGATTGCATATATAGAGTTAATGAAAAGAAGCAGTTGCCTTTATTTCTTTTTCTCTCCTTTTCTTCCCCTCTTCTATAAAGCTGGTTATTCATAATGCTTATCTCAGTCAGACTTAGGTAAATTGCAAGCATTCAAGAGTTCATTCTTTATGTTGAAATAAAAAGTTAAAGGTATTATTTAGAAGATAATATGGGGAGCTTGATGGTGCTGATATAATTCTGGCAATCACAATTATTATCTAATAGTCTATACTTAATGGAAATAACTACTGTTTTGTCAATTGCTAAACTTTCTTCAAAATCCCAAGGTTATTCTAAGTCTTTTGTACTTGAAGTTTTAGTCCTGCTTCTGAGTATTAAACGTTTAAATTAAGTTAAGGGAAAGTGACTCTAGAAAACTTAGGTTTGTTTTGATTTTTAAGTTTTTCAATACTTATTTATTATCTTTGCATAATTGAACAAAGGAGTGGCCAAGTACCAAAGCAGTTAACAAATACAGTGAATCTTGATCAATGTTGCCCCTTTCAACATTCTCACCCACCCTCCCAACCCATCCTTTCCCTTATTTACTTTAATTTTAGGTTATGTATTGACTCTTTTTGCCTTTTAACAAAGCAATCTGTGTGTACAATGCATTTTGACTGGTGTCATCACTTCAACATCTTATCCCCTCCCCCTTTGAACCACTCTTTTCTTTATATTTCTCAGTTTCTCAGGCAAGAATAAAAAATTCTTGCCTGCATTCTCCCCGCTTCACTAATTCTTCTACCACTTTCCACTTGTTCTCATCCTCCCCTCTTGCAAGTATCTATTTCCTAGTACTTGTTTCATGGGGCATTGACTTAATCTTTTATAGAACATATTACACTTCAGTTAATTCATTTGTAATTCCTTGCTCACCACTCACTGTGTTTACTAATAGATTTATAGGCACATTTTAACTACCACAAATGAGAGAAATAATGCGATCTATGTTTCTTTAGATCTGGCTTATTTTGCTTAATATTATTTTTTTCTCAAGTATTTACATTTCCTTATAAATGGTATGGTATCATTCTTTATGTTAGATGAGTAGAATTTCTACTCATCCACATTTCTACTCAGTCCCCATTTTCTTGGTCCATTCATTCATTAAGGGGCATCTGACCTGATATCATATCTTCACTATGGAAAAAAAATACTGCAATGAACATGGTTGTGCTGGTAGCTTTTGCAATGAACATGGTTGTGCTGGTAGCTTTAGTGCAGCCTTGCCTATTGGAGAAATGCCCGAGAGTGGAATTGCTGGGTCATAGGGTAACTCTATATTTAGTTTTTATGAGGAACCTCCATACTGCTTTCCACTGTGGTTTCATTCCCACCAACAGTGAAATAGAGTTTCCTTTTTGCCATATCTGTGCAGGCATTTCTTATTGTTAATTTTCGTGCTATTGGCCATTCTAACTCTGGTGAATGGAATTTCAGTGTTTGGCCATTCTAACTCGGGTGAATGGAATTTCAGTGTTTTATATTTGTATTTCCTTAATAGCCAGAGATGTTCCTTCATGTGCATCATCAATTTTGCCAGCACCATTTGTTGAAAAGGCTTTCTTTTGGGCTCCCTTATCAAATATTAGATGTCTGTAGATCTTTAGGTGCATTTCTGGGTCTTCTATTTTGTTCTATTGGTTCTCAGACCTATACTTGTGCCAGCATCAAGGTGTTTTAATTACTGTGGCTTTGCTGGGCACCTGTGACTCCGCCTGTAATCCTAGCTACTCAGGAGGCTGAGATCTGAGGATCACCGTTCAAAGCCAGCCCAGGCAGGAAAGTCCTTGAGAATCTTATCTCCAAAAACCTCTAGAAAGCCGAAAGTGGCATTGTGGTTCAAGAAGTAGATCGCTTGCCTTGAGCTGAAGAGCTGAGGGATAGCACCCAAACCCAGAGTTCAAGCCCCACAACCGACAAAACAAAACAAAAACATTATTGTGGCTTTGTAATAAAGTTTGAAGTTTAGTATTGTTGTTCCTCTATACTGCTCTTCCTGCTAAGGATTGCTTTTGCTATTTGGGGTCTTTTGTTATTCCATATGATATTTTGGGCTGTTTTCTATACATTATTAAAGAATGTTGTTGGGATTTTGATGAGTATTGAATTAAATTTGTAAATTGCTTTGGGCAATATTACTATTTCATGATGTTAATTCGTCCAATCCAGAAGCATGGAAAGTTTTTCCATTTCCTTAAGCCTTCTTCAGTTTCCTTTACAAATTTTTGAAATTTTCCCAATAGAGACTCTTCATTCTTTGGTTAATTCCTAGGTTTCATTTATTTTTTTTTATTTTGAGGCTATAACAAATGGAATTGCTTTCTTGATTTCAGTCTCATTCTTCTCATTGTTGACTTACAGAAAAACTACTGTTTTCTGTGGGTTGATTTTATAGTCTGCTACTTTGCCAAAGGTTAGGATCAGCTCTAGTAGCTTAGGAGAGGACTCCATAGGGGTTTTTTAATTAAAACTTTTTATCATAAAGATACTGTACAGAGGGGTTACAGTTTGAATAAGGTAATGAGTACATTTCCTATCAAGCATTGTTGCCCCCTACTTTGTTTTTCCCTTATCATCCTTTCCCACCCCACCTCCCCAACTCCTCCCTCCCTCATCTCCTGCCCCAAAGTTGTAAAGTTCCATTTTCAACATAGTGTCTTGTACGTCTCATTGTTACAATGGGTCAACCTGTATCCTTGTTTCAGCATTTTGTTATTTCCCTTCCCCGCAGATGCAGAGTACTGACATCAAATACAGTGACAACACGGGTTACAACACAGGAGAAGAACATACACAAGAAACAAAAATCACATAGTACATTAAAAACAACATCAACAAAGATAAAACCTCTTGTATCCTTATCTTGGGGTTCATTTTGCTTATCATCATCTTATATGGTCATATGTACATGGGGTCCTTTAAATGAAGGATCATGTCATCTGCAAAAAGTTATAGTTTAACTTCTTCTTTCCCTATTTGGATCACCTTAATATTTTTCTTTGCAAGATATTACAGTATTATATTGGAGGAATGGAGAGACTGGATATCCTTTTCTGCTTCCTGATTTTAGAGGAAATGGTTTGATATTTTTCACCATGGATTCCTAGCTTCTGCAGAGCTTTTATCATAAAGGTCTGTTGGATCTTGTCAAAAGTTTTTTTCTGCATCTATTGTATTGTTCATGTGGTTCTTATCTTTGCTTCTGTTAATGTGTTATATTATGTTTATTGATTTACATATATTGAACCAGTTTGCATCTTTATGATTTTTTTGGTTAGTTGTTAAGTTCAATTAGCCAGAATTTTTTGAGAAGTTTTGCATCCCTATTTATCAAAGAGGTGGATCTGTGGTTCTCTTACTTTGATGGGTCTCTATCTGGCTTTGAGATGAGTATAATGCTGTCTTCATGGTATAAATTTGCTAGTGATCTTTCCCTTTCTATTTTAGTAATATGGGGTCAGTTCTCCTTTGAAAACCTTATAGAATTTGTCTGTAAATCTGTAAATCTATTTGGTCCTGAGCTTTTCTTGGAGGGGAGGTTTTTTATTGCCATTTCAATTTCAGTACTTGTTATGGGTTTATTTAATTGACTTAAATCTTCTTGGGTATATCGAAGTTCTCTAGGAATGGAAAATACTTAGTTTTAAATGATTTTTTGTTAAAAATTTGGCTCTTAATAGTTTTGTTTCATGTTTTCTTTGCAATATTGCAATTATTGCCTGTGGACATTCTATCAAAGTATAACTTCTAACCAAGCAACCTGAGCAGCACAATTAGAGACCAAGATATCAACTTAAGAGTTGGCTTCATGGGTAAAAGAAAACTATTTCATTTTGACTTAAATTAGGGCTTTCATTTCTTTAGTCATTCTATCCATGGAGTCTTTCAGGTTCTATAGAATCCAGATTAAAAACCCCCGACTGAAATTTCTAACAACTCAAACTACTAGAGTTCTTTCTTCACCTGAGTTTTATACCTTCTTCAACTAGTGACTCTGGCTCTACTGCTGCTACTCAATAATAAGGACTTAGAAGAAAATGAATTTATGGTGAAACAAAACTTTTTTTCATTATATAGTTACTTATATCTCTTACAACACAGAGTTTAGATTCTGGTCACCAATTTATTAGTTAAGAAGGATGCATCATATACAGAAAAAGATTTTAATTTTTAAAAAAAGGAGGGAACATTGACAAAAGCTTTTGTTTGCATATAGCCAAATTAGATTAACTTAAGGGGAAAGATAAATTAATCTAAGAATGAGGAGCAATTCTCAATATTAAAAAAAATGAAGAAAAACAGACCTCTAGAGAATAGAAGCAGAGTAGTAACAGGGATCTGGGTAGAAAAGTAGGAAAAATCTCTTTAGAAAGACAGAAATCAAGACACCTCCAACCATGTCTGTCCTTAGGCCAAATTCCAGGAACTAAAATCTGATTGGTCTTGACAAGTGAGAACAGGGATGGAAAGTGCCAATTTCTCCCCTTTGCATTTGAGTAGATAATTTGACCTTCCCACCAAGATGGCTTATGATAGTGGGAAGTGTTGACCCAGAAAGTCAGACAGATGTTCACAAAGCAAGGCATGGAGTACCATGCTAGCAAAATCAGAAGATGCTCATCATGGACAATTTGTTTAACCAAGAAGAAAATAAAATTACATCTCCAAATTAGTCTATCTGATCCAGTGTTGCTAGCATTTTTCTGAATAAGTATATCAGGAGTTCAAAACCTCTTCAGGAACTTTTTCAGCCCAGAGAACACTTGATGATGTACATATTATTGACAAGTTTTGAAGTATTAGTTGTTCTTTGTAAACAGTTTTGAAAGTTTACAATAATTGAGAAAAACAACTAATTTTAAATAGATGCTGTCTTCCTGATAATTTTTACAATCATCCTCTTAGTGCCCAATTTCATACTCAGCAATACATAACTTATATTATAGAACCTGCTGGTGAAAATATCATCCAAATTTTTAAAAAGCTGTGGATTTTTTTAACCATCACAAGGATGGTTATCTTTGGATCTTATTTTTTTTTCATTTTATGGAATGTTGAACTCAATGTTCATTTTAAGTTGCTAATGCTCAATTATCATTTTAACCATAATCTGGGTTTGGCTTGTCTTATATTCTCCCTAGGACTCAGTGATGGGGAGAAAGCATAAAGATGTCAGATGTTAAATGCAATTAATGTTAAAAGTAGACCTGATGAATTAGGCTGGTTTTTTTCTGAAGGGAATGACTCAACAAAGGCTTGCCAGTCACAATTACTAACAATTAGTCATCCTGTGAGACCTATTTGCTGATACTCATAGATAAAATATCTCTGGAGAAACCCTTTTAAAAAATGCTACAGTGTGACCTCAGAGAAATATGATTTTCCAGACACCAAATGACATATTAATTAACCCAAGAAGATAGGAGCAAAGTTTTCTTAGAATTTACCTATCACTGATGAGTATATTTATGACTGATTTCTCTTCCTGGTTAGGTTATAAGTAGGTGCTTTTTACTCTAATCTTGACATTTCATAAAGCTATAGAAGACTAAGGATTTAACTTCTACTAGTTTCAGTTTCTCAGTCTGAATAATGGGACAGTATTAATGTTTCCCCCTCCATATCTTCGTGAGTAAATAATTATATTTATTCATCTCAAGCACTTAAGTGTAGTACTAGACACCTACTACAAGCAGAATAAACAGTAAATATAATGTATATGACATGATTTTTAAATAGCTCACTAATTTCTCTGCCGATTTTGAAAGTCTCCTTCATTTTATCATATCAGTAAATACTATCTGCTTCCCAGTTTATGTTGCAATTCTTATTCCCTGAGATGATTGAGATCCTTTTCCAAGTTGTTTTTTGTATGCAATCGACTGGATCCCTCCCACTCAGCTTTGCATAAGGCAATAGACTGGCACCGTCCACTTATAGTTGGGCTATTGGGTGCCAAGAAGATGGATCAATTCCATTGACTTTTCTCCCTGTTCCTCAGAGGCATCTGTTTTCCTTTTCTGCCTCATCACCTTAGAAAACACTCCTTTTGTTCTCACAACTGCCAATGAACACATTCTTACAGTTTGCCAAATAATGTGCTGGCTTGCCCAATGATGAAGAATTCCATAGAAAGAACTGGGAGTCCTTAAAAATGAAATTCATACATATCTGGACAGAGGAATGATAGGAAAAATGGACAGGTTGGGAAATAATACATGCATTACAGAGAATCCTAGATTCTTATCATTTGATACCTCTTAATAAAGGAAAACATCAAGATATCTTTGTGAATTATTTTTAAAATTATTTGAACTACAACTCTTTTCATGTCATTTGTTTCTTTAAGACCTTAGAAATAAGCATGAGTTTGTAAGGGAATGTAAATACCTGAAAAAAATAAGTTCTTAATGTCACATTTCACTTTGCTAGATACCCTAGTGGTCATGATTTAATTCCTTCTGTATATTAAACAGAATCTAAAGTATCATAGGAGGAAGATTTGATTGACCGATCCATTCATTCATTTTAAGGAATAAGGGCAGTTGCTATGCTAAAAAGAAGGGGAAAAACTATTTTAAAAAAATTAGGGCAACAAAATGGCTGACGAGGTAAAATACTTGCCTTCAGTATATAGAAAAAAACTTTAACTTATACATATGTGCCTATTTAATATCATGTTAAGTATATGTAATCTCTATTTAAATCTTTTAAAACTATGTTAGATATTATTTTAATCTTTCATTTCACAAAGTAAACTAAGTTTTAAAATTTTCTGTCACTAAACAGACCATAAGTGGTAGGAACAAGAACTGAATAAATTACTATTAAATCCAAACTCAGTCTGCTTATCTTCTATTACACTTCCTCTAAATAAAAGCTAATTTCAAACTTAAGTCCTGTAGATCATTCTGCTCTTTTCATTTCTGAAGTTTTGTCCTATTTCCCCCTTACAACGAAGTCACAGATTGTCAGTCTTATAACGGAAATGATTTAGCTTCAAACATTTCTTATCTAAATGGGGGTGGGTGGGTGAAGATACCTCAAGCTAAAAAGCAAAGATGGAATGTTCAACTTTCAGCTTCTTAAGGGTCCAGGAAAACTTCCCCTCAAGACTACAGGGACCTCTGGGCATCGTTCCAGGCTCAAATCCTGCCTGCAGGATTTGCTTGATACATCTTGTCGATTCTCAATGGAGGACTCTGTTTTGGACTCTGTTCCTGTATTCTGCTCAGTGGACTTGAAAATTGGAGATTTCCTTGCTTTCTGGCCTTTCCTGTGTCTGGGAAACAAACTTGGAATTCTTCTTTTGTTTTCCATTCAGCAAAAGGAAAACCCCAGCAGCTCTCCTTCCTTCTTTCAGCTTTTGGAACCCAGCCTGGGCCAACAGTAGGCCCATGAGAAAGGAAGTCGAACTTTTTTTGCCTATTTCTTCCTTCAGTTGATTTAAGAAATAAAGACAGAAAAACTACTTGCTATATAATATATAATGATACATTGTACATAAACAGTAAACCCTTCGATTACCATTTGAGAAATATGATATAGGCTAGTGTATAGGATAATTACAAATCATTTATATTTTTCTTCCTGATTGAAGATTGAACATAAATAATTGTCTAGGCAGAATAAATCCTTATTGTTAATGGTTTTTAATATTTCTGCATACCCAAGGGTTCTGTGACTGATGCTTACATAGACACCATTGATTTTGTGGAGATAGAAGTAGCATATATTTATGTGCATTGTCCAACATTCCAAAGTATTCATCAGGAGCCCTTCATTCCTGAAGCGAGGCTGTATTTCCCAGTCTTCTTCACAGTTTAGTATGTCCAGGTGCTAGACTTATTTCACTCGTGTGCTCTTGCCTACCCTTCCTCTTGATGCTTCCTGAGATGTATTGGACCACAGCCACCTCGAAAGGGCAGTAGAGACATTGTCATCTTCTCCCATTGAGTGGCAGCAGAGAGATGAGCTGGTACTGCTGTGGATCCTTGACCCTGCTTTTTTTCCACAAAGAGAATTTAATGTATTGTTGTTGAGACACTGAATTTGGAGGTCTAGTGGATGAAGGATAAGACACTGCATCTTCTAAAAGAATCTTCCTACTAAAAGAATGTATGTGTGGTATATAGTTGCTCAAATGTCTTAGCTAGGAAGATTGGTTGGTGGGTAAACGAATTGATTACTTTTAGCAGCAGATTCTACTCTATTTTAGGTCTAGGTGGATTCTTTGGCTAGAATATATGTCAATCAAATGATATAAAAATCCTTTCAGAATGCACAGGTTTTCTTTTACAAGAGTTGGATGATGTTTGTACCTCAAGTGATACTCATTCCTTATATCAGTTCCTTGCTTATTATACCTAAATAGCATTTTAACTGTTGGGAAACGATTGTGTGATTCCCTGAAAGATAATCATTAATTAACTTAAGAGAGACAGAAAAAGCAGATAGGGAATGTTGGAGAATATCACCAAAAGTTTAGGTGTCTTTCATTGCTGTGGTTCAGCTTTATACAATTGGTGCTGGAAATTACAGATTCCTTTACTGTCTCTGTAAGGAGAAACACTCATGACTGCTTTTAATTGACTATTTCACCACCATTCAAGTGCTTTTGTTCACATGGATTAAGTTTGTAGTCTGTTTATGAAATAAGGTATGTCCAGATAATCAAAAAGTTTTGAGAAAGAATGACTCTTTTGGACCATCTTCTGTTTGTAGCTAAGAGACTGAGGTTCACTTTGGCTTTCAGACATTTAATACAATACCATCTCCGGATTCCTATATTGCAGTTGGCTGTCTATTGCCATTACTTAGTGACCCAATCGAATTAGAAAAAATAAAAACTCCTCTAGATTATTCCTTTATTAAACTACACTGCAAGAGTCTAATTAATGGGAATAGTAATAGTTGGCCCCAAAGCACAGAGTACTGTATAGTGTAGCATGAATTGTCTCTTTGAGAGGCAATGTTAAGACATTTACCATTTTCTTTTATTTGGAGTTGTTTGCAAAATCCTATCTTCCTATATTTCACAGCAGGGTAGCTCAGGAATAACTCTTGTTGAGAAAGTGTTGAAAAAAATATATTCTCTTCATGGAGAAGCATATCCAGTTATTTCAGCTCACCTGGTTTGACTGCAGAGAGTTGCTTCATAGTGAGGAAGTGGAGCATTTAACTTCTAGCTCACCTTCTCTGTGACCCCTTCATACCACACCTCTGTTGGGAGACAAAAATAAACAGAGAGCTGAGAATTCCCAAGGGCTGAGGGCCAGGTAATCCTTTCAGAACTACTCTAACCTGATACTCCCTGACTCAGGTGGGACTCTGAGTCTGAGAAAATGAAAATCTCTTTCTTTCCTTCTTTGTTTTTGTTATTTTTTGTTTTTGCTTAAAAACAACCATCATGCAATCCCAAATATGGTATATGCTCTTATAATAACTCCCTCTCCTACTTACTTTTGTGAATTTTTTTCCTGAAAGACAAACAAGTGACAATCAATGATTTTTTTAAAAACAAATCAAGGATTATTAATCTGGGAAGATGCAAACAACTTTAAGGAAAAATGTCTGTCTTATATTCACCCAGGAAATATCACCAAAGTGGGTGGGGGGAGGATCTCAAAAGAGCTCACAATCATTGTAAATTCTTTTCTAATTGCCCCACAAAAGGAAACATGGGAAATGAGACATGAAGTGTAATTCCTAAAATCCAGTGTTGTGGATGAAGTCTCTTGGTAGAAACTTAAACCAACTGGTTTCTGCTACCTGGAGAGGACCGTCAAAATTTTGGCTCGTTTTCTTTCTGCTGGGAACAAGAGGGAACACAATAGCCATAGGAAGCTTGGAGGCTTAGCAGCTTGGAGCACGAGCATGCTGAGCTCTGATTGGTCAGACCCTTCTTACTCTACAATTTCAGACTCTAGAACCTGACCATATTGCTTTGAACATTTGCTGAGATACAATTTTTTAACCTTGGATGAGCTACTTTTTCTGTCTTCTGTTTCCTTATTTACAGAGTAAACACAGTAAGAATATTTACCTTGTGGGGTATTTCTTTTTTTAATATACACATATTTTATTGTAAAGATACTGTACAGAGGGGTTACGGTTATATGAGTAAGGTAATGAGTCCATTTCCCTCCTTTGTTTTTCCCCTAAGGGTATTTCTTTCTTTAGGAAATATTGGAGTTTGAATTCAGGGCCTTACATTTGCTAGGAATATATATATATATATATATATATATATATATACACACACACACACACACACACACATGTATACACACACACACCACATTTTCTTGATCCATTCATTTACTGAGGGGCATTTGGGTTGGTTTCATATCTTAGCTATGGAGAATAATGCTGCAATACACATAGTTATGCTGGTAGCTTTAATAGGGCCTTGTTTGTGATCATTTGGGTAAATGCCCAGAAGTGGGATTGCTGGGTCATAGGAGAGCTCTACATGTTGTATAATCTTTTGAGGAACCTCCATACTGCTTTCCAGAGTGGAACACTCCCACCAACAATGCAGTAGGGTTCCCTTTTGGCCACATCCCCTGAGCATCTGTTGTTACATTTCTTGATTATAACCATTCTAACTGGAGTGAAGTAGAATTTCAATGTTGTTTTCATTTGCATTTCTTTTATGGCCAGAGAAGTTGAGCATTTGTTCATGTGTCTACTGACAATTCTTATTTCCTCTTGAGAGAAGTCTCTCTTTAAATATTTATCCCACTTATTAATAGGATGGATGTTTCTTTCAGAATTTGTTTTTGGGGATTTAATCTTTTGAATTCTAAGTATATTTTAGATATGAGACCCTTGTCTGTTGTATCGCTAGTGAAGATCTTCTCCCAATCCATGGACTTTCTATTGATCTTGCTAGTTATGTCCTTTGCCATGCAGAAGCTCTGCAGTTTCATGCAATCCCATTTGCGTTAGCCTTTCTTTGATTTGTTGTGTTTCTGGGTCTCTAATAAGGAAGTTGCAGCCTGTGCCAAGGAGCCCTAGAGTTTCTCCAATTCCTTCCTGTAATGTTTTCAGGGTGCTGTTATTTCTGAGATAAGGTCTCCTTTCCTTCAGGAAAGGTCTCCAGGCATATGCCTGGACCTCAATCCATCTAATTTAGTCTATCTGTTGTAGCTGAGTTGACAAACAGGCTTTGACTGGCTTCTATCACTGCAAATGGAGTCTCAAGGGCTTTTCTGCTTGGGATGGCACGAAAGTATGAGCATTCCAATCTCAGTCTTTTAGACGCTTAGGGGACAAGTATGTGCCCACACTCTGTGAGGGGTAGAGTTGAAGTCTCATGAACTTTTCTACCCTTGCTGACCCCTCACTGTGATCCTCTTGGTATTAACTTCCTATGCACATGGCAATGACTGAGAACCTGTAATTCTACCCATTTTAAACATATTCAGTCAGGCTGGGAAGGTGGCTCAGTGGTAGAGTGCTTTTCTTACATGCGTGAGGTCCTGGATTCAATTCCATAGCACCACATAAGCAGAAAAAGCCAGAAGTGGCATTGTGGCCCAAGCAGTAGAGTGCTAGCCTTGAGCTGAAGAGCTGAAGGACAGCGCCCAGACCCAGAGTTCAGGCCCCACGACCAATAAAAAATAAAAATAAAAAAATACTCAGTCCCAGATGAATGAATATCAAGACAAAGAGTGAATAAGCAATTCCTGATCACAAAGTTTATATACCAAAGATGATTTTTGAGACTAAACTTCATCATTTTCTTTTTTGGTGGTACTGGGATTTGAATTCAGGTCCTCATACTTGCTAATAATGCATTCTACCATGTAAGCCATTCCCTGTGGCCTTTATAATTTTTTAATTTAATTTTTTAGTTTTGCCTTTAGTTATTTTAGGTTCTTGTGCCCAAGTCCAGCTTAGGCTCACAATCCAGCCTAGGCTCACAATCCTTTTAGATAGGCCAACAAGATTAAAAATTGGGCAGATTCTCAAAAATTTCTCTACTGTGCTGGCTCAAATTATATAAATCTCTGCCTTCTGAGTAGCTGGCATTATGCCATATGCCTTGCCCATGCTTACCTTTCAGACAATTTCATAGATTGTTGAGGGGTGTTCCTGCAAATGGTATATCTGGAGTTGGCATCTAATGATCCTTCCTCTCTATGGTTGCCTACAATCATGTTTTCTCTTTTGTCTTTTATGTGTGTGTGTGTGTGTGTGTGTGTGCGCTTGTGTGTGCATATGTGCGCACATGTGGTAGTTTTTTTTTTTCTTTCACAAAACACAAAAATGAATTACTTTTTTACTCTTGTGGTCTCTATTGATTTCTTCTGACACTATCAAATTAAGTACAGTTTGTCAGAAGACACTTGGAAAAGAGAACAAGTGCATTCTTTTCTCACAGGTGACTCCCAGATCGCTGAGTTCTATGTGGTTAGATGTGTGGTAAATTAACATGCAAACCCAAGTGGTTAAATCCCTCTAGAATTGGATGGAAAACTTATGTAAATTGCTGTTGTTGCTGCTGCTACTAAACTAGTGTGGAAGTTGCCAATCTTTTTAACAGGTCTTTCCGTGTCTTTGTTTTTTGGAGTAAGGTATGTAAAATGAAACCAATGCGTAATTATTGAGCGTGTACTATATGCAAAGCATGGTACAGACATGAGCTTATGAGGGAGGCATTCTTTACAAAGAAGCTGATTATGCTCATTTCAAGATTTCATACCTTCTGCCTTTTTCTTCTAAGAGATGTTTCTTTTGTGTAGAAAATAAAAGAATATTTCATCAGAGGAAGAGAAATTTACATTAACTGAACCTTTGGACTACATCAGTGAAAATACTGAAACGTTCTCACACAGGAGAGCCTGGCCTTTTTGTTTGTCTGTGGGGGTTGGGGAGGCTGAAGCCCCATTGTGAGATACTGGGGGCTTGGGGACTGCGGGGACATTTTCTTTTTCTTCAGGACTTCAACTTGTGAAAGTTCAATGTCAGAAAGCCTGACCAAAGGAGTAATTCCTGAGTGGAGTTTTCCAAGATCTTACAAGAGCAACTTCAACCATCTCACCTGCCTCCCATGGGGAAATCTCCTGCCAAAAGAGTCCTGTTTGCTGCTTGTCTCTGCTTTGCTTTTTGTCATTAGGCCAAGTTAAAACAAAGCCAACCAACGCTTTTGAGTGCCAAGCACTTTTCACAAACTTCCATATGTATTACTCATGTAATCCATATAACACCTTCTAAATAAGCTACTACTCTTTCCAGGTGAGGAAACCAAGGCACTCAGAGATTAAGGAGTTGCCAAGGGTTATAGAGCTAGAGGTGTAGCTGGAATTCAGGCCACCTAGTGACAGAATTATCTATCTCCCCAATGCCCCCTGTTGGTCCAAAACAGAGAGCATTCTAATACATTTGCCTGTGAGACAAATTTCCTTATTCTACTTTTATCCACTAATTCAGTAAAGTTTCAAAATGTAATGAGAATAGAAGAAGATTCAATCTGATTTAATATCTGAATTTTTTGACTAAAAGTTACAAGTGATATTGCCTCCAAGAAAGAAGAACTAATCAACACCAAACAAAGTGAACCAGGTGAAATTGTGCCTCTAAATAATCCCTGGGGTCTCACTCTGGGGAAAATCCATTGGTATCCGCTTAGGATAGAAATCGAGAGCCCAGGGGTATGGGCTTGGAAGAGGGGGAAATCTACCACTCAGGAGAGAAGATTGTCTATGTATACTAAAAGGTATTTCCCGAACTTTTAGGGTTTCTTAGTGTTTGAGTTGAAAATGTTCCCATGCTTCAATGAAAACTCCACTAGACCACCCCAAGCCCCAACCCTGTGCTAAGGTTTCATCTCCACACGGTGTCATTATGGGAACGGAAGAGGTATTACTGGGAGATATAATCTGGGAAGAGTTGATATCACTAGTGCCATCAGCAGAAGAAGAGGCCCAGAAGCAAAAGAGCTCCTGGGAGCTTTTGCCCATGGAAATGTGTAGGAGAACCTCTAGATCTATATACACTTTGGAATGAGGGGTTTGTGCAAGTGTTACCTAAATTTCAAGAGATGTGGTCACGCCAGCTGTCATGGAGATGGAATGTATCAGTATGGGCACATTGCCTCTCTCTAGACCCTGGTGTTAGTGGCTAACAACTGTAATCCTTGTTAGGAGAGGGGAGATCTGAAGATCACAGTTCAAAGCCATCCAAGGTAGGAAAATCTGTGAGATTCGTATTTTCAATTAACCATCACAAAAGCCAGAACTGGAGCTGTGGTTCAAGGGGTAGAGCACCAGTCTGGAGAGAAAGGGCTAGGGGAGAGTGCCCAGGACCTGACCTCCAGTGCTAGCATACAAAAAGCAGCAGCAGATAAGAGAAGAGAAGGAAACAAAAACAAAATCACATAGCACATTATAAGTACATTATAAACAACAACAAGAAAGATACAACCTCTTGTGTCCCTATCTTGGGGTTCATTTCGCTTAGCACCATGTTTTTTTTTTTGTTTTTTTGTCTTTTGTGGGGCTTGAACTCGGCTTGGGCGCTGTCCCTGAGCTCTTCAGCTCAAGGTGAGCGCTCTACTGCTTGAGCCACAACGCCACTTCCGGTTTTCTAGTGGTGTATTGGAGATAAGAGTCTCATGGACTTTCCTGCTGGGGCTGGCTTTGAACCATGATCCTCAGATCTCAGCCTCCTGAGTAGCTAGGATTACAAGTGTGAGCCATCGGCGCCCAGCTTTAGCATCATCTTATATGGTCATATGTACATAGCTTTTGCCCTTTTCTGTTTGTCCTAGACATATACTAGTTATTGCAAATAAGGGAAACCATGGGACCTATGTTTCTTTGGGTCTGGATTACTTCACTTAATATAATTTTTTCCAAGTCTTTCCATTTCCTAACAAATGGGGCAGTGTCATTCTTTCTGATGGAGGCATAGAATTCCATTGTATTTTTATTTGTCGCTGTTGTTTTTAATGTGCTATGTGATTTCTTTAAAATTTCTTTTGTATGTTCTTCCCCCTATGCTATAACCCTTGTATTCACTGTATTTGATTCCGGTGCCCTGCATCTTGTATATACATTTGGGGAGGGGAAGGGAAATAACAAAATGCTGAAATAAGGATAGAGGTTGACCCATTGTAACAACGAAAAGTACAAGTCACTATGTTGAAAACAAACTTTACAACTTCAGGGTGCAGGAGGGAGGAGTTGGGGAGGTGGGAAGGGAAGGGATGGGAGGGGAAAAATCAAGGAGGGGTAACAATGTACTCATTACTCATGTAACTGTAACCCCTCTTTACAGTATCTTTACAATAATATATATATATATATCTATATAAAGAAGGAGAAGAAGAAAGAACAAGAGGAGGAGAAAGAAGAGGAGGAGGTGGAGAAGGAAGAGGAAGGGGAGGAGGTGGAAGAAGACAAGGAGGAGGAGGAGGAGGGGAGAGGGCAGAAGAGGAAGAGGAGGAAGAGAAGGAGGAGGAGGAGGACGGAAGGCGGGGGGTGGGGGAGGGGGGAAGAGACCTGAAGAAAGAACACCTGAAGTTTTAAGAAACCACTTACCCAGTGCACTCAATTTAGCTTTAGAACTTTCTTGACTGGATGGGGAATTAATCATTGTCTACTTTCAAACATTCTGTAATCGTATATCCCTTATCAGGGTTGCATTTTTTTTTCTTCATCATTGAGAAAAAAAAAAGAGCATTCTCTTTTATTGGAAAGTCTTTCCTCAGAATCTCTCATTGTATTTCTGGAAATGACTTAGGGCTCCTTATACCCAAATACCGAAACCAAATAGTCATATTATCAGTAACCCTGAAGACACTTAGCATGGGTGTGGGTTTACATAACAGAGAAACTAGTATTGACCTGGTATAAATGCTAATGAAATGTTGAAAAAATAATTCAAGGATAATGCTGCAATGATGTGAAAGGCTGTGTGTGTGTGTGTGTGTGTGTGTGATCAAATTATAGTTAACAGTAGATCAGTAGATACAAAGCTCAGGATAAAAACAGAAAGGAAAAATAGTTTGCATGAGTGGCGAGAGGAAAAGGCTGTTTCTTGCAGGGAAGGTTTGACTCACTCACTGCTGGATGAGGTACATGGTACCTCATCTTCCTGTTCTATCCTCCACCTCCCAAATGGGAGCTCCAATGGTACCGCTCCGACAGTGTCTACCTCCCAGCGACAGGACACTCATGTCCTAAAGTGCACGTATCTTTGGAGGGAAATATGGGAATGGAAGAATGCCAAATAATGAGTCTTTTAAGACTTTCTGGGGATTCTCTAATATCATCTTGCTCTTTGAAAAAGTGAAAGCAAAATGAGACTTCACAGATAAGTGCAACAGAGAAACTTGAGTTGTAAGGAAATAAGAGTGGAATGGGAAAAGGGTGTGGAGAAAGGAAAGCAAAACCCAACATTCTTCAAGGCAATTATTAATAACTTTTATTACAATTTTTATTGTGTGTGTGTGTGTTGGTGCTAAAGTTTGAAATCACGGCCTGGGCACTGTACCCTAGATATTTTCACTCAAGGCTAGGGTTCTGTCATGAACCACAGCTTCATTTTGAGCTTTGTGGTGGTTCATTGGAGATTACCGTCTCATGGGCTTTCCTGCCCAGGCTGCTTTTAAACTATGATCACTCTGATCCTCAGATCCCAACCTCCTAAGTAGCTAGGGTTACAGGAACGAGCCACCATCCCAAGCTAGTTTGAGTTTTAGGTTTTTTTTTTAATATATATTTTTATTGTAAAGATACTGTACAAGGGCTTACAGTTACATGAGCAAGGTAATGAGTCCATTTCTTATTGAGTATTGTTTCACCCCCCCTTTGTTGTATTTGATTTTGGTGTCTTGAATCTTGTTTATACACTTTTCTAATTTGGGGGGGGAGGGAAATAACTAAATGCTGAAATAAAGATTCAGGATGACCCATTGTAATAATGAGATGTACAAGACAGTATGTTGAAAATGAACTTTACAACTTTGCCTGGGGTAGGGGAAGAGTTGGGGAGGTGGGGAAGGAAGGGATGGTAAGGGAAAAACATTGTTTTAGTTTTTTTAACAGAGCAGATACATTCCACTTTCTATTGAAATCAACTTCTAATCCATACCTTCGTGCACCTGCATTGAACAGTTAAACTGTGACATATATTCCCACCCCTCCCCACCACACTGTCTCATTTATCTTTGGAAGTTACGCTTTAATAGAATATATAAAAGTGAAAATATTGATGTTTCTTTTCTTGCCCCTTTTGAATGAGTAAGTTTCTGATGTTGATATATTCTGATTCAATTAAAAAAGGATTTTTTTTCTTGTTCATTTATCAAAAGGAGGAAGCTGCTTACCCACAAATTCTCTAAAGGAAGATTCAGAAGAAAAAGGAATTGCAGTTAATCCTCTCCCGGTCACACCTCAAAAATGTCTCAGCGTATAGGGAAGTCGCTTGTATTTTTATTGTGAATATGCACTTCACGATATATTGAAGGGATCACTGATGGAAGACAAGTGTCAAAAGTTCAACCCCATATTTAAAAGATCAAGTATAAAATAGTTCTTAGCACATTATAATTGAGGATCCAAGAACATCTACTAAATATTTCCAGAAATACAAATGTGCAACAAAAAAATCTTTGATTAAATAATTCTGGGAGGCTGTGTTAAAGAAGATTAAAGAACCTGGTGGTGATGGCTAATGACTGTAATCTTTGCTACTCTGGAGAAGGGAGAGCTGAGAATCACAGTTCAAGTCCAGCCTAGGTAGGAAAGTCTGTTAAACTTTGGAGTATATCATGAATTTCTGAAAGAAGGATATATGGAGTAAGTAACAAACATAAACCTGAAACTAACTCAGTAACAGAAAAACAATATATATATATTTATTTATTTATTTGTCCTTGTCTTAGAACTTGAACTCAGGACCTGGTTGCTATCTTTTAACTGCTTTTTGCTCAAGGCTAGCGCTCTACCAATGAGTCACAGCTCTACTTCTGGCTTTTTCTGAGTACTTTATTAGAGATAAGAGTCTCATGGACATTCCTGCCTAGGCTGGCATTGAACTGCAATCCTCAATAGCTAGGATTATAGGTATGAGCTACCATCACCAAATATATAATATTTTAAAGAAAGTAGGCTGGAAAATTCTGGCATAGAACAAAATACGTTGATATCTTTCTCCATATACAATGGCCACTTCATTTTTTTTTTACTCTGAGTTATGTATTGAGTCAATCATTATGCTGAGATGTTCATACTTCTTGATACAAAAATATGAAATATGAAATCTAATGGCCTTGCTCTGGTGTCCCTCAGTGAGCAGTGAAACAAGAAAACAAAAAAAAATTCAAGCAGTAATTTACAGAGTTAGGGCTGGTCACCATGGTACACTCATAATCCTAGCTACTTAGGAACTGATTAGGAGGAAGACTCCATTTTAACAAATGAGCAGGGGAGGATGTGCCTGAGATTCCAGCTACAGGGGATGTATGGTAGGTTGGAGAGTTGTAGTCTGAGAGTTGTAGCAGGACTCTACCTGAAAAATAATCATAGTGCAAATGACTGCAGGGTTATGGCTCAAGTGGCAAAACACCTGCGTAACAAGTCCAAGACCTTGAGTTCAAACCCCAATACTGAAAACAAAATTCCATTCAGCGAGAAGTAGTGAATATTGACAGCAGCAATATTCAATCACAGCAGGATGAAAAGTTAGAAAATAGTCTTTAGTGTTTTCAGTGGACACATAGTGTTGGATGGCAAACTCTCTTGTTTTCCTATGACAGTGCTTCTAGAACAGTATGTCTTGTTTTCATGATGCGAGATACGAATGATATTTTAAGTAGCTTTATTATTATCCAGCACTTCTCAATTTGTAGTGCTGATTTTTTTTCAGTCAACCCTATTTTTCTTTGGGTGTCATTCTGTACCACAGGTGAGAATATTCTGGAAGAAAGAGTGCGTTCACCAGAGACATGCAGTTTGAAACACATCTTGCTCTATCGTTGCTTGTGACTAGTATCCCTACCTGGCTCACATAGATTGGAATTTGCCATGTGAAAGTTAAACTTCAGACTAGCAACAAAGAGCTTTAGAAGAAATCCACTGGAAATGGCAGGGAGACTTTAGTATAATGAACTATAACTACTAAATATTCCCAACTGTGGGAATATTGATATGTCAAGCAACAGGCATTGGAAGATTATAAGTCCATCATCTTAAGTAACTCTCATTAAAAAAAAAAGCAAAACTTCTAAGGAAGTGGAGAAGATAATAAACGAATCATAAATGAGGAAATGTACATGGTTTCCCTAAATTAAGGTCTTCAGAATAAGAGAGAAAAAGAAGAGCTATCTCTGTGGCAGGAAGACTGTAAATGAAATTGGCCCTGCCAGCCTGTTAGTCAAATATTCCGGCATCAGAATTCAGGGAGAAAGTTTGTTCCCACCACATGGCTCTTTTTCCTTCTGTTGACTCTTGTCTTCCTTGGCAACCACGCACAATGAATGCACTCTGCCATAGGCGGGTGATACAGGTGGCAAGATGTAGCCTGTCAGTCATGTTGGACACGCCCCATAACAAGTACCCTTCTGATTCAGGTCCAGATAAAGAGTTCAGTGCACACTGTGTTGTTAAGGGAGGTGATCTGAAAGCATTAGCCATACAACTTTGGCAGAAACTGTTTTGTAAATGTGTCAGTGATATCTCAAGTACATGAAAAACCAGCTTTACTGTCTCTTGATACAAGATTAATTTTTTTTGTATTTCTAAGGCATTTACCATTGTATGGCGGACAAACAGTATCCCTGTTTTTCAGCAGTGGTAGAAACTGGAATGCTAAAAGGTTAAGCAATGTTCACAAAGTTACACAGTGAGTCACTTTTCTGTATCAGGAAATAAATCGGTGGCTGTGATTCCCTTTTCCCCCGATTCCACCAGCCAACAAGGCTTTTAACACTGTTTACAAAAGTGTTTTTTCTTTATTGCTTCGCAATGGGCACTGAACAGATTTCCTGAGACTTAACATCATAAAATGTGACATAGTTTGAGGAATAGCAGAATTTAGTCATTAACACTAATTCATGTAGCAAGTTTTATGGAGCATTGACTGGCCATAGTAGTCAAAAGTTTTCTGTCTTAATTTGAACTCTACCTATGCTTTGAAATATATGCAGTAATGTCTCTTTGCCTTCAGAAATCGAGAGCTACGTGTTCTTATTAAAAATGTCGTAAGTTACGTGATTATATTACATGATATACTATGAGCCGAATGGAATTACAGAATACAGAGTTTTAAATGATTGTAGCACTTCCTTTTCTAGTATAACTTTGGTTAAGTTTGTTATGAAAAAGTTTTAAATTATTACCTTATTTTAGCAAATGTGTTTATAACTTGTCAATACACTTCAGAAAGGTGTGACATATTTCAATACTATAAACATTTAAATATATTGTATACTTCAATTATAACAATCATGATGTGACTCCTTAATATAGAATTATAATTTATAAAAGAAGCCAGTTGTGTGTGTCGGGGGGTGAGGGGGCAGGTATTGGACTTGAACTCAGGGTCTCACTTGGCTTTTTCCACTCATAGCTTTTTCTCTACCAGTTGAGATACAACTCTACTGGTTGGCATTGAACCTCAATATTCAGATTTCAGCATTCTGAGCAGCTAGGATTACAGGTATGAGCCACCAGTACCTAGCTGCCAATTCTGTCTTTAAACGTTTCTTGGGTGTCACTCCTTCATTCATTTTGTTAGCACGAACACTATGTTTTCTGTTTTCTTCTGCTTTATTAGCATATATTAGTTGTAAAAAAGAGAGATTTCAACGTCATATCTCCATATACATATATAATGTCGCCCAAATAATCTCTTCTATTACTTTCCATCATACTCTATTCTCTTCTTGGAACTTATTGAACAGGCTTCTTCATTCTATTTTCAAGCAAACGTAAAGCACATGTTGACCATAGTCTCCCATCATACCCTTGCCACTGGAACCCATCCCTAAACAGAACACATTTTACATTCCTATAATTCATTTTTTTCAGGACTAGATTCCACATGTGAGAGAACATATGATATTTGGTTTTCTCAGTGTGACCTAGTCCACTTAAGATGATAATCATAGTTCCATCCATTTTTCTGCAAATTGTTTAAATAGGGATTCAGATTGACCACATTTTCTTTATTTGCTTTCCATTTGGTGGGTGTGTAGGCTGATGCCATATCTAGTCAAGAGTAATGAGTACTGCTATAAATGGGTGTGCATGTAGACTTACATTCCTATAGATATATGCCCTAAGTGGTATAAAAGGATCACATATAATTCTATCTTTGGAGTCTACGTGCATCCTGATTGGATGCACTAGTTTATATTCCCATCAACAGTGTGTAAGGGTCCCTTTTCACCCACAGTATCCTGAATGTTAATATCGATTAACATTTTGATCACTCTCACCATGGGTTGAGATCTCAATAAGGCAATAACTAAAACATGCTAAAATGTTTTAAATTGATTTCATTAATGTAATCAGAGTTTTGCATTTTCTAGGCTGTTGCTTAAAAAACTTACTAAATAGGAAAAGCTAACAAGGACACAGATGTAAAAGTGTAAAACAAATAACAAAAGGACAGAATTTAAATGGTACAATTTCTAAGAAAAAGGTAACTCACAGGCCAACAAAATGAATACTAAGAAACTAGCACGTGAAAAGTGTGGGAACAATGGGTGTTGGCGGCTCACGCCTTTAATCCTAGCTGCTCAGGAGGCTGAGATCTGAGGACTGTGCTTAAAAGCTAACCTGGGCAGGAAAGCCTATGAGACTCTTATCTCCAATTAACCACCAAAAGCTGTAAGTGGAGCTGTGGCTCAAGTAGTAGAGAGATAAACTTGAGCACAAAAGATCAGGGTCAGTGCCCTAGCCCCAAGTTCAAGCTCCAGGTTCAGCACACACACACACACACACACACACACAGATGGGAAGGAACTCAAAGGGAAGGGTAAAGGATGGGAGAATAATAAAAAGAATAACATCAATCAAGAGAGACATTGTAGGGGCCGAGAAGGTGGCTTAATGGTAGAGTGCTTGCCTTGCATGCAGAGGCCCTGGGTTCAATACCTCAGTACCACATAAGCAGAAAAAAACCGGAAGTGCTGTGGCTCAAGTGTTAGAGCACTATTTTTGAACTGAAGAGCTGAGGGACAGAGCCCAGGCCAAGAATTAAGGCAAAAAATGAGAGAGAGACAGAGAGAGAGAGAGAGAGGGAGGAGAGAGAGAGAGAGGAGAGAGAAGAGAGAGAGACTGTACTCATAAATTGGTTTATTGACTAGTAACCCCTTTGGAAAATACTTAAAGATCTATATGTATTTATCTCTATATCTATCTATCTATCTATCTATCTATCTATCTATCTATCTATCTATCTATCTATCTATCTATCTATCTATCTATCTATCTCAGGAAGATTTCTGATTCCAGCTAGGTGCCCGTGTCTCATGGCTATATTCAAGAGACTGAGATCTGAGGATCACAGTTTTAAGCCAACCCTGGGCAGAAAAGTCTGTGTGAAGTAGCTCTGGGGCTCAAAGCCATAGAGCATTGGCCTTGAGTAATAAAGCTCAAGGACAACACTCAGGCCCTGAGTTCAAGCCCCACAGCTGACAAAAAAATATACATTTCTGATTCAACAATTGCTAACTAGAACTAACCCTGATAAGATCTGCCTGTCTTGTTTTAAGCACCATTTTGAGGAATCTGTACTGCGAGCTTCCTGTGGTTACCCTGCTTCCTAGGCTTCTTACATGGCAGTTCGTGCTTTGTTCTGCATGGGGACACCATCAAATCAACTGCTAGAAGAACACCTAGTTCTCTGTTTCCATGAATGGAAAGTAAAGTCTCTTGAGGGATTCTGCCTGGCTGAGATGTGCCTTAGGCAAACGGGAGGGCATAACTACTTTTGGATTGTTTCACAAGCTAACAAGCCCTGCTGGAGCCAAGTGGTAGGATTCATGAGAGTGGCAGTAGTAGTGAGAAGAGTTCGGCCCACAGAATGCTATGTTGAGAGATGCCCAAGCAGCCCAGTAACCCCCCACCTCCTCACCACCAAAGCTGCTGCTTTTATGGCTGAGTCTTAGGTTCCTAGTAAATTGGTGCTATCTTCATTTTATGATGGAGAGGAAGAGAGGGAAAGGGAGAAGGAGAGGAAGGGAGGGAGAGAGAGAGATTGACAGAATTTAGAAGGGCAAATAACTCACAAGGGCTATGTCAGCACTAACTGGTTGACCTTGAATTTGACCCCATCTCCCTTTAAAAAGCATGCTGCTGTTCCTTCTGAACAATCTAAGTCAGGATGCAATATAGGTACATCCATGTTTATAACAGCACTATTAACAAGAGCCAAGTTATAGAATCAATCTAGTTGCCCATCAACAGATGAATGGATAAAGAAAATGTGATATATATATATATATACACATATACATACAGATATACATACTTATGGGTCTATGCTTATCTATATGTATACACACCATGCCTTGTACTCTCACTCTGCTTTTTTGCTCACAGCTGTAGCACCACCAGTTCCATGGAGTGTGATGTGTCTGGGAGGAGAAAGGGGAACAGCAAGGGAAGGGAGGTATGATAAGAGGGAGAGGAGAGGGAGTGAATATCTTCAAAATATACTTTACCTGTGTTTGCAAATATTGTATAATAAAAGCCATTATTTTGTGCGATTAGTATGTGCTAAGAAAAATTAATGGATAAAAAATTTAAAAACCAGCAGAGTCTGACTTTGTACCTCATGTGGCAAATCAAATGTCTTCCTAATCCGTGCCGTGTCCCCAAATGAATGTGAAGCCCCAGGAGCATTGATTTTGAGGTTATGGACATATTTTAGTGAGTAGATGATCTCACAACAATGGAATCTGCAAATAACAAGACTCAACTACAGATACAGAAATACCATGAGATGCGTTTTAATTCTTTGACCATTTGTAGCCTTTCTCCAGATTGAGCCATCAAAGCATTTCATCTTTATCCTGAGAAGTTTCTTCTTAGTGTCATTGTCAACCTTGCTTCCATCTCAATCTTTTCAATCCAATGATATATTTTCCACTACCATTTTAATGATAAACTCAGT
Organism: Dipodomys ordii; assembly: GCF_000151885.1. Classification (NCBI taxonomy): domain Eukaryota; kingdom Metazoa; phylum Chordata; class Mammalia; order Rodentia; family Heteromyidae; genus Dipodomys; species Dipodomys ordii. The sequence goes on along the minus strand of NW_012267217.1, from coordinate 47,644,706 downwards.
GAAGAATCATGAATTTTTGAAGTAGTGTCACAGAATTAAATTAGTAAGAGGGATAAGAAACTAAAAATAAATGTCAGTAATAGCATATGATAGTAGGGCCAACATTGGAAAAAAAAAAGGAGAGATGGAAGATGGTTTTGCATGCATGCCAGAATTTCATTTCCACATAACTGTTGCTGTAAGATCCTCCCACTACCTTTTTAAACCAAGTGCTATCATCCCACGCAGTCCGCATGAGGCTCCTGCCATTAAGCGAAGTGATAGAAAAATAAGTGAGGGAACAGCAGGGTTATATCTCCCAGTGACTTGGAATGCATGCCTAGAAAACACGTAGTAGAAGTCGTACAGCAGAGAGGTTGGAAATACGGCAAGCATTTAGGAACCAGTGAGTGGTGACCTTCATAATATTATTAATGGGCTTTTATTGTTTTGATTTATCTTTAAGTAGCCGTACAAAGGCGGTGCTATTTATCAAAGCAGTTTATGAATACAATGCATCTTGACCAATGTCATCTCCTTCAATATTCTCACCTCCTTCAACCCACCTCTGACTTTACTTTTCTTAATTTTGTAGCATATACAGTGAATATTTTACTTCATTCTTCCCCCTATAATCCCTTCATTCATCAACCCCTCTATCCTTGCTCCTCTTCTTTCATGTACCCATTTCCTGATGCTGATATTGTTGGGCTTTAAAATCCCAGTGAATACCCATGAAAAATGCATATGACCACAAATCATGCATTTGTTGGTCCTCAAATTGTATGGATTAGAGTTCACTTTATTTTTCTCTCATAGAGTCTACAAACTCTCATTAATATGAGTTTGGATTAAGGAGTTTAGGAACGATAGTAGTAATATTAAAGATAGTGTATAAACACAATTGTCATATGTGTCAATAATGTTTGAAACAGTTTAGATCTGGCACTGAGTTTGTAGTCCACTCTACATTGCTGGAAGGTCTAAGGAATCTGATTATATTCAGTCTGAAATTTCAAGTTTCAGAAAATTAATTCCATGTATAGCAAAGCCATCTTTCTCACAATTTTCTAACCAATGAACATTGTGTGGGAAATTGATTCCATATGTTTTCAAGTCATTTATGCAATTTGAATAATTAAAATATTCATTGGTAGGAGCTGCCTGATGTCTTTAAAGTCAGGAAATTATCTTATGCCAAATTAGACAAACTTGAACACCAAAAGGTCAAGCTAAGTTTAAAGTTTCATATCCTAAAATGCAATTATTCTAAAAAGAATTAAATGTTTGCTAATCATCCTTGTTCATTATCACCTTGCAGAAAAACAAGAAATTCCTTTATTCTTATAGAATGTTAGCTGTTCCTTTTTAGGTTTGATTTTTTTTTCTTGCTTATATGTCTTTCTTTGCTAAAGCTACCTCCAAATATTGCTGGAAAGCAGCCTAGCATACTAGTGACATTTGCAATGAAATCTTGTGGGTTTTTCCTTAGGATAATAAAATATATTTTGCTTCAATCATATCTAAATACTTTTATAATTACTATTCTCATTTTGTAAATTTAGACATCAAAGTCCTGATAGATCACACAGCCCCAAGAAATACAGCTTAAGTGAATGTTAAACTTTGCCTGTAATAATTTACAAATTCTTAGTGAGAACATGCAAAAAGGAGCCCACGGATAAATTTGGTCCTAGTGAAAATTGTGTAACCCCAAAGTTAATCTACTGAATAGTAGGAGGTATAACTTGAGAAAAATTAAAAAAAGAGGAATATTGGAAAGCTTGCAGGCTTCTCCCAAAAAGATGGCTAAATTTGAAGTGGAAGACTAATGTTAAAATTCTGAGTCTTTAAGTTTGACATTGGGCTAGTCACTTGACCTCTGATTCTATGTGCTCTCACCCCTTCACTGGTAATAATGCAGCTATCTATTTAATGAGAACGAGATACGAATGTAAGGTTTCTATATTGAAAAGCACTACCTGTGCAAGTTAATCATAATAGTTACAATATACCTAGTATAGTCAGTCCCTACCTATAATACAAGTGGAAACAAATGAGCCCATATTGTTTAATTTACATGTTCATATCACAGATTTAGTTTTTCCACATCCTCATGCCAAGATAGAAATTATAAAAGCATAAATGATAAATAAAGTGTATATTTTTGAAAGATTATGAAAAATCTTTATTTTCTCATCTTGTCATCAATTTCCCAAAGTGAGATAGCTTTGCCATATTTACATTAAATTTGAAGCATCTTTAATTGGTTGGAAAAATTGATCAATTTTACAAGATCAATAATGGTCATCTGAAGGAAATAAGGTATTCCTTTAGGAAAAATGGTGTGGAGAAAACAAAGGAAGAAAATGAATCATCCAGTTAGAAACAGGCAGATACGTGCCAGAACAATCCATGGGAATTGCCCATTTTGCTGTGCATATTGTGTTCATACTATTATTAAAAGCAGATTAAGAAGAACTGGAGCACAGTGCCTTTGACTTGCTGTTTTCACTTTTGCCCTCAAGAGCAGAAAGCCATGATGTTACATTTAGCCAGTGGCACTAGAATAAGTTCATGCTCTCACCTAACTCTTGGGCTGGGAGAGCTTTGACAAAAGATGGACAATTATTTTTGTTCTTGATGTTTCTCACAAAATAGAATAGGCAAGATAAAAATCATTTTAAGCTAGAAACGCCATGTACAAACCAGGAACTTGAAACATTCCCTCTTCCCTCCTCTTAGTGCAATGTCTAGAGAATTAGAATTAGTCATGTTCAATCTATTGGAATTTTTTTTAACGTATTTCATCGAAGTTCAGCCAAGAACATTTGACATTGTCGCGAGGCTTGCTCAATCTTCTGTCCTGAGAAATTTAAAACCTTGTTCTCAGTGGATGAAGTGCTAATCCTCCACCGTTTTCCCCCGGTAAGAAGGCCGCTCCTGTGTTCTTTGCCCTTTCCCCCCTCCTCCTGTCAAACCAAGTTCCATTGTGTTTACCCAGAAATGAGGCTTTGTGGCAATTAAAAGATTCCTAAGTGGCAGAGGCTAACGTACCAGTAGAGCTGGATTCCAGCTTTCCATGGTAACACCCAACTTCTCTTCCTTAACCTCCTCCTTCTAGCCGCCCAGACGATTCTAATCCTACCTCTGTGGTTACTCTGAAAAGGCATCCAGTTTGGTTATCAGAAAGGATCTTTCTTAAACAAATATTTGCCAGTGTCTATTTTACTCTTTTAGGGAGTGAGCAAAGGAAGGGCTTGATTCTCTTAATCCTTTTTGATCACACAACATGTGGAGGAGAGAATGCAGCCGGCGCCCCTAGCATGAGAGTCCAACCCGTAAGAAGACTTGAGTCTTCATGATCGATACTCGCAAGAAGTGAAGGGGCTTGATCAGTTTCTCGTCACCCGCGTGATTATTATTACTGTGGTCCCCGCTGCATGCAAGCCCTTCCTTTTCATGGCAGAAATCCAGGAACATTCCATGAGGGTTACAACGTTTTCGTTTGACAATAATGGGCCTTACCTTTTTCTTAGTTCCATGAACTCGTTAAATGTCAAAGTGATTCACCCGGAAGAAACTGATCGGACATTCCTCACCGACATGCCCAAAAATACAAGATTGTGTCTCTCATAACATTCTCTGATGCTATGTTCTTGATCTTTTTCATAGTATCAGCCTGCATGGAGCCTGCTGGAAAAAAAGACATAAGGAATGTACAATATCTGGAGAAGAGGGCTTTTTATTGTTGTTGTTTTTTGTTTTTCTTTTTTCCCTTAACCTGTACATTATCTACCTAGTTTCAGTCCTCTGAACGACTACAGAGAATATCCCATGGTCTGTATGTCCTGGTATTGTAGGATATTTCATTACACGTATCCTAATCTGAAGATAGTTTGTAGAGCTATCACTCTAAAACCAATTTGCCTTTCATAGGATCGAATTATACTGCCAACAAATTTTAAAGAATGAGAGTTCATTCTTCTTTCAAGTGGCTTATTTGCCTGAAACGAAATTTCTTTTTTTTTAAATAAGTTTTTTAATTGTAAAAATACTGTAGAGAGGGGTTACAGTTCCATGAGCAAGGTAATGAGTACATTTCCTATCAAGCATTGTTGCCCCCTCCTTTGTTTGAAACGAAATAAATACATGTATATAGACACACATGAAAAGGTGTTCTCGCTTACAAGCCTTCTTTTGACATGACTCACACCCAGCTACTAGTTTATTTTCTCTATTCCTTTTCAGATAAAGTCAGAGGTGTTGAAGATACATGTACAGCCTTGATCTTCTCTCACTCCCTTTAGAACTTTCTTCTACCATGCCTTTGTCTCTATCACTCCATCTGAATGACTATAAAAAACACAAACAAATAGAAGTGGAGCTGTGGGCGAAACAGCGCAGGGGCAATGCCCAGGCCCTGAGTTCAAACCTCACTACTGACAAAAAAAATGTGATTTAGTGTTTTGGGAGAAAAATGAGGGAAGGGCTAACAATTTGGATAAGAAATGTACTGACTACCTTATGCATGTAACTGTAGCCCTTCTGTCTATCACCTTGACAATAAAATTAAATAATCAATCAATCAATCAATAACTATAGTCATAGGATCCATCTGCGACTATACTCAAAGATACATCATTTTACCTAACAGATTAATAACAGCATTTAACTATGGTGCAGTATTTCTAGAATCCATAGCAGCTTCAACCTCTTCTTTTTTTTTTTTTTTTTTTTTGGTCGTGGGATCTGAACTCTGGGCCTGGGCGCTGTCCCTCAGCTGTTCAGCTCAAGGCTAGCTACTACTTGGGCCACAACGTCACTTCTGGCTTTTTCTGCTTATGTGGTGCTGAAGAATCGAACCCAGGGCCTCATGCATGCAAGACAAGCACTCTACCACTGAGCCACTTTCCCAGCCCTCAACCTCTTATTGATTGATGAACTCTGGTCCATCTTGAGAATGATTGGAGGCCTGAATGAATAAATGAATAAATTTCCATTTTTATATTTTAGGTGTTCTAAAAATAACATTATTCGTGTGAAAACAAACTAGAGCATATGGCTATAGCTTCACTCATTTCATTATTTTTGTGTGTGTATGTCGGTCGTGGAGCTTGAACTCTGGGCCTGTGCACTGAGCTCTTCAGCTCAAGGCTAGCGCTCTATCACTTGAGCCACAGTGCCCACTTCTGGCTCTTTCTGTGTGTGTGGTGCTGAGGAATCGAACCCAGGGCCTGATGCATGCCAGGCAAGAACTCTACCACTGAGCCACCTTCCCAGCCCTCATTTCATTCTTTAGTAGAATTTTCTTGTTACAACTTTTTCCCAAGTAATAACACTTTATTCAAAATCATAAAACACTGCAGTTTTATCTTAATACTTTAGAAACAGTGGAAGTTGTACCCATATGTATTGTCTATCATGCCAATTCTCTTCTTTATTTTTGGTACAGAGATGTAATTCAGAACCTCATGGTTATTAAGCAAAATACTACCACTTTCTCAGCCCCTATAATATATATATATATACATACATATATATATATTATCTATGAAAAAAATGAACTTTGTTGCCAATTATTGGTAAAAATTAATCTGAATATGTGGCCTCATGAAAGTGTTAGGAATAAAGTATTTTTTTCTCATGCATCTGTCCCCTTGCTTGGCCCCTGCCTCTTGAGCCTATTTGTCCTGTTCTGGGCTCTTCTCTGGCTCCTATTATTAGCATGTGTTCTCACAACCAGGAAGCACGATGCCCAGCAGGTTCTTAGCCTGTCTGATCCTGTCCCATGCTCGGTAACCAAGTCCTGCTTTACTGATTGTGGTCTACTTAACTCCATTCTTCCTGGTTCTTGACCTTAACTATGAGCTGGATTTTGAAATTTTCCTAATAAGCTTTGCTCTTGGAAGTAAGCTTCCTGTAACCAGAGGACCCTGACAGTAAGATTTTAATTCCCTTATGAGTACAGAGATAAAACTATCAATCAGATTTGTACTATGAATTCTTTTTACAGCTATGGATATACATGTGGGTATAGCATACAGTGTTTTTAGTGGTAGAGTGCTTGCCTATCACGCATGCCCTAGGTTCAATTCCTCAGTACCTCATACACAGAGAAAGCCAGAAGTGGCACTGTGGCTCTAGTGATAGAGTGCTAACCTTGAGCAAAAGAAGCTCAGGGACAGTTCCTAGGCCCTGAGTTCAAGCCCCAGGACCAGCTAAAAAGTATCTTTCATTTTAATAACTCTTCTCCTCCTTTGCCATATGAAATTTACAATGGCCTAGAGTGGTTTAGACTAACAGCGATGATTCTTGAGTTGAAGGAAATTATTTTCTGTTAGACATGATTCTTTTTTTTTGAGAATGTGACAGCAAGTATGAGTAGAGTTATAAGAGAAGGAATTTATATTACTCTTTATGAAGTACTTAAAATAATGTGGTATTTTTATTTGGCAACTACTTCTACAAATGTATTGAGATATACTCTTAACAAATAGAATCATAAAGAAGGAGAAGGAGGGATAAAGGGAGAAAGAAAGCAAGGAGAAAGGAAGAAATTGAAGGAAAGTAAGGGTGGAAAGAGGAAAGTAAGGAAATGGAAGGAAGGAAGTAATGAAGAGAAAGGAAGAAAGGAAGGGGGAAGTGGGGAAGAAAGGAGGAAGAGAGGAAGGGAAAGAATTCTCTTCACATGAGACACATTTCTCAAATGTTTCAGATAAATTGGAAATTTCTTTAAAGAGTTTAAAGAGAAAGAGAGAGAGTTTAATTCCTGGAGGTTCTATTTCATTATAGCTAAATTTAAAATTAAATCATAAAAGTAGGCTTAAAGTAGGAGAAAGTAATTATGTTCTTGAGAACTATTAATATGAAAAAGAAAAGAAAGTATATTAGGCATTGAGTTCAAGTCAATTGTAGAAGCATATATTTAAAAGAATGTGACTTATTGTGAAAAGCATAAAAGAATGGAGTTTCTTTCTTTTTTGGATCCACTTGCCAGTAAACTTAGACCTTACGTTATTTGTGCTCTTACTTTTACTTACGAAAACAGAAATCTGATCATTTGTTATTTTAAAACCTTACGGTACTTTAGAAGCATCACATTTATGCTAATTTATAGATATTAATGGCAGTGAGAAAAGTTGCTGATTTAAAGGAAAATAATAATGCTGTAACCATTTTACTAGCGTCTATTGGCATGACATGCACACAACAAAAGTTATCATTGTACATAGCACTCCTTGATCCCATATACCAGGATTCTCAGAAGAGAAGCCAGAATTTTGACTCAGCAGAAAGATTGATCCCTATTGCTGGATCCTCCCATTTGGAATAATGTTCCAGACAGTTTGTACTACCACTCCCTATACTGAATAAATACATAAATTCTGCTTTCGTGATGTGTCGATCTTTCCTTACCGTGAAATTCCCAGAAATGCAGCATAGAATGTCTTTGATAGTTATTTTAAAGGAGCCAACAATTAGTCCTTATGGCTTAACTTTTGAAAACTACTTTCTACCTAATATTCACACATATACCCCATCATAAACCCATGTGTTGAGCATTGGATGTTATAAGTTTGAACAAAGAAATACTCAACAAAAAGAAGCCCAAATAGTATGGTTTCATGCTGCAAGCACCTTCTTGGGAAGACTGATTGTAAAGCTAGGGATAGGGAGACACACTCTCATGGTAGGGGTGATGGAGAGTCGCCATACTGTAAAGGCTTCTATTAGAACCTCTAAGGCAATTGCCAAGTATAAAAAGATCAAGGACCTTCATCCTTAATTTAGTAAATGTGTGTGTGTGTGTGTGTGTGTGTGTGTGCACGCGTACACTCAAATCCTGAGGTAGTGTTGGTAAAATTTGAATCTCAAGCAGCAGATTTTTGTGTTCATAGACCATTAAGCTGGTACTTGGTGAATTTCGTATGTGTTAATTCTCTTTCCTCAATCTTGTGATGACTCCTTGTATTTAGCATTCAATCAACGGGCAGAGACATACTCAGAGTCTCTGTGACACACCATCAACTTCTTGATTCCCTTGGAATGTGGTGACCTTTGTTTTCACAAACTCTACTACGCACGACATGGATTTTCATGTCACTGCTGTCTTTCACAGTGTTTTTGGATTCCCTTTCCCTACTGAAAAAAAAAAAAAAAAGAATCCTGCTTCTAATACAGAGCTTCAGCGATCACGGGCCTGGATTAATCTGTCATCACCACATTGACACTCTTTGCAACAAAGTTCAGAAAGTCAGTTCTCCTGGCTTCTGAACAGCCCTTTGGCTAAGGAAAGGAAGACAGGGAAGGTTAGGCCCCTCGGTCACATATTTCTGAGCAAAGATCCAGGTTTATCAGATAAAAGTAAATCAGAGAAAGTTAAAATTATTTTGAAAGAAATACCTCTTGGAACATTTCTCTAAGAATAACACAGAGCTCTGTCATCAGCAAGGTGTAAGTCATTCATAATTAGGATTCTGGGAGAGATGACTCATGTCTCCTGGATAGATGAACACAAAAGCAATTAGTAGGGTGTGAATTATTTGGTTTCTAAATGGCCTGGCATTTCTGGTACCCAAATTTAGATTGTGTTTGTGTGTGTGCAGGTAGTGGGTACTGAGGCTTATTCTCAGGGCAGAGGCTCTGACTAGGCTCAAGACTAGTGTTTTACCACTTGAGCCACAGCTCCATTTCTGACTTTTTTCGGTAGCTTATTGAAGGTAAGAGTCTCTCTGGCTTTCCTGCCCAGGTTGGCTTTGAACAAAGATCCTCAGATCTCAGCCTCTGAGCTAGGATTATAGGTGTGAGCCACCAGAACCCAGAACTTGGCTTCAAATTTAGATTTTTATTTGTCCAATGTTGATTTTATTAACTTTTTTTTATTAGAGTGAGTGAGAAGCTTTAAATATTTTTAATTGTGTTATTCTAGGTTAAAGAAAGAGAGCATGGCCAAAAGATGTTATTCCAATTGAAGTCACCAAGTTGGAGGCGTTTTCTCACTGAGACTGTCTAATATGAAGTAGAACTTCAAATCTCAGGATGGACAACAGAACGTCAGCTGCTTTGAACTTTGTGCATGATAAACTGTGAAAGTTTGTAAACTTAATTGTTCTCAAGGCCATCTTTCTTTGCTCCAGAGAAATTTATAACCTAAAATGCACACATAGTCATAGGTATAGAGAGCCGAGGACTAGAGAGAGATTATGAAATTAGTCACATCGTAGTGACTTATTCCTTAGACTTGTACTGAGACGTTATTTAACAGCATGAGTAACAGACAGAATGCTGCTTCAGAGCAAAGTCTTCAGAGCAGGATTGATGTGGGTCCAAACTGACCCTGAAAGTTTCTAGTTGGATCATCCTACACAATTCTTTTTTTTTCTGTATCTTTATTGTAAGATGAACAGTGGTGTTACAGTTATTTAAGGTAATGAGTACATTTCTTTTTAAAACTCTGTTACCCCTTCCCTCATATTCTCCTGCTTACTCCTCCCAACTCCACTCCCCCAAGTTGTATAGTTCATTTTCAACGTAGTGTGAGCATCCTTGTTGCATTATTTCCTCCTTTGTCCTACTGTTTCAAGGATTCCCTTTCCCTTCCATAGATAGGATAAACTTATATACAAGAAAAGGGTACAGAAAATTAAAACAGAAAAAAAGAAAAAACTACATACAGGACATAATAAGAACCTCTTATTTCCAATTCTTGGGGTTCACATTGATACACTTCATTATATATGTCCCTATGCACTTAAAAATTGGGCTATTGAGTTCCCCTGTTCAGAATAACATAGACATATTTTAGTTATTACAAATTAGGGAAATGATGCAGCCTACCTTTCTTTGGGCCTGGATTACTCTGTTTAATATAATTTTTTTTGCAGGTCATTCCATTTCCTTACAAATGAGGCAATGCCATTCTTTCTGATGGAAGCATAGAATTCCATTGTGTATATTTACCACATCTTCTGCATCCATTCATCTAGTGAGGGGCATCTAGGTTAATTCCATATCTTAGCTATCATAAATGAACATGTTTGGAACAGAGATGATTATTGGCCTGATGCTAATGGTTTTCTTAGAGCTAAAATTAATTTACATACTACAAAATTTTTCAGTGGACAAGTTCTGTATTTTATGAATAACAATCTTCACTTGAGTCATAGTAACGAGTTGTAATCAATTCCTCAACTAATTTCCCTAGTGTGACACAATTAATGAATTTAGAGTACTCTCATCAAGGGGCAATCATTTTCCCTTGTGTTAAGACCCTGTTGTGCAGCCAAAAGTGTCTACATTCTCCCTCTTAGACTTCTCCAAAGGGACCTGTGTTCACTTATAGCATGCCTAGCTACTGGAAAAGAGGAAATAGTTATGTTTTGGCAGATCCTTGAGTACAGACTACAAAATGACATCAGTTTCTGGAATCCTAATTACTACTGTAGTCCAATACTCAGAATAGGGGATTATGAGCTCAGGTGGTTGATGGAATATTACCTTAGGATCCTACATACACACAAATGCTTTATGTGATATTCTTTTCCTAGTTTCAAAACTATACAGTCAATAATCCTCTATAAAATGATGCAAAATGCTATAACAGGTGGTAAGCACTAGCAGTAACTTATCATACAAAGATATTAAACCAAAATTAACTATATTTTAGAGGGATTGTGGAGACATTTGATATTATCAAGCACCTGAAATATTCAGAAGTAATGAGTCTTAATGTATTCTTACTCAGATTAATATCCTGTGCAAAACACGGAAGAATCTTTGGGATGGAAATAAAGATAAGAAATTATATTAAGTTTAATTAGGTATTTACTCCAGTTGTAGATGTTGAACTTTATAGGTGTAACCATTCTTACCAAAGTAAATGAACCCTTCGCTATGTTAGATACAGACACAAGTTGGTAACTGGGTTATTCCTATTTCTGTGTCTCATCCTGCCATCCTCAGGACTGTTTGTGTTCAAATGGAAGGCCAATAGCATATTATCTTTGTGTTAGCACTACAATTCATGCTATTAATATTGTAAGCAAGAACTCGATTAACTTTTATAATGATTGTAAATACTACATTGATTATGCCATTTTTTTAAAATTTGGGAAATGTAAAATGGGCCTTTTGGGGAAGATATATAGATGCCAGAAAGATGGTCCACTGTGTTGGAGAAATTTCTAGGGATCTTTGGAGAGAAGGTTAGCAGATTTTTGTTTTATAAATCATGGCTGCATCTTATGAGGTAGAAGCCTGATTTGGCTGCTATGTGTAGTTGCTCATTTGATTATTCTTTAGCAACTCTGTAAAAATAGTGGTGCAGAAGTTTCATGCCCATAGTGAAGCAAGTGAATCCTACTCATTACTAAACAAATGGATTTTGTCCAGAAGAGAATATACATTACATTCTAAAGCACAAATATAAGAGGTTAGGACATCTTGATTAATAGTATCATCAATCCATCAAATAGGGAAAAGAAATTACCCAAAAGTAATTCAGACTATTGCTAAAATGTGTGGGACAGATGTTAGACAACTAAGTGAAACTAATTGGAAATAAGAAATATGAAGCACAACTGAACAAAAATGTAAAGCATTGTTATGCAAAGTAATGTAAATGAATTAGTATATAATTGGCAGTTTGGGAGAGCATGTAACAAAACCACATAATCAAGATCTTTGAAATCAATAGGAAAAGAATCATCCATCAAAACAAAAAGTAGAAAAGTGGTCAAAGAATAAGAAAAGGGAAAAATACTGATAAGAGTCATGTGATAAGACACTGAATGTCACTACAAATCAACTAGGTGCAAATTGAAGGACAATGAAGGCATTTTTTTCCATCAGATAACAGATATTGAAAAAGATAGCAGTCACCATTAGGGCTGCTTGTAGTATAGGATGGTACAGAATTTTGGAGGACAATACTAATATTCAAAAAGCTATGTAGGCTAGGGATGTAGCCCAGTGGTAGATCACATACTTAGCATGTGCAGGATTCCTGGTTTGAGCATTTTGTTTTTTCCCTTCCCCTCACCAAATGCTTAAATAGAGATACAGGTTGACCCATTGTAACAATGAGATGTACAAGACCCTATGTTGAAAATTGAACTTTATAATTTAGATGGCGGGGGTTGGGATTTGGAGGAAGTGTAGTTGTGGAGGTGGGAGGGAAGGGATGGTAGGGGAAAAACAAAGGAGGAGGTAACAATGCTTGGTAGGAAATGTATTCATTACCTTGCTCATATAACTGTAACCCCTCTGTACAGTATTTTTACAATAAAAAAGTGTCAAAAAAAGATTCCTGGCTTGATCTTCTGTATTGAAAAGAAAATTTCATAAAACCTATTTGTAAGTAATCTGTGTAAGTTGTCAAAAAAATTGTTCTCATATGCTGTTGAGTGAAATGGAAAGGTAAGTGGTTAATATATATATAGGATGATTCTTATTGGTTTAAAAAAATCACATCAAAGAAACTTCTGGAATGATCTATCCTAACTGGTGTATTGTATTTAACAATCTTGATAATGTTTTATCTCTTGAAAAGGACGTGGCTTAAGTGACAAGTTATAATAATGGTTCTCTTGCATCTATTTCTCGCATTTAAGATTATTACCAAAAATATCAAATATTTACACCTTTGTAATATAACAATTTAAAAAGGAGAAAATAGAACTTCCTGTTTCCTTCACAAATTTAAATCAATGTAGAATTTCCAGCTTTACTCATAATACTTAGCTAATAGGATTATTTCCATGAGTTTCATTTTGGAAGTAAGAAAACAGCAAAACAACTCAGGGGGAGTTGTGTTTTGCTAAAGTGTTAGATACAGAATCTGGAAGTGATAGAGATTGGAAGACACTCATATCCAGCTTGCCTTTATTTTATGGTTGAAAAGAGCGTGGAATTCTAGGAAAGTGATTGGAAACTCTCATGATGAAAGTGCCATTTCTCTGCTGTAGATTTTTGTAAAACATTCAGCAAAATAGACAACTTCCTCAAAAGCTCATTTAGAGCAGGGAGAGTGGCACTATCTAGAATTAAAAGATGTTAAAAGGCAGGGAAGTATTTAGAGCAGCCAGAACAGGGTTATTTGAAAGCAAAATAAAAATAAGAAAACAGACTTTCCTTAGAGAGGGGTCCCAGAGTAGGGAACCAAATGGTGTCTTTTTGGAGGGCAGTTATTATACTGTGGGTATAATTTCTCAATTCCTCACCTCCTGGGCTTTGTGTGGAGTTTTTGATGGCTTGTGTATGGACCATCAGTCTGGACTCGACTCTTGTTATTGGTTGAACATTATTGGAACAAGAAGTGCCATTATGGACCCCATGTTACGGGAAGATTGTTATGTCCATAATTTTTCAATACTTTTAGTATCTTTAATTATCTTTAGTTGTACAAAGGAGTTGTCACTCACCAAAGCAGTTTATAAATACAGTGCATCTTGATCTTTCAGCGTTCTCATCCACTCCTCCCAACTCACCCCTTCCCTTATTTTAATTTTAAGTTATATGTTGATTTTTTATCACTTAATAAAAAAGTTTTATGTATAATGCATCTTGATCTGTGTCACCATTTCAACATCTCCACACCCCACTTTCAGCCCACGCTTTCCCTTACGTTTCTCAATTCTGTGGTATATACAATAAATTCTTTCCTTCTCCTCTTCCTCTTCATTCTTCTACCCCTTTCCCCTTTACCCCACGCTCTTCTCTTACAAATACCCATTTCCTGGTACTTATTTTGGTGGGATTTGACTTAGTCTTTTTAAACAATTATACTATTTGCACTTTCCATAGAGTTTGTTACATTTCAGCTAATTCATTTGTAACCCCTTGCTTACCACTTAGTGTATTTATTTGAAGATTTATATACACATTCTAGCTAACACAAGTGAGGGATTGGTTCTTTGAAAAAATTAATTGACAGACCCTTAGCAATTCTTACTAAGAAGAGCTCACCCAAATAAATAAAATTAGAGATGAAAAACAGAATATCACAACAGAAAAAAGCAAAATTTAGAATATTTAGGGAATACTTTGCAAACCTTTATGCCAACAAATTGGAAAATCTGGGAGAAATGGATGCATTCCTAGGAAACATCTCAATAGACTCAAACTAAACTAATAAGATTTAAGCCAATTAAATAGATCTGTAACAAGTAATGAAATTGAAATGGCAATATAATATCTCTCATCCAAGAAAAGCCCAGGACCCGATGGCTTTACTGCCAATTCCATAAGGCCTTCAAAGGACAACTGACACCAATACTCTTCAAACTCTTCAATGAAATAGCAAGGGAAAGATCACTACCAAACTCATTCTATGAAGCCAGCATTACATCCCCAAAGCTAGATAGGGACCCATCAAAAAAGAAAACTGTAGACCCATCTCTTTGATGAACATCCATGCAAAAATTTTCAATGTCTACCATTTGTTTAATCCCTGTGTACCTAACTGAGAATGTCTAATCCCCCTCATAAGGAAAGACTTGATTCCTGTTCCTGTCACTGCCCTGTCTTTATGTGACTTTAGGAGGTCCTCTTGAGTCACAGGCACTCTGGTCCTTCAATTTAAAGTGATAGTAATAATTATTTTCTTACAGGGGTGGCCTTTGGAGTTGGTGAACTTTATATGAGAAGGCACTTGAAAAGTAGAAAAAAAGCTTTACATACTTTCACCCCTTACTTTTCTTTCTTAGGTCCTAAAGCAGTGCAGAAATGATGAATTTGAAAAGTATAGGACTGGTGTCTGCCTGCATCTGGGTCACTGACTACATGGCAGCTGAGAATGTATCTATGTTTTTCCCCATTAACTTTTCTTTTCTTTTTTTTTTTTTGGTCAGGTCGTGGAGCCTGAACTCTGGGCCTGGGTGCTGTCCCTCAGCGCCACTTCCGGCTTTTTTCTTTTTGCTTATGTGGGGCTGAGGAATCGAACCCAGGGCCTCGAGCATGCAAGGCAAGCGCTCTACCACTGAGCCACCTTCCCAGCCCCCCCCCATTAACTTTCCTATTACCAACAAATACCTTACCCTCACTGTCTATTTCATATATAGTTGAGTTAGTGAATGTCTGACCGACTGAATGACTGAATGACGAATGAATGAAATCCAGTGACTTCTATGCTTTTCTAGTCCTCCATAGGTTGACTGAAACAGGCCAAAGAGTTTAAGAAACCAAAAGCCACTCTGTCTCCCAGACTAAGAGCAATAATTCCTTGAGCAATTTGGCCTCTCTCCCCCTCTCCCTTTCCCACTAGGATCAGGGGAATTCCAGTGGGGCTGGGAGGACTTCATCAGCCAAAGTCACCACAGCTCTGCCAGGCAGTCAGACACTCAAGGATTAGGTCAGTGCTGTGGCCTAATGGGTTTCTAAAGACTCTGGATCATCTCTTTGAGAATTCTTATTTGGGGGTCAGCCAGAGAATTTACAAAAGCTATTGACTTTAAAGGGACAGGACAGGCAAAAGGCTCTTTGGAAGCTCAGACTTCATTGTTCATTTGCTTTAACAACAAATGTTTCAAATGCCAAGAGGATAATCAGTCAGCTTGCATTAACAAATCAAACCAAACCCAAACTCAAAAGGTTTTCTTACCCTTGCTGGTTATTGATAGAAAGGTTTATAGAAAAATGATCTATACCTTGACAGAACTTGGAGTCTTGCGAAAATACTTTGATTGTTCATTTGTCTAGAATTTCTATCTGAATTTCTCCAACACACTTATTTCACTTTTTTTCTTCTACACATCTTTCTCTGTATTTCACAGTAAGGGTGACTAAGCAATTTTAAATTAAATAATATGTCACTGAACCAAGTTTCAACTTAAAGAGGTAAAACCTTTAAAATATTGGATTTTTACCTTTGAAATAATGATTTTTTGAGTAGTAAGAGATAATGCAAATATTTTGTGAAATGTTATAAACTTAAGACCCATTCAGAATGTTCCCACTTCTTTTGCAAAAGATAAACAAACCTGATTTTTTTTTCAACTGGGTATTCCAAAACTCTGTTGATAAGAAAGCTAATATGAAAGGGGTTATGAGAATTAAATGGCAATGACATGGAAAGAAAATTAGAGAAAACAGAACTGAACTGCCTTTTCTTCCTCCTCCTCCTCTTCTTCCTTTTCCTCCTCCTCCCCCCCCCCTTCTTCTCCTCTCCCCCTCCTTCATCTCCACGGGGTGGAAGTCATATAGATTTAATCAGTCCTATTTGAGCTTTTTATTCATTCAGTCACCAGATGGTGCTACACCATGTTATGGTTCTGTGTGCCGTCTTCTGCTCCAGGCAATCAGGAACTGTGGTCTTTCTAGAACTCACTTGTAAGAGCCTGACAGCTGCTAAGTAGAAGGTGGGGTTTTATTTCCCATCAGCCTGTCTCTATTTATGCCTTTCTTTGTGTATACAGTTGCTGTTTTTTCCCCCATCCTCTAACCCAAGTTTTTTATTGTCTGCCAATGTACTATTACACTTTACTGTATGATTTTAAAAAAATAGCTTAACCAGCTTCAAAATCTTTTTTTTCAAGTTGCAATATGTCATCTTTAATTTTCACACCCTGCTGAGATATGATGGAATGGACAATATCAGACTGAAACCTAGGCCATGTGGTATATAGCAAGGAATTCTGTGATACTGCAAACCAAATAATTTATCTGATATTGATCAAAGTCTCTCTAGCAGTACATTAAAATACTATACAAAGGGACACTACAGTGTTTGAATTATTATGGCATAATAACATAATAGTCCCCTTTCAAAGCTATATATTGTAAACAGTAACCCAAGATCCCAGATGCTTTAGGTCAATTTTTATTTTAGATACTATGACCTGTTATCACTTTCACACACGCGCACACACACACACACACACACACACACACACACACTGTAACCAGTAAACTACCTACTCGCGTTACTTTCATCCAAAAGCCTCCTGGGCCCTCCTTCTTTCTTGCTTTATAACTTTTTTTTCCCCTCAGCAAGCATTATACATATCTGAGAAAGCATAGATTTTACAGTTCCACTTACTGTGCGTGGCATTTTTGTTTTTCATTTTTTACAGTACTAGAGTTTGAAGGTAGAGCCTTGCCCTTGCTAGGCAGGTTTTCTACCACTTGAGCCATATGCTTAACTATTTTTTTTTGCTTTTGTTATTTTAAAATAAGATCTAGGCCAGCCTAGACTATGATCCTCTTCTTTATACTTCCCTTATAACTAAGATGGTAGCTGTGTTTTTGGTCTGCTGAGATGTAGTTTCACAAATATTTTCCTCAAACTTTTCCACAAACAGTTGGCTCAAGCTTTGATCTTTGTAATTCTTACCACCTGTATAGCTAAGATTACAGGCATGAGCTTCCACACCTAACTGACTTTTGAACTACATCATTTTATTTCTCTTTGTGTTTCAGTGTCATAAAGAATTCTTTTAAAAAAGTTTATAGTATTGCTCACTTCAGCAGTACATATACTAAAATTGGAACAATACTGAGGAGATTTGCCTGTCCCTTGTGCAAGGATGACACAGACACTCATAAAAATTTCCATATTCTTAAGCACTGAGTCTGAAGCTACTATAGGAAAATGTAAGAAAATTTCTGGAAGATATAGGCACAGGAAGTTACTTTTAAAAATAAGACTCTAATTGCCCAGGAAATAACAGAAAGAACAGACAAATAGGACTATATAAAATTTTAAAAATACTGCACATCACAAGAAACAATTATCAAAAGCAAAAGACAACCTACACCATAGAAGATTTTTTGTCAGTATTCACAAATACAAGATTAATATCCAGAATATACATAGAACTCAAAGATTAGAAAATAAAAGAACAAATGACCCAATGAACAAATGAGCAAATCAATCAGTTTTCTTACAAATGACTAATAGATAAAAGAATTAGTTATGCAAAATGCTAGTAATTACATGAAGAAAAGTTCAACATATTTAGCCATAAAAGAAATGCACATTAAAACTACTCTAAGATTCCATCTCACCCTAGTCAGAATGGCAATCATCAAATAAAAATAAGAACAAATGCTGCTAATAAGGAACAGGCATTGAGGGAAGAATCCTCAAACACTGTTGGTGAAAAAGTGAACTGGTATGACTATTATGAAAAAGCAAATTGGTCTAACCACTATGTCCACTAGACTGCATGGAGCATCTTCAAAAACTAAAAGTAGAGATATCTATAACTCTACTATATCATGCATTGGCATATACTTGAAAGAATGTAACTCAAGTATACAAGAAGGATACCTACATACCCATATGATTACTGAAACTCCGTTCACAATAGCCAAGCTATGAAAATTGGCTGAGACACATGAAACCAAGGAATAGATAAGAAATTATGAAATATATATGCACATACATATGCATAGACATCTTTAAATATATACACATATATAATACACCATGGAATATTACTGAGCCATAAATAAGAATAGAGTTATGTCATTTTGAAGGACAGTGGCTAGTACTAGAGATCATCATGTTGAATGAGATAAGTTCTTAGGACACTTAAAAAAACAGTAAATCCTCTCTGTGATTGATACTCACTCTTCCTCTTCAAACTCTTTCAATTTGATTCATATAGTTATCATTAGTGTACCATATTTTATAGTATTTATATCTTATTTTTAACCTTACTTTTATCAGTTGTTTAGTTTGTTGATAACTATAGACATTTTTTACCACCGCCTTTTCATTTCTGAGTTTTTTAATTACTTTACAAAAGACTAGTTCTGTTAACCCCTACATGATTCACTATCCCTCCCTAGCCTAAAGAATCAAGCTCTATGTCAGCGATCTACCTTCCGGCAACATCTCCCGTTCCATCTGTCCACCTTCTCTATATCCCTAACATTCTCTGTATCCTCTGTTTCAAGCATATTCTGTAGATATGCCAGGCTTTAAAAAAAATCTTTCTGCTACTTCTCCTAGTGTTGCTTGTGTTTGGAATACCATTTTCTCCTAAATGTCTATCTACTTGGCTTTTCATAGAAACTTTACCATTTCAATAAGCAATAGCACATTCCTTCCAATCACCAAATATCCAAATATAGAGTCCTTCTCTGCTTCTTTTGCTATGTATCTATCTTAATAGATATCCCATATCTACTCCATCAGTAGACCTTCTCATCTCATCTACAAACTATTTCCTAAGTCCAATTACTCTTATGGTTATTATTCAGTTATTGTGATATAAGCCAATATATCTATTTCTTTGTTTACTTTCTTTGTGTAATTTTTGAAAAACTGTCTTTAGTCATACAAAGGGGTCTCAATTCAACATGTCAATTTATTAGTATAATGAATTTCAATCAGTGTCATCTCTTCCAACATTCTCCCTCAGGCCTCAGTGGTTTTCTTGGACAGCCCCATGAATCTCCACAATGGTCTTCCTCTAACTTTGCCTCCCTTCTACTCTGTTCTTTATATCACCAGAAGAGTACTCTGTTGCAATCCTATTTTAACTCTCTGAATATCCTAAGGAGCTCTTTGTATTATTTTGTTGGATGGTGCTAGAAAAATGTGTTTTTTTAAGTAATAATATTCAGTAAGTACACAGTAATTTGGGTGATGGGTTTTACTTAATTACCTTTAAATCGTTGCATAAAGGGGTTAAATTCAATATGCCAATTTATGTGGTGTATAATCAATCTTGCTTAGTGTCACGCCTTCCATCATTTAGATTGTATTTCTTTTTTATTCAGTTTTTTTTCTATTCAAGAAATATTACTTCTTTGTATAAGGAAACTATTTCTGAACTCCTATTTCCTAAACATATTGCAAATTTTTATAAACAATTTTCTACTTGCTCATGGTTAAAAACATTGGCATCCTATAAATCAATAACTTTGCTTGGAAATTTATATTAGAATCTTATATATGCAACTTATTGTCTATACTTATATTTCTGGAAAATTCTTTGTTGTTTTCAAAATAAGGTTTATGTTTTTTCACCAAAGAATTCTCCTAATGCAGGTTCCTTTGGAAGGAAGGAAGCAAAGAAAAAAGGAAGGATGGAAGAAAAGAAGGAAGGAAAAAGGAAGGAAAGAGGAAGGAAGGTGGGAGGAAAGAAGGAAGAAAAGAAGGAAGGAAAGAAAGAAGGAAAGAAAAAAGGAAGAAATGAAGGATTAAATTTGATGAATGAAAGAGAAAAGAAAGAGTAAGATGGTAAGCAAGGAGGCAAGAAACCTGTAACAT
Source organism: Dipodomys ordii (assembly GCF_000151885.1). Taxonomy (NCBI): domain Eukaryota; kingdom Metazoa; phylum Chordata; class Mammalia; order Rodentia; family Heteromyidae; genus Dipodomys; species Dipodomys ordii. The sequence goes on along the minus strand of NW_012267217.1, from coordinate 47,624,503 downwards.
ATAAAAATTCCTCAGCACTGAAACCAATATGAATAATGAATACTTTACTAGCAGTAATATTAATTTTCCTAGCAATATTGCCAACATATCAGAGGTGTTCACAATAGACATCTATTGAAGGCTTTCTGTGTTCCAGGTTCAGAATCAAATACTTTACAAGCACCCTCCTTTTTAATATCCTTGTTATAACTGAATATTTATGTCATGAAATGTTAAGTGACACATACACGCCCCAGGTCAGCCAGCTAGTCGGTGTCATTACTGAAACTTGAACTTCGGTCTCCCAATCAGATCCTTTGATACTATCCAACATTTTAAAAAATCTTTCTCATCATTAAATAATGAACTAAAAAAGGTAAAAAAAAATCTTTCAAGGTTGAGTTAAGAAACTGGAAATATTTGTGGTTATGGTTCTTATTTCCTCCATTGAAAAATAGATTGTGTTTCACAGTTTTAAATCACAACAATTCCATTAGCATTTGGCTTTTGCTGTAAGGTTTGGCTCTGTGCCATAAAATGACCTTTAAAATAAAATCTGGCCAAGTTGTAGCCTAGCAGCACAGTAGGCGGGCACAATTGATCTATTAAAAAGAAGTTGCCAGACTTTGAGTGGTCTAAGGACCATAAAGTATAATGCTGACCACACAGATTCAATTTTTAATGCCAATAAGGCACTAATTTTTATATTCAGAGGTGTTCACAAATAGTCTATCAAATTTCTTACACTTATTTTGGAAGCAGGCAACAGGGCCATCCTGTATTTAAACCGCAGATGAAGGAGTTGCTTCCGACACATTCCTTCATTTTCTTCCCATTCAAATTTACAAGAACTCAAGGCAGAGAATGCCTAGAATGGACTGCAGCTGATTCAATGACCAAGGGAACGAATGGGTATTTAGGACCTTGGTAGTAAGTGACAGAAACTCAGAGGATGCGAAGCTCAAATACATTTGCCGATTTTGGTGGGGGGTGGGGGGAAGGAAAACGGTTAAGGGGCTTGAACTCTGGGCCTGGGCGCTGGCTTTGAACTCTTCAGCTCAAGGCCAGTGCTCTACCACTTGAGCCACAGCGCCACTTCAGTTTTCTGGTAGTTTATTGGAGATTAGAGTCTCAGGACCGTCCTGCCCGGGCTGGCTTCGAACTGCGATCCTCAGATCTCAGCCTCCTGCATAGCTAGGATTACAGGCGCTCGGCTTGTCAACTGTAAATTTGGGGGGCTCTTGTTTCCAGTTATATCCACGGGCTCTAATAATGCTGGTAAGAAGTAATCAGTTCAGCTTGCACCTTCATTTCCCGTGTGTTCCCTTATGAAGGCAGTATTCCTATCCGGGCAAAGATGGATCTGTTTTGTGTTTAGCTTAGTACCCATTATAACCATAAAGGTGCCTCAGTTCCTGACACTTCAGATGCTTCCTGAAGCAGCTACCAGTGGCTCCTGGGCTACTGTTGCCTACCAGTGGCTCTTCTAGTCTCAGCTACACATCCCTGAATAGTATCAAGATTCTGTGGACCTGAGTGTCCAGAATCACAATTCAGATTTTCAGTTTCAGTCAAATAGAAATCTGGTCTTTCTCTATTGCTCCTATCCTACAACTTGGCCAAATTTTGCCTTCAACGTCTTCTTAAAAATCAAGAGTCTAGTAGGTCTTCTCAAACACAATGGTGGGCAAAATGAAGGAGATGTTGTTTGTGTTACTAGAGAACAAATTTTGGTTCGACAAACAACTGTTAGTGTGTTAGTTTACCTGTTAATTTTTTTTAAGTTACAAGTAAATCAATCATTCACCAGCATCTCATTTTATTGGTATTTTGCCAATTTAGCATCAAACAATTTCTTTCCATTTACTTTAGCTTAACTTTTTTCATACCTGGTCTCTTTGGATCCTTACATAAGCCTGTACTTCTCATCAATTCTGTTGGCAATAATTGGAGACAGAATGTGAAACTCAATATAAAACCAGATAAAGTACAGTTTAGAAAAGGGAAAAAGTTGAAGAGTAAACGCACAGGAAAGATAAGAAATAATAAGCCTTTTCTTAGAGACTGTTAAATTTTAGCAATAGGTGTATGATGTGTAAGAAACTGATGATATCTGCTTTGAATTCACTTTATCTTAGAGAGAATTAATAGTTTACACCTCCTTATGTGTCAAGAGAGAATTAGAAAAATTAGCAACTCATCTAAGCTCTTTCAATGGAAAGCAATAATGTTATTCCCTCTCTCTGGTTCTACAGTGAAACAAAAGAGGTAAGAATAAATAAATATAACTTATAAATTCAATAAAGATAAAATTCATGAAAGAGACAAAGAGTATTAAAGAAATAGATTCAAAGAGTACATTTTAATATTCACATTTTAAGCAGCAACACCAGTTTATCCATGAAAATCAAGTTGAATTGTAAGGAAGAAAAGTCTTAAATGTCTCTAGTGAACAAACAAATACAAATACAAATGGAAAATTAATTCTGATATTATTATTAATCAGGAATTACAGTGGCACCTTATGTGTAGGGCTATTGTGAGGATTAAATGAGATGATAATACCCAGTGTCCTTCCATGTCGATTTATTCACAGAGTGAAAAACTAATAGCTCGAATCACTTCACCTAAGACCTTGTTGCCTAACTTTAATTTTATTGAAGGTCTTGGATCTCAAAAATGGCATTTTCTAGCATGAGTAGTTCCACAAATCAGGTTGGAGAAGCTAGTATGGATATCATAGTGGTTATATTCCATAGGAGAAGAGAGAAAATTGTTGATAAGTCTGAGTTGAGAAGATCTCAGAGAAAACTTTTCTTCACATAGCCACAGAGACCTTTGGAAAAGGTAAGGAGAGGGTGGGGTCAGAGAAGGTGCCAGGTTTGGCAAAGGTCTGCTCAGATCCCAGTCAGTCTGCCAACTTTTAGAATCCTGAACACATTTGCAGAGCTACAGTAGATGTCTAGAGAAAACCCATTTACAGAAAACACGGTTAAAAGCCTCCTCTTCTCCCGATTCCTTCTGGCTCCATTCCCACCCATGTGCAAACCTGTAGTCAGATTGATCTGATTGCTGTTCTTGTGTAAACAAGAAAATCCTGCATCAGAAGCAAGTCTAGAATTTTCTCTCTTCCTAATACACTTCACATCTCATCACACTGTAATTTCTTCACCTCATTGGCACAAGCCAGGTTCAGGCTCTTTTCCTGAACCCCTAAGTTTGTGACAAGTATATTTTACTACTTCTCTTCTGTTTCTGAGCTCCTCTTGTTACAAGCTTTCCTCCAGAGAGCAACCAGAGAGATCTTTAGTCAAGGAAAATTTGGCATTTTACTTCCATGTTCACAATCTGTAGGAGATACACCTGACTTCCAGAGCAAAATACAAAATCCATCGGATGGCTCTCAAGGACACCAGTAACACCTGCTAACTTCCTGTCATAGTTCAGGCCCCATCCCTCCCAGGATCTGTGTCTTCCAGCACTCTGAATTGTGGTTAGCTTTTTGAACTTATCATCCTTTCTACACTCTAGATGATGTATAACATACATAATTGATATGTCCATTATATTTTATATATCTTAAACATAGTAGTATGTATTTAATATGTTTAAAGAGTTAAGAAAAATTTAATGTTTGTGGGAAATCATATGCCTTACCTAGAATAGGAATTGTTTTTAAAATTATTTATAATCAAATAAGAGATGAAGTAGCCCTTGAGATAAAACTAGGCCACAACAGGAGAGAGAGAATGCAGAGCAATTCAGAATGCATGAACATTGTGCATGTAAACCATGCAGCCATTTCTCTTTAGTTAGGAAAACTGGATGATTTAATAAATAGTTCTGGGAAAACTGTCTGTCTATCCAAAGCAATATAAAACTAGACTGTTGTAATGTTTTGTGTTTTTTTTCAAATCCCCTAAAAATGAAATTTTGATGCAACACAGACTTAAATGAAAAATATAAAATAACAAAAACTTAAAAGATTAAATGTACCATCTATAGGTAGAAGAAATCTTTTGAACTAAGTGAGGAAATCTGCAATTTATAAACTGGCTATGAGAATCCCTGTTGGACAATCCAAGACTAAGCCTCTGTTCTTGTAAACAGAGCTATGTCACTATTCTAAGAATACCCACCTTTGAACAGGCCTTAGGAATCCATGATTGTTTGGGCCTTAGAAGTTATCTTAGGGTCACAGTAGTATTTAGCTGGAGAAGCAAAGGGATGAATGGAATGGGGGTGAATCTATGACTTAAATATTTTGATACCTCATTATGTGAAATTAAAAGATTCCTTTTTAGGAAAGTGATATTTGACTACTTTAGTAAAATTGTCCTAGATGATTTCACTAATATAATCATTTAAATTATACAGTGTGTTTCTTTCTTGGCTGCTTCAATATTGGCATATAGAAAAGTTACTGATGTCTAAGTGTTCATTTTATGTTTTACTCCATTTCTGAAGGCATACATCAGGTCTAGAGAAAATTTGTTCTGTGAAATCTGTATTCTCTGCTAAGTATAGGATCATAACTTTTACAAATGGATGATTTACTTCTTCCTTCCCTAAGTGAATCTACTTTATTCTTTCACCAACTTTATTGCTGTGGCTGGGAATGATCGTAGTTTGAGTAGATACTCATCTCATTCCTGACTATGAGAAATTATTAAAGTTTTCCCATTTAATAAGATGCTGGCTATAAGTTAGTAGTAAATAGTCTTATGTGTTGAGGGAACTTTCTTTTTCTAGTTTCTTTAGAACTTTTACCATAAAAAGATGTTGAAATTTGTCAAAGACTTTTTCTGTTATCAACTAAGATAATACCATGCTATTTTTTTCTTGATCCTGTATTTCATTTATTGATTTATACATGTTGAACCATCCTTTCATTTCTGGGATAAAAAAAACTTGATCATGGTGCACAGTCTTTCAAAGGTGGTGTTTGTTTGTATGATTTTATTTATTTATGATGATGGTCCTGGGGCTTCAACTCAGGCGGGGCCTGGAAGCTTTCCTTAAGCCTTTTCTGCTCAAGGCTAGCACTCCACCACTTGCGTCACATCTCTACTTCCAGCTTTTTGCAGGTAACATGGAGATAAAAGTCTAATGGACTTCCTGCCTGGTCTGGCTTTGGTAAAACTAACCACAATTCTTAGACCTCAGCCTCCTGAATAGCTAGGATTACTGGCATGAACACCTGGCACCTTGCTTTAGTTTGTAAGGATTTTGTTGAGAATATTTTGTTCAATATTCATCGAAGAGATTGATCTGTAGTTTTCTTCTTTTTTATTCAGAGGGATTTTTATGCAGAGGGATTGGGAAAAGGGGCATTTCCAGGCAAGCCAACTTTTTCCACTTGGCAGTTTTGCCATGGTCCTATCCTGTTGTTTGCCTTTATCTAGATCCCGATAACTAGAAGCTGAAGCCAAAAGACTTGTCCTTTGTTCTGCATGACAGAGCACAGTGCAGCCTGAGCAATAATAATGCTAATAATGCTAGTCCCTTACAGAGACTAGGAAAGCAGAGGGAAACTGCTCTGTGCTAGAGAGGTTTCCTTCCAAAATTCTCCTGCTTGGATTTTTGTTTCCCACATACAGTTCCAAGGTGGTTGTTAGTTCCTTTAAAATGTTTTCTCTGTTTATTAGCTATCTGTGCTTCTTTCCTGCTATCAGCATTCTTGTTTATATTGATTTTGGACTTCACCCATCCTGCATTTTGTGGGAAATGGAGAGTTACAAGAATAAGTCAATAAACAGAGCTAGGACAGAGGAAAGGCATTCATAGGGCTCTGTGCAATGTATGTGCCCACATTTTCAATTTAATATGCCAGGGATTTGCTATAGGTAGTAGATAAAGGTATTTAATAATTTTAGGAGAGCATGTATAGGCATTTATCACAGGAATATAGACATCAGAAGAAGGGTTTTAATTATTCATTTAACAAATTTATATTTGAGGTTGCTGAGGAACCTGAAGGAAAAAGAGAGGGAAAACAATTACAATGATCCCATGTAGTATTTGTTTTATGCTGGAAAAACAAAAAAGAAGCCAGTAATACATGTGTATATGGTTGTATAAAGCATTGTGATGAAAATAAAGCAGATTAAGGGGTTACATATTGACTGCTAAGGTAGAAAAAGTGAGTAGACACGTTTAAGAAGGCCTTTGTTGAGAAGGTGTTGCTTGAAAGTAAATCTAGGGGTTGGAGCAATGGCTCAGTTGGTAGAGTGCTAGCCAATGAGTAAAAGCATCAGGTACTGAGTTTGAGTCTCTATTCCAGACCTTAAAAACAACCACAACAATAACAATATCAGTAAATCTAAATGAAATAAGGAGACACTAACTATTCCAATAATCAAATATCCACCTTTTTAAGTGAAGAGACCAGCAAATGGTGTATTTCAAAAGGAGGCTATTGGTATTTACCACTGATAGCAACCGGATCTCATATGTGATCTGGGAAGGGGTAGCTGAGGCGGGTGAGAATGGTGCCACTGGACATGAGAAGGTCAAGGTACTAAAAATAATAAGAGAAGATGTTTCGCAATGTGAGTCTCCATGGATATAGATGCCATCATTTCAAAAATGATTACAGCATAGTGGTGCAGTCAGAGAGCAACTCAATACATTTTCAGTTAATTAGAAGTGATGACCTCAGGGTCTGCAAATAACTGGAAGTAGGGAGGGGACATTCTGTTTGGAGGTTGTCACTTGGCACAAACATCAAAGGAGCTGGAAGTCTTTTGGAAGAAAGGAGGAGGTAGTGCTTGTTTGGAAGTGCCAATAAGAAACAAAGGAGATTATCTACCAAGTGTCCGGATTTATAAGATGTAAGGAAAAGAAATATCACCTGTGTTCGAAGCTAATGAGGGAGCATTCTCCATAAGTATAATCGGGTTTTAAGGTAGAAAGGGAAACCAATCACTTATAAGGAAGAGTTAAGATTAGGCTGATGGTTATCAAGAATTTCAGAGGGCACATTGGAAGACTCTGAGAGAGAAGGGAGGGGTGGCAGATGGTTCCAGATTAGGATCTGTTTGGTGTGCTGTGGGGAGGCGAGTTCAGGTGATGAGGGATGACTTGTGGTTGTTGGGGGTGATTGAAATCAGCAAGAATGTAGGGCGTGACGGGATGAGCCCAGGAACAAGATTTTGTTATCTGCACAAATGATTACTCAGTTCCTATGTCATCTTGGGAAACCTCCAGGAAAGCATGGAAAGGTGAGAAGAGGAATTCAGAGTTTTTAATTTTAAAATGCCAAATAAAGTTTTAGAATTACTCAACATGACCAATCACAAGGCAAAACACTGTGTCTTAGAAATATAATTTATTAGTAGGTTAGCAAAAATGGTTAGAAACAAAAAGAAAAAAATACATGAGCACTAAGTCTCACTGATTATTAAATACTTGTTTTACATATTTATTAGGATATGTCATTTTCATTTAGTTTCACAAATGACACTACAAGTTAATATGCTAACTTCTGTATCATCATTTAACAATGGTTGACAAATATTTGTATTTTAGAATTCTCTAACCTCACTGAAGGTGTAGCTGAAGGGGTAGCGCATCTGTCTACTAAATCTCAAGTTCAAACCCCAATACTGCCAAAACAAACAACCAAGGTGACATAATAATACCGGTTTTCTAGGTAAAAGTATGGATCACAAAAGTACATATTTCTCATTTATTACAATGAATGCTAGCTTAGGTAATGTAAGTACTAAGAACACAGAAAGTAGAGTATATGGTATTGTAATACCATTTCTACTGTGTGCTAGAAAAGGTCATATATGAGAATAATTTAATGGCTCATTAAGTCATTATTTCAAACAAAATATGTTTGTAAATATTTACTTTGGAGCTTATAAGTGGTAGAAATTTTCTGATGGTGTTGAGACAAAAATGTAAGAAAATCCCTGCCCTGTAGAAACTCAATGTCAAACAAAAGAGACAAAAAAGAAATATGAAATTGATGTATGGATAACATTGGCTCTTACTCTGAGAGTCATCATATATCAGCTTCAATGAGAAAATAAAAACGACTTATTTGGAACATTGTAGATGCTTTTACATATATATGTGTGTGTGTGTGTGTGTGTGTGTGTGTGTGTGTGTGTGTGTGTGTGTGTGTGTGTGTGTTCTCATTACCTGTTGGTTTCTGCATTTTTGGGCTAGTCAACCAGAATGTCAAGAAGGAAGGGTCTAGGAATTGACAGTGACTACCAGAGATTCCTCTGATGGGAAGATTTGGGAAGAATGAATTCAAACAAAGGATTTTAACCACAGGTACACAGTAGAATCATTGAAGGAAGGTTAAAAGGAGTGGTGCCTGGCTTCATATAGTCGGTCCTATTGAACTAGAAACTCTGGAGGTAGGTACGCACTGGTTGCTGTAAAAGTTTGTCAGGTAGCTGGGCGCTAGTGGCTCATGCCTGTAATCCTAGCTAACTCAGGAGGCTGAGATCTGAGGATTGCAGTTCAAAGTCAGCCTGGGCAGGAAAGGCTATGAAACTATTATCTCCAATAAACCACCAGAAAGCTGGAAGTGGTACTGTGGCTTAAGGGATAGAGAGCTAGCATTAAGCTAAAGAGCTCAGGGACAGCACCCAAGCCCAGAATTCAAGCCCCATGACAGAAGAAAGAAAAAAAAAGCCAGGTGATTCTACTTGTGACAACCACTAAAAGCCAGAGGAAGGAGCCTAAGAAACAGCATAAGGTCAAGAGAAGCCCCACCAGCCGGAGTGTCTCCCTCCTCGCAAACAGCAGAGATATGATTAGCTGAGAAAAGTGTCCGAAACAGCAACAAGGCCATTGGACTGGATCTGGTGAGTCTCATCAGTGCAGATTCCAAGCACAGAAGGACAAAAGCCAGAATATAACGGACCAGGGACTGAATGAACTATGAAGTAAGTGGAGAGAGAGTGTGTATGTTCATGTATTGATTATGCTTTTACAAATACCTTTAAGTCATTGTACAAAGGGATTTCAGTATAACAAACTAATCTGTAATTACATGTATCTTGATCAATGTCACCCTTCTATCATTCTCACTCATCTTTCCCAGCTCCACACTATCCCTAAAGATATGTGGTTTAGATTTTTTTTCCTAAAGCCTTCTTTAAAAGGAAGAAGGGGGAGGTGGAGGAGGGTTGGTGAAAAATCAACCAGGACCAATAGTTAGTCCTGAAAGGATAACTGGTAAAGTTGAGAAAACCTGAGACCTAGAACAGGCGGAAAGTTAGTAGGAGAAAGGCAAATTCTTCTTGAAAAAGATATTCGGGGACAGGAAAGGAAGCTCAAGAAGCTGCTCATTATTGCTGGCTACTTAGGTCACAAAGTTATTGGGGTTGAGGATGGGGAAGGTTGAGGAGTTCTCTTCAGTTAGTGCACACCCAACAAATTAAGAGCTCAGTCCTGCAAGAGCCCACTCGCTGATAGTGACAAGTCATGAAATCCACAAGTTACTCACAACATGTGGCTGGTTTGACTACAAATTGAACATTCCCCCACAACTCTCTGCTCTGGTTTGCTGATTTGCTAGGGAGGTTCACTGAGCCCTTGACATCAGGTTTCTTGCGACTGCTAATTTAGGGCCTGTGATCGGTTAATGGATACAAACAAGCAGCCAGGTGGACGGATAACAGGGAGGAGTTTGCAGCAGGTTTCTGGAAGTCAGGTGCAAGTTCTCAGCAGGTAGAGGTGTGTGCCAGTCTGAAAGTTCTCTAAACTAAATAGTCCAGGCATTTTCCCTGAGACTTGCTCTCATAGGTATGGTCAAGCATTGACTCAATCTTTAGCTTTATTTTCCTCCCCAGAGGATGGGTATAGTGATACTGCACATTCTAAGCTTCTAATCATGTCTTGGTCTTCCTGACAACATACAGGAGTCCAGCAAATGTTATCTCCTCAGAACGAAGCATTCTCTTGTCATTCATGATATCAAAAGCATAGTGGCTCTATTTGAAAGTAGCACAACTATCAAGATCCTAAAAGGGTTAGCAGATCTGTGCCAGCAAATAAGGGGAGAGGTTGTCTGTTTCTATCTATCTATCTATCTATCTATCTATCTATCTATCTATCTATCTATCTATCTATCTATCTACCTATCTATCTACCTATCTATCATCTGTCTTTTATATTTGTAGTATCTTGGTAAGGCCAAGCAAATTGTCTTGAATTAGTTTTATACATAGTGTCCACCTGGTCTAAATATTTGCCTTCCTAGTCCTTCCAGCTTTCATGGTTCTTTCACTGTTTGTGGCCTAAAACCCTTATCCTCTGTGACCCGACCCTCCTTCCCCTACCTAGATCTCAAAACATTTGTTCTTTAGTGGCAATGATATTCTTGTTGACCTTTATGATGTTCTGTACTTCTTTTATTTCCTAAGTGGATTTATTTTAATGGCTTGCCTTCATTTTATTTGTATTTTCCATCATCTTCTGTACTTTAATTGGGAGGTCGAATTTCAGAATATGCCTGCCCATGGTTTGTTTGGGGTTGTTTTTTTGTTTTTCTGTCAATCTCAAAGCAAGCTTCTTCCTCTCTGCATGCAAATTCCAAACAGGATTGTTTCCAAAGATAATTGTGATCTTGGTTATAAAAAAGCAAACTTGTACTTAACAATATATTTGTAGGGAAATATGCTTTACTAGTTCTTTATGTGAAGCTCCATTGGACAATTAGTGTTCTATTCTTTAGCTACCATTTCAAAGCTAGCTCATGTGTCTTTGTTGTTATATGGAAAAATGATTAGCAATCATACACAGGGTTTTTGTAGCCTTCAGGGTGCAAAGAGAATCAAAGGAAGCTCTTTGGTAAAAATCTTCTTGGTTCTGACCACCCTACTTTTATAGAACTGCCTTCCTTCAACAGCAACAGCATATGCAACATTCTTCTGGTTAGCCATTGGCTGCTTTTCTAATTATATCTGGGTTTTTCATGTGTATAACACTGTTTGTTCTGGCTGGAAAGTGTCTGTAATATTTGGTTGGCTTTTATAGCTTATCTATTTCATTTTCTTCTTCCTGCAAATTCTATACATTGTTTTAATTGGTCACCTTTCTTAAAAAGCCTTATGTTGCTGCTTGAGGATTTGAAACAAAATACAAAAACCAAGCATGGGAAATATGAACTAAGTGGCTGAACCTTAGGTTGGTATTATTATAATTGTTATTTCTAAGTTTTTTTTCCTTTTTAATCTAAGCTTCATGTGAGCATTAATCCTTTATATTTTATAGTGCTTTATACCCATCACAAGTAGCTAACAGAATCAGGTAAACAGTCACCAGGCAGGAAAAATAGTTGTTAGTTTTTGGTTTAAGAACACAATCAACCAAGAGTGAACAAGGATTTTTCGCACCACCCATTTCAAGTCCATTATGCTAATTTATTGAATTCAGAATCAATTAACCAAATCCCAATTTTTATTGCCTCTGAGAGAAAATGTTTCTCTCTTCCTCTGCAAATTACTAAAGATACAATCTAGAGCCATGAAACTTAAAAACCAAGCACAGTTTTGTCTATTGAATTTACAATCAGTTAATTAAAACAGTTCTGTCTTCTATATAGTTCATCTATAAACTTGGACATCAAACTAAAGGTATCGGTTCTTTGTGTGTGTGTTTGTTTAAAGTTTTTAACTTACTCAATTGCACATTTTCTAATTAATTAGAGTAAAAAAGGGATTCTGGAATGAAAAAAATTAGAGACTTATTTGGGATGCTCTGTTTGTACATGTACTTTAAAATTTTAGATTAATGGTAGGCAGTATCATGATATGTCAATTGAAAAGTCCATGTAAAATCTATATAATATTCTTATGAAAAGTACAAAAAAGCATATCCTGCCTGATTCTTTAGAATCTGAAAATGTATTACAAAAAAACATAAAGCTTCCAGCCATGAAGTAATTTGGAAAAAACTTTTTATAAATGTATAAAAATGGAACTAAATAGTGTCAAGTATTGGTTGTAAAGCTTAATTTTTGTTGTTATTACCAGGATTTGAATCAGGGCCTGGTGTTTGCTAGGTAGGTCCTCTATCACTTGAACCATACCCCTCAGATCTTTACTGTTTTGTTTTTGGATTCGTTCTCATGTGCATTGCCAGTTTTGGCCTACAATCCTCCTTCCTATAATTCTTACATTGTAGACATGAACTACCATACCCATTTATTCTTAAGACAAGATCTGCTAACTTTTTACATGGGCTGGTTTAGAACCACAAATTCTCAATCTCCATCTTCAAAGTAGCTGGGATTATAGGTATATCCCACGATCCCCAGCCTTCAAATCTTAACTATTTTAATGCCTCTGCTAACCCTGTGTTTGCTGGTATGAAGCCTATATTAAAAGTAAAAAGGGCATATCTTTATTTTGATACTTTATTCCTGTTAAGCCAAAAACTAAAATGATAAAATAAATGAAATAAAATAATCACTTCAAAGTTAAAATCAGTGGACATAACATGGAACAGTACATTTACGTTGTTTGATCTCATCCTGTGTTTAAGCACAGTTCTTCCTTCTTGTCTTTTACTCTTGAACTATGCTCACTGTTCAAGGCTGGGCAGCTTTTGTATGGCCCTGTGCTGCCTGTAAAGTTAAAGGAAACATTTTTAAAAAGAGAGAGAGAAGCTTCATTTCTGCTCTCAAATGAGAGGCACAATTGAAATCTTTAGGAACCCACATTGGTAACCCAAATGTCAGAAATCTGGAGGGGAATGTAGTGTCTCTATTTTGGGTTCCTGGATGGCTTTGAGCCCTAGCCCTGCTGGCTCACACTCATAACATTTATTTGAATATGGATTGTCATCCACCCTGTACATCGATACCAGATAGCTTCATAGAAGTCCAATTTTCTAATCCGGTGTGAGATGCAGAGTGGGACAAGATTTAAACTGTGTTAACTGTTAGGAAGCAACAGGGGACCTGTCATCATTCCTAAGTAAGAGCAAGAGGCAAAATTAAGGCCCACAATCTGTATAATCATTTCCATTAGACTCTCACATGTTCTGAACTGAATGTGTATCTTATGTGTTTTCCCCAATGTTAGTGTGACCTGGAAGTAATATGTCATATGGATTCTGGTACATCAACCATCAGTAAAAGTTATTGTTAAGGGAAAGATCTATGTCAGTGATAGGTAGCTTTCAAAAGACACCCATGGGAGGCTGCCCTCAAAACATTCCTGTGCCAGGTTCTAGGCTCAGACTGAGAACTTAGATGTCCTCTTATTTCCATACCAGATCGGAGTTTGTATGTGGAAAGGATGGCAGAAGATGGTTGTCTCTAAATTTTCCCACCCCTTCCTCTAACCACCTCTCCTCTTTCTCTCTCTCTAGTTGTAACACTAGGGTTTGAACTCAAGGCCTACTGCTTGCCAAACAGCAGTTTTATATTAGCCACACCCTCACTCCTTTTCATTTTTCAAATGAGGTCTTGCATTTATGCCCAGCCAGCCCCAGCCAGCCTAGACTATGATTCTCCTATTTATGCTTCCCATGTACCTGGGATTATAGGCATGAATCTCCACCGCTAGTTTGTTTATCGAGACAGGGTCTCACCATTCTGGGGGGAAGATGTGTCTCAAGCTAGCCTCCAACCACAGTCCTCCTGATCTGTTCTTCCCAAGTGGGATGAGCTACTGTATCTGGACAATTTCTGTTGTCTCAGGCTCTCTCACTTCTGTCTGGTACTGTTAAAGAGATCTGGGGATGCTACATCCCACCTCTAACAGAATGATTTTTTTTCTCAGTCATGGGGTCTGAACTCTGGGCCTGGGTGCTATCCCTCAGCTCTTTAGCTCAAGGCTAGTGCTTGAGCCACAGCTCCACTTCCGGCTTTTTCTGCTTATGTGGTGCTGAGGAATTGAACTTAGGGCCTCATGCATGCAAGGCATGCATGAACCACCTTCCCAGCCCTAACAGAATGATTCTTAAGTTTACTTATTAAGGCGGGGTTGGGGGAAGACATCTAGCCTACAAGCTATATAAGGCCTGTGAAGTAATTTGGTATGTGACAAGACAGATACACATGATTCTCGAATATTTCTCTGCTTATCAGAAGCTTCTTCTCTTTCGCCACTTGTGGCCATCTGCCTATATTGATATTCTTTATAACCTCTGATGTTATAATATCCAAATGGCCTTTTTCAGAAAAATCACAAAGTTTCTTCATCCTGAATCCCAGGTAGGCTACAAGGCTAGGTTTTTCCCTTATGCAAAATAGTTTTTTTTTTAAGAACTGGGGTTTGAACTTAGGAGTCTTGCATTTCTTAGGTGGGTACTTAACACTGAGCCATGCCTTCAGCCCTTTTTTGCACTAGCTAATTTATGGATAGGTTTTGCTTTTTGCCCAGGCCCAGATAGGACTATGTTCCAAGTTCCTGTCATAGCTGGGGTTACAGGCACACACAAGTACAAACAGCTTTTACTGTCAATTTTCCTTCCTGCACTGTCCTGGAGCCTCAATCCTTCCAGTCTCAGTCTTCCAAATAGCTGAGATGCATTATCGCACCAAGATACTGGTGAAGAAAGGCATCATGGGCTGACCTCAAAGCAGGATCCTGCCTTCTCAGCCTCCCAAGTAGCCAGGATTACAGGCATAATCTACTACACCTGGCCTACATGAAGCATTTGAACTCCCTTATCACATCCTGATTTTTAAACCAGGTCCATGGGACCTGAAACTGGAGAGCTGCCATTCTTATCATTCTAGTTCCTAAAACCATACAAGACAGAGGAAATTATTACGGTACTCTCTGAAAAACTCCATTAGATCATGTGCTAAAGTAAGTAAGGCTAATACAATGATGTCAGCCTGGTTTAATTTTCAAATGCAGAGCTAGAGCCCAGTGAGAGATGGTTAGGAAAGCGCTGGTGACTTTGCCCTCTAAAGATGCCCAGGTGAAAAGGGAAGTTGGATGAGACTCATGAATTCATCAGATGCAAAGGGCAGTGTCTCCAAAGCAATGCTTCTCAGCTCTTCCTGTATGGAGAAGACAGGCATGCTCCCTGTTAGTCATCTTAGGGACTGGCCTGGGAGCAGAAGAGGTCATCTACAATCTGAAAGAAAAGGAGTCGGAAGATAAAGGTAAAGTTTCTGGGCATCAAGAAAGACGTGGGGACAGGTGGACCCAGAGACCAGATAAGAACCCCACGCCACAGCTGCCCTACAACATAGAAAACCTGCTTTACCAGAGAAATTACTTAACCCCCGTGAATCACATACGTACGACCCACTCTCGACCCTCACTCGATCAGCAGGAAGGGCAGGGCAACGGAGGAACCATGCCCCAACCTCAGAAGCCCTCCAGGACACAGGATGGCAACTCCTTTGTGCAACTACTTAAAGACAAACAGAAAATTGAAAAGAAAAAGAAAGAAATTCTCAATACATATTCTTAATACCAAAGATATCTTTGGCATAGGAAGGTAAGATTAAAAACCGGAAGGGCACTTGAATGAGTCTGGAATAATAGGGTTTTTAGTGCTATTTACAAAAGCTAAAGGAGCAAAAGTCAACTGCAGGCTTAAAAAAACCATCACTGAAAATGTGCTCAAAGAAACTTAAAAGGTGAAAAATAGAATTGCCAACATGAATGAAAATAGAATGATAAAAATCTATTGAAATTGCTTTTGGGGGGGATTGATCTGAATACATTGTTCTATTTGTTCATGTTTCAATTTCCACTCCACCTGTTTGGTTTGATTTATCTTTCAATATTGAAGAGTAACTCAGCCCTTCTTTGAAGATATAATTCAGCATGAGTTCTTTTTCTTTGGTGCATATACAGAAGAGTTGTGTGGTGCCACAACTACTCTAAAAAAATCAAATTCCTTTGAGGAAACAAAACTATGATTATACTGTAATCAATTGTTTATTATATTCTGGTTGTTCAGGCAAACAACAACAAAACAAAACAAAAATCCATGTCTCCTTCCTTCCTTCTTTCCTTTCTTCTTTCACATCCTATGTCCTTAGGTCCCTCTAAGCTTAACCAGAATTTGATCTCTGGCTTCTTGCTAATCTTTCAAGATGACAAGCAGGCATCTTCTCGGGACTTTAGGATTTTTGTTGTTGGTGGTGGTGGTCATGGGGCTTGAATTCTGGGCCTGGGTGCTATCCCTCAGCTCTTCAGCTCAAGGCTAGTGCCTCAAAGTGATTGAGTACTAACCTTGAGCAAAAGAGTGCAGGGACAGTGCCCGGGCCCTGAGTTCAACCCCATAGCTGACAAAAAATAAATAAATAAATAAATAAATAAATAAATATATGTATATATATATATATATATATCACTAATCTTTTCTCCTTTTCTACTCTTTTCTCCAAATCAGTTTGCATTTTATAGTTAAAAGACAATGCTACCTAGGGTGGCTGAATAGGGAGGAGTCACACACATCTATAGGACAGACATTGACATATGGCTGGTGGGTAATGGAGGCACAAATAGATTAAGTTCTGATAGGTGAGACCATTACTCCATCATGGTCAACAATTTTGCCTAAGGTTGGTCATGGGGGGAAATATCCACCCCCCCTATTTCTTTCCTGAGTACATTAAAAGTAAGAAATAGACATACAGTCTAATCACTGAGATTAGATATCCTGAGATCATGCCCAGTGGGGACAAGTTAAAATCTTTCTCCAGTTGTGGCTGTGATAATTGTTTCTTTTCTGGCCACATCATCTTTAACTTCTGGTTTGCTGACTCATTTCCTGTGTTTCACATTGTTCTTTTTCAACAGCTTTTTCACCTCATGGAGTTGTACATTAACTTGAGAATATTCTTATTTGCATAATGGTAGACCACCAGAAGTTCAGATTTTAAATATAAGGCTACCTAAATAATCTTGTTCATCTATCTTCTAAACTACACTATTTTTGAAGTTTTCAAACCACTAGTGTTACAGCTAGCAGCCTGGCACATGCCTGTAATCCAAGCTACATGGGAGGCAGAAGTGAGGAGGAGGAGGATTGAAGGTCAGCCCTAGGCAAACATGAGGCCCTATCGGCAAAACAAAATCAAATTGCTGGTAGGTCACTTATTTGTACTTTGGGATGGGATTGATGAGTGTGAGCTGAGGGAAGAGACTACACTACTGTTCTTTGGCTGGAAACCAGTTTCTATACTGAAACACAACAAGCAAAGGAAATTGCTCATTTGAACAATTTTCTTGTAACACTCAGAGGGTTCACACTGAGTGTTATTTAAATTTGAGAAATGTTACATTCTAGATATGTTATTTTTTGTGGTAGGCTATATTTGCTAAAACGTTTAGTACAATAAATCCAGTTTAGTACTATACATGTTTGCTCAATAACTACTTTTTATTGCTGTTGTTGTTGTTGGCTGTGGGGCCAAGGTGATCTCCTTGAGTTGTTTTGCTCAATGCTAGCAGTCTACTACTTTAAGCCACACTACCACTTCCACTTCTGGTTTTCTGGTGGTTAACTGGAGGTAAGAGAAAGTCTCTAGAGACTTTCCTTCCTGAACTGGCTTTGAACCTCAATCCTCAGCCTCCTGAGTAGCTAAGTGTACAGGTGTGAGTTACCAGCATCCATCTAACAACTACTTTTTCGTGTTTGGTACTACTAGAGTTTGAATACAGGTCCTTGTACTTGCTAGACACTTTTCTGTTGAGCCAGGTTTCCAGGCTTTTGAGGGATAGGGTCTTGCATTTCTTCCTAGGTCCATCTTTTGACTGTGCCCCTCCTATTTTAGGCTTCCCTCAGTAGCTGAGTTGACAGGTACATACTATCATGCCCAGGTTTTTCCCACTGACATGGAGTCTCACAACTTTATTTTTGGCTCGGGATAACCTCAACCACAATTCTCCTAATCTCAGACTCTCAAACTGTTAAGATTACAGACATGAGCCACTGCAGCTGGCTTGAACAATTGCTATTCATTAGAGTTTGGGAATACAATGATGACTAAGACAATACTATCTCCAGAGATGTTTTCCTTTTGGCCACATCTTTCTCAAGTCTTTGAACCAGGACACCACATCAGTCTATCTTGAATGAGTGCATGCTAGCTCATTGCTGGATTGGGCCCCAAACCAGAAACCTGTCCCCATCTGATCCCACATGCTCCCCAGTGACCCCAATGGGAATTTTAAGGGTGTATCTGAGAAGAATGTTGCTCACTCTTATTTGTATTCCTTCTGTGCCTCAGCACATGGACGCAAGCAGTTCGATGCTTATCTCTCTTCAGGCTTTAACATGCTGGTACCTACTGTTGTGGAACTGGCAGGAACATTGGAAGCACATGGTTCTTCAAAATGAGATAAGAAGGTAGAAGACACATAAATTATTAGATCTAAAAGGAATACATGGTGGTTATCCAGTCACCACATTCTAGAAATTAGACACAATGGAATTCTATGCTTCCATCAGAAAGAATGTTATCGTTCTATTCTTAAGAAAATGGAAAGACTTGAAAAAAAAACGATACTAAGTAAGCCAGACCCAAGAAACATCAACTGTATGGTTTCCCTCCTTTGTAATAATTTAGAATGTGCCTATAAATCTACAAGTAAATCCAATGGAAAGTAAAAGGCAAATAATTACACTTGGACATGATTAATTAAACAGCAGTCTGAACATTCACACAGTGAGAACAAAGGAGGATATTCTTAGGAGAGGATCACAAGAGCACAATCGCTGTGTACATATAATCCTAGAAAATGATGCTTATCAAAATGAACTACAAGAAATGGAAGCAAGAGGTTTATGTTGCACTGTTTGTAGGTATTTTTTTCTTTCCTTTTTTTCTTTGGTTGGTTCTCGTCCGTCATTTTTAAAACATTTCTGTACCTTGTCTTGTATATCAGTTTATCTGATTTGGGGAGGGGAAGAGGAAGCGCTGAAATGGTGGGACAAAGGGTGAACCAATTCAGCAGTGAGACCTACTAGGCTATATTGGAAATGAACTATACAACTTGGGGGGAGGGAGACTGGGAGGGGATACACTGGGAGAGAATGAGGAAGGGGGTGACACTGTTCAAAAGGAAATGCACTCATTACCTGACTTATGTAACTGTAACCCTTCCTTACATCACCTTTACAATAAAATTTATCAAATTTAAAAAACATTGATTTTACTGATACTCTAACATTGGTGAGGAGGCTATTGTACATTACTCAGGGAGGCCTAGTGACATTGCCAGGGTCACCTAGCTGGGAGTAGTTTAGGCAAAACTGGGAATTACATTTTCTACTCTTGTTTTTCTGATTAAGGGTGTCTGATGTTTTTTGATCCTCGATTTCAGTAATGTGGCAAGCCATGGTTATATACCTGTGTGGAGAGGTCTCAGCTTTGGCAATATGATTGTCTTAAAAGCAAGAAAGGGTCGATAAAGAACTATGAAAATAATTTGTTATGAATAAAGGTGACTATTACCCCCTCTTAGGGATTCTTTTTCCTCATTTGACTTTCACAAGTTCAAATTCATTCATTCATTTCTCAGATGTACTGTATGAAGGTATTTAGGATTAGTACTCCTAAATTCTGACATTGTCATGCATCCCTCTACAACATCCTGCTCTTGGGGAGAGAGGGAGGTGGTGAGGGTTAAAAAACAGGAAAAGACAAGCTGCCAGCATTCCAGTTTTAGCCAGTTAATTATAATTGTATCCAAGTGAAGTTTTCAACCAACAGAACTTAATAGCATTTTTTTTTTAGCAAGAAGAGAATCTTAGAACCCATTAAGTCAAAAGTTGAGAGAAAGGAGACTAGCTAAAAAACCATCCTCTGTAGAAAGATAAGATGCTAATTTTTAGAGGCACTCAGCAGTTAGAAAATCAATTTTTCTAAACATTGAGAATTATTGAGTGGCTAGAAAAGCATCTTACTCTATGAAATATAGTCATTGTTTAGTGCCTTTCCATTTTATTTACTATTTAAAGCATACAACAGCTAGTTAACCAACTACTTATAAAATATATTTAATGTTTAGAGGCACTCAGTGTGGTTATAAAATGATTTTAAGGGTATACAAAAATGGTATGTTAACCACATTTCATGAACTATGGTTCCCTCTGGAAAAACAAAAACATTTTCCCTGGCATCCTGCGGCATCTCATCCTGAAGTTTGTAAATGGCCCACACTGCTCAAACCGGCTGCCTTGCTGGCTTTTGATGCCAGCCACTTTAGCACACACACCAGATAGATCAATATAACCCCTACATAAGTGATAGAGCACTGTGCACTCAAAGGCTGTTAGATTCGCTAATAAAGAATGGCTTGACAGCTGCAGTGAAATTAAGCAGCATGAAAAAAAAAAACAACAACACAGAAACCAACCCAGTGAAGAGGCTGGAGGGCTGCAGACTTTCCTCAGTGTATGGTGAATTGATGGGTGTACTGTGACACAAGACACATTGAGATGTGACTTGGCCCCTGCCATGGGTATGTGTTAGCAAGTTTATGGCCTATGAAAATATGGGGAGCGTCTAACACTGGATGGGCTAAGGATGGAGCCTTTATCCAAAGGAACCTGCTACACATCATCATGACAAGGGAGACATAAGGGAACTCAGCTCAAGCTTAACAGTGAGGGAATGTTCGACCATATGTATTTCCAGGCAATAGCCTGCTTCTGTGAAAACACCGCTATCACCACGTGCTAATCTGTATTTTTCATTATTGAAATTCTGTATCACTGGTTCTTTAGGAAATCGATGTGAATGTGACTTTCAGACTTTTTGGTTTATCTCATAAAGTTGAATATGTAATGATGTTTGGCTTATATTAACATAGGCTCTTGCTACATGCAGCCTGGCAGAAGGGTCTCTAGCCCAAGACTATGCCACATTCAAGCCAGAGAAAAGGACATAAAGACAAAGACTGAGAGAAGTCTAGTGCAAACACATTCTTCAGCATATAAAGTGTAATATTTCTAGTGAAGTTAATCATTGTAAATTTCTAACCAAGGATAGGTGATGTGTAAGGAGACCCACTTTTAACCAAAGGTTTTAAAAATACATAAACTATGAAAGTGGAGAGGATTAAAAGAATAAAAATCCAGGCATTGGTGCCTCATGCCCATAATCCTAGCTATTCAGGAGGCTGAAATCTGAGAATCTGAGTTGAAAATCAGCCAGGGCAGAAAACTCCTTCAGTCTCTTATCTCCAATTAAGGACTACAGAGCCAGAAATGGAACTATGGCTCAAGTGGTACAGTGCTAGCCTTGAGCAAAAGAGATCAGCGTAACCAAATAGAAAGCCAGAAACAGTGTTCACAAATAGCTGATCTTTGGCAAAGGAACAGAGGCAATACAATAAACAGTGCTAGATATCCAAGTGTGAAACAATATTTAAAATAATATAAACACAGGCTTCACAGCCTTTAGAAAACCTGCAATACACTAATAACAGGCTATATTTGAATGTATGCAAAGCAGCATGAACTCATTCATTGTTAGTGGGAATACAAATAGTGCAGTAACTTTAAAAGACAATTTCTGCAGTTAATTTTCTTTTTATTTAAAAAAAAAATTTCCAGTGATGGGGAATGAACTAATTCTCAGGCATGACAGGCAAGATACAGGCTCAGCCTGTCAGTCTCACAAAACCGAACATACTCATACCACACAAGTTAGCAATAACGTCCTTGATATTTCCCAAATGAACTGAAAACTTACGTCCATACAAAAACATGAACGTCTGCACACAAATACTTGCAATAACTTTATTCATAACTGCCAAAAGCTGGAAAACAACCAGCGAGTCTCCCAGACCAATAAACAATGGTACCTGCAGACAATGGAATATTATTCAGTGTTTAAAAAATGAAGTATCAGGCTATGAAAAGACATAAAGGAAACCTTAATGCTTATTATTAAGTGAAATAATCCAATCTAAAGGAGTATATACTGCATGACTACCTAATTTTCTAGAATAACAGAATTAAAATAGCTATGGATCCATGGTTTATCAGAGTTCGGGGAAGGGAAAGATAAAATGGATTGTTAACATAGGTTCCCCAAGTGTAACGAATGTGCCATCCGTCACTGGAGAATGTTTGTGCCTGTACTGAATCAGGGAGCTTACGGGAACTTTTCTGGCAACTTTTCAGGCAATTCTGCTGTGAACTTAAAATAGCTCTAAAAATACAGTCTAATTTTTATTTTTTTACTTTTGATGGACTTGAGGATAAAGATGGTAATATTTCAAGCAAGGAATAAAAACCCCTATTTAAAAGAACACACACCTTTGTCACTGTTTTTGATTTCTGTCCCCTTTTCTCGATTATAAGTTTATCTGATTTGGGGAGGGGAAGGAGAAGCACAGAAATGGAAGGCAAATGGTGAATTCAGCAGTGATACTCACTAGACACTATGTTGGAAATGAACTATACAACTTGGGGGGAGGGTGAAATCGGGAGGGGAAAAACTGGGAGAAAATGAAGGAGGGGTAACATTGTCCAAAAAGAAATGTACTTATTACCTGATGTATGTAACTGTAACTCCTCTGTACATCATCTTTACAATAAAATTTAAATGAAAGGAAACGAATACACATCAGTTAGGATGTGTTTACACAACTGACATAAGGAATTGTAACCATGGGGTGAAATTAATACTAATTTTTCGAATAATAAAAACACTTAAGTATATAGTCTGCAAGGTAATTTGAAGTTTAAGTTCTATAACCATAAGCAAAATCTAAAATAGTGAAACTGAACTGAACAGAAAGTTTTGGAGAAATATTTTTCTTTGCTTTTGCTTTAGGAAGAATGTCCATTTGTGTGAAGACTTCCATTCAGGTAAGACTTACTTTTTCCCTTTTATGCTTTGTTTTATTCTTGTTCTTTTCCTTTTTTTTTTTAAATGCCAGTCCTGGGGCTTGAACTGCCCTGGCCTATTTTACACAGGGCTAGTGTTCTACCTTTTGAGCCACAGCTCCAGTTCTGGACTTCTGCTGGTTAACTGGAGACCAATCTTAAAGACTTTCCTGCATGGGTTAGCTTGGAGCCATGATCCTCAGATCTCAATTTCCTGGGTAACTAGAATTACAGGAGTATACCACTGTACCCAGCACTTTTTTGCATTTATGCATAAATGCAAAGTGTATGGCAAATTGTGTTCAGTCTGAGTCTCCTCCCTAAGATGTGGTGTGAAAGTTCTAGCAAAAAGGAACCTGTGAGGTTGTTCATTGCTGAGAATTGGTGAAAACAAGCCTGTAATCCTAGTTACTCAATAGCTAAGTTTGTAAGACTTTCTCTCCAATTAATCACAGAAGCCACATGCCACTTCTGGTAAAGCACTAGCCTTGAGCAAAAGTAGTTCAAGGGCAGCAGTCCAAGGCCAAGAGTTCAAGTCACAGGACTTGCAAAAAAAGACAAAGAGAGGAGGGGAGGGAGGAAGGGAAGGTGAAAAGAAGGAAGGGAGGCAGGAAGGAACTACATTAGAAGTGGAAATGTAGCTAAAGTTACATAGAGAGTGTCACCTGGACTGAAAAAGCCAATAACAGCACAAAGTCTAGCATTCAAGCCCCGGTATCGGTGTGAGTGCACGCGTGCACACACACCACCACCACCACCACACCATCACTCTGCCAAGTCCACTGAGTTGCTGAGGACCAAGTCCCTTTTGGAGTCAGGCTGGGTTAGAGCCTGTTGGCAAAGGGACCGGCTGCTAAGGCCGTCGCCCTGACCACTTTGGATGGCATGCGTAGGACTCATTAGGTTGCCGGGGAGGGTAAGGGGGAGCCCTTCTTCGACCATGGCTCTCACTGGAGATTCTGCGGATGGGGCCCAATCTTGACTCGCAGAAAAACATGGCGCTGGCTTCTCTGGGGTAGTCCATTTGGCGTGTCGAGCTGGCGTCCCTGTGGTGTGGGTGACGCGTGGAGGGGGCGTCCCTGTGGTGTGGGTGGCGCGTGGAGGGGGCGTCCCTGTGGTGTAGGTGGCGCGTGGAGGGGGCGTCCCTGTGGTGTAGGTGGCGCGTGGAGCTGGCGTCCCTGTGGTGAGGATGGCTGGTAGAGGGGGCGTCCCTGTGGTGTGGCTGGCGCCTCGAGGGGGCGTCCCTGTGATCTGGCTGGCGCAGGGAGGTGGTGTCCCTGGGGTGTGGCTGGCACATCGCGGGTGGACACCAGTGGCGAGCTTGGCGTGGTGGGTTGGAGGGCAAACGTGGGTCTCGGTGGTGAGGGCGGTGGTGGTAGGTCTGGACGGGGATCTGAGCGCCATAGGGGGGCTCAGCCCTCCGTGGGGAGCGGCAGGGCGGGGCAGCAGGTTGGTGCCAGGGCAAGGGCAGTGGGCGCGGGTCACCTCTTCTGCCCTGGGACTGTCTCCTGTCCCTCGTGTCTGAATGTCTGTCACTGGGGGCATCCACGATCCACCTGCCTACAGGGTCTGGGCTGCGGAGGACCACGCCCCAGGCGTCCGCCACGTGGGCCAGCAGCAGCTGGGAGAGGTGTCGGTGGGCCACCTCGTCCCAGTGGACGCCGTCTGGCTGCCGGTGTTGGGCGGCCCGTCGGAAGTGGAAGTGGAGATCGAGCACATCGAAGCCGTATCTGCCCGCCGCGGTGGAACTGTAGAAATTGGCCTCTATCACGTCTTCCCCCAGATGAGGGGGGCAGCGGAAACCTGCGAACGGGGGAAACGCCCCCGAGATGGTGTCGGCCACGGGCATGGCCGTGTTCCACACGAGGAGGCAGGATTCGGGCAGCGCGTGTTGCAGATGCCCGAAGAGGCTCTCCAGGTCCTGCGGGTAGCGCCTGCGGAAGTGGCGGCCATACCTGAACAGATCCCCGAGGCAGGAGTTGAGGATGAGCAGGTCGGGGGTCGGGGGGCCCCGCCGGAGCCGGTCGAGGAGCTGGCGGGCGTAGGCCGAGTAGGCCCGGGTGAGGAAGTAGAAGCGCACCAGGTGGTGGCCGG
>NW_012267217.1:47506630-47599533 GCF_000151885.1 Dipodomys ordii | reverse complement strand
CGCCGCTGCCACCCCAGCGGCCGCGCTCCAGCAGCGTGTCCCGCTCGAAGCTCGGCTCGCCCTTGGCCTGCAGCTGGTGGGGGGACAGCAGGCAGTCCTTCTGCAGCAGCAGCACCAGGTCCTTGTACACCGCGCGCTGGATGGAGTCCCCCATGATGACCACGAACTTGTTGTGCAGCAGCTGCCGGACCTCGCGCGCTCGCAGGTGGACCGTGGTGGGAGAGGTTCGCCTGGAGAGGTTTGCCTCCATGCCGACCCAGTCCCGAGGGGAGGAAGAAGCGGGGAGGGGGAGGGCGTAGCAGGGTGTCGGGGGTCAGAGAAGAGCTGGGGGGAAGGACAGGAGCTCACTGGGAAGAGGAGAGGCACACACAGGTGGGAGGAAGGAGAGAAACAAAATGGGGGCTGGAGACGTGGAACCATTTGGCTCCAACTGCGCAGGCTCCTGCGTGATCCAGGGCGCCACCTAGCGGAGGGGAGGCAGGAAACCTGCCAGGGTGGTGTGGGCACCGCTCAGCCCCGCCCCCTAGGGGCGTGGTGAGTCTGAGTGACTCCACCCCTGGGGATGTGGGCACCGCCCTACGTGGCCCTGCTCTTGAGGATGGGGCGGGGTCTTCTGTGAGGCCCCGCCCCTGCGGATGTGGGGCCCCCTGGCGATGTGGGCCCCCCACACCCCTTGCAGAGCCCCTCTCTCCAGATGGGAGCCCCATGCATAATGGGGGTGCTGCCCCTGTTGACACGCACATCTGCACGCACATGAACACAGGAATCCCAGGCCACGTGTGCTCAGGGCTCAGCCTGCAGCGTGGCGTTGTCTGTTTGTCCAGTCATCACGGCACTGCGGTGGAGGCCCCTTTTGCACGTCTTTGCTGTGTGTGCACGTTCCATTTCCGTGGAGAAATTCTTCGTTAGCTTGGAGAATGTCCTGCAAGCCCAGCCCCGTAGTCTTGGCAGCTGGGTGGATGTTCCCATGGGGGCAGGCTCCTGCTAGCATGGCTACTGTTGCTGCTGCTGCTTCAGCTTCCTGATCTTCCCAGTGCGTGGTGTGGGGCCTTTGCAAATACCCTAAGGCTCAACACTTCATTTCCTCTTCTACTTGTCCAGTGTGCATTGTGTCCCTGTGCCCTTGTGAGAAATGATCCAGAGAGATCCCCGTGTACCCTTTGACTGCTTTCCTTCGTGGTTGACATTTGGGAGAGCTTTGGTCCCTGGGTAGATCTCATTTCCTCATGGCAAGGATCCTTGTCCTCAATGGCTCACCCCTCCCCCACCCCGTTCCACAATGCCAGCCCCCCACTGAGTTATTCCCCCTCCCCCTTAACGGAATTTTAGCACTTAAGGGATTTGAACATTTCAGGGATTCCACATGAATGGAATTGTATAGTAAGTAAGCATGGGTGTGGGGCCAGGGTCAGCTTTTTCAATTTTTCTTCAGCAGTATTTTAGAAACTCCTCAATTTTGTCCACTTTATAAACTTTATTAAAAAGGCGCTGTGAACCTTTTCCTACACCAATGATGTGTACATTGAGATTTTCATTTCTCTTGAATAACCAGGTACCCTCCCCTCATCCACACCTCTGTCCCTTCCCTCCTCTCTTCTGGAACTGGGCTTTGAACTCGGGGACACTTACTAGCCCAGATTTCTACCACTGGATTGATCCCCTGTTTCTGGTGGTAATTTTCAAGGCAGATTCTCTCAAACTTTTCTGTCTGTTGCTGTCTGTCTGTTTTCACTCCTCCCATACATATATGAGAGCATATTCTGGATATGTGAATGGAATCCTTTATATACTTGATCAAGCAAGTCTACTCTTTTGTTTAGGGTTGTTACCTTTGATCTTATGGACTAAATCTCAGTTATCACTTTTTCTGATATTTACAAAGGAGTCATGCAAGAGGAAGAAATCTTACCTTCTTTAGTGCAACTCTATAGTTAAATTGTATGATACTCTTGCCCCATCTAGTTTTTTTTTTTGTAGTAATTAGCCTTTGACAAACCTTGTGTATTCAACCCCCTAGTAATTAGCCTTTGACAACCTTGTGTATTCAACCCTTCCATTGAGGATTTTAGGGGCTATATTTTCTGAGTTTTTTTCCCAATGATCAGATAGGTGTCTTTTCTAGAATTTTATCAAATTACCATCAGAAGCTCCTTATTTCTCCAGGACTGTAATTTTAATTTTTTTTTTCTGAGTTCAGGATAAACCAGAAACATGCATCCTGAACTGAATAACATCTGTTCAATTTTGGATTGTGTACACAAAATGCCTTGCACAATTAGCATCACCTTGCTAAATCTGCTTCTCTAAATGGTACTTGGTGGCCCAAAAGGTGGGAAAATCCACTGATTTCTAAAGTAATTCTCACCATATTACAATAAATGACTGGATCTTTTATTGGAAAGTTAAAAATCTTATGATGTTGGCATATTATGTTAACAGAAAATTATTTATTTTAATCATCCTTTCAACTGATCTTCCAAATATCCCCTAGTCCTTTAGTTATTCACATTTACACACACACACACATACACACACACACACACACACAGGCAAAAACAAAAACAAAAATGTTAATCTAATAAACTATTTGTGTTAATGTATGATTTAGGCCTATATGCCAATGTTCTTTGTTATTGTTTTTGTTTTGTTGTTGTTTTTGTACCAGTACTAGGTCTTGAACTCAGGGCCTGACCACTGTCCTTTAACTTTTTCACTAAAGCTGGAGCTCTACCATTTGAGCCACAGCTCCATTTCTGGCTTTTTGGTGCTTAATTGGGGACAAGAATATCACAGACTTTCCTAACCCCAATGGCTTTAAACCACAATTCTCAGATCTCAGCCTCCTAAGTAGCTAGAATTATAGGAGTAAGCCACTGGTGCCCAGCAATAATAACGTTTTTTTTTTTTTTTTTGGCTTCTTGTTAACTTTGAAGCTTGGAGAATGACACTACTTACTTTTCTCTGACCAAAAGCAGATGTTACCATCAGTTAGATAACATCAGAATATCCTGATTCCTGTCATAAAATACACATTTCCATTTAAATATAAAGAGTTATATTTGTTAACTTAATGAAGAGGATGATGTAGATGAAGGGAAGACAGAACTTTCTTGACCTAAGTAGAGGCTATAAATAAATAGATGTGGCTCCTTTACTCCAAGAAATAATCTAGGACTATAAAAACAGATATGAGCCAAAATATTATGAAATATTAGATAGGGAAAGACATGTATACTGTATATAAGATATATAGAAGTAGTAGTTTCAAATAAAGCCTTAAGTGCTACGGACAGTCTGTTTTTAAATTTCACTGTAACTTTTCTTTACTATTACTTTAGTTATACTCTTACTTCAGGTTTAGAAGTTGAAATTTTCTGGGTTTAAGAGTTAAGAGATAGAGGGGAGAGAGGCAAATGAGTAGAGAGAGGAAGGGAGGTTAAATACAGTTACACTATTCAAGGTATATATATATATATATATATATATATTATATCTATAGATGGAACTAGGTAAGTTGAGGGGTTGAATGGCCTTGAGAAAGATTGCGGAAGACATTGATCGAGATTTTTTGTACACACAAACTGACTTGTTAAATTGAAACCACTCTGTACCATTCTTAAAAGATAACAGAAAAGACTTAAAGAGGAAACCATATTGGGGTGGTAACTAGCATATGAAAGAAAACAGGGCCTTAGGAAGGGGCTGATTAAGACTTAGAGAAGTCATTGCAATGAAAAGATAAACTTGACCAGAAGGGCCTTTCCTGACCATCCTATCCATTGTTCAGTCCCACACCTGCTTTACTTTTCTTGATGAAATTGATAACTGCCTGTCATTTTCTTATTGGATTATCATTATATTATTCTGTAAGACTTGTCTAAAAAAATAGCTTGCTTCTATTTCTTGATATATCCTCACATTTGGGATGATGTTAGGTAAGGTACATAGCTGGTTCTCAATAAATGTTTGTGAAATGAAAACATGAATGATAGAAACTCATTATTGGAAGAGATCTTTAAAAATTACTCTGCGCACTCACCTAATGCTTGGATTGCCTACATTGCATGAATAGTAAGACTTATCTCGTCTGTGTTCTTATGTTCATTCTGGAAAACATTCTGCTTCCCCTGTCCTTTCTTTGATTTCTTTAAAGACTTTATTTTATCCACTCAGATATTAGAGGACCATGATGATGCTTCTTCCACATAACAATCTTGGTAATGTATTTGGATAAAACTTGGGACCCCATTCATCTCCTGAACAGTCTCCCAAATATCTTCAATTACTAAGACTAAAGCATGATTTCCATTATGTGTTAGTGAATGGCTCAAGTAGATATAATGAAGGAATAAGGAGTATGATTCAGAAGACTGTCACTGTGGCACAAGAATTTCTTTACATGGTAATAAAGTGGATCCCTGTGAAATTATGCCTCTCTGCCCTTCTAAAGGATCATGAGATTAGTGAGCTTTTGACAGCTGCATCCTCTGTTCTGGCAGATTTCGACTCTACACATGGAGTGGATGGCTGCGTGGGGGTGTGGGAAGCAAGAGTTCCCTCATCTTGTCACATGGATGATTGACCTCATGCTTGTCTCTTTCTCTTTTGTTTGCTGATGAAGCAGTAATATCAACACTACCAAGTTCAAGTTGTCATTGACATCAGTTATTAAAGCCAATCCAGTTTTTGTCATTGGTCCTAACTTATAAAGCTCTTCTCCATTCCAAGTTTACTCTTCTCAGAATCCATCACAATCCATATGTGACATTGAAGGTGAATCCTGTTCTCTAGGTGTGGATTGATGAACACAATCACAGATTTGGATTTTCACCTCTTTTGTTAACTAATGCTGCCTAAAATCTAATCTGCATTTTTGGAGGGTTCACCATGCTTGTGACTCACATTGACTTTCTCTTCCACTAAATATATCTGAGTCATTTTAATACATGGTAAAGGGTTGTCTTCCCTGTCCTAAACCTGTGCCTCTGGCTTTTAAAATTTGAGAACAAATCTGAAGACTTTATGTCAGATGAACTGTACTGTTCCTATTGACCAAGGTCTTTTCATTCTATTGCACCCGCCTGTCAAGACACTTCTGACTCTTTCGTCTTGATGTTCAGTATCCATATCAGCAATCTAAAACTGTGCCTGAGAAGCACCCCTTCTAGAATCGACAAACCAAAATGAAAAACACTAATCTAGAAAGGAACTGTGGTGCATGTAACCCCCCTTCTTCCTTCCAACTTGAATGTATCTGGAATTCAGTAGATTTTGATATCATTGTTTAATTTATTGTTGAGCCACATAATTATATTTGCTTTTGGAACGTATTTTTCTGCATCCTGCCCAAGAGGAATAGCTAGTACACTTTATCAGATATCTTTCTAGAGAAAGTCCTTATATACAAGGCCTTCAGGTTTCATGGATGTAACAACATAACTTTGTAAAGGTATGAAGAATATTCTCCCTTCTTTTCCCAATCCATTTATCTTGGCCTTACTTTGGTTCCCTGGAGGCTGTCCATCCGACATATTAGCTGGGTTCCTAGGTCTTGTACTGGCAGGAGAATGAGATTATTGTATGTATTTCCCTAGGTCTTTCTCCACAGCTGCAGAGAATCAATGTCAGTGTAAGTGACTCAGTTCTTCTATCAAAGGCTGAAATGTCCCTCGAGTGGACTCAAGAGACAGCTAATTTTTTTTCTACATTTCAAACACTTCTGCCTTCCTGTAGCTTCAAACCTAAATGTCAGAGAGACTTCTAACCTATATGATCGTATAGGTTGGTTTAAGGCTTTGTGTTCCCTGTCTTGAAATTCTTAATCATTCTTAGCAAGGGGCCCTATGGAAGATAAAGTCAGTGCTGTAATAGGTGGTATTAGTTCCTTGTAGTCACTTCACTATCTGTTTACTATGAGCCTGACCCAGGCTACAATGAAAAGCCCCTTTCCCAAACACTCCTTAATTCCCTGCTTTGTTATGTGTGTCCTCTGCTCCATGCTCAGACTCTGACTAATACAGTAAGCACTAGAGATCATTACTTCTTTATTTTCTCCACACCTATTCCTTTGTATAAGAGATTCTCAAATCTTAGCTGAGATCAATGTAATACTTACATTGATCCTAACTTGTCCCATTTTTCAAAATTGGCTAATATTTGCTGGCATACAGTTTTTCCCCTTGTCATTTAATAGCCCCTCACAGGCCAGTGGCAATGTATGATTTAATGATCTAGTTTGTAGATTCTTTAGAAAGCCCTTGAGAAAATTCAGAATCAGAAGTTTACCTAGTGCTTCTGTTTCATCTCATCTGTATGCTTGGTCTTCATTCAGTCCATTTAAGGCTTGTTTTCTCTTTGTCATCAGTGAAAGGGATTATTGGCATACACAGAATATTTCCTTTCTTTGCCTTCTCCTTACTCTGGTTAAAAAGTTTAAAGGCTATTTTCTTTAACCTCCACTTACTTAGTATCTATTTTGTGCCAGCCTCCTGTATGAATTCCCTTTCCTGCCTTTTGGTGGATCATCTGACCATGCAGAAGGGACAAAGATATTAAAACACAAAGCCAGAGACAAAGTCAGCATTACTGCTGTAGCTATAAGAAGGAAGGATTCTGTATTGTTCTCCTATGGCTGGGCTTTTGTCATTCTGGTTGGAGTTCTCAGAACAGAAGAGGCTTAGGGAATGGAGTGGATGTGGCAATATATGTTTGGATTATTCTACAGCAAAGTTTTAGAGGAGTCACAGAGAAGAATCTAGAAAGATGACAGATGTTAAGGAAGCAGCTGCATCAGTGATGAGTGATGAGTAAAGACAAGAATTGAATCCAGTTCAGCTACATGTCTGCTTAAGACTTTGGTAACGTACTGGGTTTCTTTTCAGTGCTTTCTTGATGATTATTGTACTACTACGCATATCAGCTGCTCAGACCATCCATGAGAAGGATCAGTGATGTCTGGATTTTATAGAGGTTCCATCAAAATCTGAGCTCAGCAACCACAATGCTTTCTTTAAAATATCTGGTCCCTCTCTTCCTCTGTGGCTTCATTATTTGCAATTGAGCAGTTCGAATTGCATTTATATGAACTCCTGCTATCATCGTCCAGGTCAGTATTTCCTGGCATTAAAAATAAAATGTTTATAAAAATAAATCAAACAAACAAAAACCAAACACTAAAATCTAGTTCACTATTTCTTGCAGCCTTGTTCTATGGGATACTATTTGCGGCAGATTTTGTTTGTAGAAGACTAAAATCCAAATATTTTTGAGACACACTTAGAAAAATGCTATTTGTTATTGTTTTTAGTTTATTTGGTGCTGTCAAAATGGAGTAATTTATAAGAAGATATATTTCTTAGATTTCTAGAGAGTGGAAGACCAGGGTTAAGGGGACAGCATGCAGGGTGTGGTACTTCTTGTCACATTATCCTATGGTAAAAAGGGAGAGGATATAGGAGGCAAGCTATTGAACTTGCAATCTCCAGCTGTTTCATAATTATCATGAATCCTCATGACCTAATCCTTATGCTATACCATGAAGACCCATCTTCCTGTGTTTAGTGGTAGAGATAAAGTTTCCAACTTTTTTATATTATTAATATTTTTATTGTGAAAATTCAATACAGAGGGGGTACAATGACATGAGCAAGACAATGAGTACATTTCTTATCAAGCATTGTTGCCTCCTCCTTAGTTTCCCCTTCTCATCCCTGCCCTCCCAGCCCCTCTCCCCTGACAAAGTTGTAAAGTTCATTTTTCAACATAACGTCTTGTACATCTCATTTTTGCACTGGGTCCACCTGTATCCCTATTTAAACAATTTGTTTTTTCCCTTCCCCTCCCCAAATTATACCAACATCAAATACAGTGAAAACAGGGGTTATATTTGCAATAACTAGTATATGTCTGAGACAAGCAGAAATGGTCAGATAAGTTGATGTTAGGCGAAATGAACTCCAAGATAAGGATTCAAATGTTTTTTCTTTCTTGCTATTGTTTCTAACATATTTATAAGATGATTTTTTTTTATTGCTTTGTATGTCCCTCCCCTTTGGTATAACCCCTGTTTTCATTGTATTTTTGGGGGGCGTGGGTACTACTCCTAGGGCTTGAACTCATGGCCTGGGATCTATCCCTGAGCTTTTGTGCTCAAAGCTAGCACTCTACCAATTGAACCACAGTTAACCACTTTTTGGTGGTTAACTGGAGATAAGAGTCACAGACTTTCTTGCCTGGGCTGGCTTTGAACCATGATCCAACAATCTCAGCCTCCTGAGTAGCTAGGATTATAAGCATGAGCCACCAGCCCCTGGTACCAACATACGATTTCATGAATGCATGTGTGTCTAGCTTCCACCAAATGCACAGTGTTTCACATACAGAATGCTTTCATTCCATCTCAGCATCTTAAGTCCCAGCAACATCCCAGAAGCTCAGAGTCCAGTGTCTCATGGGAATCAGTGATGTGTGAAATAATTCAGCTGTAGGCTTATGAGGTTTACAAGTCAGGATCTACAAAATAGCATAGTGGGACAGCATACATTCCAACAGGGAAAATAATGTTAAGCCTTATAGCTTCAGGATAACTGCTTCAACTTGATGTCTTGCATTTTGGGTACAATGGAGTTGGAGTTGGACTCCTGAAGTTTCAGGCTGACCTGACCCCAAGCTTTGCTGGGCTGAGTTTGCTCAGCTGTTCTCCCAGGTTGTAGGGAATGCCTGCAGCTGTCCTAGGCTGGAGTTGCAGACTGTTGCCCTATGTTCCTGTAGTCTCAGGTTGTTGTTCGATTCCCCTGGCTTCACTCAGAAGTGTCTTTATGGAACTTCTTGTGGTGGTCCTGTTCCTATGACTCCACTAGGCATTACCTGTACAATGGGGATCTCTGGTGTTTTCCCTTTTGTCAACTCTTGGCCTGGTTTCCTGGCCAGGTGTGTCATCCTTTGATGAGAACTACTGTGTCCCTACAGCTTCTACATTGTTTGTCCTACAAAATTAGCACCATAGGGATGCTGCAAAGATTTATTGCTTGTGCCTTCTGGTATGGTTGGTTTAAGTACTCCTAGGTCATTTGAACCATGGCTTGGATGGTAAGGTGCACTATGCTAGAATTTGGAGATATGTGTCTAGCAGCAGCATAGGACATAAGAGCCAGCTGAGGTAGGAGGAGGGGAAGAGTGTCCTTCCTTCACCAACCCTGGCATTGCTCATTTCAATCACTACAGCAAATGTGCACTTGGCCGTTCCTTTTGTATTCTCTCCTAATGTTGTTCTTTGTTTTTGTTTCTGTTTTTTAAAACAAGGTCAGGCATAAATCTTTCTGTTCTACCTCCCTAATAATTTCTGACTTTAAATTCTTTTTTTTTCTTTTTTTTTTCCCATTTTTACCATAAATATCCTAAGTGAGCCATGAAGCACCTTGAATTTAGATAATTCTCCTGCCAGTTATCCCAATTCATCACTATTTGGCCTCTAGTGAAGAATTTCTGACTGTATCCTAAGGGGGGGGGGAGAAAGCAAGAGAGAGGAGACAGACTCACTCTTCTATACCAACCTGTTATAGAACCTAATCCACTTCTCCTTTAATCCCTTCACAGGGTGTCATGACCCGCACCTAATCACTTCCTACTAGGCCCCATCTTTTAAGATTTCATCACCTCTCCACGTTTCTACACTGGAGACCAAGTTTATAGCACATGAACCATAGCAATCACTCTTAAACTCAGCTTTTCACAAACTCCTAGGATATGAATACATTTCTGCCATGTTCTTGGTAATTATGTAACAAGGGAGGCCTTTACTCAGGTTTGTATTTCCTTGTTTCTCATTTCCAGAAGAGACCTTATCATGAGGGCCTTGTACTATTCATCTTTAGTCAAGAGTCTGTTCATCACCACTAACCCAATTCCTAAGAGATTGTGTTTCTTTTCTTACAGATCTTGTTGTTTGAGCTCTGACCCAAGTTTCCCTTCATGCTGTGTACACGGCAATCCATGCTTTTTCTAATCTGCTCCTTTAAATCCGTTCAGCCTCTCCCCTGTACTTAGTTTCAGATCCACTTTCACATTTTTAAAAAAATTGCTGTAGCAACACCCTTGATCACTGACACCAATTTTCTGTCTTAGTACATTTTTCTGCTACTATAAAAATACACAAGAATGAGTAATTTGTGAAGGAAATGGAGGCTGGCAAGTCCAAGTTGGAGTGGTCTATATCTGGCAAGGGCTTTCTTTCTCTGTCAGCCCATGGCAAAAGGCAGGCAGGTGAGCGAAAGCAAGCCCAGTTAGACTTGTGACCTCTAATTCTTTTATCATCACGCATATCCATTCATGATGTGAAGTAGTCTAAACAACTCCCTTCAGGCCACACCTCCTCATATTGTAGCCTGTTGAACTAATGTTTTCTGAGATATGCTCAAGTCTGAACAAATGTATCTTTTTGCCTTGGAGATGACATGCAGATTCACTTTTAGTAAGAACTAAAAAGTTCTATAAAAGCATTTGGTAGCTGGTACTGGTGGCTCATGCCTGTAATCCTAGCTTCTTAGAAGGCTGAGATTTGAGGATTGTGGTAAGAAACCAACCCTGACAGCTGTCTGGGTGACTCTTATCTCCAATTAACCAGAAAAAAGGTGAAAGTGAAGCTGTGTTTCAAGTGTTAGAGCCCTAGCCTTGAGTGAAAGAGCTAAGCAAGGGTGAGAGGCTTTGAATTCAAACCCTAATACTGAAGAAAGAAAGAAAAAACATTTAATGACCTTGCGTTAACATAGGAATCCCTAGATTTATATAAAGAACCAAAACAACTTACAAGTTTCTTGTCTATGCTCTGTGAAAGGTGACTACCATTTGGCTGTCTCCATTTACATATTTTCACTGTTCAGGAAACTGGCTCAGTGAAGTTGCTTATTCATTCATTTTTTAATTTTTTTTATTGTAAAGATACTGTACAGAGGGTTACAGTTACGTGAGTGAGGTAATGAGTACATTTCCTATCCAGCATTGTTACCTCCTCCTTTGTTTTCCCCCACTATCCCTTCCCTCCCCACTTCCCCAACTTCCCCCCTCCCCGTAAGTTGTAATATTCATTTTCAACATAGTGTCTTGTACATCTCATTGTTACAATGGGTCAACCTGTATCCTTGTTTCAGCATTTTGTTATTTCCCTTTCCCTCCACAAATTAGAAAAATGTATATACAAGATGCAGAGCACAGTAATCCTACTTTTGGGCATTTATCCAAATGATCACAAACAAGGCCATAAAAGCTACCAGCACAACTATGTTTATCACAGCGTTATTCACCATAGCTAAGACATGGAACCAACATGCCCCTCAGTAAATGAATGGATCAAGATATGGAATTCTATGCCTCCATCAGAAAGAATGACATTGCCCCATTTGTTAGGAAATGGAAAGACTTGGAAAAAATTATATTAAGTGAAGTAAGCCAGGCCCAAAGAAACATAGGTCCCATAGTTTCCCTTATTTGCAATAACTAGTATACATCTAGAATAATCTTCCCAGACAAGCAGAAAAGGTCAAAAGCTATGCATATATGACCATATAAGATGATGCTAAGCAGAATGAACCCTAAGATATGGATACAAGAGGTTTTTTTCTTTGTCACTGTTGTTTTTAAGGTACTATGTAATTTTTTGTTCCTTTTGTATGTTCTTCCCTCATGGTATAACCCCTGTTGCACTGTATTTGATTCTGGTGCTGCATCTTGTCATCCATTGCTTAATTCAAAAGCTACCAGAAAAATTACTTATTTATCTGCTTCATTTCCCCCTCATTGGTGAAAATACCCTTTCCTAGGACAATAGCATCAAAAGATGTTTCCTCTTCAAAAATAAATTTGGGGCAGTAATTGGGTTTGACCACTTGTTAGGCCAGCATGCTGGTTTGTAAGCCATACCTCTTGCCCTTTTTCCTTGTTTACTTTTGAGTTACGGTCTCACTTAGCTGAAATGACAGATGCATGCCACCAAGCTCACTGTTTCTGTTGAGATGGATCTGGAGAACCTTTTCACTTAGGCAGGCTAGGAATGATGGTTCTCTTGAACTCAGCTTCTCACACTGGGGTCACAGACACATGCACTGGTCAGCTATTGGTTGGGATGGGGTGTTAGGAACTTTTGCCTGGATTTGTCTTGACCTACAGTCCTTCTGATCTTTATCTCCAAAGCAGCTAGAATTAAAAACATAAACCACCTACCTAGTTTAACATTGACTACTGATATGTGATAGTAATCACAGAAATCACAGAAATTAGGATGTGATTTATGTAAATCATTACTGATAGGTAAATTTGGTGGTAGATATAGGTATTATTTCGCATGAAGATAAAAGTAATCATAAAAGTTGTGTACTATTATGGTCATTAACATTTTGGCCATATTAATATAGCTTTCAGCAAAATCTTAGTTTAGGATAACTACTATCAGCTTTTTGTCTACTAGCTCAGCTTTAAATTTAATTCATTCAGAGTAAAAAACTACCATGATGATCAAAGGCATAATTATAACACATTTATAGCCTATTGTTATTGTAACATTCTGAAGTAAAGGGCAAAAATTCCACCTAGTGAACTTGTTCTTCCTGTTACTGACACAAGATTGAGACATTTAAATGCTAAGACATGGATCCCTCAGGCAGGACATAAAATATTTATAATGAAGGGAGTATGAACCAATAAATTTTAGTTATGAATGTTTTTAGCTAGGAGAAATAATAAATAACTTTCCACAGGCAATATTTCAGTTTTCATTTATTGTACCCCATCACACCAGGCTTTCAGGAAACAATAATGATTGCATAGTAGGGCACTAAATTACACTCCTGTTTAATGAACGATTAAACTGTTAAGCTTTGATTAAGATGTAAGAGCCTCCCTAATTTGACTGTGAGATGTGGTTGCCTGGAAAGGTATATTTTAATGGTAATAGATTATAATTTATATTTTTGATTTAAGAAAATAATTTCAGATATAAATAAGGGTTTGAGAAATAATATGAAGCTTGTAGGTGTGGAGAAGGAAGAAATCATTAGCATTTAAGTGACTGGGAGATGAGTTATGTACTTAGAATGTCTTTGTTTTTAGTCCATGTAGGCAGTGTTTAGAATTGGTATGGAAAATGGCCTTAATTTGATCTGATAACAGATAGAAGTTGATAGGAGGTATTGTGGTCCCAAAGTGATCATGTAAGCTTGGAGTTAGAAACTGAAAAGCAGAGCTCTAACTTGTTAACTAACTAGCTGCATGACACTGCACGAGTCATTTCTCCTCTCATTCTTCTTTATTTGTGAAGCAACAATATGATCTACCTTTGCATTTTGTTATAAAGATGAAAGAAAAATACACGTATGTATCAGCCTGGGCTGTTCAGAGATTGAGCCTGAATAAAAGCTTTTATGTGTGGTCATTTATGATCACAGAGGACAGAAAAGAATGAAGCACAGGAGAACCAAAACTTAAAAGGAGGAAGAAGCAGCACCAAGCTAAATTGTTGGTAGACAAATCTTACTGGCTTGACTGCCAGGTACTATCTGCGAGTCTGTGTATGGAATGCGAATCAGAACCTTTTGTCCAGATGTTGAATGGGAGAATTCCTTTATCTGTTCATTTCTCAACATCATTCACTCATGGAGTATGTTAGGAACTAAGTTGTATCCTCCCACTAAGTTCATAAGTTGACCCCCTGACATTCAATGCTGCTTAACATGACTGCCTTTAGGTATAGGGCCATAAAGGAGTGAATAACTTAACCCAAGGCCAATAGTGTAGCCCTCAGTGCTCTCTGAATAGTGTCCTTATGATAAAAAGAGGGAAGATAGATTCTTAGGACCCAATGAAAAGGTGACCATCTGTAGACCAAGAGCAGAGGATGAGAAGAAACAAAACCTATGGGCACTTTGAGCTTGGACTTCTCCCCTCTAAACCTGTGAGAGAATACATTGCTTTTGGTAGTGGTATTTTGTTAAGGCAGACCTAGCAAACTGACATAGGGATTAACTCCCCCATACTCTAGGTGGTACTACTGTGAAAAGAGTGTGGATTCTGCCCTTGCAGACAGGTTAAAGTGTCCACAGAAGAGCCTTAAGTGGCAAGTGAGAGACGGGCTATTGTTGGGAAGAGGTGTCCGACTGTGTTTGTGGGAAGCTGTGTTTGTGGGATCCTGGTAGATCATGTGGGAATTTTTGATGTTTGGAATAGTATGAGACCAAGAGAGCAGAAAATGTACATGAGGTGATATAATATAAAATGCATAGATTTACACAGGACTCATATTAATATTGCATATAGTGCATGAACACATGAACTCATAATTGCATTTCTAAATTTATTTTTAAATCACATTCTGATTTTGAGGGACATAGCAACATAGTGTTCTTCTGAGAAAGAAGCACACTTCAGTCTTTAAAACAAGTAAACTAGTCAATGCCTTGACTTGAAAAGGCAAAGCATTAGATTAAACCTACCATTGCCCTCACTGTGTGTGTGTGTGTGTGTGTGTGTGTGTGTGTGTGTGAGTGAGTGTGTGTGTGTGTGTGTGTGTGTGTGTGTGCATTTTCTTCCCTTGAAATCTACAGCACCAGAATTCAGCCTTCAAACTCCAGGTCCCATGGTCTATTGCAAAGAATGTTGAATTGGACACAGTAGAGAGATGAGTGATTTTCTTGGTCATGAGAGGCGTGCATATGGTTGTAAGTTTGGTTACATGGGACCGCAAAAGCTTTCTGTTATATTTGTGGAGATGTCGGGAAATGTCTTCATATTTCAGGGGTAGTTAAAGGGTTTGTGGATTGGTGAAGTGAGAAGGAGTGAGAGGAAATGTGGTTTCTGTGGGTGAAGAAATGGAGTCAGGAGTCCTGAGTGCTATTGTATGTACATGCATGGAGGCCCATGCTCCTGAAGAAAACAACAACTGAAAACTTACCAAATCTGAATTTCCCATTTCAACAGATTCAATATGCTCAGAAATCACACATTATCAAAATGTTACTTGCTGAGCAGCCTGATAAATGTGGGTAAGATGAAATGTGAACATTGAAATTGTAGGCTTTGCAGAAGTCATCAGTTAATAACTACCTTATTTACCTAATAACTACCTTATTTACCTAATAGCTGGGAAGGAGAAAACATGAGGAGACAGATGTAGTTGCTCACCCACTGTTTAGCTTTGTGTTCCTCTCTGGCTGAATGCCATTTCCAGGTGTCTGGTGTTGAGCCAAATACTAAAATTAGACATGTGGTACAGGGCTTGAGACATGGATGATGCAGGAGAGCTTGTTCAGTCATTGGCCCCTGACATTACTATTAGTACCTGCCTTTCTTAGGCTGTCAAATTTACCTACCAATTTAAAGGAAAATGAAATAAAGAAGATAGAAATGTGATTATGAAAAACTACTAGACTTCTACATATTAATGTCTCCCTCAAATTGTAGTGTTAATACACAGCTATTTTAAATTCATTTTCATTTCTTTTGGAAATCATAGAATAGGAACCGTGATCATATTCATATTAAAATTTGATACAAATTTTACTCTAGAAGTGCTCAGAGATACGTTGTAAAGATAAACATTGGAGAAGCAAAACCCAAACTTCAGACACCAAAAAATAATCAGGTTGTTCATATGTGAATACATCAGATCATGGAATACGATTCTCACATGTGCTAGTCTGAAGACCCTGTCTTGATAGTAATGCAATGATATTGATAAAGGAAATGCACAATAGATTGATGTCTGTTATAAGTTGGTTTCAGTGAAACGGGATCCAAGTATCACCGCCCTTGACAGATCTACTTCGATTTACTCTCCATAAAGTACAGAATACGATAACTTTAGCAAGTATGTAACTTCTGAATGTCTCCCTTACTGCTCTGAATCTTTGTCCCACATATTGGAGATAAAGGAAGACTGATAAAGAAGAAAAAAGTAACAGAAATGCAAAGAAGCAGCAGCTCAAATGCAAAGGGTCAATAGTTTGTCATTATTTCTATCAAAATGTAGGTAACATAGGTTGATGTCTATCAGATAAATGAAGCCATACTGGATAGCATCTCTCTACCATTATAGAAACCACAGGCAAAAAAAACTGAAATGATGTTTCAATGGTAACTCTGTCAAAAATTTGTAATGGTACTCGAGACAGAGATTAGGAAGACTGTGATTCAAGGTCAAATGTTAGTGAGACTCCATCTCAGAAAGCTGGATGTGAGGGTGTAACTGTTATCTAAGTAGTATATAAGTAGTAGAATTGTGGTGCAGGCTGACCTGGGCAACAAACATGTGGCCCTAGGTGAAAACATAAGCCCTAACAAAAGCAGAACGGGATGGAAGCGGTGCAAAGGCCCAAAGTGGTAAAGTGCTAACCTTGAGTGGAAAAGCTCAGGAACAACCACAAGTCCAGAGATCAAGCTCCATGACTAAAACAAAACAAAACAAAAGCAAAAAAAGCAGGGATTGGGAGTTTGGCTTAGGTGGTAGAATGCTAAGGAAGTACAAGGCCCCGAGTTCATATCCTAATATTACCACAAAATAAAAACACAAACAATCCCCTTCTATAGGCTCTGAAATAGTATAACAGCACTTTGGCTGGTATAGATAATTCATTTTGACATCAAAGATTAATTCTGGATATTGTACCTATACTCTTTTTCCAATATTGAAGAAATACCTAAGGTCTGTTTGAAAGGCACAGAAGAATTTATATTTATAACATTTTATTCTCTGTAATTATAATTAGTAGGGTCCTGTTATATGGCCTGACTGCCAACCATGTGCACTCTGGTTTCATACATATTAGAAAAGGAAAATTGCAACCAGAATAAGAGCTGAGGAATAAATCCTGTTTCTGGCCTAACCTATAGCAAAAGTACCTTTCCCCAGATTGGACACACATGGAAATCTTCAGGAATTGGCAGTCCAAAAGATTTCCCCAAAAGCAAGGATTTAAAGCAAGAGAGCTGGTTAGCTTACCTCTAGGAGGGTTTTGTCTCAGCCTGCTAAAATGTGTAGGACCTCATATAAACATCTCTACATTTCTTTTCTCTAGAGTGCTGTTCAAATTCCTCAATTCCACCTTCCTGTATCTTCCCTTCCTTGAAACCTTCCTCCTCCTTATTATGTTAAAAATATATACACATATAATTATATAAATTATACATTATATTTAGTGAAACCCTACACAAGTGACAACATTAAATCATTATATAGCATGTTCACAAATGCCCCAAATCACTGGCAAATAGTATGTTGGCCACATTTTAATATAATATGTTCAATACATTTCTCTTTTACATTCAGACACACTATAGGTTAAGGAGTTGGAAGTTTATAGCAATTGGAAAAAAAACTGAATAGTTACTGAAAAAGTGACAATAAGCACACTTCTCTGTTTTCAATTTTTGTGACTCTCATTTGTATTTTCATTGTACTTCTCCAGAGGAAAAATTAAACCTACTGCTTAAAGTTTAGAGATAATGTATACACCACACACACACACACACACACACACACACACACACACACACACACTGTCTTTCTTTTATGGAGCTTAGACTCGGGACTTGGACACTATGTTTGAGCTCTTTTGCTCAAAGCTAGTGCTCTACCACTTTGAGCCACAGCGACACTGTTTTCCAGTGGGTAATTGGCGATATGAGTCTTATGGACTTTCCTGCCCTGATCCTTAGATCTCAGCCTCCTGAGTAGCTAGGATTACCAGTGTCCAGCCCTGGCCCTTAAAATGTTTTGAGTAAACACACTTTAAGTATATGAGTATATATACACATATATATGGATGAATGTGTGTGTATACTCAAACTATGTTGGGTATATATGCTTAAATGTAACTAACATGACATTTTTAAATGCTTATCTATGCTTTTCAACTTCTCAGATACCTTGTGGTTCTTTTAGAGAAACACTCAGGGTCATACAACTTAAAGCTCCAAATAGAACAGAGCCTAATGGTATTTACTGTCACTTAATCCTAGCTATTGACTGATTTATTACCAAGGCTTTGTATTTTTCATTTTTCTCCCCATGTCACTTAATCTGACATTTTGTTTTTAAAGGAATTCCCCAGTTCCATTTTCCACATAAATAATGAATGCTCAAGTAAACCTTCCATATACTCTGCTCCTGCCTTCCTACCATTCACTCTCGAACAATGATCACCCCAGGTAAAGCAGCAAAAACGGTGACTCTAGAAAACAGATCCAGCATGCGTCACTTGGCAAAGCTGTCCTCAGCCTTGTGAGTGGCTCATGTTTATAATAAACAAGCCATAATACCATTCTACAAAGCACAACTGTAGCACAGACATCAAGAGGGCTTTAGTATTGACAGGAATGGTAATACAGGGGAACTGGCCATGTGTGGGATTGAGCTCCTTGGATTGAGCACTTTGAACACGTGTAGCTTCTCTCAAGTGTGATACTAACTCCTTGCCAATGTCTGGTGAGGGTTGTAGCGCTGGGGCTTCTGTGATTTAGACAGAGACAGCCTGTGGCTGAAATAG
Source organism: Dipodomys ordii (assembly GCF_000151885.1). Taxonomy (NCBI): domain Eukaryota; kingdom Metazoa; phylum Chordata; class Mammalia; order Rodentia; family Heteromyidae; genus Dipodomys; species Dipodomys ordii. The sequence goes on along the minus strand of NW_012267217.1, from coordinate 47,581,006 downwards.
TAGCAGTCACCATCTGGGAACTGTAGATAAGTCTCCCGCAGCTGGTGAGCTGATTCTGGATGACCTCTTCTTGCTAAATGATCCTGGGCCAATGAAGCTTACCTCTTGGAATCTGAATCCAGGGTCTGACAAGTCCCAACGTAACTATAGCTCCTGATACCTACAGAGTCTGTACTCCAGCTAACCTACTGATTCCCTGAACTTGTTGCCTGAGGCAGAGAGGGAGCTAATTAAAAGAAAATGGAGCTTCAAAAAAAAGAAAGATCTCTGAGAATCTTTCTCTGAGATGCTGCCACTAACCTCAGGAGTTTGAATCACTGCCCAACAGAGAAGCTGACAACAAATCTCTCCATGCTGCTGAACTAGGAATAAGATACCTATAATTGGGAAATGAAAATAAAAATTGCACATACCCCTGCTCCTATCTTTCTTTTTCCCTAATATTTAGAGTGAAGTAAAAGAAAGTTGAGAGTAAAAAAATAAATAACTATGTTGGGTATATATTTGGGATCATCACTGCATGCATTTAAGGGATATTTATAAATATCAGCACAGAAACACTAAATTCTCTGTGTGATAAGGACAATTTGTTCCATTTTATAGGTAAGAGCAAATGAGATAGAAGTTAGGTAATTTTTCTGAAGTAATCCGAGTCATCCAGAAAGTCGGTTGGATGAGATTACAACTCAGAATCGCTGACACCAAAGTACATGTGGAAACCACTAGACCACATCCTTATCTTTCTCTTTCGAATCAAGTATAACAAAACAGCATATCTATGCTTACAAAATTCTTGACTGTTTGTTCTGAAGCAGTTTCTAGGTAGATAGGGCAAATGAATCACAAGTCATCATTTAATCTTGGCTTCCCTTGCAAGCATTTTGACCAGCAGCGAGGAGGGAGATGTATTTAAAAATCATACCGAGACCCTAATATTTTGTTGGTTGCACTCATGACCCAGATCAGATTGTACCACTTCCAAAAAGCTGCAAAGGCATTTTTCCAGATGACTCCTTCCCAGGAAAGAACCAGAAAGATAAAGAGAGACCACAAGGCTATTATGAGACAGAACAAAGAGACCTGTATCACTGTCCAAAAATCATAAAACCTTCTTTCTACAAGTAGTGTGTGTGTTAATGATACATGTGCATCTATCCTGTTGCATTCTGAATAAAAATTTTCAAGATAGGAGTTTACTCCGGGCTAAGCAAATTAAGTCTTTTCTAATGACCAAGAGTGGTTTACCAAGATTCAAAAACATTAAGCCGATGGTATCTCAGCAGTGTGAATCAATCCAGCTCAGGCTCTTGGGTTCTCCATTTTTCCAGAATTGAAGAAGTGAGAGACATAAACAATTGTTCCAGATAGACAGAGAATGAACTAGAGGTTTTAGGGCTTTTATAACGGACGTGCCACTTACCTACAACTGTGTAACGAATCACCTCAGAACTTTGGAAATGATTTAGTGAAAACAAACTTTACTTATTATTTGGCCTGTCTCCATGGTTTGGTAGAGTAATCCTTCCATTGTTTTTCCCTGGCTCAGTCAGGTAGTGGCATTCTACCACAGGGTCAATTGGAATACCAAGGATGGCCTTGGTACCTACCATGTCCTCTATTTGGTACTGTCAGCTGAATCATCCAGGGTCTCCATGTGATCTGTGACTCTGCAGTAGGCTAGATTGTTTCCACAACCTGGAAGTTTCAGGGCTGTTTTCCCAAAGTGCAATAACTATTTAAAATCTCCATATAGAAATTCTGAGAAGTGTTTTCTTTCCTTTCCTTCTCTTTTTCTGGTCAGTTGTGGGGCTTGAACTCAGGGCCTGAGTGCTATCCCTGAACGTCTTTTTGGTCAAGACTAGTTCTCTAGCACTTTGGAGATAAGAGTGTCACAGACTTTACTGTCTGGGCTGGCTTTGAACTGAAATCTTGAGATCAAAGCCCCCTAAGTAGCTAGGATTATAGGAGTGAGCCCCCAGTGCCCAGCTCTGAATAGTGTTTTAATCAGTCTATGGGAGAAGACAAGAATAAGATGATGCTTTTTTGAAATAAGCATAATTTACTAGAAGTTGCCCTTTGAAGACTGCAGTTTTTCTCAATGATTTTGGAGACATCCATTTTGCAGTAATTGAGGCTTAATTTCTGTGCGATTTCTTTTTAGTTATTTATTATTTTTTAAAAGTTATTGTAAAGGTGATGTATGGAGGGGTTACAGTTAATAAGTCAGGTGTTGAGTACATTTCTATTTGAACAGTATCCCCCCTCCCTCCTTTTCTCCCAGTGTTCACCCCTCCCCATACACACAAGTTGTAAAGTTCATTTCCCACACAGTGCCTAGTGAATATCAGTGCTGAATTGGTTCACCCTTTGTCCTACCATTGCAATTTCCTTTTAAAGAATAGCCAAAGCTGGGAGTTCATGCCTATCTTAGCTACTCAGAAGGCTGAAATCTGCTGATGGCAGTTTGAAGCCAGCCTGGGCAGAAAAGTCTGTGACACTCTTATCTCTAATAAACTGCTCAGAAAAAACTGGAAGTGTCGCTGTGGTTCAAGTAGGCTTGGGGACAGCTCACCAGGCCCTGAGTCCAAGACCCAAGACCAGCTAAAAATAAAAAAAAAATTTATAAAAAGAATAGCCAAGAACAGTGTAATAAGACCTATATATCTTTAAGACATTCCATTGTTGAATTCCAGTCTTGCACTAATGCTATTAAGAACTTTCAGTACTTCTGCTTGAGTAATTCAACTCATCTTGTATCCATTTCCTTTTCTAAATTTTGCATTTTTATAACCCAAAACACTGTTGAAAGGAATAAAAACTGTGGTAAAATAAGAAGTAAAGTATAATCTAACATAATGGTTTTGTCAGGAAAAATTATAGAGGTTTCTACAGGGAGTTCTTGTGTGTCTAGAATTCAAAATTTTCTAGGGAAGAGAATGGTAGCTGTACTGCCGCTGAATAACATGGAGAATGGTAAAACGCAGGGCTTATTCCCAGAGGAAACTCAGAGGTGAGCCTTAGGGAAGTGATTTTTAGTTTTCTTTTAAGAAGAAGGCAAGCTTTTCTAAGATAAATGAGAAACTAGAACTTTATCCTTTCTCATGCATTTTCATTGATGTTTAGCTTTTTCCTTGCCAATACTAGATTTGAACTCAGGACCTTGCCCTCAGCTGGCTTGCCCAATTATGCTCATCTAGCATTTTACCACTTGAGCCAAGCCTCCAGCCTGCCTAGATTATTTTGGAGATGGAGCCTCTTGGACTTCTTTGCCCAGGATGGCTTTGAACCACAATTCTCCAGATCTCAGTTTCCTGAGTAGATGGGATTGTGAATGACTGGTGTGAGTCACTGGAGCCTGGCTGTCATACATTTTTAAAGCTTCAATTTCTCTAGCATCTTTCTACCTATACACATGTTAAATTAAGTAGTCATTCCAGTATGTCTTATCTAGACCACAAGGTGCCTCAGCTGAGGAAGCAGTCAACAGAGAGGAAGTTGGGAACTATGTTTTTGACTCTTGGGGCTATACCAATCATCTAGTAATAGGTTGTTACCTAGCTACAAGAGACACTAAACAAAGAGGGTAATATTCTCTTTCCCCTACTTGGATCAGTGTTTAGATTCCTACTTTTAAATGGGAGAAGAAAGATTACAAATGAAAGATGGAAGTTTCCTAAGTAGAGATATTATGCACAAATTGGAATGGGCAAACACAATATAATGTCAGAAGGTCATTGAATCAGGGTATCTTCTTTTCCTTTTTTTTTTTTTTTCTTCTCATGCTGGCACTGGGCTTAAACTCAGGGCTTTACATTCTCTCTTGGCTTGTTTGTTTTTTTTTAAACAAATGATTGGAGCTTTACCACTTGAGCTATACCTCTACTTTCAGCTTTTTGATGCTTAGTTGAAGATAAGAGTCTCAGGAACTTTTTTCTCCGGTCTGGCTTTGAAATTTGAGCCTGAGATCTCAGCTTCCTGAAAAACTTGGATTATAGGCAAGGCCACTGGCCACTTAGCAAATCAAGGTATCCTGTGTGTGTGTGTGTGTGTGTGTGTGTGTGTGTGTGTGTGTGTGTGTGTGTGTGTGTGTGTGGTTGTGGGGCTTGAACTGGGCTTGGTCGCTATCCCTCAGCTCTTCAGCTCAAGGCTAGTACTCTAACATTTAAGCCACAGCACCATTTCCGGTTTTCTAGTGGTTTATTGGAGATAAGATTCTCACCGGCTTTTCCTGCCTGGGCTGACTTTGAACCATGATCCTCAAATCTTAGCGTCCTGAGTAGCTAGGATTACAAGTGTGAGCCACCAGTGCCCAGCTCAAGGTATCTTAAAAATTTTTTTTTAAATAACTCTAATTCAATCTAAAGTAACTTATCACTCCTTGGTTGGATGACTTTGTTTCTAGCAGTTTGATGTTTACTCTTGGGAGGCAACTGATTCTATTGTGAGATAGCAGAAGCTGTCAGAAAATATATGAGGTGGGGAATTACTTGAGGCTTGGGGTTGCGATGCAAGACTCTCACCACTTGAGCTTTTGCTTTTAGAGTTTTTAAGAAAGAGACTCTGGCTCTGGCTCTCTCTGCCTCTGTTTGTCTGTTTGTTTGTTTGTCTATCTGTCTCTTTCATTCAGATAGGGCTTAGATCATAACCCTCAACCTTTTGCATCCCAAATAGTGAAAATTTAATCATTAGGCCTGACATGTTTTAGAAGCAGGATCTCAATGATTCTTTTACCTGACTATCCTCAAACCACAATCTTCCAGTCTGTGCCTCCCAAGAAGCAGAGATTACAACTGTATGCCATCACTCAACCTAAAAACAGCTTTTGTATTGTATCAGAATATATATATGCAGTGTATATATGCAGTATATATATGCTTTGTATATATATATATATGTATATATATATTGTCTAGTGAATTGGATAAAACCAATAACTTCTATAGCAAACAAGCATCATGTGCCCATACAACAATCTTGGAACTTAGATACTTCTATAAATCCCATTTTTCAACTGTGGAAAATATTATTATTTTGCTAGTTCTGGGCTTGAATTCTGGGCCTGGGTGCTATCTCTGGGCTCCTTTGTGTTCAAGGCTAGCATTCTAACACTTGAACCACAGTACCACTTTTGGCTTTTCCTGTGATTACTTGGAGATAAGAATCTCACAAACTTTTCTTCCCTGGCTAGATTTGAACCACAATCCTCAGATCTTAGCCTGAGTAGCTAGGATTACAAGTGTGAGCCACTAGTCCCTGACTTGGAAAATTAATTCTCATTACATTGAATTAGTCAAGGTTGTGTAACTCCTAAAAGGCAGGCAGAATTAGTATTTAAAACAGGCAATGAGATGGTAAGATCTTGAATATTAGCACGTCCAGATACACATCAACCTGATAACAACTACTCACAGAGGTATTTAAGAGTTAATAGGAGGAACTATACACACAGCATTTGTTATATCCAGTGAGAATATTTTGATACATTGCCTGCATCCAGTTCTTCAACCTCAGTGCAAAGGCAGTGAGCCATATGCACAGCTGTGATGTACAGCCATGCTGTCTCTATGTACTGGTGCCTTCCCTGCTCTAGTCCCACATACCCTGACATGTGAGACTTGCATTCCTTAAGCCTTCTTCTTCCAGGCTAAATATGTGTAGCATGTGTACAGTGTATCATGTTCATATGTAGTAAGAGGATGTTATGTTGAGATTTTACTTTCCTCAGGCATTGTAGAAAAGTAACCCCTAACATATTTCTTAGGCAGCTGGATAGATTGTTGAAGGGAAGAGGAATATGTTTTCAAATGTCCTAGCATGCTAAAAATTATGGTAAAAGTATTGGTTAAATGAGGAAATAGAATTATCACCTTCCACATGAAGCTAATGACCAAATATACTATTCTTTGAGAATAGGGAGAGAACTCTAACTATTTCTGAAACATTAGGGATTTTCCACACATTCTTGTACTGTAACCGAGACTTGGAAGTTAAATAGGAATAACTTAGCTGGAGAAGACGGGACAGCTGTAAGCAGGACAAGCAAATGTGCAGAACCTTGGCCATAAGCTGAGTATGACAATACAGGAATTATAATTTAATTCCTTGGACAGAAAGGTCTACCAGGGTCTTGGATTTAACTTCTACCAGGATCTGAATGCTTAGTCTCTACTGGTAGCTTGCCAAATTGCTTTGTAATTCATTTTCTTCTGCGATAGTCTTGCTCAAAAAGTCTCATATTCTCACTTCCATGTCTATCTTTCCTATCTCTATTAAGCTAGAATCTGGTGGCTCAGATGGACAGGTGACAGACCTTCTTGGACTTCAGCCTTAATCTGCACAGTTCTCTCTCTCTAATCTCCAAGAAAATGTGGAAACTTTCTGTATTACAATACAAATATATGTATAGGAGCAGTAGTTCCAAATGTGCTGTATGCCACATGGAAAATATGATGAATTCTACTGATAAGTTTGGTTTTTTTTTTCCCTAGACTGATAAGCAAGCAAAGGATGTGGACATATCTTTTAGCTTTCAGGAAATATCCAAACATACTTGCACATGTTAGACTTCTAAAATGTCAGCAGTATATAATGTTCTTGATAATCACACTGGGATTTATCTGTTACCTTCTGATGCTCCAATATCTTACCAGTAACACATGTATTTACCACTTTCTGCTCTTCTGGGACATCAAAAAAGGATTCAGTAGTGTTTGTGAAAAGTGTAGTTTGTGAAAATTAAAAAATAATTGTATATTTCTCTTTCCAGAGTCAAACCTATTCCAACTAGGAACAGGAAAAAGGACATATAATCATAACACAGAAAGAGAGTACAATTCCTCTGCCTGTGGAAATTCTTCTTATTGCTCAAGTATCACTCAAGAACAGCTGACAGCATGAAGCTGCTTTTCCCTTTATCTCTTCTCCACCTGAAGCTAGAAGGAAAGGCAGCAGAACTGACTAGTAGCACAGACAGGCACAAAGGGAAAGGGGTGTTGAAAACACTTGGCAATGGGAAGAAGGATTAGGAGGAGCTAAATGTTTTTGAGGATGGTCATAAGGACGGTGAGAAGCTTTGTGGAATAGCGTCTTGACTTTCATAACTCCCTTGTGGACCTTCTCGTGCTTTTGAGTAACTACAACTTTAGACAGAAGTAAAGGATTATATTTGGTAAAAGTTTCCAGATGCCCTTCTTTGTGCTTGACCTAGAAAAGTATGAGGTTTGTGTACTTCCTCTACTCTAGTTTATACCAGAGCGATAGTGCTAGTTACAAAGATTTTTAACACTAGACATAAATTTGTATCGTTAGGAAGTGAGTCTTGCTGTTAAGGTAAATGAAGCTGTGTTAAAGTATGGGAAGATTAGGGAAGAAGTGTAATGGTTTGATTTAGGATGGTGGCATGAGAATGGAAAGGCAGGGAGATATTTCAGATAGATTTATGAGATGGAGACCCAATGATTGATTTAATTTGGAGAATGAACAGGGAATAAAAATAATGTCTTTAGCAACTGAGTAGATACCAGTACCCTTTTCTGAAATAATGGTGTAATGGAGGAAAAGAGTTGTTATATTCTATATTGTATATATTAAGTTTAGCTTTGATTTCAGTGTTTATGAGACATAAAAATAGAGCTGTCTACCTGTATCCCTATCCATTGCAACAATGAGATGTACAAGATGTTATGTTGAAAAACGAACTTTACAACTTTGGTGGGGGCGGGGAGATGGGAGGGCAGGGATGGGAAGGGGAAACAAAGGAGGAGGCAACAATGCTTAATAAGAAATGTACTCATTACCTTGCTCATGTAATTGTTGTAACCCCTTTGTACGGTATTTTCACAATAAAAAAATTAATAAAAAATCATGGAGGCTGAAAAAAACAAAAAAAGTAGAGATGTCTGTTAAGGGTTTGATCTGAAGGTCAAGTCAGGAGTATGGTTGGAGAGGTTTTGGAACAATTATGATGCAGATAGTTAAACCATGTGAGAGGGCAGGATGAGTTGGAGAGAGGATGTATTCTATAACAGAAGGAGGTAAGTTGCAAGGGCCTACAGTTAATTAGCAGCCCAAGTTCGGAGGTGTTGACACCCAAAGTGTTCGTCTCAGTCTGTATAGGCTGCTATAACAAAATATCATCCATAGTGTGGTATATAAACCATAGAAATTCATTTCTTACAATTCTGAGTCTTGGGTCAAGGGTCCAGTGGGGTCCATGTGCAGTGAGGCGTCCCCTTTCCATACACAGATGGCATCATGTAGCTGTGTCTTCAGACGGAGGGAGGGGGCGTCATCTCTCTTGGACCTCATCAGTAAGGCCACCCATCCCCCTCATGACCTCCTTATCTCCACAGGCACCTCCTTTAATCACCACAGAATCTAATCACCACCATCCTGAACTGCTTCACCTTAAGGATTAAGATGACCAACATATGACTTTTTAGAGAAGCACAAACATTTATATCATTTCTAGCCATGTAGATGACTCCCATAGTGACAAAGAGACTCATGATGAGAAGAATAGGTTGCATGTTAAATCTGCTGACAAACAGAAAAGGAAATTTAAAAATCTGTGGAAAAAGCCACAGGGAGAGGGGTATAGGTTCACAAAGCAGGATGGTATGGCGTCACAGGAGCAGGGTTCTTTTATATAAAGATGCACACAGCCTGGCTTAGGAATGAGGATGCATAGACTTTCTGTGGTTGTATAGCAGGTATTGGGTACACAGGATTTGAGATGGTTAGATGTATCTGCAGGTGATTTTTAACTTGGAACAAGAGTCATGGAGATTCTCTGAACTTTCAGAATTTTTGTTGTTGTTGGGTAAAAGATTCATAACTGAAAAGTTAGGAAGGAAGTAGTGATACGGGATGAAGAGACAAAGTGCTGACATGAGAATCTATACGATGGTGGCAAGTGGGTGGGCTAGGGACTGGCAGCAGGGACCCATGGGCAAGCACCCGCCTTCACCCAAGAGGGGCATCTCAGCAGGTGCTTGTGTTGGCCACTGCAAGGTTGGTCACCATGTCCGCATAAAAGGATGACGGGACACTGTGAATGCTGGAATGTTGTGTGGGAGAGAGCTCTGCTTTCCTAAACGTTTCCGGGTCAGGTTGGAAGTTTACAAATGTCAAATACCGCTGATGGATTCTGGACTGTTCTGGAGGACAACGTAAAAGACTGCTGGGAGAAAGTGGAGGGTGGTTCTTGACTATAGAAAAGGTCAGTGGAGAAATGGTAAGGACTAAGAACTGAGATGGAATGTGCTGGACATTTTACAGAAAAAAGAGAAGAGATTCAGCTAGGGGATAAGCCAGCTATGTTACTATGGGCGATGATGTTTGTGAAGGAGAGATGTCTGGTAACATTTGAGAAAATTTTGCTCTGCTCTGCAATGTTTTATGCAATCCCACTTGAGATGTTCTCCAGAAAGAAGAAAGGGTCACATTTTTACTTCAAGACTTCAGGAGAAACCAACTAGGATATGCTTTGACCAATCAGGAGGAAACAATGAGGACATGCTTTGACCAATCAGACTCAACATTGATATATATATATATATATATATATATATATATATATATATATATATATATATATATATACTGAAGTGTCATGACTTTCTGAGTACTGGCTCAGAGAATTAGTTTCTATATACCCTTAAGAATGAATCTCTTTCTTAATAATTTGATCATATTCAAGAATATCCCTATAATATGTCCTAAAATCCTTCCTTTCTCAAAGAGTCAATATGGGGGGAGGATGTAGTTATGAGAAGAGGAGTTGGATTTACCTAAATGGAGGACATGATATCCTTTAGTCCCCTACCATTATAGAGTTTAGAAACTTAAAATAATCTAGCAAAGGGATAAAGGGAAGGACTGGGAAATCAAAGGTTGAGAATGTCATTCCTAGAAAACCCTCCCATTCACAGGAGATAACTACCTCCAGTTTCTGACTTGGACTCCCATAGTCCTACATTTACTCCTCTGTAAACTCCAGTACTAGGTCTTTCCATAGTTAGAAGGCATATAAGGAATATGAGAAACATAGCTCACTAGAGAAAGACCAAATTTGCTTCTTACTCTTCATATTTTAGGACCAGAGTTTTGTTCATTTCTTTGTATTCCATCTCTGGCAACCACCTTTCTTATCTATGCCTGTATTTACCCATAATTATCATCAAATGTTGATTCAAATGGAATTGATTCAAATTCCTTAACTAAAATCCATTCTTTGACAAAGATTTCAAGAAAAGCAAGTCCTAAATTGTAGTTGCCCAGATCCCATAGATTTACACCCAAGCATCAGACTTTATTTTATTTAGACTTGGGTTCCTTAGTCATTCTTCAGAAAATCTGCTATTACTAATGTTTCTCTCACTTTTCGATGTCCTGACAATGGGCCTGAGATGTCTCCATTCATTTATCTATTTGTTGGGTTGTTATGGTTCCATGATTTAACAGACCAAGTCTTGCCTTTCTCAACACCTCCATTCCACAAATGACTCATATGATCAACTTTCCTGTTATATCACTGCTGACCCTCCAAAGAAGTGAGAAAGGCCAGGCCACAACAGGAGGGCTAGACATGCAGGATAAGAGAGAAAGTGTGCTCACCAGGATATATCATTAGAGGATCATATAGACAGGGGTCCTGGGTACCATTAATTCATGAAGCGTATGGATAGTATCCATGGCTTTTCAGATCTAAACAAGAGATTCATGACCGAGATGGAGTCAGGGAACTGAGGTCAGATGACCAGAGCTACAAGAAGTATGTTGTAATACACTAAAGGTAGTCAGAGATCCAGATTAAAACTATGATGGGTAGAATGGGGAACTGCATCAAAAAAATCAAGACAAAAATCATTTGGGTATACTGTAATCAAGGAGCCAAACAATAGGCAAAAATTAAAGATGTCATAATATCTTAGGTTAAAGACAAGGTGCCTCCAACTTGGTCCTTATGTGTTTTAATTTTCTTTTGTTAGATTTTTCGAATGATAAGGACCAGATGCAGGGCTTTATGTATTCTAGGCAAATGCCCTACCACTAAGCAACAACTAACTTCTGTAGGTGTGTGTGTATGGGTGTGTGTGGTGTGTGAGAGAGAGAGAGAGAGAGACAGAGACAGACAGAGAGAGACGGGGGGGGGGGGGGGAAGAGCACAAGCCAGTGGGGCTAATAGGATTTAATCCAAGGTCTAGGGCATGCTAACCATGTGCTCCTTCATGAGGTTGATAACCTTGACTATTTTAGAGATGGAGTCAATACTATAAAGGTATTTTTGTATTTTTGTCAATAAGTATGACAGATAGGGATCCGCAAACTTATTTAGCATTTGCCACTAACTTTCATAAACATTAGATACCCAAATATGTATTTGCTTTATTTTTCCTATGTGTCATTTTTCTCCACCACAGCACATGAGCATCTCTATAGTGTCTGTTCATAAAGTAATCATAATTGAATATGATAGAATAGCAATTACTTATAACATTTGTGAAGTTAAAATTTGTGAAGAACAAAACACTAAATGTTGTCATATGGCACTACTAATGGGGACAGTTAGGCATAAGAAGGGAGTTAAAGGACAATTGAACTGCACACTAGTTTTTGCACCTCAAATACATGATGGGGGTTTTGCTTTTGTCTCTGCCAGTATGGTTGTTGAGTACATTCAATGTTTGGGGCCAGAGCAGTAGGGAGCCACACAAATGGAGGAAGGGAGATCAAATATAGTCATTATATTCAATGTACATTATGTAAAAATTGAACTATGTAACTTGAAGGAAAGGATGGGAGGGAAAAAACAGGGGAAAGCAATGGACGGGATGACAGACCGAGATGCATGTACTCATCATTACTTAATAATCAATTCCAAAAGAAAAGTTTCCCATTTTACCCTAATGTCAACCTTTTCTGTATTACATAACCATCTGAGGACAAATAAGAAGGTTGTAGGTATTTATATGAAATCCTTTGAATATACATATATATATATATATACATATGTATGTATCTGTATACATATGTGTGTGTGTGTGTGTGTGTGTGTGTGTGTGTGTGTGTGTAAAAATGGTGCATATTATGATTACAACCACTTCCACAGTCTTCAAGTCCTCCAAAGGCCTCAGGCTTGGCTTGGTTTGGTGCCAGAATATGTCAGGTTGACAGCCAACAATCATGGCTTATGTCATTTTTTTTAAAATAATAAGAAGCCTCTTGGCCTACTGCTACCTTGCCACATGACCAAGAAGACACCTAGGAGGTTTCATTTTATTTATGTCAGACCTTGTTATAAAAAGCCAGACAGATTCTGGACTGCTCACACAAGGAGAAGACATTCTCTTCTCTTTCTTCAACAATTAAATGTTCTCTTTTACCTTGTTCTTATTATATTCAACCCAGTTAGACCTAAAAAATATTCAAAACCCAGTCAAAACACCCATCTAAATATGTTGCTTTTTCAATCACACTAGATTATATATATATATATAGAGAGAGAGAGAGAGAGAGAGAGAGACAGAGAGAGACAGAGACAGAGACAGACAGAGAGAGAGGTTTAATTAGAAACCCCCAAAACACTTAGCATTATGTGCTGAGAAAAAGGCACTCCAGATGAGCGAAGTTGCTCAAACAAGCTCACGCCAACCATGTACAGCCATGTTCTGGAACCCAAAGGATCACAGTACTTTCCCTAGCAGAGCAGACATGAGGAAGGTTAACAACTCAAATATGAAAAGGCCAGAGAGTGACCATTGTGAAGGTAGGTAGTATGGTATAGGTGTAGTTAGTATAGTGTAGGTAATATGAATAATGACAATCTGGACTCAAGATGAAAGTGAGTCAAGGGAATGAGAAAAATGGACAGCCCAAGAAACATAAGGCAAAGAAAGACTTTCATTAGGGTCAGTGAAAGACGCATATTTACTGTAGGAGAAAACAGACGAAGGACACAGTTACTCCATTTTGAAAGCTATTTATGCTGTCACTTCCCACTCTACATTCTGAGATTAAACTTTGTCTTAAGAGAATGCCTCAGTTCTAGGCTAGCAACTGGGCTTTCAGTGACCCTGGCTACTTTCTGATTTTTGTGATGGGTCCTTGGTTCTGACTTATCACTTGTGATCAAGCCCTTGACTTGAACCTAAATTCACTCAAATTATCCTCATATGTCCAGTTCATAATCTGACTCAGTTCCACAAAATCAGTACTGAACTCTAGCAATGAGACTTGCCTTGCATTGCTACTCTTCTCAAGCATGTTAGGTACACCTACAATTATCTCTCTCACAGCCATTTCTCAACAACTTATACCAAACTGATTCTGTTTGGGTTCTGTCCGACCATATATATTAAAAGATGCTGAGCTCAGTCTTACCTGTTCAGGAAAGGGAATTCTACTTAGTCAGAGCCAGGTATATAAATTTTATTCTCCCTGTAGTGTTGTTTTGGAAGTGAATGTGTCAAAAATATCTGCTGATGGTCTTCAAGGGATAAGCATGATAAAAACTTCTACCCAGGTAGATCTATATGGCCTAGCCGGCAAATAGACACATAATCATGAAAGGACATGGAAAGACTGAGAAGCAATAAGAGGAAGAGGAGCTGACTTTATGGAATACCATTGAACTTCTGAGTTGGTCACTGGCGCTTTTGTTCACCTTTGGCCTTGTTACACAAGAGAGTTCCTCACTCACAATTAAATTTTAGTGGATTATCCTTGAAACAAAACATTCTATGTAAGGAATCATAGATGAAAAGGCTAAGAGACCCTGATTTTATTGAGGTCAGATTACCCAGGCTACTTGTGCAATATTCTATCCATTTGGTATCATTTGGATAACACTGTTGTTATCCACGTCTTACTCAAAGCCTGAATCTTCTTACATGAAACAGAAAGTCCTGACCCCTAAATTTAATGTCATGAAGTGCTGCTTTCTAGGCTTTTCTGATACTGTTTTCCTAGACTTTAAACTTTGATGAATATGTAAGTTCCATAGTAGAGTATGAGGCTATGAAATAAGAGCTGACTCAACCTTAGCCTATTTATGGATTGGTTGAACTTTAACAGATTACTATTACTATTGATAAAAGACAATAATAGCACTTACCCACAAGAAATTATTTTAAGTATTAGCCTAGATAATGCCGCTAAAGCATCTAGGCAAGATTGATACCAATTTAGTCTGTAACAAATGTGCTTTATTCATATTACTAGTGCCACTGTAGTGCCACACAGTCCATTTTAACAATCCCATCACAGAATTTTAGGATTACCCATGACTGCAGAATGAAATTCCGACCATTGAGAAGGAAACTTAACCTATAATTTAAAAAATAGCTCCAAGCAAAATATATAAATGACCTCCTTGTGTGCCACTCTTACAACGCTACACAGAATGAAGTTATATCACCAGGAAACACATTTGGGGTTAACAAACCAAGAATACAGCCATGCAGCTACCTGATGGGAGGAAGGTGAGCAATCTTGTTAACGTACAAGAACATGGTGATTTTTCACTGAATGTTACCATGACTGAGAAAACATATAGTGCTGTTTATTTGAAAGAAAGTACATGAATTAATCATGATGAAGGTACTTTGAACAATTAATGTGTATTTTAACAAAAATGGATGTGAAGAAGGTGAGACAAATCCTGTCTGGGCAGTGAATACCAATGAGAGGGTGAGGGAAAACCAAAAGGGTCAAGGAGACTGAACATGGTCAAAGTACCTAACTTGTGTACGTGGCTGAAAATGGAACAATAAAGCTTGTGGAGCTGGGTTTGTAAAGGCGGGAGAAGGGGTTGGGGGAGAGGATCTGTTCAGAATGCATTGTGTGCATAGATGAACATGGCCAAATGAAATTACTCTTTACAACTAATCGATGCTAATTGAAAAAAAAGTGTTTAAAAAAAGAAAGAATATTGAATTCAGAATTTAAAAAATGTTGCAAGGACCAAGCCCTTTCTCCATTATTTATTAGACCTGTAACTCTGTGAGCCATTTTGGTACCTGTAAATATCAGCTTCTTCATGTTTCAAAGTAGAGGTAACAATTTAGCCTGCTTCTTGCCTCCCGGATTGATTCTAAGAACAGAGATGTATGCAAAGGCCTTTCATATATTGAAATGTAGAGTATAGCTTTGAAGAAGATAATAAAGATTTCAGTGAGCAGAGACTTTAGATTCTGTGTTCTGTGGCATGTTCTTTAGGTTTGTTTCCTTGGGATATTTATTCATTACTTATTCTGAAGTGTCAGCAGACTTTCTGTAACTACACGGTGCAACACAGCCCAGTTCCTCAGATGGCTATAGCTGTAACCAGAGCCCTTTGATGAAGGGGATCCTGAAAGGTTGCCCGTCCCAAGGACTGCTCTCACTTTGTTCACTGTAGTTGGTGATATGAAACTACACGCATGGGATGTGACAGTCAGTTTGAGTCAAGGTTGGAAATCATTCAGTCAACAGAACACTCAGTCTGTCCAGAAAACAAATGGATTTGAAAAGAAAAACCAACATGACTCAGGCTCAATCCCCAAAGCGTTTTTAATGGGGCATTGATTCAGCCTCTACTGAATATTTACTAAAAATAAAAAGTAATGTTGGCAATTACCCTTTGTGGAGTTTCTTACAGACAGCTACGATCACTGAGAAACACTTGGAACACTGCATATAAAAACTATCAATAACAGCATCCTCCTTATCTAGGATTATTTTTTCTCTTTCCACAAGGTCTTAAGCAAAAATATAGCCATTTTCCAGGAAGCTACAAAGCTCTAGAACTGCCCATTTACTAATGGGCACCAGTGAGCACTGGCCTATTATAACAATTTGTCAATTTTTTTTTAATGCAAGCCAAGGGTCTCTGTGGAAGCTATGTTTAAAAATACTATAAGCAGGTCCAAACACTGGCTACAAGTTCAATATGAGGAAAATAAATGGGAGGAGGCTGCTCAGAAAGCCAGAGCAGCCACTAACTCATATTAACAGGGAACAAGCATCACAAGAGAATAAGAACAAGCCAGAAGCAAGAGGTCATGTGCCATTCAGGGGGCCAATGTGAAGGATATGCCCAGAATAAAATGAGCGTTCTCTTTCCTCACAGCCAAACATCTGAAAGGTGTGGTCTGCATTGGTTCACTATCTCCTATCAATTAAAAAAACTTACGATATTGGATACACATGAAAAGAGATGATCCGTATGAAAATACCACGGTAGACTATATATCAAGGACTTCTACTATTCAACTGTAGGGAATACAAATATCCAATATTTTCCAGAAGGGACAGTTTCATTAAGTTTTTGCACCAATTTATTATGTCTACCCATGAATAACTTTTCATGTAGTTCTCCATCTTTCCCAAAACTAGTCATATGTCTTGATTTCTGTCCATCTGAAAGTCATGGAATTATATATTATGCTGTTAATTTGCATTTTCATGATTACTGAAATGATTACACACACCCCTCTCATGTATTCCTCATTTTTTTCCCTCATGTCGGCTCATGTCACTCTTACCTATTTTCAATTTGGTAGCTTATTTTTTTTGGTTGATATATAAGTTTGTAACATGTAGGGGGAGGGAAAGAAGAGAGGAGGAGAGAGAGAAACTTGCTAGCTTAGTACACTGCGAAGAATTTGTCTTCAATTTATCTGTAGACCACCACTTGACCACCACTACTTCTGGTTTTCTGGTGATTCATTGGAAATAAGAGTCTCACAGACTTTTCTGTCCAGGCTAGTTTTGAACCATGATCTTCAGATCTCAGCCTTCTCAGCCAGCTTATTTCTTTTTGATGAATAAAAACTCTTAGCCAACATAGTTAATTTCAAGTTATTTCTCCAATGTTAAAACTTTTTTGCTTCTTCATTAAGAAATACTTATTCAAAAGATATAGTGTATTCTTATCTTTTTCTAAATGCTTTAAAGATTTCACATTTAAGTTCCATCTGGACTTGGATTTGAGCTTTATTGGGTCTCTATATCACTGTGTAACTGTAAATGTTTTAATTGTGCTATACTTCTCCAACACTTGTTCAGGGTCAGGTCAAAATCAAACTTCATGTTATCAAATCCAGTGTGAAATTTCTTTTTCTAATCGCTGTGTGTGGTTTTTTGTTTTGTTTTGTTTTGCTTTTGTTTTGGTGGTTGTAGTACTGAGGTTGAAAGTCAGAGCCTTGGGGCTGGGAAGGTGGCTCAGTGGTAGTGCACTTGCCTTGCATGCCTGAGGCGCTGGGTTCGATTCCTCAGCACCACATAAGAAAAAAGCCGGAAGTGGCGCTGTGGCTCAAGTGGTAGAGCGCTAGCCTTGAGCTGAAGAGCTGAGGGACAGCACCCAGGCGCAGAGTTCAGGCCCCGTGACTGGACCAAAAAAAAAAAAAAGAAAGTCAGGGCCTTGAATTTGCTAGCTCAACTTTGGACCATGATCCTCCTCCTGCTCCTTTCCATGTAGGTGAGACCACAGGTCACAGGTATGTAGCACCATGTAGCTACTTTCCCTTCAGCTGAGAACATAGGTATGTAGTACCATGCCCATCTTATTTGTGGACTTGGGACCTCACTAAATCCCACCCCCCACTTCCCCCACCCCTCCCCCTGCACTCAGACTGACATGAAACCACCATCTTCCCAATATCCATCTCTGTACTACCTGGGATTATAAAAATGAGTTACCATGTCCAGCCCGGGCATGGTCTTTTTCACTGGTGACATTGCTTTTTCTGTGATTTTGTGTCTTCATTGCTTTCCTCCATTCACTTCCATCTTCAGCCATTTCCCTTCTCATCTACTTAGACCTTCCCTTTTTCTTCCAATATCCATTGCTTAAATATACACCTATATTTTTATGACTCAAATACTCATTAGCTGAAATCTAGGCTGCTATCCATAGCATTAGCCAAATGACTACTCAACTTTGCTTTGGGAATATCTAAAAGCATCTCAGAATCAACAAATAAAAACTATTTCCTCCATTCCCCAAGTTCCTCAAGTCCACTCCCTTTATTCTATGACCTAGCCCCCAAATGGGCAGCAGTCTGTGCCTGCTCAAGAATCAGAATGGAGAAGCCATCACTCTTCTCTTGCCAGATCTGCTCATCCCTTGAGTCTAATCCATCACCCAATCCTTCAGACTTCTCTTAAACACTCCTGTGCAGCCTCCTCTCCACTCCTTCCCCTCCCTGGGGAAAAGGTTGTTTTGGGGTTTTTTTGGCACCTCCCCAAACATTTTCTCTACCTGCTTCCCCTAAACAGCACAAAGTCTAGCTGGTGAAGCTGTTTAACAGCTGAAGATTTTCTTTTGATGCTTATTTGTAAGTAGGGCCAAGTCTGTAAGTTTTCTAGTCTCAGTCTGACCTGTGAATGCTTACTTCCCATTCTTCTAGTTCAAGCTTCTTGGGTTATAACATCTATAAATCTGTTTCTAACTTCTCTCCTTTTTCTGTCCTCTCTTCCCCTGTTTATTCTCTTTCTTGTTGTCAGATTAATTTTTAAGAATTTAATGCTGGTCATGTTATTTTCTTGCATGTTAACTCTTGTAATCTCATGTATACACTATAGCATGAGGCTTCAATTTCATTCTTTTGCAGATGGATATCTGTTTTCCCAACACTGTTGAAGAGATGATCACTTTCCCATTATGTATACTTGTACCATACTGCTTTATCACTGTATCTTCTCAGGATATGTGCTTTTGCTCGAGATTACTATTTGAATATCTTTGCTGGCTCCATATGAATTTTTGCCCCTTGTTAGGATTGTTTCTCTTTGTTAAAAAAAAGCCACAGGGAGCTCACACCAGTGGCTCATACCTGTGATTCTAGCTACTCAGGAGGCTGAGATCTGAGGACTGAAGTTTGCAAGCAGTGTGGGCAGGAAAGTCCATGAGACTCTTATCCTCACTTAACCACCAGAAAACACAAGTAGAGCTGTGGCTGAAGTGAAAGAGCACTGTCTTTGAGTAGAAAACTTCTAGGACAGTGTCCAGGCCCTGAATTCAAGCCCCAAGATGGGTGCAAAAAAATATATCACTGAAGTTTTGATGTATGGACATTTTAACACAATTTAACAAAATTAAACTTTTTAACACCTAAACACAGATACCTTTTTAAATTGTTTGTGACTTAATTTTATCAATGTAAAATTGTGGCTTCCAGTATATATGACTTTCACCTCCATGTAATAAGTTTTTTCCATTTATTCCTAAGTGCTTCACTCTTTTTATGCTATTGGAAATTAGATTGTTTATTTCCTGTTAGAATACTTTCGTGATTAGCATATTGAGAGCAACTGAGCTTGTGTGTGTGTGTGTGTGTGTGTATTGATTTTTGTAGCTTGCAACTTAATTTATGTATTAGTCCTAACACAGTTTTGATGGAATTTTCCAGGATTTCCGGTGTATAAGCTCACATCTTCTGCAGAGATAATGTTAGGTCTTTTATTCCCTCCCCCCAACTGCTTTGTCTAGAATTGCTGGTGTTATGTGATGAGCATTGGCATTCCTTTCTTTCTCCTCATCTCAAGGAATAGGTGTTTGGTTTTTCCAAACACCAGATATTCTCTAGGGCTTGTTACAGATGGCCTTTATTAGTTAAATTAACTTCTTTCTATACCTACTTTATTGAGATTTTTTGTTTACATGGTACTAAGGTTTTCACTCAAAGATTACCACTTGAACCACACACTTTTAGTGATTTTCTTTTGCTTTAGCTATTTTTTATTTTATTTTTTTTAGGATAGTTCTTGGGTGGGCAGAGGGGACAGGGCTGGGACCAGCCTCAGACCGCCATCCTCCGTTGGTTTGCTATATAACTGGGATCACAAATCTGCTTCATTTCACGTGGGGTTTTCATTTACTTTTTCCCGCTTCTGAGTAGCTGGGATTTCAGTCATGAGTCACCATTCAGAGCCTGCTAAAGGATTTTGTCATGAAAAGAGGTAGAGTTTTTTAACCTTTCTTCCTGCATGTATTGAGATAATTATGTAACTTTTACCCTGTATTTGGTGAGTGTGGTGTATCACATGATGTATGCTTTTATTGAAGAGTCCTCACATCCTAGGCATACATTTTACTTGATCAGGCTCTATGACCCATTAAACCTACAACTATAAAACTCCTGAGGGAAAAGACAGTATAAGAAAACTCCTTCATATTTCTTTTGGCAGTAATTACTTGTCTATAACACAAGAAACAAAAGCCAAAGTAGAGATGAGGGACTGTACAATGAAGGGAAAAAATGACAAGACTGCAAAGGCAGCCCGTGGATTATAAACCATTTACCTCATAAGATACAGTTACTTTTTCTAAAAATGCCTTAAGTCAAAAGAGAATTGTAAACTCTTTGATTTGCCAAGCACAGTTCTCAACACCCCTGGCGAAGCTGCATTTTCAGCATCTTCTCCTAACAGCTCTTCTTCACTATCATTTTGATGTAACCTAAGACAATTTGCTATTGTTCCAGTAGCCCAAGTGTCCTCATTCCTACCATACGTTGGAACTCAATGTGTTTTAAGAGTTTATTCATCCCTTACCCTATCACCTCAAACACACCTAAACTATAACCAATATAGAAAATGTCCCTTTTTTTGAAGACTCCATAGACATAAATTTCCAGTTTTCCTTGTAATTTAGCAAAATTTTGAGTAACTTGTATTTTTACATTTCATGGGCTCAAACCTAGAATAGTTAACGTATGCTCATCAGATATATTTGTAAATGGCACTCTAGTTATTGGAGTTGATGTAACCACCAAGTTACAGCACCATTTCCTTTTTATCTCAGAGGCTTAGCCTCATATGTAATATATGGAAATAACTTGTGACGGCTTATTTAAATTAATAATGTGGCATTCAAATATGTCTATGCACATTGATTTGCCTTTTTGTATCATTTTTTTCTTACTACTGTTCTCATTGCAAGCACAAGACTCAAATATTGAGTACACGATGAGTAAACACTTTCAAGGAAAGATCCTCATATTAAGTTTTGTGAACAGAACTATGCAAATTATTTGATACCAAAAGACTTAGAAAAAAGATTCTAGGACTATTTGTTTGTCACAAGAATTCCTATTTATATAACACTTTATCTTTGACAAAGGCCATGTAGATACTTAGTAATAAACTAATGACCCTTTTTAAGTGACGCAAATGAATATTGCCTGTGAACTTAGTGTAAGAGTATATTATGCAGCAGCTGCAGAATATTGAGCAATGAATCTCATAAAAACAAAACAAATTAACGTGTTTGAGTGTATAGCATATGAAAATATGTTAACAGGATCTCCTAACAAGCAATAGTTCACAGTCTAATTTTTGTCTCTTTTGAAACCTGAATATATCTACTTCATGTTAAATGCTTATTGATTTAACAAAGTGATAAGGAGTTACAAAACACATGGAATGAATCAGAATGGATTAGAATCCAGCTATATATCACTCCCTCTCAACAGGAGAGAAATTCATAAATCATAGCAGTGCCTTGAAATGCAGGTTCTAGTTAAGTATGGCCACATTCTTTTTCAGTAATAAATAGACTTAGGAGACTTATGAAATTTAAATGTTATCACCCCAAGGATAGCATTAACCTAACTCCTTTGGGGAGAGAGATGGTGAATTTATTATTAGGTGTTTGAAGAGTATGATATCCAAATGAAACATGACCACATTTAAATTCTTAATTTTGTGATTGAAACATTGTTAGAAGAGAGAAGCAAGCGATGGTATTTATGATAAAAGGCAATGGTGAAAATAACATTTGAAATATCAGAAGGTCAGACTTATCAGTGAATATTGAAAAACTTCAAGAAGACATGGTAGTATTCAAAGACTCAGTTTTTGGCATTTATCAACTGTGTAGGCCAGGGAAATTACTTAAAAATTATCTTTTTCAGTTTCCCCCACTATTTGTCAGGAATCATAATAATGATGGAATTCTACTGAAGATATATTAAGAACTGCAAAAGGTATAAAAGCAACGTCTTATGCTTCACATTAATGGCAGACAGTGATTTGTAACTCAGCTTCTTTTAATAAAATGAAGTACAATCTTGATGTGTTTAATTGCTTTTGAAAAATATCATTTAAAATGGATTCTCAATTTTTAAAGTACTAAATTAAAAACACTTGAAACATTGCCTGTTTAGTCTTTTCTTCTTTGTTCATTGACAATAGGCATTAGACACCTATTTCCTCAAGTGCCACACCAGGCATTCTAGTCCTGGATGAATAAGATCTAGGCCCTGCCCTACTTAGGGAGCTGACAAACTCATGGTGGCACCAGTCCATGGAAATTCACAGTTACTGTACAATATGAAACTAGCCTATATGAAATATGCTGGAAACAGGTGTCCAGCGCCTCACCTCCTCTACTAGTCATGCAACAAATATGTGTGCATGTGGGAGTTATGTGCCAGAGACCTTTTCTAGGCATTGGAGTAAGCTAGTCAATGAAGTAAGTTTCATGAATGAAGTTAAGTTTCTGGTTTCATTGAGCTACTAGTCCAGTGGTGTAAGAAAGAATAAAAGCAAATAAGTGAAAAGGAAAAAATAAAACCAAATTCAGAAAGCAACATTAACAGAAAATATGTTCTTAGTCTCTGTTTTATAAAGGATGGGCAGCCAAGGCCTTTGTAGGAATCTGGGGAAATGGGGTGAGTTAGCAAGTCTTGCAAAAGTGTGAGGGGGTGTGGCTCAGAGGTAGTACACTTGCCTACCTAGCATGTGTGAGGCTCTGGCTTTGTTCCCCAGGATTGCAATAAGGATAGAATAACTCTCAGTGGAGTGATTAAGAGAAGAGTAATTTGAAGGAATGTGGGAAAAGCAGATATCTTATGTTGGTAGAATAGAAGATGGTCAGAACCCAAGTATGAATGATGTGATAGTCCCTGAGGGAGTAGAATGGAAGGCAAAGGAAGGCTTTCTGTTTTCTCCTTGTTTTGTCAGGTCTGTAGAAGACATTTCCAAGTCATAATGCCAGGTGATGGTATTGGCTTCCTCTTCCTCATCTTGCAACTATGAAGTGTTGCCTGCCATCTCCCTGGATATTTTACAACTCAGATGTTGTTAAAGGAGCCACTTTAACAAAATAATAGACCTTTCCACCGACTTTAATTCTAAATAAGAGTCTTCCTTTTTCATCCTACACTTCCTATGTAAGATTTTTTAGCATTGACCAAGGCTTTGCTTCTCCTTCCGTGGCTAATGTTTAAGATAAAGTGTATGGCATGATGGCCATAAGCAACACGGGAGCTAGATGGCAGAACTTCCTGTCCTTTGATTTAAACGTTTAATTTATTGAAAATACTGGACAGCCATATGTATCACTTAAAATATTGTCAATATTTTTGAAGAACTATGTATTTGGCAGTATTTTTCTTTCCTCGGTCTGTCATTTGACAAATATTGAACATATGAAGCATTGTATTGGTTGACAGACTACATGTTTTATGGCATTGTCACTGGTCAGGGGAGTGGTTTACCTTAATTATTTCTGAAGAAAAGAGGTGACAATCTATAAATACTTCCCGAGTTTTCATTAATAAGTTATATGTGTGTGTTCCTATGTGTGTATATAGGTATATGTATATATGTGTGTGGGTGTATGCATGTACATTATACATACATGCACATATACATATATACATATATAAATGAGACATACGGATGAAATATATATGGGTCTGTACATATGTGTGTTATACATGTGCTTTTGTGTATTTCTCAAATAATAACTGTAAGCTTGGCCAAAAGGAAACTGCCTCATGGTTCAGGCAGAAATGAGTTTATTGGGGAGAGTGCAAACTGCCGGGCTTCACAAGATGGAGGTGAGCAGAGAGAAGGGAAGGAAAAAGAAAAAGGAGGGTGATTCATTTTGAGCCAGATTATATAGGGAAAGGCAAGAGGTGGGACCAGAGCAGATGCGGAAGTGATGTCAGAGCCTGGGGAACCTATCACTGTCCGAGGGAGGTATGGCCGGGGTGGTTCAGGAAGTGACCTCAGATCCTGGGGTCCTTTGCTGACTCAGTCAGGTGATTGATAGTCAGGTGATTACTTGTTTCAGTCAGGTAAAGAGGAAGAGGGAAGGGGCTGTTCTTCTGGACAGACCTAACAGTAACCACCATTTATTTCCTGACTTCTTGTACCAAGCATTTCTGACATGTAGTTTAAGTTTTCATATTTTAAGGTCAAAAAGTCTATTCATATCCTTCACCCAAGGTCAATAGGTTGAAAAGGAGAAATCAGAATCCAAGCCCAGGTCAGTGGGACCACAAAACTCACACTGGTACCTCCAAAAGTGTTGGTGTTAGAAAAATGCAAATGTGCTTAGGAAAACTTAATTCTAAGGAAGGTAAAACCAGTTTGAAAGTCTTTGCCACCAAAACTGCATCTCTGTTCATTCATTTAGCATTTCGCTGGAGGTTCCCTGCAAAGAGAAACTTACTTTATTTTTCAGTGCACACATATGGATATTTACATCACTGACTTCATTTTGGAATATTGTGCCATACAAAGGTATACCTCTTCTTTCGAGTAGTCTGTTGCTTCCCTTTTAATAAAAGATTGCAAAAGCTGTTAGACCACATTCAGTGAAACACTGGATCCTCAGGCTTTTACAAGTTTTTTTGTTAAACTAGTGATCACGATGAAAAAAGAAAAAGTTCTGGCTGGCAATACGGTGAACAGATGAGCTCACCCTGGTATGCAAAGCTGCCGAATTAGCTGGTTAAACAGGCTGCTGAGATAATTACATTGTCTGTTTTGTGACATATTACACCGGTGCACTTGGGATTAACCTGTTCTCTTGTGTCTACTTCTGATCAGGTTTTTTTTTTTTTGACAGCCTTTTATCTGATGAAGGAGCACAGACATCAAAAGAGAAAGGGGCGTGGATGAAAGAGAAAAAAAAGAGCTTCCATAAAGCTGAAGAGTTAAAATTTCTATTTAAATTACTGAACAGCTATCCCTTATTTCCATAACTTTGCTTGCTCTCTAGACTCCTCTGCTGGTCAATGTAGGTATAGATGAACCATTCTAATTCATTGTTCTCATTTTATGGTAGTTATTAAATTGTAAAGTCAGTAACTAAGAATGAGATTCCAATGTCATGCAACAAACATAACACATTAACTGCAAAGCTGTTTTGAGTCAGAGCACTTGGAGTTTCAAAAGTATCAGAGAGCATTCTAATGCTAAAAATAAAAGCAGCAATAGTCAATCAGCAAAAATACTTATACTTTGGTAGCCTACTATCAGCTTAGTAATTTTAAATTTTACTTTATTATTTTGTATTATTTTCACATTATCACTTTCATAAATGCTCTCAAAGTTTAATTGGAATTATTTATTTGAAAATTAGATGTGGTACAAATAAAGACATGCATATATAAATAAAAGTAAAATAAATAAATAAAACTATGCTTAAAGAATTTTATTGGCCTTTAGTTCCATATCATTATACTTAAAGAGAAAAATTATGTAGACCTTCTGATTATGTGGGAATGTAATCTGATGTGCAAAATCTTATGTGCAAACATAAGATTTCATCATCAGTGATAATTTAGATAAGAACAATTAGCAGAATAAATAGAAATCTTAGCTGTTAACAGCCTCTGGCAACTCAAATTGGATTTAACTATCTATTGAGCCTCTGGCAATAGGGAGATGCAATTTAAAGCAGGTATAATAGATTTGAGCAACTAAATTTTGTTTATCACACTGTACCAAGTAAGTTATTAGTTAAATGGGGCAAGAAATTTCCCTTCATGTTAATGAACATCAAATTTAACTCCTGCTGTTTCCCCTCCCCCTCCCAAATAGCTGTCCTTGACTTATTAGGCCAGAATTCAAATGAGGTTTTGGTGAACAAGTGTTCAGGGTGAGGTTTAACTCAGTTGAATCTGCTTGTTTTATGTATTTCCAATTTGTTCATGGAAATGATAAAATATTGGCATATTTCCTTTCTATAAAGCCTTATGCAGTATAATGTCATATACAAATGCTCTACCAAGTTCTATTCTATCTGCAGCAGTATTAGACAATGACATAGAATTGCACCTAAAGCAATCTGTTTTTGTGAAAAAAAAAAACAGACATTCTTATTAAGCAAAAGAAAATCCTCAAAGTCGTCACTGGAGTCAGTTTTACAGGCTCTAGATCTGTTTTGTCTCTTTGTTTGTTGGTTGGTCTCTTTTAAGCTCCAGTACTAGAACTTGAATTCACAGCCCAGGCACTGTTCTTTAGTTTTCTTGCTCAAGGCTAGTACTCTACCACTGGAGACAGTGGTGGATGGTTAATTATAGATAAAGAGTCTCCTGGATTTACCTGTCCAGACTGGCTTCAAACCATGATTCTCAGATCTCAGATTCTGAGTAGCTAGTATTATAGGTATGAGCTACCATCAGTTGAATTGTGATCTGTCTAGTTCCTGTCTTATGGGTGAAGTGAAAATAAAAGTGAGAGATAATTGTGCTTTTCATTACCTCAGTGCATATCCATGAATTTAAAAATCTATAGGATTTTATGACTTGATTTCAAATGTCTCTTGTTATGGACTCAGAATTGGAGTATGTTTTGTGATTAAAAAACAACAACAAATGTCTCAGATAACTTATAAATAAACTTAATTTCTAATTAAATTCAGTAATATACTTTCAAAAATATCTGTGCCTGTACAGCTGTGATTTCTGTTAGAACTCAATAGGATTCTGGCATTGCACTTTGTATCAGATAACAAGACTGGAAGAGCTGGGCACCAGTGGCTCATTCCTGAAATTCTAGCTATTCTGGAGGGTGAGAGCTGAGGATCACAGCCTCAGAGAACCATCCAAGACTGTCTTGTCTCAAACCAAACAGCCAAATGCCAGAAGTAGAGGTCTGGCTCAAGTGGTAGTGTGCCAACTTTGAGTGAAGCACTTCGTGAAGAGAGTGAGGCCCTAATTTCAAAAGCTGCTAGAGCAAGCAAGCACACACACACACACACACACACACAATAGAGGAAATTATAATTGTGTTTTTCTACTTTCTAACTTTTATGTTTTGTTCAGTTTCCATGCATATGCATAACAGAGTATAGCACAAATTCCAATGACATTTTTCTAATAGGAATGAATACAAATGGTAGCTTTGTAGAGCACTTAATATAGAGCATGAATATGTACTTAATATGGACCATCAATATGCTATAAACTGTATATAAATTTATATCTTCCTTTTTTTGTTGGTTATGGGAACTCAGGGCCTAGGTGCTGTCCTTGAGCCTCTCGGTGTTCCAGGCTAGTGCTTTACCACTTGAGCCAAGGTACCACTTCTGGGTTTTGAGTGATTAATTGGAGATAAGAGTCTCACATCCCAGACTCGCTTTGAACCTTAATCCTCAGATCTCAGCCTCCTGAGTAGCTACGATTACAGGCAAGAGCTACTGGCACCCAAGTTTACACATATATTTTTCTAATGATACTGTGACATTATGATTATTAATACATTTTGCAGACCAGGCTATATGGCTTAGCAAAATTAAGTAACTTGTGGGTGTTAATTCAGGGTAGCAGATTCTCCAATTTTTTCTACCTTAAAACTGAACATTGTGTTGTACTATTCCTGAAAAATACACAGCAGTAATGCTCAGTCAACATGAATATCTTCAGGCAGCTGATCTCAAAACCCTTGATGATACCAAAATGCTCAGAATGTCAAATCCCTTATACACAATGGTGGAGTACTACCTATAGATTACAAATATCTTCTTGTATATGTTATCCAAATGACATACGGTATCTGACAATGTAATTCGCTGTTATATAGTTTAGTGACTAAGAAGAAATGTTTGTATGCATTTGATATGGGCACCATTTTCTTGTTCTTGAATATTTTCACACTAAGGATGAATCTATGAATATGGAACTTACAGGTACCTGGGGAACACTGGCTGCCTTATGGATGCCTCTTTTAGCAGTTGGATACATTTTTGTATGTTTTCTAAAAGAAGGAATAGCCTGATAGTCACAGTAGTGAAACCCAAATTGTCATTCTAGATTCCAGCTCTGCAACTCCATTTTCTTTCCTTTCATTCTGGTGGTGACAGTAGTGCTGATATCAGATACTAAAATACCCACATACAATTTCTATAACATGGAACTCATAGAGAACAATCCTTAGGATGACATTGTGGTGAGTGGCTCAGAAATAAAATTACCTTGAGTTTAAATCCCAGTGCACCACTGAAGAAGCTGTGACATAAAGTAAGACATGGGGCTGGGAAGGTGGCTCAGTGGTAGAGCGCTTGCCTTGCATGCATGAGGCCCTGGGTTTGATTCCTCAGCACCACATAAACAGAAAAAGCTGGAAGTGGTGCTGTGGCTCAAGTGGTACAATGCTAGCCTTGAGCAAAAAAAAGCCCTGTGAGCCCCAGGACTGGAAAAAAAATTTTTTTAAGTGAGACATGTGACAATCAGAGTAATTTTATTCTCTCTGTTGAGTGGAGACATTAATACCTACCACAGTAGCTGTGAAGTTTAGCTATGAGTAACTATGAAGGTTAAATACATTAAGGCCCCGAAGCATAAAAAGTGCAAGGTAGAGTCCCATCTAATCCTTCCCTCACAGTAAGTTTTGGGAAACCCAATGTGCATATTTGATACGAGTAGACCTGAACAGTGAAAGAACCCTGCAAAACTGTGCTCGACAAATTGCATTGTGTGGATTTAGGGAACAGTTTTGTCAATCTTCAGCAGAGTTTCAAGAAGAGTATGCAGGGAGAATTTGGGACTTGAGATGAGCCTTCAAAGATAGGGGGATTATATATATATATATATATATATATAGTTTGAGAGAGGGAGTCATTTTATTCAAGGAAGACAGCACAAACTAGCTGAATTACTTGGATGTAATAAAAGTCCAATCCAGTTGCAAAAAATACCATTCCAGTGAAAAGCTTTAATGAGATTTCTGCGCCCTGGCAGATGACCCACTTATTTAAATGCCACACAATATTCAATAGTACAGAATTCCTTGATCACACAATTTAGTCAATCTCTGGCAATTGGGTGTAATTTAATCAGCACAGAAATTGAGAACACTTCACTTGTTGTCAGCATATTGCTTCTTGGGTTAGCATTCCCCCCAAAACTAGCCAAAGTCTGGCTCCACTTCATGAAGCCTACTGCTTTTCTATATGGAGATTTCTGTGATTTCATTATTTGGGCTCTAAGACCACTTTTGCCTGCTGATAAGGAATGGCTCACCCTTTTTGTTTTGTCAGACTTGTCTGTTTCTCTGCAGACAAAACATGACTTTCCTTCTCACTTACTGGTGGTTCAGGTGATTTGATTTATTCCTGGTGTCCTTGTAAGTCTGAACAGTAAAAGTGGAACAAATATGGAACACCTGTCCTTTTAGTTTCAAGCCGGGAACTTTCATCTGCTTTAGGTCATGGGTGCACTCGGCTGTCGCCTTTGGGGAGGGAAATATGTCAAGAACTCTTAAGTTCTCGAAACCTTTTGTTGAGTAGTCTATATATAAAAGCACTTCCAAAGTGTGTATGTAGGGGGAAAAATTCTAGGAAAAAAAAGCTAAACAGGAATGAATGAATTAGTTGAGATAAATTCATACTATGCACTGTTGCACAGTTATTAAAAGTGACTTAGACATACACATGACAGTATGGAAAGACAACTCAATTTCACTATTAAATAGAAAGGAAAATTTAGCAGCATTCCCTATTTGGACAGCTGTGTAATCTGGCACCATTTATTGAAAGGACATTCCATTCCCATTTGCCACTTTTTCCATAAATCAGGGCTGAATTTGTATGCAGCACTGTTTCTGGACCCATTTTCTTGTACTTTGGTCTCCTTGTTTATCCTTGTAGAAAGACTGTGCTGTCTTGGATACCTTAGCTTTGGCTGAGTATATTGCACAGTCTTCAGTTTTCTCTAATTTTTCATTATTACCCTTGATATTTGGTTCGTTATATTTCCATGACAATTGTATATCAGTCAATTATATTCCTATACACCAGAGTTATTCACTTTTAAAATGTATGTTGGATTGAGTCCATTGGAGAAAATTGACACCTTAACAATATTGAACCTTCAATAACAACATAGACACCTTCAATACTGAGCATTATGACTGTGTCATATCTTTCCATTAATATAAGTTTAAAGTTTTAAAGTTAAAAACTTTAAAAATTATTGATGCTCTCTTACAGCTCTTCCAATAAGTGTTTTACAGCTTTAATTAGATTTTCCCCCAGGTAGCTATGTTTTTTGATGCATTTTTAAATAAAATTTTATTGTCAAGTTGATGTACAGAGGGATTACAGTTACATAGTAAGGTAGTGAGTACATTTTTGTTGAGCATTGTCAATGGCATTGTTTAATGGAGTCCAGTTAGTCATTCTTTACCAATTTATTAAGAAATTCTTGAGCATCAGAAGACATTGAGAGAATGACAGGAAAATACACATTGTGTTCACAAGTAGGAATAAATATGTATTCATGGTCATGTAAAACAAAGACAAGATGACATATAACCCAGTATTTTAAATGGGCAACATAGAATGGATATTTTTCAAGAGGATGGACAAAAATTAAATAAATATATCAAAATTAGGGAAATGAACATTAAAATTACAATAAGATACTACTAGATTATCAGTAAAATTGACTAAAAAAGTCTACCATGATAATACTGTTATGAAGGAAAAGGAACAACTGGAATTCTCACATTCACAGCTGGTAGAAAAAAATATTTGTAAAACTTTGTAAAAGTAGCACGGTCTCCTAAAAGTTGAGTATAACAAATATAACCCAGCAATTACACTCCTATATAAATACTTTACAATAATTCAAACATGTGCTGCAAAGATTCCAACCAAGAATTTATGGCAGCATTATACATAGAAATAAAAATCTGGGAACAACTTATCTGTCCATCAAAGTAGTGAATAAATAGTGTCTTGTTCATATATTAGAACACAGTAAAAAAAATGCCATCATACTGTTCATTGTAAATATCTTGATGAGAAAACTCATTGTATATGATCCTGTTTTTCCAGGCAAACTAATTTATGGTTCTAAGATTTGGGATAAGAATAAAAAGAAGAGGAAGCTGGACATGGTGGCTTGGGTCAATAGTCCCAGCTACTTGGACAGATCAGGAGATCAAGGTTCAAGGCAAGCCTGGACAGAAAAGAGATTATTGTGATTGAAATATAATGAAATATGCTATATTGAAATATAATATAAGCATAGATAAACATTTTTGAAAAAGTTATGGTAGCCAATGTATGGGTCTGCTGGCATATATACTAGTATCATGGAAAAACACAGATAGAAGCCCATGCATGAAATGAGGCCCTATCTCAAAAAATAACCATCATGAAAAGGTCTGGCAGGAGTGGCTCAAGGAGTAGAACCTGCTTAACAAGTAAGTACAAGGTCCTGAGTTCAAAATCTGGTACTTGAAGTAGATAATAGAGATAGATGACAAACAAATAAATGATAGATAGACAGACAGACAGACGTGTATGAGGAGAAAGGGGAAGGTAGTGCTTGGTAGAGGGTAAAGAGGCTTCTGGAAAGCTTGTATTATTCTATTACTGAATCTAGGTGATAGGGTGTGTTTATAATACATGGGTGTGTTAATTTTATGATAATTCTTCAGCTTTCTACTTGAGAATTGTGTACTTATCTCCACATATACTATAGCTCAAAAGAACTTTCTAAACATCATAGAAAACAGAATTATTCTAGAAATGGATATAAGAACTTTGCCTGTTCTTAATGAGTGAGAATACAGATTTGGACAGAAATAATTTAAGTTTTTATTTAGAAATTCCTTATTTTTTATTTTTATCCTCTAGCATGTCATATTTTATCATTAAAATGATGTAAAAAGTGATGTACACTTGAAATTCAATGTACTCTGGAAGCAGAGGTAGGAGGCCCAAACCATAAGACCCTATATTTAAAAAAAGACAAACTTAAAACCAAAAAGGCACGGCTCAATAGTATGACACTTGCCTAGCAAGAAAGTGTTCCTGAATTCAATCCCCAAAATCAGAGGGGAAACTTAAAAATCTGGAAAAATATCTAGGAAATTAATGTCATAATATTTCTTTATATGTAGAAGAAAGATTATTTCTATTTTGTAGCCTTATTGTGAATAGAAAATAGTATATGTTTAAAAATACCTTCCATGATAACATAGAAGGAATGTAATAAGGAGGGGGAAACTGGGGGGTATTGATGGATGTTTCGAACTATAGATAACATTTCAGTTTCTAATTTTCATCTTATTCATACTTGTATTTATGAGAAAATAATAATTTTATACACATTTTACTACTTATGTCCTTATAAAACTTTGGTTCCTTATCTCTCATACAATTATCATAAAGTTTACAAGTAACAGTTATTTGGTGGGCTTGCTATTATACAAAAGTTATTAGTATATTCTAAGCAAGTCAGATGTGAACAATTGAAGTTGCTAAGTTGGATCTAAGTTGGATCTGATATACATATAAATTGTCATGAAAAGCAAATGAGGTATTTGTAACTTCTTACAAGTCACAAATCCTTACAAAGTCTTTTTTAATTTTTTTTATTATAAAGATACTGTAGAGAGAGATTACAGTTACATGAGTAAGGTAATGAGTACATTTCCTATGAGCATTGTTACCCCATCCTTTGTTTTTCCCCTACCATCCCTTCTTTCCCCACCTCCCCAACTTCTCCCCCTGCCCTCCTACCTTCCTGAAGTTGTAAAGTTCGTTTTCAACATAGTGTCTTGTACATCTCATTGTTACAAAGGGTCAACCTGTATCCTTATTTCAGCATTTTGTTATTTCCCTACCTCTCCCCAAATTAGAAAAATATATATAAAAGATGTAGAGCACCAGAATCAATTACAGTGAAAACAGAGGTTATATAGTGGAGAAAGAACATACAAAATCAATAAAAAAAATCACATAGTACATTAAAAACAATAGCAACAAAGATAAAATCTCTTGTGTCCCTATCTTGGGGTTCATTTCGCTTAGCAGTCTTTTTCAGTAGAATATTTTTCTGCCTTAGAGAACATGCACATATAAACCATGAGAGCAAATAATCTTGAATTAATCGTGATTATTGATTTTAAAAATCTTATTTTTCCTAAGATACTTCTCTACATCGTTGCTGTCCAAATTAGCATGCACTTATGAAGAGATCAATTGAAAGAGCACTGGGGGTTTTAATGAGGATTCACTGTCTTATTTGGTTCTGTTCCACATAGAAACACTGATTTGAATTTGGCTAAGGCCAAATTTCAAATTCAAGAGATATACTGATAGACTTGGTTGCTTTGGGGAGGATTTGTAGTTAACACTTGGCAGGTGGTGGTTATTGGTGTCTATGGGTAGCTTCTTCTGGTTGGCAGCATTATGTGGGGCCATGGATTCACTGAGTGTCCAAAACACAGAATGTCCATAGTTTTTTAAATTTTGTTTTTAAATTTTGTTAAATTTCATTTTTTGTTAATTTTATAGTTATTAGCATTTTAGGTATTAAAGTAACATGGCAAAATTTTTAGTGATTTGCTAATGATTGTCTTTTACCTTGGACGGAAAGGTGAGATTCATATTTGTTGATGCAGATTGGACCTTAGAATTGTACATGTTACAAACATATACAAATACATATATATCCATATATATATAAAGATATATGCATATATGTATGTGTGTATTATCTAGAATGAACCCTATACACTTGTGTGTGTGTGTTTCTTCCAAATCAGAGCATCCAGAAATTCTGGTAAGGACTTCTTGCGTCCTCTCATTTTGGAGAACATCAGACCTAAACAGGAACCCAAATCCTCCTCTACGCTTTATAAACTACTGTGCCTATAGTGTCCCACCAATATCAACACAAGCCCCATGAAGAAGATGGGTGATTTTATGTGATCAACTGTAGAAAACAGTCTTCTCTATTAAACTAGAGATATTTTGAAAGAGCCACACAAAGCTTTTTACCTTTATAAAACAATTTTCCCTAACGTTGGAAAATGTTTAGTTTATTCTCAGGTGCCCCATGTTGGAAGATTTAAAATTCTATGGCATCATTTTATTTAACAGACAATACATTTTGTGCTTGTGACACATCATTCTTTTTTTAGAAAAAAAATTGCTTATTTGTTTATTTTGAGGATGGGAGTTTATGGGAAATAGACCTATTGTCTGTATGGAGGTCTTGCTTGCTCTTCCTCTTTCTCCAGGGCTGCAGCTTGTCTTTCAGACTCGGCTGAGTGCTTTCTAGGGAGCTCTTCCTGATTTTCCACATAAGTCTAGGCTTCCCTTTTGTGTAAATATGATCTACTCATCTAGTATTAAAGTAGTGGTTTAAATCGCATGGCCTTCCTAAACAGCTTCTAAAGTTTCTGAAATCCTTTTTGTTTGTTTGTAGTTTGGTTTAGTTTCATGTTGTTTTGTTTTGTGTCACTTCTTTTGGAAGTAGACAATAGCCACTCAAATCCTGGTTCACCACTGGACCTGGGCCAGTCCCTCATTAAGATGGAATTACACTAAAGGTAAAACACATGTAAATGCACATTGAACATGAACACATAGATTAAGTTATACTGTCACAAACTCTCAGACACAAGTAAACATAGTTTGCCTTTAACAAAAATAGCGCCCTTTAGCTTTCTTATCATACTGTTAAAATGCTATGTTCCTCAAGTTCAATATCAGAAGCAGCCTTCAGCCCACAGAATTTTCACTAGAAAGTTCAGTCAGTTGCTTTTGTAGTACTCCTTAAACCTGAGAGATAGTCTTAATTGCCTGAATTGCCTGTAAACAGCCATACATTAATGGGTTATGTTACTACAGTTTAACTGGGCTAGGTTCCAAAATATACAAACTTTGCATGTGTGTTTGCACAAAATGGAAACGTTTTTCTGTTCAGCAGAGTAATTAGGAGAAGGTACAAAGAAGTAGAGAAATTATGAGAATTCTCTAGAGTATAATACCATAACTGTACAAGTATAAAGTTTGATTTATGATGGAAGTTTGGAAGAGAGACCTAGTGAAAAGTGGTAGAAGATTAACTGGAAGTGGAGGCATGCGAGGAAGACATAATTACAGACTGAATATATTAAAAGATGTTGATGCCATAGAGGAGAAGAAACACTCATCTTTTATCTTTTCACCTTATCATTCATTTCTGCTTTTTTTTTAGTGGTGATTTCCAAATCATATACCTTCTAGTCCATCTGTGACTGGATATTATCTTTGCTGTCTCAAAACCCATATAATTAAATTCCCTAAAACTTTTCCTTTTCTCTGTATCAGCCTGTTTCTATTAGTAACACTTTAATGTCTTAAACTTCCGAGTCTTCTAATGCCAGCCCAGTGTACATAGTAGGAGCTCATGTAACATAGAGGACTCACATTATTCTCCCATGTTATCCACTTGTATTCAAAAGCTTTGTATTCAGAGGCTTCCCTGGGGGACAATTATTGGTGGTTGTGATTCCAGTCATCCCAAGTCCCAAGTGATGTTCAATGCAGACAGCAACAAACAGGGAACAATGTTGATCTCAGTAAATAATTCATGCAGAATCTGCATATACTATATCTATATTTTGTATCTGTGTTTCCCCTCTACAATCTAAAGGAATATATTCAAATTCTCCATCCTTAGTTATTTGTGTAATTTTAACATGAGACCTTTAATGTTTACAAAGGCCTATATTCCTTTTTATGATTATAGATATGTGTCATGTAGCTTCAAATGAACATACTTTGCTGTTTAAATTTATTTTAATTAAATATTTACTAGATAACGGACATTCTTCCTCCCTTCTTCTCCTCCTTCTCCTTCTTCTTCTTCCACCTCCTTCTTTCACCTCCTCCTCCTCTTCGTTCTCTTCCTCCTCTTCTTCCTCTTCCTTCTTCCTTCCTTCCTTTCCTCCTCCCCCTCCTTTTCCTCCTCTTCCTCCTCTTCCTCTTCGTCATCCTTTTTGCTAGTCCTGGGGCTTGAACTCAGGGCCCTTCTCTGAGCTTCTTTGTGCTGAAGGGTAGTGCTCTACCATTTGAACTCTAGTGTCACTTTTGGCTTTTTCTGAGTAGTTTATTGGAGATAAGAATCTCACAGACTTTCCTCCCCCAGCTGGCTTTGAACCGTGATCCTCAGGCCTTAGCCTCCTAAGTAGCTGGGATTACAGGGGTAAACCACCCACACCCAGTTTGACACTCTTCTTGATGGTAAATACATGATAAATAAATAAGCTCACCTTATTTATGGATTTATTGCACATAGTTTTGACCAAGTACAGTACAAGCAAATTTTACAAACCAAAATATTAAATTCTCTTGCTTGAATTGTGTACCTCTATTGATGTAGCAAAGTTCTGAACCAATTCTGTGTTATTGTCAATTGTGTCTAGATTGTCGTGTGATGTGTTATATTGGTTTTTTTCTCTGTATTTTCTCTGTACTTAATTTTGTGAACATATGCCTCCCCCAAACCAAATGGTGCTCAGAAAGCTAGGTGAAGATTAAATGTTTAATTTAAGCAATAAAATGAAATGTCTATGCTTGTTGAAAGGTGGCATGTCTTTAGCAAAAGTTGGGTGGCATTACAGAGAAAATGAATCCTGCCTGTGCGGTACAGCACTGCACTCTACACATTCTGAGAACTCATGGTTTTTTGTTTTTTTGTCAACAGCAATCTCTTTGGAGCGATGTACTGATGGATACCATGAATACACAGTATATATAAACTGAAAGAGCTGCCCTCATAGAGCTGCTTTATCAATTAAAGACAGAGGCATAAACAGATAGTAAAACATATAGTGTTGGCAGTCGTGGAAATGTTGTGAATATTTTGTGAAAGAAGGCATCAGGCTATGACAAAAGATTTTTTCTGAAGGATCAGAAAGCTCTAAGCAAGCAGCATTTATGCAGACACCTGACGGGAAAAAGTAAGCTATGTAGATGGAAGGACGAAGAAAGTTCTAAGGAAGATACACAAGTGCTCCTAAGAAGGGGTTCACTTAATAAGTTAAAAGAGCATACAAATGTGTCCTAAAGGTTATTAGACTAAATAACTAGATGAATGAACATATTATTTCTTAGGATTAGAAAGTCTAGAGAACGACTTCCAAGGTGGGAAGTGAGAGAAATCCAAGAGTTTAGTTTTCCACATGATAAATGTGAGATGTACATTAAACATCTGGGGGAAAATGTTGAGTAGCAGGGCAAGTTGAAGACTCTCAAGATGTGAGTCTGGTCATCATCATCACTGAGATTCTATTTAAAACTGTGAGCCTGCTTGTAAGTTCTTTGATGATAAATACATATTTATAGGAGGATTGAGTGTAGAGGCTGAGGATGTAAGGAGATTGATAACTGGGGTCTGAGAAAGTAGAGGCAGCCGAGAATAGGTAAAGACTTACAGGCCAAGTGATTACACAGTATCTAAAGAAAAATCAATTAAGGCAAAGAATGGGGATTTGTTATGGCAAATGGTAATGTGAGGGCTGAGAATACATTTCAGTGGTAGAATGCTTGCCTAGCATGCAAAACACCCTTGGTTCAATCACTAGCACACACACACACACACACACACACACACACACACTCCCATACTCACATTCCACCTCGAAAATAAAACCCCATCAAAATCAGAAAGCATTGCAGTACCACCTTAGATTCTTTGATTTTATGACTTGAACAGTTGGGAAGATTACAACTTATTTTCAGAATGGTCCTCAAGTTGAGTCTGTCTGAAGTCTGGATGTTCATAATATTTTCTTATTTTGTGTATTCTTAACACTCTGGCATCTGTACCCTCACTGAGAGAGAAGGCCTGTCTCTGGGGAGCCATTTCTAAGGAGATTAGCAAACCAGCCTCCCAGAGTGTCTTTCATGTGCAAATTAACCTGTCCAGATCTCTTACTCTTCCTATCTGACTCTAAACCCCAGAAGTTATATTCCTTTTTTTCTAAGCACTCCAGGCCAGGTACCAGAAAAGACACTCTTTGCTTTGGGTCCACTGAAATAGTTGGGATTAGCCATTTGTAAACCTGCTTACTCTGAATTTCCTTGCTTCTTTCATGGAAACTGCATTAAAGGCTAGAGCTTTGCCTTTGCTGGCTAGCCCTGGTGCTACCTTGTGCACCTTGTAGGAAGGACATAGTATGCTCTGCTCTTGGGAACTGAAACAAACTATACTTTCAGTGGTAATTGGCTCCTGATCTATTGGCCTTACTTGTGTAATGATCTACATTTAAAAAGAATCTTCTTACAATTAGATTGAGGTTACTCATGTATATAGAATGTCATATGAATAGAACTATATCTCATGTTAGACAATTTTGTTTTTTTTCCCCCATTAATCAAGTTGATTTTACTTGATTAAAGTCATGTTTGCCAGTCTTGACTATGAAACTAATTTTTGTGTGTATATGTGGTAACAGAATTGGAATTCAAGCCTTGTGCCTTGTACTCTACCACTTGAACCACACTCCTGGCCCTTTTTACTCATTACTTTTCAAATAGGTTCTCTCTCAACTTTATGCCTCATCAGCCTGGACCTTGATCCTCCTATGCTGGGCAATGGTCAATGGGCAATGAATGGTCTGTGGTTGTTAGATATAGCTAGTTGTATAGCACCTGACAGATGTCTCTAACTTTCAGGGTCTCTATGATTACCTCACTGCAAATGAATGTGTTTTTATGGGTTAGGGATGCATGGGACTACAGTAAGCAGACATCTCTTCGGGTTTAAATAGTATTATTGGTAATCTATTACATACCATAGCCATTATGACCATTACCTGTTAGCAACAGACCCACAATCCTATTGTCACATAGCATCCAGTGGAGTAAAAGACTTCCTCATTTTGCAGAAGTTCTTATGTTCTTACCTGAGTTCTATATTAATAGAGAAAGTTGTATCACATGACCATGTGGGAAGTAGTACTGGCCAGGAAAATCAATATATGATGATTCCCTCCCACCAATCATGAGTCATATAATTCTCCACATCAATCACTTGCTATGCTTTCCCAAGGTGGTCTCATCCAATACTACCTACAAAATATTTTTCCACCTAGCAGCTCTAGAATGAAGTGTTGCCTGAGTGTCAGGCCCAGGAATCTCTTTCATATCCCTGCTGGTATGTCCTTCAAACAACTGCATAAACAAACATGTTTAGTTATTGTGTGTGTCTTAACCCTATCCCATTCAAACATGTTTAATTGCATTTATTATTTTAAACTTTTAGTTCTTCAAGCCAGACATCTTGGTGCATTTATAAGTCTTAATTTTTTTTCTGCAGCAGCACCAAAGCAATATTAAGTCTCATGGATGGTAATCACATCTTCTCACTTTTCCTCTGTTTCCTTTGACACACATTTATTTCAAAGTACAATTATATTTTCCCCAGAACAGCATAAAACATCTTTTTTCTTTTCTTTTCTGTTGCATTAGTATACTGCATGTCTTTTATTTCATTTATTGTTTTTAACTCAGGCCTTGCACTAGCTCAGCTCGCTTACCTACTGCCATGGTATTATTTGAGCCTATACTCCAGCCTGCTTTTGCTGTTTATTTTTCAGAGATATAGTCTCAAGGACTTTTCTTCCTCAGTTTTGAACCATTATCTTCTAGATCCCAGACTTCTGAGTAGCTGGGATTAAACCCACTACTAGCCTATGCAAACTACCTTTTCATTGAACTTTTGCCCTAGTCCAAATAGACTTGTATAGAAAATAGTCTAATCATGACACTCCCTTAATTAAAATACTCCAAAGTCATAGTATAAAACCTCAGTATAGGATGATGGATATGTTAGATTGTATTCTGGCCCTGCTGCCCTGTTCATTTTCATCTACTCTCACTCTCCACCTCATAGTCTTAACTCCTACCAAACTGAAGTGCTTGGAGTTCTTTTCATGTCATTCTCTTCTCTGAACTTTTTTCTCTGCCTGGAAATGGGGTATCTTACTGCCTGTCTCATTCTGATACACTTTTTGTGCTGTTCAGGCATCCATTTATATAGTAACTCTTCTAAAAAACTAGCATAGACCTTCCCCTCTGGCACTGGGACTACCCAATACCAGACTGGTGTGTGTGTGTGTGTGTGTGTGTGTGTGTGTGTGTGTGTGTGTGTATTAGATCTTAGCACTCTGAACCTCTACTTTAGTAGACATACCACTCTGGATGAATGATTTAATCTGTGTTTTAGCTTACAATGTCTATATGGCAAGTACTAATTAGTCTCGTATACTTTGCCTGACACTTATATAGAGATAGGACAACAATCACTAGCCTAAAGGGACAAGTAAAATATACTGGGACTGGATCAGAATATTAAAAGGCATTGCCATAGGAAGGACAGGTGGGTGAACCCAGGTGGGAAGCAAAACTCTGCCTGAAAAAGTACTATGTTTGGAGGAATGTCTGAATCCATGGTAGAGTGCTAACAAGCGAAGCCCCTGAGTTCAAAATCCACTGAGCATTCCCTGCCCCATCCCACGAGGATTTGTTTTCCTTCTGAAAATTACTTCTATTCTCAAGAACATTTATATCTTACTTGATTGTAGCAACTAATTAAATACTGTTGTACATGTTCCCAAAGTAAAAAAAATGCAGCAATGCTCTTTTCTCCCACTTTGGAAGTTCTTGTTAGAAGAGCTGAGACTTAAGTCAGGTTCTTCAATCATGAAGAACTTGACTCAGAACGCACTCAGGGTGTTGTCAGAAAATTTGACATTAATTCTGGTCATGTAAAGCAAGATATTTTGATGCATTTTTAAACATAGTTATTATTATTATTATTGCAATAAATTTTAAATACTTTATTTTGTCTTCTTGGGTATCTGGATAGTTGATTACCTTATCGAATTAAAAAATTATTATTTCTTTTCTTTTAGTGGGAAACAATTACTTCTTTCTGGAGGAGGAATATATATTCCAAATTATGTATGTATGTATGTATGTATCTATCATTTTTGGTGCTGGGGATTAAATCCAGTGCTTTGTACATACCACCAAATATGGATTCTACTATTGAACTACACTCACTCAGTGAGCTATCAAAATTAATTATCTAAGCTGCAAACATAGCATTCCAATACTTGAGGTGCAAAAGGACACAGTGAAGGTGGCCTCAGCCTCAAAGAGAATTAAATGACTAGCTAAGGAATAGGTTCATCTCTGGCTTGTTTATTCACATGTCTGGTGGTTGCTCATGAATATTTTGGATACCTTAATTGGATGGTACAGCAGAGCCTCCTGATGGGTAGCCTTGACCTGCAAACACTGCATTGTCAGAGTTCAAAGATCTTTGCTCTAAATAAACAAATAAGCAATAAATAACCAACAACAATAAAACCCCAAAAGGAAAAGCATGATATGGTTATGATCTAACCATGGAAGTCTTTTTTTTTTTTGGGTCCGGTCATGGGGCCTGAACTCTGGGCCTGGGCACTGTCCCTCAGCTCTTCAGCTCAAGGCTAGCGCTCTACCACTTGAGCCACAGCGCCACTTCCGGCTTTT
The DNA here is from genome assembly GCF_000151885.1 of Dipodomys ordii. Taxonomy (NCBI): domain Eukaryota; kingdom Metazoa; phylum Chordata; class Mammalia; order Rodentia; family Heteromyidae; genus Dipodomys; species Dipodomys ordii. Next base: position 47,539,452 of record NW_012267217.1, on the reverse strand, counting down.
TTTCTTTTTGCTTATGTGGTACTGAGGAATCAAACCCAGGGCCTCAGGCATGAAAGGCAAGCGCTCTACCACTGAGCCACCTTCCCAGCCCCTATTTTTATTTTTTTATGTCAGCACTGGGGCAGGAACCCAGGGCCTGGACACTGACCCTTTGCTTTTTTTTTCTGCTCAAGACTAGCATTCTACCACTTCAACCACAATTCCACTTCCCGATTTGTAATACGTAACTAGAGATAAGAGACTCACTGACTTTCTTGCCCAGACTGGCTTTGAACCATGGTCCTCAGATCTTAGCTTCCTTGAGTAGCTAGGATTAAAGGCATGAGGTACCAGCACACAGCCTCCTACACAGTATTTAATAGTCAAGGTTAGAATGAATTTTCAGATTTAATATATCATATTAGAAATAAGGCAAACTAATCTAAAAATACAAAAAGAACTTTATGCATAATCTAGTGGCTTACTCCTACAGAAATTGATGGTGAAGGATATTCTGAAATCTTCATAGAATAAAATGTCACAGTACAAGGAAGGCATGTTATGTTATACTCTACTGTAGATTAAAAAAAAAAAAACCTTGGTACCATATGTATGACAGCCTACATGAATATAAGAGAATACTCTAATTTATCAAGTACTGGTCATAGAAACAAGGAACAAAATGCCCGGAGGTTCTCTGGAAGGTTCCTGTTCTGTCTCACCCCATGCCCTGTAATCAAGCGATAAATGCTCCATTTAAAGCATCCTGAGATCTAAGGTCTCACCATCTGGCCTTCAGCAAGTCATTTAATCACTTTAGAATTTAGCACAAAGAAAGGGACAAGTGTGATCTCAAGCTTCTAGTGGATCATGTGCATGTGGGGTCGGTTTGTAGCTGCATGTGAAAGCAATTCATTTAGAAATGCACCAAGGAGGGTGATCAACCATGGGACTCCGGTCCTTCCCAGAGCTTCTTACCTTGAGATGTGGCTTATGTGATCTTCTGATCATTCCACTCAATTAGCTATTTATGCCGCACTTAATACTAGGACTTTTTTTTTTTTCCTGAGGAGGAAAGAGAAAGAAAAATACCATCACTTACCTTAAAAAAATATGTCAGGCAAATCCTAAAGTGATTCTTATTTGCAAATACCTTTTCAATTGTTTTCTACCCTGGTCATTCTAATCTGTGAACTTTTTTTTTTTTTTTTAGTAATAGAGTGCAAGCAGATATTTAACAGGGAAATCAAGTATCTTTTGTCATCTGAACCTATAAGAGCTTCTCCAGTTCTCTTGGAAGAACTGATGTGGTAACAAATTACAAATTCTGTGCCTGCTTATCTCTAGTTAGTTTTGCCTTCTTAAGAGGAATAAACCCAGAAACACATAGAAATGGGTATTAACTTAAATTGGGATATTAACTTATCTATCAATATCTTTTTTAAAAAATGAATATTTTTATCTCTCCATTCTTAGTGATACAACACATTGTTTATGTTTGCATTTTAACTTAGCAGGCACAAATGTAGGAGGGCTATTTGGAGATTGGCAAGCTTTTCCATATATAAACTGGTTGTAAAATAATTTAAATTAATTATGTATCATCTAAGGATTAAAATATGCCTTTGATTCATCTTGTAACTTTTAAATTAAAATTTTTATATTTAAGTTTTTATATTTACATTTTTCCAGTGTAGGGAAGAAAGTGGAAACAATTAATAAATGAACGATTTAATGACTCAAATTTCATGAAATGTTTCCCGAAATATACTGTCAGCTTTCTGGCACCAAATTTTGAACCTAAAACAACTTTTATAAGCCATTAAAAAAAGAGACAACTTTAATTGATTACCTTCCTCCGTGGGAGAGCTTGTGCAATCAACATCACTAAGGCAAATATAAAATTATCTCTGTAATTGTATTGCTGTAAAGAATTTCTGTCTTCAGCATTTCCATAGCCTACAGTGAGTGCTTCAAGTACTGTACTAAAGAAATGTTGCAAGTTACTGAGCCATGACTAATTTATTACCTGTAGAAATGCCTTTACACTTAATAAGGTGTTAATTGCATTCAGGTGACACAACTGTGGCTGGAAAGATAATTCGGTGCACCTTATCAGAGCTGATGGAAGTGAGGAAAGCACTTAGGTTACCCCCACAGGAGGAAGGGTGAGTCCTCACAGATTCTCAGCACTTGATAATGGACCGTTAGCAGACTAACTCATAATGCCACTTGCTCCATTGTCATTCGTGAAAGGCATTGCAATGAATAATCAGAGAAAGTTGCAGTTTTGGTTTACAATGTTTTGACTTGTTGTCTTTAAAAAAGTATTTAGGAGGTCCAATAGGAACATTATTTTTTTATTGAACTATTTATCATTCACATCAGTAAGAAACCTGGGAGTTTAATGGTTTTTCTCCTAAATGTCACCAACACGTTCAGATGGAAAATGGAAAGTTCATTGAGTTATCCACAGTCCTACTGTAAATTTCCTCAAATGAGAATATGAACTGCAATTAACATTTGTAACAGAGAAGACTGAGTTACTGTTCAAATCTGTTGTAGAATCTTAGCTTGGAGTGGCCCAGATATACAGTAGAGAGTGTGTGTGGAGGGGTGTAGGGGGGTTAGAACATGAGTCTCAGTACCAATGGTATTTTCTCACTTGGTACCCCAGGACATTTACATGGATTACAGCTTGATCCTATTTAGGCCAGTACATTATTAGCAGTTAAAGTATATCCATATGTTCTAAGCCATGAAACTTAAAATGCTTCAGTCCTAGAGAATTATTTCAGGTTTTTAGACTCATGCTGACTTAGACTTTGTTCTTCACAATTTAATCTGTAGAATAAAATGTGTACTTGATATTTGCATTTTCATTTATTAGATACTTGCAATAGTAGTAGTAGTAGTAGTAGTAGTAGTAGTAGTAGTAGTAATAGTCGTTGTTGTTGTTATTGGTACTCATACTGGGGCTTGGACTCAGAGGCTCACTCTCTCATTTAGCTTTCTCACTCAAGTCTGGAGCTCTACTACTTAAATCATACCTCCACATCCATCTTTTTGCTGGAGATGAGAGAATCATTATTTTCCAGCTCCACTTCAATTATAGAATTATAGATGTGATCTACCAACACCCATCTATTTTGGTTTTATAGTAACAGAATTTGCTAACTATTATTTGCATACATATATGTATGCAATATAATATAAATGTAATGTGATATAAACAGCAACTGAAAAAATAAACTCCTGTCTAAACACTGTTCCAGTTTTATGTGGATTATTTGAAGTCTCATAAGAGCTCTCTAAAGCCAGGATGTATGTGTATCTGTATCCATGTTGCAGATGAGAACACCAGAGTTCAGTTTTATCAGTTTTCCATGAGAAAACTAGAGCTTAGTCCACTAGAACTACAGTCACACGCTTGGTAAGGGAAAGCTTACCAGGAACTAGCAGAGTTAGCTTCTGTGTGTTTCAGTTTACAGAACAAATACTTTACAATTTAGTAAATGAAACTTGAATGAAAGTTCTCTTATTCTAGAACCACGCATGCCTATGAAATGTTTTACTTTTGTGGGATCTGGGAACAGTTTCATTTGTGTTATATATTTCCTTTCCTTTTCTTTTTCTTTGAAGGGGATTGTTCTACTTAAATGATAGAATGGTAAGAATGTGAGGATTTTAAATACATATTGAATGTATAAATACCAGTGGGTGATTTTTGGCATGGAAGCTCATGCCTAAGAAAAGATCATAAAGATGGTCATGTTAAGCAATTGCCACTGAAAGGAATTGTCTATTGTGCAAGATGTGGTAGTACATGCCTGTAATCCCAGCTACTCAGAAGGCAGAGGCAGGGGATCTAGAGTTTAATCCAGCAGAGCCAAAGATAGAAAGGCACTATCTTGAAAAACAAAATAAGATCAAATGGGTTGTGAGTATAGCTCAGATAGTAGAACGCTTGCCTAGCAAGGAGGAGACCTTGGGTTTAATTCTCACAACTACAAGAAAGGAAACAGGTCTCATAATAGTGTAACAACATTGCAACAGAAACAATGAAATAGGAAACTATTCAGTTAGCTCTGGCTTTATTCATTTGGTTGACGCTGAATTATGTACTTGAGAATGTTCTTAAAATATTGCTTAGAGAATGAACTGTAGATAAAAAATAAACACGAGAAAGAGCAAAAAACAAAACAAAACCAAAAACCCCCAAACTTATTGACGTCACTATTGTATATTCCTCCAGACTTTCTGCCTATGGACATTATGGAGGAGGATTTGAAAACAGAAACATGATGAAAAGGGAGTTTATGACTTGATACAAGTTAGATTCTTTTTCTAATCTTTTTCCTTTTCAAACTTCCTGGAGTTGTGTGCATGTGGCAGTTAGCTTTCCTGAGTTTTGAAATTTCTCCTGGTAGAAAAAAGAAGCAAAAGACGTTGTTCAGTTCAGGCAAAACTGTAATGGTAGGTGAACAGAGCAGGGAGGAACTTTCACATAAACAAAGATTGCTGAGCTGGATAGGAAGATCTGGGCCTTGTCCTTAGGAACTTCCCAAGTAGTATATGTAAGAAAAGACACATGCACATATACACCCATAATAAACATATATATATGCACACAGACATACAAAACATGTGTTTCATTACATTACATATACATACATGAATACACATGTACATATGCATACATACCACACACATATACATATACACATATACATGCATGCACACAAGAGAGAAGGATTAGGGCTGGGAAGGTGGCTCAGTGGTAGAGCGCTTGCCTCACATGCATGAGGCCCTGGGTTCCATTCGTCAGCACCACATAAGCAGAAGAAAAAAAAAGTCAAAACTAGTGCTGTGGCTCAAGTGGTAGGGCCTAGCCCAGAGCTGAAGAGCTGAGGGACAGTGCCCAGGCCCAGAGTGCAGTACTCATGACCTAGAGAGAGAGAGAGAAACAGAGACAGAGAGAGGAGAGAGAGAAGAGAGACATAGAGAGAGTTTAGAGGGTCAATTTAGTACTAAATGAATTTTAAGGTAGAATATAATGGTGGAAATTTAAAAAATAAAAGTTTGTTTAATGTCTATATTACAGATATTTAAAGCTGTAAAAATGATCTCATCAGGGCCAGCTTGGGGGGGGGGCGGACGGGGAATATATCTGTAATCCCAGCTACATGAGAGGTAGAAATCACAGTCCCAGCCTAGCCAGGATAGAGTTAACAAGACCCTATTTCAAAAACAAACTGGGTATGGTGGCACATGTGTGTGATCCTGGCTACTTAGAAAGTGGATATAGGAGGATTGCTGTCCAAGGCTGGCCTGGGCTAAAAGCAGAAGACCATATCTGCACAACTCAGAGTTAGCCAACCATTATTTGGAGCTTCTTCATAATGGTGCACTAGCAGCCAATGTACTTTACTGCCAGTGCCTGGCTACTGCTATCCTCATATAGCCACTGACTGCCCACTGCATATTACTGACCCTTCTTGGAGGTGGGGCTTATCTTCACTTCTGCTGTAGGAAAATGTTATCATCTTCCCTGTGTTTTATTTCTATAACAGAATTTCCTAAGCACTATGGCTAAAACCTTTTTCTCCAGTCATGTTGGTTTTGTTCCACACTCAGATGCAAAAATATAACACAAGCCGGGCACCGGTGGCTCACACCTATAATCCTAGCTATTAAGGAGGCTGAGATCCAATAAACCACTAGAAAACCAGAAGTGGTGCTGTGGCTCAAGCAGTAGAACGCTTGCCTTGAGCTGAAGAGCTGAGGGACAGTGCCCAAGCCCAGAGTTCAAGCCCCGTGACTGACCCCCCCCAAAAAAAAAAAAAAAATATATATATATATATATATATATATATATATATAATACGTTTTTCTTCCCTTGGATGCAGAATCATCATCTTAACACAAACCAAACCCCTAATATCCTTTGACCCTCAGTCTTGTTGATGAGTCTTGTTCTTCAGCCCAGCTTCCTTTACCTAGAGTAAATTCTTTTTTAATTAATTAATTAATTTTTAAATTTTATTTTATTGTAAAGGTGATGTACAGAGGGGTTACAGTTATACAAGAAAGGTAATGAGTACATTTTTTTTGAACATTGGTACCCCCTCTCACATTTTTCTCCCACTTTCCTTCCCTCCCAAACTCCTCCCCCCAAGCTATAAAATTCATATCCAACATACTGTCTTGTGAGTATCACATTGCATTGGTTCACCCTTTGTCCTTTGTGTCATCATTTTGTTATTCCCCAAATCAGATAAACGTATATACCAGCCACAATGTACCAAAATCAAAAACAGTGACAACAGGGGATAAACCAAAGGAAAAAGAAAAATGAAAGAAAAAAGAAATAATTTCACACAGTACATTAAAAGCAACAACAGCAGCAACAAAAAACCTCTTGTTTCCATATCTTGGAGTTCATTTCAATTACCTTCATTTTATATGGTCATTGCACATCGTAATCCTCTTCTAGTACTTTCCTAGATATAAAGCCTAAACTCTATCCCTGAAATTTAGTTTTGTTAGCTTCTCTCTCTCTCTCTCTCTCTCCTTGTCTCTGTATCTCTCTGTCTCTGTCTTTCTCTCTCTCACACACACACACATACACACACACACACACACACACACAGACACCTTTGATCTCAGCAGCAGCATGACCCATTTAGAAACCAACATTCAGATACTCTTATATTGCTGTGGCATTGTGAAATTAACTTATTTAATTAATGTATTATTTTTGTTGTTGGTATTGCTTTTTCTGTGTGGTGGGGAGAACACCTCAAATTTGTTTTTTGAGATAAGGCTGCATATTACAAAGGAATGAAAATTATCCAATATGGCAAACTAAGCAGAGATTGATGTGTCTAAGATCTGGGTCCTTTCTGTACCGACGAAAGATATGCAGGCTCCTTTGCGTTTTGGAAGGTTGAGATCTTGAGATGCTGATAGGCAATAAATAACCATTGCTAGAAAGGAGAAGACTGGGAGAGAAAGAGAAACGCAGACTCATAGGTGACAGGAAACATGCCCGAGAAAAGAGGTAGTAGCTTCCGGTCCACTATGACAGAGGTTTGAACCTTTTCTGAATGAATGGTGGGAAACACTTTGTTAGGGCCTGAAAAAACAGGGCACTGAAACCCTGGGGAGCCTGTGCACGGCACATTCTGTACCCAAGCTGAGCTGGGTAGAAATGGTGTGCAGTAGTCCTCCTGTGAAGGATTGGGCATGCTCCAGCTAATTCTTGGACCAGAATGGCAGCTCTGAGCAGGAGGTTGAGAGCTAACATTGAATCTGCGCCACATACAGCAGCTAAGTGCAATGGCGGCTATAGATCGTATTATGCACCGGGTCTCCTTGTGGAGCCTAGGCCATCCTCAGATTTGAGATCCTTTCTGCCTGGGCCACTCAAGCGCTGGGGCTACAAGGTATGACACACCGTACCTTGGTTACATGCTTTCCCTCTTGAGGGTGGAAGTAGTCGTTTGGCAAAACGAAGTCACAGAATACTGAAATAATTGAGGCTAGAGACAGCAGGCAATTTGGCTTTCTTCTCAATCTGATATAGATTTCATGCAACACATGAAGACACAAGGGACTGCTTGCTGCTTGAGGAATAAAGCAGCCTCATGGGCCTCTTAGAAATCAGTGGTATTGGAAGATAAATGAGGAAAAGATGTTGATTGTGGGGGAGATCTGGAGGGTGCATGTGCATCATTGCCACAGGTATCAGGCAAGTCCAACTCTTGTCTTGTCAGCTAGGACTTCTGACTCAATTCTCTTAATATCTTGTGTGCAGTGAATTAGAACCATCTGTACGGATGTCTGCTTTTTGAGCAAAGATTATGTGAAGTAATTAGCAGGACTGACTAATTAAAGAAGTTTTGTTGGTCAAAATTATTAATGTTAATAAACTATAATCGATATTTTTGTCTCTATCATGCAATGCCTGACAAGACATTTAAACATAGATATTTAGTCTTGGGATGTTTTACTGCAAAGTACTATTGGGAAATTTTAGCAATTTTTTTGTCCTGGGATTTGAACTCAGTGCCTTGCACTTGCTAGGCAGGTAGTCTACTTTGAGATAACTCCAGCCCATATTTGCACTGGTTGTGGTTGAGATGGTGTCTTGCTTCCTCTCAGAAATGCATTAGGACTGTGATCCACCTATTTCAGGATTCCTATGATAGCATGAAATCGTGTCTTATAACTCACTGAAGTCATCTGAAAGACTTGTTTGCATTTGGTGGTCTGAATGGCTTGGAACCCTAACCATCGTCCTCTAGAGTAGCTTTGCCAGGCGGAGCCACTAGCAGCCAGGGGCAGTTATTCCTTCATTTGTGTGTCTGTCATCATTTTACTTTATCACCAGTGCAGATAATGCAGAAATTTGAAAAAAAATACACCAAAGACAGTGTTTTAAATTGCCTTAAATTAATATCTAAATCTGGAGTGTAGTCTAGTATGAACATGTTATCTACTGGGCAGAGAATATTCTTATACTATAAATTTCATATTGACAGTGTTACCTCAGACTCCTCCCCAATTATTTCCTTTTCTTCTGTCTCATGTTATTTTGAGGACTGATTTCCCAGTGGTTGTAAGTCCAGATCAGAATCTTACAGGAAGATAAAAGTCAGGAAAATGGCTTGGTTTTCCTTTTCTTTTTTTTTCAGGGAGGATTTAATTGTACATATATTCAGGTTGAATTCAGATGCGACTATCCAAGTGGAATTTTCTGGTAGGAATCAAGAAATACTGAGGTTACTACCTGTGCACTTAGGAGACACAGAAGTCAGACTTTGAAGACTGTCCCCATACATGATATCTGAGGAGGGAGTTAAAGAGAATACGCAAGGCCCACAGGTGCTTTTCTAGTGGTCTCTTGGGTCACGTGTGAGGGCGACTCTCAAGAAGCATTGATTACTCCTCCCAGTTGACTTCTACTCTAACTCACTAGCCAAATTTCTGCAAGCACAGCAACACAGGAAAACAGAACCCAACCATCTCCACATTAAGCAGTGACTGCTTCTGGTAAATCAGTCAAGCCATGTGTCATAAGGCTTTCCCGGGAGGAGCAATAATCCCAGCTAGAGAACAACCAGGGAGCCAGTTAGAGCAACACTGTCGCCTCATTCTCAGAACAGCTCTGGCTCCATATGACAAAATCCATGATCCCAAATGATAGGCAGCTTACCCTCCCCCTGCCCAGACTACTACACAGATCCTGATACACAATGGGAAGAAAGAGCTAGAAGGAGCTGTGAGTGTAGTTTCAGTTAAAAAAGTAGCATATGAATTTTATCTTTTTTGATAGCACTGATTTAAAATTCACAATATAGTTATTAATCAAACACATGTGGTATATGCACACACATTTCCCCACCCCATCCACAGCAGGAGTTTTTATTTGCCAATCATTGACTACATTTTGCCAAAGGGACCTGTCAATAAAATAGAATCTCCAAAGGCTCTCCCTGGTGAAAAGTTTGCTCTCTAGATCATGAAAACTATGGAGAAGTATCTAGTGTTGCAATCATCCTCAACATGTCTTTAAAAGACTCCCTTTCCTGTGTTAAACTTTATGGTTACTAGAAGCCATAACTTACTCCAAAACCTAAATGAAACCTCACTACCCATATCAGAATTGCTATGATGCCAACATTACTAAGACTTATGATGTAGGATTTTTTTTAAAGAAAGTATTTCCTGAGTGAACCGAGGAAATGTATATAACTTCATAGCGTACTGATCTCTCTGTACTATTTCTTTCTTCTCAGGCTCATCTTATGTGAAGTATATGTATTGTTTACTTATGCATATGGTCTGTGCTTTCAATCAAATTATACATTTTTATAAACTAACAGATTGGATATCCTCTTTTAATAGTCATTATAGTTTCTAGTAAGAGCTAACTCTTGGTAAAAAAGTTTGATAAAAGATTAAAAGGAATCAAAAGATGTTCATTACACATAAATTCAATTTACTCCATTCAAATTGTTACATTTTATACCAGTGGTTGTCTATTTACTCTATGACTGGAAGGACACATACATAGTTATTTATGAGCACATTAGGCTTTCCTATCTGTTTCTATATGTATATGTGTGTGTCTGTATAAAATTACAATGATAATAAACCCAGCAATTGTGTGACTTTCATTCATATGTCTTATAGAAATAAAATAACTATCAAAAAGTAAATATTTTAAATCTCTAAGAATTAAGTAAACATTAAAAAGTAAAATAAAAGGTGCATCATTTTCTGTAAGTATAGTGGCTAGTTTCCATGTATATCAACTAGAATTTTTGTACTTTAGGACCTGTCTATGTTTTCCTATACAATTTAAAGTCAGATTTTCTGATAACTGCCAAATAACTAGCTACCAAATGACAAACTTGAACTATCCAGCAACTACACTAGAATACAAAGTCATAGTTTATTATATATTATGAAGAACAAAATTTAAACTTATTTTCAAACTTACTACACTGAGCTTGAAGATTCCTTTCAAGATGACTCTACCTCAAAATCGGGAAGACCTTTTAAGTTTGTATGCATTTCAACACTTCCAAATCCACACACCTCTCATACTTGTAAACTGGGGTAGAAAAAAGTTGTGAAATATGAAATCAAAGTCAATATCAACCTGTCAAGATCTACAGTAGAGCTGGGCGCTATTGGCTCAAGCTACAATTCTAGCTACTCAGGAGGCTGAGATCTGGAGATCTTGGTCCAAAGCCAGCCTGGGTTGATAAGTCCACAACCATCACCACCACCAACAACAAAGATCTAGAATAGGCTTTATGCATTATTTGGCATCAACACCTCTAATGAAACAAAGAAAATATTTAACTTGCTAACCAAAATGTGAATTTGATTTGAGAATTTCATTAGAATAAATATTTTTGTAGCAAAGCGTTGGTGGTTCACACCTGTAATCCTAACTAATCAGGAGGCAGGGATTTGAGGATCTTGGTTCACTGTGAACCTAGGGAGGAAAGACTACAAGACTTTTATCTCCAATTAATCACCAGAAAACTGAAGTGGTACTGTGGCTCAAAGTGGTAGAGCCGTAGCCTTGAACAAAAGAGCTCAGGAACAGTGCTTAGGCCCTGAATTCAAGCACCATGAATGGACTGACCAAACAAAACAAACAAAAATCTTGCAAATCTATTTTCTGAAAAATAAACCTTTAATTTTCCTTAATCACTTCAGATAAAGCTAGAAGCAGGGCACGTCAGATAGAGTTGCTGTTTCTTTTCTACTCACAGATGATTCAACAAAGCTTTTGTTGCAGCTCCTTTATGCAAACATGTTTTTTATTTGTTTTTGTTTTTTTTTTGTCAGTTGTGGACCTGAACTCTGGACCTGGGTGCTGAGTTCTTCAGCTCAAAGCTGCCACTCCATTTGAGCCACAGCGCCATTTCCGGCTTTTCTGCTTATGTGGTGCTGAGGAATTGAACTCAGGGCCTCATGCATGCAAGGCAAGCACTCTACCACTGAGCCACCTTCCCAGCCCTGCAAATATGTATTTTCACATGGCACAAAATCTGATATTCTCTTTTCAGCCAGGCAGCTCCAGATTTCTAAGCCAGTGTGCAATAGTGTATGGGAGAGTAGAGCTGCAAAGAGGAGCCAGGTCACTTGATTTATAGGGGATATTGTTACAGAGGGATAACCATAGGCAACCTTTGTTGACCAGAAATAGATTGTTGTGTACATTTAAAAGAATTATTGTCCTTTGTGATGCTCTCAAGTAATCTGCTGGCTGTAGTGATTCATGCTTGTCCTCAAGCATTCAGGAAGCCAAGCAGGAGAATCAGAAGTTCAAGGTCAACCTGAACTGCATAGTGAGATCTTGTCTTAATCCCTCTCCACTGCAAAATAGATTTTATCTGCACTGCATATGAACAGATGTGTTTTTCCCCCTGTCACCAGACCCTGAACAATGTAGTATAAAACCTATTGAACATTTACATGGTACTGCCTGTCACAGACAATTGAGAGATAATTGCGTAAACACAGAAAAGGGAAGATGTGCATAGATGATATGCAAAGATATAATCTATCAATCTGAGCATCCATCCATTTAACTATCTGTAGGGAACAAGATATGGAATCAAACCCCACAAATACTAAGGCATAACTGTACATTTACAACTCCATATCATTTTTCCATTCTCCATGTTGAATCTGGAGTGCTCACCTATCACCCTACAGATCCTGTTCAAAGTCTCCCGTATTTGTCGATTTGACCTCTGCTGGTTCTGGTTTTGTAAGCCTCACTTCTCTTCTTCTGTATTGTCAATTCAGGGAGAACAAATCTCTGCCTCAACTTTGCTCATACAATGCTTTGTTCTTCCCTATGTTGGGATGAACCGTGTTGTAATTGCATACTACATATTCACATGCTTAATGACAATGTGAATTCCACCAATACAGAGACCGCTCATTATTTATTTTGGGTAACATAAACTTCATACTTGGGTCAGAAATTCTATTTGTAATTGAAAAAAGAATGCAAATAAATGTACATGGAAATGAATGAATGTAAGTTATATAGTAAGTAAATACAAGAATATCTTTTTATGATCATCTGTTTTTCTAGTCTTTTAAATCAACCATACTGACATATCCTTTATGTTCTACATTTATGTAAACTACATCTGTTTAAATTGAACAATCCTAAATATAATTGTTTGGGTGGTACTTGGGATTGAACTCAGGAACTCATATTTACTGGGCAGACTTCCACTTACAACATGCTTCTGGCCTTTTTTGCATTATTTTCTAGGTAGGATCTCTCCTATTTATTCTTCCTTTTGTACTGAGGATGACAGTGGTGTTTACCACTTTGCCCAGACATTGGTTGAGAGGAAGTTCCATGAACTTCTTTTTGCCTGGGTTAGCCTTGAACTCAGTCCCTCAAGCTCTGCCTGCTAACTAGCTATGATTAAAGGCTTGAGCCCTCTCAATTGACTCAATTCTAGAAAATTTGAACATCCACTATCACCAAAATTAAGATGTGGAACATTTTTACCCGACTCAGTGATTCCTTATTCCCTATTATAGACTAGTCTCTCTACTTCCAAACTAATAGTTTGCCTTCCAAATTGGTTTGAACTTAAAAAAAAAGTTGGGTAAATGAATTCATAAATTATGTGCTCTTTTTAAACTATTTTTTGAGGAGGTTGTAACTGTGGTTTAAACTCAGGCCTAATGCTTGCTAGGCAGGCACTCTACCACTTGAGCTACACATATAGCCCTTATTAGATTTTTTTTAATGCAACCAAATGATATTGAGTTTCCATCATGTTGGGTGTGTCCGTGGCTTTTTGTATGGTCTGGTAGTATTTTACTTATTCCTGTATCTATTAAACAATGTGGTGGTTCAGGTCTTTGTGTAACATGCTTTTATTTCTCTAGAGAAAAAAAATTCTAAGTCATATAGCTCTGACATACAAGAGGTTTAACTTTTAACAAGTGTTTTTAAAAAGCAATTATAGAAAAAAAAGCAATTATATCATAGTGGTGGAGGGGTGAGTCTAATCAAGGACTATTGTATGCATATATGAACATGTCAAATGAGCACTCCCTGTACATCAAATTGTTGCTGTTAAAACACAAGGGAAGAAAAACATAAGCTGTCATACCATTGTTCTCAGCTAGAGTGTATCATAATTTCTGTTGTTGCACACTTGTTATTAACCAATTTACTGGACTTGCAGTGCTATCTCATTATGGTTTTAATTTATCTTTCTTCAATGTCTAATGATGTTGAATGTCTTTTAATGTGCTAATTGACCAGTCATATTGAAGGCTCATTTTTTTATGGCTTAGCTTTGTCTTTTCTGTTTTATAGTGTGTATGTATGCATGTGTGTGTGTGTTTAACTTAGAGAAAAACTAGTTTTCCCATTAGTATAAAGATTTTCTTTTATAATTTCATCTATAAATTATATGGCTTAATTTCTATACTTAGGAAGAAGATCTGTAAAAATTTTTCATCTGTTTTTTTTTTTTTGGTTAAGAGTCAAGAGTTGTTTTATTTAATTTTTTACCTTACAAATACCAAGTTGTTCTAGTTTATAGCTATTGTGAGCAGTACTTCACTAAATGTGGGAGTGGAAGTTTATATTTGATATTCTGAATTCCTTCCTTTGGCTGTATACTCAATAGTGGGATTGCTATTTCATTTGGTAATTCTATTTCTATTTTTTCCTTTCTTTTTTGAGTAACTTTCATATTGTTTTCCATAATGCTTCTACTAGTTTATATTCACACCCACAGTGTGCAAAAGTTCCTTCCTGTGTCCACATCCTCACCAGGATTTGTACTGTTTTCTCTTTTTGATTACAGTCATTCTAACTGGAACCAGATAATATCTCATTATGTTTGATTTGCATTTCCAGAAAGCTTTAACATTTTGTCATATACTTGGCCATTTGTATAGCCTCTTTTGAAAAATACATGGTGAGAAGTATCAAGTCATTTGTGCTTTTAAAACCAGATTATTGGGTTGATTTTTTTTGCTGTTGTACTCCTCATAGAGTTTGGATTTTACTCCTCTGTTAGATGAATCATTTATAAGTATTTCCTCCAATTCTATAGTTTGTCATCTTCTTCTGATGAATATATTTTTTGCTATAATTTTCATCAGCAGAATAAGCTTCATTGAACCATTATAAATGACTATCAGAAAATCATGTTACACAGCAGAAATATATACAATTTTTTCATCAATTAAAATGTTGTATTAAAAAAGAAGACTTTAATAAAATAAAATGATAATATATGTGCCTTATGTCTGGATTTTCTGGCCCTTTCTCTGAGAGTCTATTTTTCTGCTACTATTACATTAGTTGGTTAGATAGCTTTATAGTAAATTTTAAAAATCAAGTGCTTCATTCTTTCACCTTAAAAATTGCATTTGCAATTCTAGATCATGTGCATTTCCATACAATCTTGGAGTCAGCTTTTCAGTTTTGACTAAGATGTGTTTGGGAACATTTTATTAGCAGTATATTGAATTTCTCCACCAGTTTGGAGCTCAGATACTCCTTTACCATTTAAATACTTCCAAAAAGGGCAACATGAAATTACTTGCGTTATTGTGACTATATGATAAGTAAGATTTAATAATGAACAGATGAAAATGTACAGGATAAAATCTATCTTATTTGTCCCACAAATTTTGCTTAGAACCAACTTCAGCTAAAGCTTCACTCATTTTCCCCAAAGAAAACAATGAAACGTTCTCTTGTATCTAACATCCTCGTTTACAATGCAGTGCATTTTGCAGGCTCTTTTCTCCCCACCCACTTCACAAAGTGCTGATACTTGTTTAAAAAACCCACTGTTCCAGTGTGTAGACAGCACAGCATTTAGAACTGCAGGTTAGTAGCGAGGAAGTCCCTTCTTTCTGGACCCTCTTTCTTTCTTTGCTTCAGCACCAACTAAGAAACAGACAAAGGAAATATTCCAATTGATTTAGATAATAACACATCTAACACATCAGAAGAGTTGAAACCACTTTTGATACACCATAAGGGGAAAGGCACTTCACCCCAATGTAGATTTCACAAAGCCTCAGAGAGCAAATGCATAGAATTCTAGATACTTAATTTTTTTCTTTGACCTTTTAAAGGGCTCATATTTTCTTTCATCTGCTTTGGTTAAACTCTGAGGTCTTTTTGACATTTGGGGGGGGGTTGTTGTTTAGTATGTTCCCATGAACACTGTTTACTTAGAGCAAAATTTTGTGACTCAAAATTTTGTGATTCAAGGCAGAAATGTGCTATTCAATACTATATGAGAGGATATTATGATCCATAATACCTTCTGTCCTGGAATTGAGATCATTGCTGTGGTCTGAGGACTTCCCAGGTGCCAGGTGCTTGTGACACATGTGTTACATATGAATCTCTTTTCCTGATAGTTTGTGCACCCCTGGAGGCACACAGGTAGTTTTAGGTGACTCCATCACTGTCTAGACTGGATCACCAATGTGAATGATAGACCTGTTACTAATAATTCCTTCAGGACAACAGAAATAAGCTATTTGGACAGGTTAAAAGAAATGGGATTCCCCTAGATTCACAAGATAAATATTTATATGTGTGATGTTTGCTATTTATGGTAAGTGGTAATTATGATAAGGTCCCCAGTTTTCTTTTGAAAGGTTTATGGAAAATAATGACAGTAAATAACACCCTGGGTATTAGCTAGATTCAACGCAATTGTGAAAACTAAGAATGATGGAGGTTTGTTAAATGATCCACTCACTAATCACAACAAACCTGTGGGAGGTGCTAGTGTTATTTTTAATTAATGAAGAGAGTGAGTGGAAAAGTTAAGATTAACTCAAAATTGTAGCCTGAATTGGTCCCCGAGCCTCTTTGTGCTCAAGGCTAATGTTCTACTACTTGAGCCACAGCGCCCCTTCTGGGTTTTTCGGGGTAGTTTATTGTACAAGATTCTCATGGACTTTCCTGATCAGTCTAGCTTTGAACCATGATCTCAGATATCAGACTTGAGTAGCTAGGATTACAGGTGTGAGCTACTGGCACTGACTCTCCTTTTAAATTGAGAAATGGTACAAGTATTCCTGGTGGTGTTTAAGGTCAGCTTAGTGGAGTTTAATGCCTCTTTTCTGAGGGTACTGAGTCTGAATTAATCTAAAGTCCTATTGAACTGAGACTATCTTTGATAGTGTAATACCTACCAAAGCATTTTCCAGTCTTCTCTGCTGTCCAAGTCCAGCTAACAAAGAGGAATTCTATTCATCCTGTATAGAGGTCCATTTGAATCTCCCATCATTTTACTCAACCCTTCTCTTAGCAAAGAGCATGCTGGATAGAAGCCAGCTTGCACCACCCCCACAAATTCCTATGTTGAAACTTAATTCCAGATGTGATATGCTTTGGAAGTGGGGCCTTTGGGAAGTGATTAGATCCTGAAGGTGGAACCCTAATAAATAGCCTAATACCTTCGTAAAAGGGATGCCAGAGTCATCCCTCACATGGCCCTTCTGCCATGTGAGGATCCAGGGAATAAGTGGTCTTGATTTCACATTTCCCAATCTATAGAACTGTGAGAAGTATTTGTTAATGTTTGTTTGTTTGTTTGTTTTGTCAGTCATGGGGCTTGAACTCTGGTCCTGGGTGCTGTCCCTTAGCTCTTCAGCTCAAGGCCAGGGCTCTAACACTTGAGCCAGAGCACCACTTCCGGTTTTCTGGTGGCTTATTGGAGATAAGAGTCTCATGGACTTTCCTGCCTGGGCTGGCTTTGAACCACAATCCTCAGATCAAGTAGCTAGGATTACAGGCATGAGCCACTGGCGCCCAGCTTTATTATTCTTAAATCTCTGTTAATTTTTGTTATAGCAATGGACTAAGACAATGGGTTTCTTTCTGATCTATAGTGGTTGTTCAGGGCATAAGCACTGTTTGATGCTTCCAAGCTTTGTGATGGGATGTATTCTGATTCATTCAGAATCCATTTTGTTTTTAATGCTTCCATACCTTAGAACTCTTCTAAACCTTAGACAATGTCAATAAATAAAATAAACAAGAATGCATAGAAAGTCAATAAGAAACAAAAGTCAACCAATGAAAGATACTTAGTTGAAAAAAATTTAAATAAATAAAAAATAAAATAAAATAAATAAAAAAATTTTAAATCATAAATGGATCAAGGAAATGTGATATATATACACACACACGCACATATATATATATATATATATATATATATATATATAAATTCTGTGCCTCCATCAGAAAGAGTGACACTGCCCCATTTGTTAGGAAATGAAAAGTCTTGGAAAAAATTATAAGTGAAGTAAGCAGGCCCGAAGAAGCATAGGTCCCATGGTCTTATCTGCAATAACTAGTATATGTCTAGAACAAGCAGAAAAGGTCAAAAGCTAGGTACATATGACCATATAAGATGATGCTAAGTGAAATGAACCCCAAGATAGGGACACAAGCAAGAGGTTTTATTTTTCTTGCTGTTGTTTTTTAATGTACTTATAATGTACTATCAAAAGTCTTTAGTTTACTTTCACCCCATTGTTGAACTTCCTGTTTCCAGCCGGCCAGGTTTCTCACTAGATTCCTGTTCCTCCCAGAGGAACTCATTCTGGGAAGCAATTCACACCTTCTTGAGTGATTCTGATGTCCTAAAATGAGGAACTCTTGCCCAACTCAGGTCACTGGATGATGACTCAGGGTACCAGATAATGAGTTACTCAGTTATCGCCTTTAACTCTTCTTTTACTACCTAACATGGTAGTAACTGTGAATTTAATAACTATATTTTATAAGGATAATTTTAATTTTCAGTAGTTAAAAAAACTTAGAGAATGTCATTTCTATATTCACACTAAAAATGAGATATGGATAGATGAATTAAATAAGAACCAACTTTCTCCTTGGCAGTCATTATTACTTATTCTGCAGCAAATTGTATTGATGGCTTTCAGGGAGAAGCCATATATGAAATATGTCATGGCTCAGATAGAGAACTTACCCAGGTCCAGGTTTTTTGAGTGAACTCATTTATCTTAAGTTGATTTGTTGCATTTAGCCTGCTCTCTCATAATAGCAATGTTGCTGATTTTCAAATATCCCTTTGGCTATTCACTTCATTCCTTCTGAGACTCTAAAGAGATGAACTGGTTTTTAAATTTATTATTACTTAATTCGTAGGCTAAAAATACATGTAGTAATATGATTCACCAACTATGAGGCATCATCCCACACAAAGAGACGCGATTGTTTGGGGCCACGAAAATCTGGTTTTGAGGGGGTGCTGTCTGGTTTCACAGTCTAGACTCCTTTCCTCTCTGCATCGGAGTCTTTTCAAAGGCACTTCTGAACAGCTCTGAACAATTCTCTGAGATGTGGTTTTGTGCAGAAGTTAAGGCAAGGTGGAGGGGGTGGGGAGAAGAAAACTTCCCTCTAGTAATTTGTCAGAAAAACATCTCTAAAGGTTACACACCACCCACACATTCCTTTCAAACGATCAAAGACTTAAAGGAAGTCATGGAGGGGGAGAAGAGGAAAAAAAAGAGAGAAAGGGAAGAGGGAGAAGGGGAGAAAGAGAGAGAGAGAGAGAGAGAACAACTGGAAGAAATTTTTTAACGTTCTTTGTATTGCTGAATAAGGGACAAATTCAGACTTTGACTTATTTTTTGGAAGATCTCGGGATTGAAGGGAATGAACATCACATCACCTGAATTGATACTTCTAAAAAGAACAACATGCCTATCTCTTATCTGTGTCTTGTTCCAAATTCAGCATCATTTTCGTCTATCAAATTATTGCGTATGTGTTGCTAGGAACTGAACATAGGTTTTTATACACAGTAAGCAAACAGTCCTACCACCAAGCTATGCCCCCCTATGAAATCTGTTACACGTTATTGTCATTATGAGTATTATTAATTACAATTCCTATTATTGTTATTATTAATTTTCTCTAGGTCTCATTACCATGGCACTCATTACTTCCTGGTTTCAGCAGAATACACCAAATTTGTTTCATCTTGCTATTTCTGGCCCATCCCAAAGCAGGAAGTATCCAACATTTATAAGAAATGTGTTTGGACATGATTTCCTTACTGTTTTGTAATCTCAAATCCACTCTTTGAGTTGGCCTAGGTTGTATGCATCTTAGGTCATTCTTTATAGCTTGTTTCTGCCCCTCTACTCACTTTGTCAGGGCTCTCTCATGCATGTTTTCTTAGTAATTTATGCCTTGATTAGAACTTTACTCATGTATATATCTTATTTGCTGGCCTCACCTTGGTATTGCAAAGTCCTCAAGGGAAGAGACTGTCTTCTCTGTTTTTTTTATGTCCCTAGCAAACTGTCTGACAGGTAATGGATACTCAATAAATATTTGCTGAAAGAATTAACAGACATTTGCAAGGCCTCAGGGATAAATGTAGGGTTTGTTTTTTGTTTTTTTCTTTTTTTCTTTTTGACACTCTCTACCAGGTGCAAACGGCTCAAGGCCAGACATTTTTGTGCTGATGTTTAATCCATGTACTGCTCTACCTTCTTCCTCCTGTCCTGTTGCCTTGATACTCACACACACACTCACACACACACACACACACACACACACACACACACACACACACACACAGAAGACTTCTGCCACAATACAGAGGAAAGATATAAGAACAACCTTCAACTTTTCAGTCTGAGAAAATTTTACAACAGGTTTGTGCTTGATTCTAATAAATTCCCCTTGATAGCTGAATGAATATGGTAACATGCAAATATTCCAAATAAAAAGCTTCTCTTTCCATGGTTTCTGGTAAAACATTCTGTGTTGCTCTCCTGGCTTGTTACTTTCTCCATTGACTTCTAATCTCTGAGCTATTCCTAACTCCAGAACCTTGTCTGACTAGTGACTGCTTTTCCTGGACCTCTGGCTACAGGGTTTACCCTTTATTGGGAAAAGCACTGAGTATAGTGTTCTTCTGGTCTGAAGTCTGAGAGCACTCTTCCTATTGGGATCAGTGTTTCTTTCTAGAACACAACCTGGCCAGAGTCTACATAGTCAGTAAACATGTCACATTGGAACAACCATGGTTGACTGTGTACACTCTCTCAGTATGGCAACTTTCAACACAACTTGATTTGGCTTCACCGAATCCCTGCAGTTTTTTTCTCCACATTATCTCCTTGATTTGCAGCTTAATATTTTAAGTAAGGAGTATTTACCATATCAAATGTACCATCTCTTCTGTTTGGAAAGGGTGTGTGTGTGTGTGTGTGTGTGTGTGTGTGTGTGTGTGTGTGTGTGTGTGAAAGAGAGAGAGACAGACAGAGACAGAGAGAGAGAGAGGCAGAGAGGTAGAGAGATTTTTATTGGAATGTAGGCTTACATAAATGAGGAAGATCTGTTTAGTATCATTGCATTGCTAATTGAACATACTTGAGGGAGTATTTATTGTTTGGCATGCTCAGAAGAGCTATTCAACCATCTCATGCAATGTGGCTCTCATGCCGTGAGGGCTGCCGGTCAGAATCACCTCCAGCTTCTCTCTGTCCAAATCTTATTTCCTCGATTCACTTTATTTTCATATCCTGGCCCTGTATGGGATAAATCTGTGGGTGGTTTGAGAGCATATGGCCAGAGAAAATAAGAAGTCTTCACACCTAGTTTCATTAGACAAGTTTAAGAGAAGGACCTTCAATAATGGATCTCTTTTAACATCTGGCCACAGAAGAGAGCGATGATTGTAGATGTGGCATAGAGAGGAAACTACAGTTGTTGGTCCAGGAATAAGCAAGTGACCCTAAACTGAGTTGCTAAGGATCCATGCACCCTGCAATTTGTTGACTAGAAATAGAATGGAAGACTTATTAATATTTTCAGACTATCATCTTTATTTTCCTTATAGACATGCCCCATCCACAACCGGAATAGGAAACCAAAGTTAACAGGGTGAGCATGAGGCCAGGTACCTGGGATTGAGATCTCAAAGGCACTCTGTTGTCTTTAAGCCAAATGCTCCCAATTCTCTTTCTGGTTTCACAACAATCATATTAATTACTTTTTTGTTTTAACATTGCTTTTTCTTCTTTTTGTTTCATTTGTATTTTCTAAATTTTCTGCCAATAACACATCTCAATTTACAAGAAGGAAGAAAAGGTTTGTGAACTTGTATTTTATTAGTCAAAACTTGTCAGAGTGAAGAATGCATATTTTAAATTTTAGGAATAAGAGGTTTATTTCTCAGCCTATTCATCATAATGAACTCTCTTCTTGCTTGGAGGGTGGGTTGCTTTTCAAATCAATTTCTTGTATTGACATTTTCTTTCTTTCTTCCTTCCTTCCTTTCCTTTCTCTTTCTTTCTCTCTTTCTCTCTTTCTTTCTCTCTCTTTCTTTCTTTCTTTCTCTCTTTCTCTCTTTCTCTCTTTCTCTCTCTCTTTCTTCTTTCTTTCTTTCTTTCTTTCTTTCTTTCTTTCTTTCTTTCTTTCTTTCTTTCTTTCTTTCTTTCTTTCTTTCTTTCTTTCTTTCTTTCTTTCTTTGTCCCTGAGCTCTTCAGCTCAAGGCTAGGGCTCTACCACTTGAGCCACAGTGCCACTTCTGGTTTTCTGGTGGCTAATTGGAGATAAGAGTCTCATGGACTTTTCCTTGGCCTGGGCTGGCTTTGAACCACAACCCTCAGATCTCTACTTCCTGAGTAGCTAGGGTTATAGGCATGAGCCACCCATGCCCAACTGTGCTTCTTTGCAGTTTGAGACTTGTTTGTCCACATGTACTAACTGGACTGGATCGGAACACTTACCTGAACAAGTATGCAGCCATGCTCCATGACACAAAACTCCCAATGACCAACATGGAAGTCTGCTCATTCTGGCCAATGCAGATGCCCTTTACATTATGCATGGACAGCTTTGAAATACTGGAAATAGTAATGTGGTAAGGTACAAATGCCTTTCTCTTAACTGAACTAGAGTTGTCTGCTAACCAGGGCAACAAGCAAGTTTTCCGGGGAATTTTGTCCATGACTCTATGGATTTGATAGAACTTCCAAAAGCCTCCAACTTTGTTTATTGTTCCAGAGTTTTTAACTATAAATTGCATGTGTGGTGTCATTCTTGGTAATGACAGCTAATGATGAGAAAGTCAAAAGATAAGTTAAAAAAATCTCAAAGAGCTAAGCAAAATGAGCCCCAAGATAGGGAAACAAGAGATTTTATCTTTCTTGTTGTTCTTTTTAATGTACTTACAATGCATTATGTGATTTTTTTTTGTTTCTTGGTATGTTCTTTCCCTATGGTACAACCCCTGTTGTTATCGTATTTCATTCTGGTGTCCTGCATCTTGTATATACATTTTTCTAATTTGGGGAGGAGAAGGGAAATAACAAAATGCTGAAATAAGGATACAGGATGACCCATTGTAACAATGACATGTACAAGATGCTATGTTGAAAACGAACTTTACAACTTTTCAGGAGGTGGGGGGAGTAGGAGGGGGGAGGAAAGGAATGGTAGGGGAAATACAAAGGAGGAGGTAACAATGCTCGACAGGAAATGTACTCATGACTTTGCTCATGTAACTGTAAACCCTCTGTACAGTATCTTTACAATACAAATATATATTTAAAAAAAATCTCAAAGAAATGGCACTATGGCTTAAGTGACAGAGCTTGAGCTGAACAGTTCAGGGACAGTGCCCAGGCCCTGAGTTCGAGCCCTATGACTAACCAAAAAAACCAAAACCAAAACTGGAAGTAGAGCTATGGTTCAAATAATAGAATGCCAGCCTTGAGAGAAAGAGCGAGAGAAAAGAATACTTATGTGTAATGGAGCTTCACAGATTATCTATTGCATATAAAGACGTCTACATTCTAATTGGTTTAGTTATATGGTTAAAAACAAGAACATGTAAACTAATAGTGAATTTTTGATTACATATGTTTCTATAATTTATGAAAAGATTCTAGGTATTGCATGGGAAACACTACAAGAATAATTTAACCACTAAATAATGATTTAAAAATTACATAGGAAATTAAGATAAAACAAGTTTTGAAATTTGAGTTAGGGTTTTCTAGGAGACATAGGATATGGAAATCTAGTACATTAATACCATTTTTATAACCTTTAATGGAAAATGAAATTATCCAGAAGGCAATGGTAAAATATGGGATTATGAGGACATACAGAAGTGTTCTGATTCTTCTTCTGCCCTTTCCTTATAATGTACTTTTGGCAAGCTTTTGTGAACTATGTTCATCTTCTCTATAGAATGGTGATAAAAGTACTTAATCTCTTCATGAGCACCTAGTAAGGAGTAGAATAAAACTGAGAAAAAGATCTAACATACAGATAATTTCAGTAAATGCAATTAATGCAATATTTTTAATACAGTGGTCAATGATTAACATTTTACTAGGCTTATTGATGTTGTGTACATCAACACTTTAAGAAACAAGTTAAGAGTATGGCATCAAAATGGTTCTTTATGAAGTCTTTTCTGAGGGAGTGTTCAAGCAAATTAATCCAAGCTGAGACTCTGGCC
The DNA here is from genome assembly GCF_000151885.1 of Dipodomys ordii. Classification (NCBI taxonomy): domain Eukaryota; kingdom Metazoa; phylum Chordata; class Mammalia; order Rodentia; family Heteromyidae; genus Dipodomys; species Dipodomys ordii. The sequence goes on along the minus strand of NW_012267217.1, from coordinate 47,515,393 downwards.
ATCTCCAAGGTAACACTTTGAGACAGGAAGAGGTATTTTGCATTTACCTTAGACTATTCATTGCTATTATTAATTATGATGAAAGATGACAGATAGGAACCACTGAAACAAGTCAGCACTTTTCCTTTAAGTGAGATGATTTTAACAGAGCATTTACAACTTTTATTTTCATTGCACAACCCTCATAACTGATGAAGATATGCAAATGAGCCTATTAACATGTATTTACTCAGGCTAGCTTGGTGTTTATGTCACCAGCTTAGTGCTCCTCCTGCTGCCAGGGGTTCCTAGCCATGGGTCTTCAATATGTTCCTGACAAGTCTCCTCATGTACTTTGACTCAGGCATGCTCTTGATATCCAATGCCAACAAGTCATTTGAAAATAATCGGTGTCTCTGACTGCCACTAAAATGATATGTCTTGTAGGTGTCATCCTGGGTTTCTAAAGCTGAAAATCCTGGGGTGTAACAACTTATCTCCAGTCATAGTATGGTCTGAACAGAAATAAACATGTTACATCTATTAATTGGACTCAGATCTAGGGCTGGGTCATACTGTATAATTCCATTGCTTTCTTTTCTCAAGTCCTCTAGTCAGTTTTCTCCATCTTGCAAATTTCTTACTTTCACTATAACCCCAGACAATGAGCTCATGCAAAAAAGACAATTGACTACTATTGAGATGGTGCTGAAGATGATAGAAGAACCAGTATCTCTTAGTCTAGGTACAGAGTACCTTGTTATATTTCTAGTGAATTGGAAAAACTGATGAAACCTGGCAATTTTTCTAAAATCATTTGATCTTTTACACATCAGAAAATTGTGTTCGCATGATGTCTAAAATGAAGAGAATATGCTAAGTCCATGAAGGGATGTCCCAAAAGATACACAGTATCACTTTTTTATGGAACTAAGGCTGGCAAGACACATTGTAATTCTTTTCACTATCCTTTTTTTGCTGCTCCTTCTTATTGAGGAAATATCTAGTGGAAAAAGAACTACCAGAGGATTGTTGAATAGTGATGAAGGAGAGGTGATACAATTCTATCAGAACGCCCATATGGAAGAGTCAGAACAATATTGCAGTTTCCTTTGGAAATTGAAAAGTATAATGAAATAGTCTAAGTGGTCTGCAAAAGATAAACTGATGTATTTTATTAGAATGCAAATGAATGGTATTGACCTCAAAGGCTCCACCCACATCAATAACTGAATCAGGTTCCTTGGTATCTCTTCCAGCATTTAGTGAATGCAAATAGAATCCTCCACTGGATGCTGAACAGTCCCCACCTTAGGATTTGTGAACCTAGAGATGAAAGACCAATGTATATGAAATAAAGTATATATCACAAATAGCAGAATTCTCCAAGGAGAAGGCATAAAGTTTGGTCTATAGGAAAACAAAAAGGAAAGAATGAATAAATTGGGACATTATAATAGCTGAGAAGTATATGAAGAAAGAGTTGGAAGCAAAGGATGGAGATTTGAAAAATTTGAAATTCCCTCCAGTGTCAAAGAATGATTGACATATATGGGCCTTCTAAATTTGATTATCCAAATGTACAATCTAAAAATTGTCCAGGGCCAGACATTAAAAAAATAATCTTGCAGGGAACTGGTGTCTCATGCCTGTAATCTTAGCCACTTGGAAGGTTGAGATTATTGAGAGCCTGGGCAGGAAAGACTTCACAAGATCCCTTCTGAAGGAAGAGATGGTCATGTGCCCATTATCCCAGACACCAGAAAGTGTAACATAGGTGGATGAGAAATCCTGTCTCTCATATAACCAACAGAAAATCAGAAAATGGGACTCAAGGCATTGCACAGCAGTTATATTACCTTCCTAACAAGCCTGAGGCCTAAAATACAAATATAGGTTCACACACACACACACACACACACACACACACGTGCACACATACACACTTTTGTTTATAATGTATGCAGCCTTGATTTTGCATTTTAATATACCTGCAAGACAGTTCATTTGTATTTTGAAACTTGAAATTTGTATTTGAAGTTTGAGCCTTTCTAGTGTTCTAGTATGTGGGTTGTAAGTCTAGCTGTCCCACTTCCTGTCTGACTTCCTGAACTTTACTTCTGACCCCAAGATTGGCATATTATTGTTTGGGTCACATTAGGAAATCAACATGCTCCCCTTTTCCATATTCCCAGGACTATTCTGAGCCTCTGGTCTTTAGAGACAGAAAGGATTTTGCACTAGCTCTGAAGAAGCCTCTGACAACCTCTGACAAGCCTCTGACAAGCCTCTAGTTGGCCACTATGAAACAGAGCTTCTGACTGTGATCTGATCACTTGCCTTTGATACATTCCTTAATAATTTTCTATTCAAGCTTGCATTTTGCTTTTCCAGTCTATCTCTCTCTCTCTTTCTTTCCTTCCTTCCTTCCTTCTTCTTTCTTTCTTTCTTTCTTTCTTTCTTTCTTTCTTTCTTTCTCTCTTTCTTTCTTTCTCTCTTTCTTTCTTTCTTTGGAATCCAGGTCTCTCTTTGAAGCCCATGCTAGCTGGAAATGTGTGATCTTTCTTACCTCAGGAGGATCATGGTGGCATGCTCCACTAGTGAAATACTAGGGAAATGCTTTACCAGGGACTTTCTGAGCCAACCCTTTCTTTTTTCTTTTCTTTTTTTTTTGAGATTTTTTTTATTGTGAAAATACCATACAGGGGGTTACAATTACATGGTCAAGGTAATGAGTGCATTTCTTATCAAGCATTTGTTACCTCCTCCTTTGTTTCCTCTTTCCATCCCTTCCTATCTTCCCCCCACCTCCCGCACGCCAAAGATGTATAGTTCATTTTCAACATAAGATTTTGTACATCTCATTGGTGCAATGGGTCCACCTGTATCCCTATTTAAACAATTTGTTTTTTCCCTTCCCCTCAACAAATTAAACCAACATCAAATACAGTGAAAACAAGGGTTATATTATGGGGGAGGGACATACAAAGCAACAAAGAAATATCTTAATAAATATGTTAGAAACAATAGCAAGAAAGAAAAAAAAAACATTTGAGTCCTCAACTTGGGTTCATTTCTCTTAACATCAACTTATCTGACCATTTCTTCTTGTCTCAGACATATACTCGTTATTGCAAATAAGGGAAACCTTATTTCTGTCACAATCACTTGATCACCATGAGTTTCTGCTTAGTTATTTAGAAGGAGATTTCTCTTAGGTCCATTTAGGATCTCCTCTAAGATTCCTACTTTCCTTTCAAAGACTTTTGCTCCACTAAGTACTAGGAACTGCTTTTGGGGTGATGAAGAACAGCTGTTAGTACTGGGGAATATACAGATTAGTGTGAACATCAAAGACACTAACATTCCTTTATAGAAATCTGCATGGTTGTCAACAACCATGTGTGTAGTGACTATTTGGATAATTATGCTTGTGACTTAGCGAGGCTTATTGATTGGAAACTCTGTGTGTGCACACATAGATTAGGATTTTGTATTCTTAGGAGAAAGAAAGAAAAGAGAAAGAAGAAAAGGGTTGGAATATGTCACATTGGATGGGCTCTACTTCTCTGGATCCCTATGAATTGAGCTTGAATTGACTAACTTGTCAATGCAGATGTTTTCACATCCATAAAATCCAGCACATCTTTGTTGTATTGTAGCTCACTGCAATCTGACAAATACCCAGCCTTTATGTGAACACTGATGTTGACAGAAGGGATGGACTTAACCTCAAGCTTCACAGAGCCTCATGGGAAGAAAGGGAATCGATGGAAGTGATATAAAAGTCAACACAATGTGCCTTAAGTGATGTGTCTGTAGGGTGCTCTTGTTATATGGGCACACAGATTCCAAAGCAGTCCCTGGCATGGCCTCTATCACCAGACACTGAAAAACGAAGTACCAAGGGGAATGATATTTTTAAAGGCTCTGAGGATGGGCGAAGTGAGGGGAAGGTTTTGTTTGTGCAGAGGGAGGAGGGTTTTTATAGGTGCAGGTGAAAAGAAGGTTATTTCATGCATCCTCATCTTGATGATTTCCTGACAGCTCAACTCAGAAGTTAGCTTGGTTGTCTACAGTGAAGCATATGCACATTGATTTCCCAATCATCCCCTGGAAACAAATCCCAGAATACCTGTCTCCCTTAGCCTCATGAACACAGCCATCCCTCTGTTGTTTTCTGTATGCTTTCTTAGGTTGAGTCTTTCAGAGCACTCCCTCCTTTCCTTCTGTTTCCCATTGCTGCAATTGCCTAATATCTGGTGATATATCACTGTCAGCTCAGTTTTCCCATGGTATTTATCCAGGGCTTAGGAGACCAAAGACAAAACAGTCTGGAGACATTACTTATTGGAGGAATCACAAGCTTTCCTGAGGAGTTGGCTTTGAGAATCTCTTCCAAGCCAGCCTGTTTCTTCACACACTCTTCAGAGAAGAGGAGTGAGTGAACTCACCCCCACCTACATGATCACATACACTGTCACCAGTATTCACCATGTGCACAGCAACTCCTCCAAACCCCCATGCCAGGGCACCCTGTCCCTCATTCTTTTTTTTTAATTATTATTATTGTGAAAATACTGTACAGAGGGGTTACAATTGCATGGGCAAGACAATGAGTACATTTCTTATCAAGCATTGTAGCCTCCTCCTTTGTTTCCCCTTCCCATCCATTCCCATCCTCTCCCTGCCCCCCTACCCAATCCTTCCCACCCCCCCAAAGTTGTAAAGTTCATTTTCGACATAACAACTTGTACATCTCATTGTTGCAATGGGTCCACCGGTATCCCTATTTAAACGATTTGTTTTTCCCCTTCCCTCTACAAATTATACTGACATGAAATACAGTGAAATCAGGGTTATACTGTGGGGGAGGGACATACAAAGCAACAAAGAGATAATCTTATAAATGTGTTAGAAACAATCACATGAAAGAAAAAAAAACATTTTAAGGCTCATTTCCCTAACATCAACTTATCTGACCTTTTCTGCTTGACTCAGACATATACTAGATATTGCAAATAAGGGAAACCATGGGACCTATGTTTCTTTGGGCCTGGCTTACTTCACTTAATATAGTTTTATCCAAGCCTTTCCATTTCCTAACAAATGGGGCAATGTCATTCTTCCTGATGGAGTCATAGAATTCCATTGTGTATATATACCACATTTTCTTGATCCATTCATCTACTGAGTGTCCCTCATTCTTTACCTGTGGCTTTTATGCTTTCTTGATGCCAGAGAGCTATTTCTGAGCCCTTATCCAGGAAGTTTAAAATCCACATTATCCATGTGAGTTAACAGCATATTTAAATAAAAGAGATGAGAAGATCTATGGGAACCCTCTCCAAGTTTCTGGTCCCTCTGACGGTGAAACTAACTCAACATAATAAACATCCATCTTGGACTATTTAACATCAGCAGGGGTTGATAGGCACTCAGTCAAAGTTTGCTTAGTGACTGAATGAATTAATGAGTGAGTGAATGGAAGATAGCCCCATCGTTCTTCCTCCTACATTCCATTTTTTAAATTCCACTGGAAAATGAGTGGGAGAGGAAGGAGCCTGAAACAGTGAATAGAGGGAGAGTCTAGCTTTTCCCATTCCCTTTTCTGAATGCCTTGCATGCCACAAAGGGAAACACACAGGATCCCAGTTTTCCCATGTCCTCTGATTTCTTGCGCTTAGACAGTAGGGAGGTCTTCTGGATATAACACAGTTTACTGTGGCATCCAAAAGAGAGATAAGAGGGGCTTATTTTGAGAATTCTGGCCTCGATGCAAACTATAAAATCTTCTTATCTTATGCTTTGGTTGATGACCAGAGGGGGGGGGGGAGGAGAGAGAGAAACAGGTGTTTTCAAATGGGTAGAACTAAAATCCTGTTCAAGTGTATTTTGTTTTTAAACTTTTGACCTGTTTTTCCAGCTGAAGGCAGTAGACCAGAGGCACTGTGTTCATTCACGCTGGTACAGGACTTTGTACCCTGAGAAGCGTGTTCCCACACATTTCTCCTTTAATTCTTACAATAACACCACAAGTCTTATCTCCTGCCATTCCCCCCCCCCCCCAGTGCAGCCACGTGGTTGCTGTTCTTGGACCACATCAAGCTCCTCCTTGCCTTGGAGACTTTTGCACATGTTATCCCCTTGTCCTGGAATGTTGTTTCCACACCCTCCCTTCCCACTCCCTCAGCTCAAAATCTCCTTCCCTAAGGAGGTATTCTCCTTACCTCCTCCATAGTTAAACTCCATTTCCCAGGTATTCTATTCTGCTCTGTCTAAGCTTTATACATGTAGTTTATAAAGTAGTTACGTGCTATCTGTATGTTAAGCTGCCAAAAGTAGAGATTATACCCGGTGTGACATTCACTGATAACGCTGGCAACCTACTAAGTGCTCAGCTAATGCTGAACAGGTTTTAGCAAGGCATGCATTGAAGTAACTGCTTTTCCATTTGAGAAAGACACCAGATGGTTACCATGCCTGTAGAAGGATGGACTTGCTTTGATAATTGATTGCCTCTGGTGCTTTATGTCATCCTCTCTCCAACCTTCCTCTCTGGTTTCTGGTGAGCAGGTGGGCGTGGTCAGGGGTTCAGGAACACATTGCAGTTGGTCCTTCATGTTTTTCTCTATATATTTCTGGCAGTGGGTGTCTTCTTAACACAGGCAAAATTCCAATGTGTGTGACAACAGGTTTTAATCCACCAATCTAAGCAATCCAAGCGGTAAATTCTGCTCACACGCTAGGAAGAAGGTACATAGGCAAATATAAAAACAATGCATCTTGGACATCTTAAGAGTTTGCTTGGTCAACTTGCCCAAGGGTCAGGAAGAAAGGGTAGCTGAGGTGTTACCTGTGGAATCAAACCTGTCTGGCTTCGTCTAGTTTCGTTTGTCTACCTAACATTACCTCAAAAGAGCAGATCACATTGTTTTTCTATTTTACAATTTTCAGATCCCACTAGATGTTGGTATTTTTTTCCCATTGTTGGTTGCTAAGAGTGTGCATTTTTCTCTCAGTATGCCCTTCTCCACGGCTCCCAACAAATGCCCTCCAGCTGAAAGTGGATGTGTCTGGCATTAAAATCACTAACACTAGGGCTGAATTGGAGCCCTGTGTTCCTGGAGAGATCCCCTCAACGCACTTGCTACCGCTTAGACTGACTTGCATTCCGGAGAGACTGAATAAGTCACAGGGCCTCTGCTATTTCTGTACATTGGTGTGGCTTTCTGGACGAAAGTTCATGAGTTTTTATTAAGTTTAATAATGATTCTAACATTTCTTTAACATTTACCCAGAATATCTAAACATGTCCTCTTTTTAACACTAAAAAAGTCCTTTCAATCTTCCAAGTTTTATTTTGAAAATCTTAATCTGAAACTCTTTATCTAAATGGCTACAATTTTTTAAAAAAATTCTTTCCCAGTGCTTTATTTGTATGAGGCCTGAGGAGTTTGTTTTTTAAACTAAGGACCCTAGATTGAAATTTTAATTATTAAAATATTTACTAAATATAATTTTAGATACCACAGAATTCCTAGATCCCTAGAATTGCTTGTAATCTCAAAAATACAGGGTTTGAGATGAAAGGAAATAATTGGTAGCTTTACATGAGTGAGAAAAAGGGAGAGAGAATTCCAGGTCAACAGTTATGATGATCTCAGCTCCAGGAAAGGATATGGCTTGTCAGAAGTCTAGAATTCAACTTGGTCTGTAGCAAAGCTGAGATTGGTTTTATAATTGAAGGGAAGGTAGATGATTAAAGGACTTATATCGGTATTTTTTACTTAGAAATAGCATCTTGATGTGTAATATCAACAACTGTGTACTGCTTTTATGAATTGAATATTGTGATTATAATTAATTTAGGAAACGATACGATAACATAAGTTATTCCTTGTTTAAGGATACAGGCAGTGGATGTTCCTTTAGCTTGGGGAGCTAGTGAGAGAAGTCATCTATAAATGAGGATTGGGGATATTTTGAAAAATCTTCAAACATCACAGGCTTAAATAAAGACACATTTGTGTATCCCGTACAAGAAGGCTTTTCATTAAATAGTCCTTCAATAGTTTATCCTGAACAAGGGGGAAATGAGTGACCAGGGCTTTATTTCTGCCTAGAGCCACAGAGGCAAAAGGAGGTAGCTGTTTTTTTTAAGAGAATGGATTCTACACAGGTGGTTGCTCATAGCTCAAACCCATAGGATTCTCAACAAGTTGTTGGGTTTTTTTTTTTTGCTTTGTGATGCTAGAAGCAAGTATAGTGACTGATCCTGTATATATTTACTGAGTAGATAGCAAGAGAAACACCTGACCTGCAAATCCATGATGACTATGCCTTACTTGCTTCCTTTCCGGCTAAGCTAGGGTAGCTCTTATTGACCTTCTTCATTTTGATGCTCATTCTTGAAGTAAAAAGTAGATGGATTTTGATGCACTAAAAATAATTCATTGATATGGTTACAGATTCTAAATTTTGATGTCCATTCTTAACCTTAATTTTATTTAATATGTTATTATATATATTTCTTTCTGGAAGAGATAGAGGTATCGGCTGGGACTCCTCCAAAATACTGTCTCTCCTTTCTCTAACACCTCCACTGACAGGCATGCATACATCTTGCCCATTATTTTTGCCTTTTTCCTTCCTTCTCCTCCCCCTTCCTTCCTTCCTTCTTTCCTTCCTTCTTTCCTTCCTTCCTTCCTTCCTTCCTTCCTTCCTTCCTTCCTTCCTTCCTTCCTTCCTTCCAACATAGTGTCTTGTGAGCATCATTGTTGT
>NW_012267217.1:47466918-47506580 GCF_000151885.1 Dipodomys ordii | reverse complement strand
TTTCTTTCTTTCTCTCTCTTTCTTTTTCTTTCATTCTTTCTTTTCCTTCCTTCCTTCCTTCCTTCCTTCCTTCCTTCCTTCCTTCCTTCCTTCCTTTCTCCCTCCCTCCCTCCTTTCTTTCTTTCTCTCTCTTTCTTTTTCTTTCATTCTTTCTTTTCCTTCCTTCCTTCCTTCCTTCCTTCCTTCCTTCCTTCCTTCCCTCCTTCCTTACTTCCTTCCTTCCTTCCTTCCTGCCACCTCAGGGGCTTGAACTTAAGGCCTGGATGCTGTCCATGAGTTATTTATTCAAAGCTAGCACTCTGCCATTTGAACTGAACATTTCCAGTTTTTTTGGTCGTTAATTGGATGTAAGGGTCTCACATACTTTTCTTCTCTGTACAGGTTTTGAACTATCATCCTTCGATTTCAACCTCCTGGGTAGCTAGGATTACAGTGAAAAAATAACAATATTTACCCTATAGCAATTTTTTGCCCAAGAGAAAGAAAATATCGATTTTAATTGCATTTTGGAATATACTAGTAACTGAGCACAGTCCCTAACAGATAGGGTGATTATTCTGAGGGATTCTTGCATTTTGTATCTAAGAAGGTACAGAAAATGTATTCTAGAGTCATCTCAATGTTTTTCTTCTTATGTGTGTCCAAAGTGAAATTATAGCAGCATCTATTATAACATAAAATCTTACAAGTTTTTCTCTCTTGGAGACATGCTTAGCAACTGAAACTAAAATTTCAAATTAAATATAATCATCCCAAAATCTCATAGAATTTTCAGTTTGTTATTGTGAAATGGGAAACATGGATGCAATATATTCTTGTGGGTAAAATCATGAATACTGAATCAGAGTTTATTCCTTCAATTCTGTATTGCAAGTTGTGCTTATAATGTTATTTCTTTCCATTTGGATAAATGCAAAAGAGCCTCTGGCTTCAGGCTTGGTCCTTTTGACCAACTCGCTACATCTTCTATAGAGTAACTCATGGTAAATTGTAATTTTCCCTTTGTTAGAAACTTTCAATAGCTTTCTACTCCTTACTGGTTAAAATTTGAACTCTCTCCTGTAATTTTCTATCCACAAGATTCTTAAGCTTTTAAACCTTAACTCGGACTCCTTGCTTTGCTTCCTGTCTCTCAAGTTTCAACTTCTTAACCAATCCAAAGCCTAGGCTCCCTTCTTTGAACTTGGTTTGTAGTTGAGGTGCTCCAGGTAGGTGTTAGTTGATATAGGTTGTCTTCTCTGGGTTCCTCACATCTCTCTGTAGTTTCTTTTCAGCTTTTGTTTCTCATAGTTTATGTAAACACTACATATATTTACAGTTATTCTTTGAATGACTTGGTAGATTTATCATCCCCCGCTGCCCAACTTGCTTTCATCAGAAAAAGAGAATGACTTCCTTGCACAAAGAAAAACAAAACAAAACAAAAATAAATAAAAGCAAAACAACCCAAGCATGTGATCATGGGCCCAAATAAAATCTTGAGAGAATGAAATTGTCATTTGAAGCAGGTAAACAGTATCAGTAAGTTATATCAGTTATATATACAAAGTATCTAATGAGAGACTTTTCAAAAATATGTAATCTGTACAGAATAATTGAACTGATATTACATGAATCATCATTATTATTTTCTTTCTTCTCAATGTGTTTTTAATTAAATCCAATGTTGAATTAGTCTTGAAGTTGCTTGGGAAAAATAGGATATACCAAGAAACACATTTAATGTAAATTTCATCCAGGAGATACAATGCTGGGGATGTTCAGAGCATAGGAATCCCGCATCTGTGCAGTTTCTTTGGGAATAGGCCTGGGTGGTGGGCAGAGCCATTTGTGTGTGTGTGTCTGAGATGAATTGTTAGGCTGGTAGTTTTTAGCATAGCTTATGTGGGACTTGCTAAATGTCTGATACCCCAACCACATCACCCCAAACTCCAGGGATTATTTGGCATAGTTGTATCAGATTACTTTAACAAACGACATCACTTGACCTTAAGCTTCTTAGATTCTAGTGTAATTTCTAGTACAATAAGATTTGAATAGCGGTACTGCAGTTGTGTAACAACTGATAGTAGTGTGACTATGAATTTACCTGTGTTACAAGTCCTAATAAGAGTGGATCAGCAACATTTGCTCTAGGATTCGACAGTGTTCACAGTTATTCTCTTCTGCTTATGGTATGTACATGGATGTGTGTTACAACATTACATATATATCTGCTTATGTTCAAATGTATGTATGTGTTGGGAGGGGCGGTGTATAAGACCACTAGACAGCTACCTATGGGTACCAGTTTATTTTCCTATTGTTTGCTCTTTTGGATGGAAAAAAGGTTTTCTGCTATGAATGAAGCAGTTTTTTTTAAGTCATGAGGCTATTTGTGTCTTTAAATGACATTGAGGATTAATTCCCCTTATGACCACCTGTTATTGGCTTTGCTCAGGCATTTATATGACAGAAAGGCACAATAAGTTAGATTTGATTTAAGATCCTGAAAGCAACTGAAAATCAATGCATTCTGAGAGAAAGTAGTAAATGTGTGAAATGAATTTAGAATGCATGTGATTTTGTTCCCTTTACTCAATCTAGAGGTCTTAAAGGGATTCCCGTGGTCTCTTGGCTAATAAGTGCCCCAATTTGTTTGTTCACATTGTTCATCTCATTCGCTAACATTTTCATATGGGTGTCTGCTACCTTTCATCAGAACATGAACCATACAGTCTTTTCTTTCATATGCAGCACACCTTTTTAAGCATTAAGGGTCTTGTGTAACAGTCCTAAAGTGAAGAACTAAGTGGGATTGAAAATTGCTGAAGATTAGTGATGCCTAGAACCTTATATTGAAATTGAGCGGAATGAGGATGGCTTTTCAGTTATGTTTTGATATCAAAACTCAAAAACAAGAATCTTGGGCCGGTGAATTGAGTCTACAAGCATGAATAAGATGTGTTTGCACATAGAAGAATTTAGACTTTATTCATCATACTATGGGAGACTCAGGAAGTTAGTGAGCAGCGGATCAGTATAGTTGGTTATGAGCACTATGACTTTGATAACACCAGATGGGTTATGTTAAGATGGTAAGAAGCTCGAGCCAGGAGACAGAAAGAATTGTACTGCTTAACAAAAGCAGTACAGGAACTGGACTTACTTGCTGACAGTTGAAATTGAAAATATATGGCCCTCACAACATGTTGATTGCTCTCTGTGAGAATCTGATAAAAGCTATATAGATCCTTGCTTCTGAAAGGGAACTCATGTTGAGTATGTAATTTTGCATGCAAGGTTATATAAGGTAACAAAAGGCCTAGAAGTCTATAAAGCATACAAACTCTGGAAGTAAGCCAGGCGCTGGTGGCTCACGCCTGTAATCTTAGCTGCTTAGGAGGCTGAGATTTGAGGATCACAGTTCAAAGCCAACCCAGACAGGAAAGTCCTTGAGACTCTTATCTCCAATTAACCACCAAAAAACCAGAAATGATGCTGTGGCTCAAGCAGTAGAGCACTTACCTTGAGCTGAAGAGCTCAGGGACAGTGCCCAGGACCAGAGTTCAACCCCTCCCACTGCTCCCCCAAACTCCCCCACCCCCAAAAAAAGAAAAACAACTCTGGAAGTATAATCTGTAGAATATGGTCATGCAACAGGGAGATGACAGAATCTCTGAGATAATTAAGGCCTGATGATGGTGGGAATTGTAGAAAACAAGATGTCTGCAGGATGAGCTGGTGAGGACAAATGCATTACTCTGCACTGTATACCTTTTCTTAGAGCCTTTTATGATTTGACTTTCTTCTCCTTCCACTTTTCCAAGCCCTCTACTAAGAGAAAGCTGACTAATTTTAGTGAGTGGAAAACAAGTGCTCTACAATTAATAGGCTTGAACACAAGGGATATATTATTTGGGAGCTAGGACTCAGGCATTAGCATTTCTCATTCTCCCCCTAAGTCTTACTTATTTTTGTAGTTGGGAGTTAATTTCCCTCATTGGTATTCTAAACAAGATAAATGTGCTCAGTATTCATATGACACTGATGTAAAATTATATGGAAATTCTGGTACAATTTTAGTAATTAATGTCTGGCAATTATAAAGGGTTACAATTATAGCACTCACAGAGACTTAGGTAGTATATGAAAAATATACACATAGTAAGAGAAATTAATTTCTAATACCTAATCTTTTGATTAATAAAAACACCCTAATTACTAGGTAATCATAATGGAAGAATAGTGATCAGTGGTCAAGAAAGAGGGATATTTTATTTTTCAGATAAAAAGAAATATTGCAGTTTAGGAGATGGAATAGGAGTGAAACCATTTATAATATCTAATTAAATGTTATATAGAAATATAAGTAAGTACCAGTAAAAAAAATCATATGATAGACATTTGGATCCAATTTACATTTCTAAACCAGAAGTTGTAAAAACTAAATTGGGGAAGGAAGAGGCCTTCCCTTAGAAATAATCAACCTAGCAATGTTCTCACTTTGCAAATGAAGAACTAAAAAAGACAATTTTGTTATTCTATTTTCAGTGACGTATCAGAACTGATCCTACAAATATAGAAGAAAACCTTCGTTTCAATATCAAGTCAAAAAAGTGATAATCCTAACAGTGCCCTGACAGAGAACTGAGGCACCCAAGGGTGTTGCCTGAAGTAAGGCAAAGGGTCTATTTTCATATTTTCCCCAAATTGTCTTTTATCAAAGTCATAGGCAATGGATTATATTTAGCTTTAGATTTATATTCCAAAATCCTAACATGAACCTATAATCTTGTTAATGAAGCCCATAGTTTTGCTGATTTTACAAAACAGATAATCAAAATGCTCAATAGTAGTTTTTTTTTTTTTTTTGGCCAGCCCTGGGGCTTCAACTCAGGGCCAGGCTCTGTCCCTGGGTGGCTTTGTACTCAAGACAGCACTCTATCATTTGAGCCACAGTGCTACTTCCAGCCTTTTTGAGTAGTTTATTGGAGATGCGAGTTTCATTTCTGCCTGGGCTGGCTTTGAATTGTGATCCTCAGATCTCAGCCTCCTGAGTAGCTAGGAGTACAGGTATGAGCCACCGGTGCCTGGCTCTCAATAGTACCTTTATAAATCCTACTGAATGCTCTCCTGATAGGATTTCTTTGTAGTATACCATTTAGGGCTCTTTTTATTCTTGTTCCAAAGAAAATGAGCCCTAATCCGAACATGTTACAACATGTAACACCTGGTTGTTAGATATAATGATTATTTTGGAGGGAAAAAAAAAGATTGAATCTGATTATTATTTTTTTTTTTGGTCATGAGGTTTGAACTTTGGGCCTCGTCACTGTCTTTCAGCTCTTCAGCTCAAGGCTAGTGCTTTACCACTTGAGCCACAGTGTCACTTCTAGTTTTTTTGTGGTTAATTGGAGATAGGAGTCACACTGAATATCCTGCCCAGGCTGGCTTTGGACTGTGATCCTCAGATCTCAGCCTCCTGTGTAGCTAGGATTACAGGTATGAGCCACCAGTACCCAGCTTTCTGATGATCATTATTGCTTATTGGCAAAGCAGCATATGTTTAGTAGTCTATAACTACACATGCACAGAATGAAAAAGAAGCTATGTTTAGGATGATACATGAGAGTAAAGAATTTTCTTTCTAGGGAGCTCTTGGCATTACCACTGATATGTCTTTCACATTGGTGTCTGTTTCTGGTTCGTCCCTTGACTTTTTGTCTCAGTTTTTCTAACATGACTTAGGAAAAGGGAATTATGTTGTTTCACAGGTAGAAGAAACTCAAGGGTACTATTATCCTAAAATGTTCTGTGATCAACTACATCAGAATTACCTGTAGTGTTCATTAGAAAGATACTCTCCAGACTCTCCTCGAGACCTGCTCCATTTAATTTAGGGCTGGGAAGGGGGGGGGTGGATAGGTGGCACAATTACCAGAGGTGCCCAAGTGATTCATATACCTGGCACAGGTTGAGGTCTAGTGATTCTCAAAGTGTTATTCTTCATCAGTAGCACAGTATCACCAGGGAAACTGCCAGAACCACACATCCTCAGTCCTCAGTGCATGCCTACTGAGTCAGACACTGTTGTTGGGTCCCACACTCTGTGTTTTAATAAGCCCTCCAGATAATTGTAAAGCAAGCTAAAATCTGAAAACCATTGATTCTAGACTATCCAGTTGACCTAGAAAAAAAGTAAGGCCGAGGTGAATAATGAGCTGGCTCATGTTAAACACATGTTTATATGAGCAGAAAAGCAAATCAAAATGTCATTTTCAGAATGTAAGCCCCTGATCTATATAGAACTTGGAAGAGACCAAACATATTTTCACATATAAAAAAGAACTAAGTATATAATAATGTTAGAAAGCAAAGAATGGATTTAAGTTGCTTTCAAGGTGATTGCATTTTCTTAAAGATTTTTAAAAAGCCTGTCCCAAATTCTTTGCAAAAATGAAAGCATTACCTTTAACATGTGTAAAATGCTTTGCATTCATTGGAGAAAAAAATTCGACTTAAATCGAGAGGATTATTTCCAGCATGTATGGGCTGGCAGCATAATTTACAGAATTTGTTATTAGAAGTGAGGTGACAAAATGTTCTATAATATTCAACTTTCAGATAAGAAGTATATTTTGTAAACTCTCTTATGACTGCCAAGTCAGACATTCTAGCTAGAGAAAAAACTCAATTGGTTCGTTAGATGGTGTCTTTGCCAATACCAAAACTGTGATTCAAACAAGTCCTGCTCACCTGTGTAGTGAGAGATGAAATTCTAGTCAAGCGTATCAGCACCAAAGCTGCCTGTTTTACAGTCCCACACTCCTCCCCCCCCCCACATTGGCATTCAACTTTCTGTCAACTTCTCAAGAGAAGGAAGAGAGGAGGATAGAGCTCTTCATGCAAATGCTGTGCTTTATGTATCTGGTTTCTTGTAATATTCTCCAGTTTCTGAGTGTCAATGAAAACAATGCAAGGTTCCAAGGGAGAGACAGTCCAGCCTTAAGGTCCATCTCCTGTCATTGATTTCTATGCAACACTCTCATCGACTTCAATGGGAGTTCCGCACTTGGATCAATGTCAGGATATGGGCCTTACATTTAGATGTGAGAGTGTTTTAATAGTGGTTGGCAAACTTGTGATGAATTAGGGTGAAAGACACAAAGAATTGGCTGGAAACTTTGCAGACCTATAGCTATCCTTAACCATTAGGAGAGACTTTTTTTTTTTTAAGGCAGATGTTGACTTTGGCCAGCAAGGGTCCCAGTACACTAATAAAGTTACTTGGGGCTCTCCTGAGTTTCTAATCATAGTGAAGACTCTAACTGCGCAGGCCATTTGGATTAAATTGTCTTGCAGATCAATGTGTAATAAAAGCATCTGCCTTCTCTTCACTGGACGTTCACAATGAGATCTGCCTTGAAGATCACATGATGCAAGATGTTATGATCACTCTAATAAGTTGGCTAGAAGCACTGAGGTTCAACTATAAGAAGCTAAACTACAAAATTCTAAAAGCGAATTTTTATCGCCTCTTTTGGTAATTTGTTCAAAAAGTACCTAGCAGTCTTGACTATTGGTATTCATACATACATCCTGTATACTAGAGCATGTATAAATATACAATATATGTAATAAATACCCTCTAAGTAATGTACAGTGCACAAAATATATAGTCTTGTATGTATGTGTATATATATATATATATATATATATGATGTATGTATATATGTGTGAATATCCGTTCTCACCCGGACACACACCTTCATACATATTCAGTCATCCCAGGGATGATACATTTAGTCATCACTCAAAGATTCCAACACTCCCTTCTTTCCTTTCTCCAAAATCCAGAGTTGCTCATATACAATGGAACATTATTGAGTATAACCCACTCACACCATGTATTGTAAGTGCAAAGTAAATACTTGCATTGCTTAAGGGTAAATGAGAAGAAACAACATTCTGTACAGGTGCATTTTTCATCATATTTTTTTTACCTGTGATTGAATCTGGGATGTTGAACTTGTGAACAAGAAGTGATAA
Source organism: Dipodomys ordii (assembly GCF_000151885.1). Lineage (NCBI taxonomy): Eukaryota > Metazoa > Chordata > Mammalia > Rodentia > Heteromyidae > Dipodomys > Dipodomys ordii. The sequence goes on along the minus strand of NW_012267217.1, from coordinate 47,498,549 downwards.
TTATATTTACCATAATATATGTGTATACGTATATGCACATACACACATACATATATATATATATATATATATATACACATATATATAGATCGAATGCATATTGTTAAAAATGTTTAAACATATATATATATATATATATATATATATATGATACATGATCATAATCTCTGTCTGAGTAAAAAGGTTATTTGGGATTTTTGATTCCAGGCCCTGATGGCTCATGCCTATAATCCTAGCTACTCAGGAGGTTGAGATGAGGATCATGTTTGAAGGTAACTCCAGCAAGAACTCTGTGATGTTTATCTCTATTTAACCAGTACAAAGCCAGAATTAGAGATGAGGTTCAAGTGTTATAATACCAACCTTGAACAAAGAACTCAAGGCTCTAAGTTCAAGCTCCAGTACTGGCAGAAAAATAAGTAAAACAATATAAAACAAAATACAGTGAAATGAAACAAAAATTTCAAGACAATGTTGTCTAGGTCAAATGCTTGAGTCAGGTAAAGCTTTCTTCACTCGCCTCCTATGCTTTTGTTGCCCCTTTCTTTCAAAAACAGGTGCTCTCTGTGGAGTTTTACTGATGTAAAACATTAATTTTTCACCAGGAACATTCCCAGGGCATGGAGTAATAATGATGGGAAAGCACTTGCCAAATCTGGAGCCAAATAAGGGAATGATTTCCAGATTCTCTACCTGATTTAAATGCTTGAGGAACTCACTGTTCCCTGTACATTAGGATGAAAGGTGTTGGCAGTATTTTGTTTCAATCTAAATGAAGATCTGGTTATAAACATGTATTGTTATTTCTGATCTTCATCATAATCACCTATTGGGCTATCCTGCATTTGAGAGAGGGGCAAAATTTCAAAGGGTTTTATTTCTATGGCATCAAAATATTCCTTTCTATAAGACTCCCATTCATAGAGTCATCTCCATTTAAAATGATTGCCGAAGATACAGGAGTCTGCTCTTCAGCTGTCATCTACATTCTAATGTGTAACAACATGGCTATTTCTAGTATAGATAGTTACATGTTTAAAATATGTTTAATGAGTAAAGACTTTTGTAGGAAGGAGTGATTTATGGATTTAATTCTGTGCTTTAGAGCAAGGAGACTGACATTTATACTTATCTTGCTAAAGTCTCATGCTAAACATTTCATATTCTTATTGCCAGAGTTGTGGAGATTAGTTACTGGAAGAGCACATATGTGGGAGATGGGGGAGGAAGAAAACCTGTGCCAGGAAAAAAGCAGGAAAGAGAATATTTTTGTTAATGGGTAGCTGATGAACTCATAATGACAACATTACCTAAATGTGTGTACAGAATAGAGAAAAATGTTAATGTCAATTGAGACATACAGAACACAGACACTGCCAAATAAATGTTTCCTCTGCATATGTAACTGTTTTACTAGTTACTATCAATCTACTGTTTAAATTGATTTGATTTGCAAGCAGAAGTCCTTGCATAACTCTGCACACAGATTGATAGATAAATTCTGACACAGACCTCCTCTGTAGGTTGATACAAGTCAGCTTCCTTCCTAGTGCTGTTCATACACCTCAAATAAAAACTAAGTGGGGCATTAGTACACAGCACAAAAATATTAATCAAGTCATTGTCATGACACCAACTCTAGTCAAGTCCCAACAGCATTGTAAAAAAATCAAGGGGGAGAATAGTTACCATATAGAAAAGAAGAAAACCTATTTCACATTTTTCCAACTCCCACCAACACATGGTCTCCATATACTGATTTTTTATAAACACTTGTGACACTTGTATGTATCACGTTACTATATATCAAATAGTTATTCAATGTGTTGCTTCAAACAGAATTCCATAAACATAATTAGAGTGTATAACATGTTTAGGATTTTCTCATGAAGAAAACACTAGATCTAAGTAAAATACTCTTATTTGACTGCTTTTTAAAATGCAAGCTTCAAAATAAATTAAACTGACAAATGCCTTTTTAAGTTTCCCAAACTCCAAGTCTACCGTCTATAGTTTTTAACATAGGAGCAGCACAGATTTTGAACTGAAACTTTAACTTAAAACTTAAATAACTTTGCTTAAAATATAAAAATGATTCTGGAAGTCATGCTACACAGTTATGCAGATTGTCTTTTTACTTCTAATACAAAATGTTTTCACCAATCTTCTTTAATCTTCTTCCTCATCGATGCAAGAATCTTTACGTGCTTTGCATATTATAGACATGTACTAAATGCTCTGTTGAATGGATGTAAATTCAGTAGTACCAAATTTAGAAATTTAGCTGTTAAAGACTGAGTTAGTGGTTATTATCTGTGAAATTTTAGTTTGTGCTCTCTTGGCTACAAACCACAGAAAGAACAAGCTTTCTTTATTCTTTATTCTTGCCTTTTACTCCTCCCCCCCTCCCTTTTTGTGTGGTGTAGCTGACCAATGTGTAAAACTTCCTTCAGGGTCAGTGCAAACTTAAACTAGTGTCATTTCAAGTGATAATCCAGTGAGATTAACTTCACAAAGAAACAGAACAAAATAGAACAAATGTATGTGTGTGTGTGAGTGTGCGCGCGCGTACGCATGTGTGTTGTGTTTGGTGTGGGAAAGAAAGAAACAGAACTCAGATTCCATTCTGAAGTTGGCCTGCAGTTCATAATACAACTTGGTGGATTTATGTCCTCTGCTACCTACCTCAAAGGTATTGTGTTCCTGCAAACCCGAATTGCTACATCCCATTTGTTTGGGCCAATAACAATGGGTGGCATTGGCTCAATATAACTCCACCAGGCCATTTTTTTCTGGTGCACAGCTGTGTGCTTGCAAGCACAGCTGTGCTTCCCCTAAGCCCTCCAACACTTTCCTATGCAGCTGTGCGGGCTGCTTGGGAAGTTGTAAGGAGGCAGCTGCAAAGAACCGATCTCTTCAAAACTGGCCGACTCAGTTCAGATGCTCCTCACTTCCATACTGGAAGCAAGTGCGCATGCACAGGCGCACACATGTGCGCATGAGCGCACACACACACACACACACACACACACAGACACACAAACACAGGTATGTGCTCTAGAATCAGAAGGAAAAAGTAAAATCTTAAGCTTACATGATGTGTGGTACTTTAGTTACTTTCACTACGGGTCTCACTTGAAGCTCAATTCATAACTATTAAATCTTGCCTCTAGATTATGCTAGTCAATTTTTGTGGAAATCATGATATCAGTAATGTGTGTGGTTCTAATTGCTTTTGGGCATTGGAAAATTTCACCCTTTGTTACGAGTTTTAACCAAAGTACCGGCTCATGTATCTTTGAAAATTAAATTATATACTTACTATGTTATATTAAGTCAGAATTCATCCTTAAATTCTCTCCTAAATGCAGATTTATCTCTATAGGCTTAACATTTTCTATCTAGGCTATTAGTTAAAATGTTAGTTGTGGCAGTTTAGCTCTGTGCTGTGCAAATTCAATAAAGAATATAAAATATACAATACTCATTCTCTGATTGGAAAGATACCCAAGGCATAGCACAAAATGTAGCATTGCACTTGATTGGAGCTCCAAATTAAAGACAAAGATGCAAAATACAAGAGAACAAGCATAACTGTGTGTGAAAAACTTGAAAGGGAAGAAAAGAAAATGTCCTCAGAAATGGAAAGAACCTATGAACAATGATTCACATGTGAAAACAAATGTGGCAGATTCCTAGCTGGACATGGGCGCTGAGGGACTATGGATGGCTAATTGAAGAGAAATTGCACTTCTCTTTAAAGTACTAGAACCCTGGGCTGGGAAGGTGGCTCAGTGGTAGAGCGCTTGCCTTGCATGCCTGAGGCTCTGGGTTCGATTCCTCAGCACCACATAAGCAAAGAGAAAAAAAGCCGGAAGTGGCGCTGTGGCTCAAGTGGTAGAGTGCTAGCCTTGAGCTGAAGAGCCGAGGGACAGCGCCCAGGCCCAGAGTTCAGACCCCACAACTGGACCCCCCCAAAAAAGTACTAGAACCCTCTGATTATAAAAACAGTATCTTGACACGATTGTCTTTAGAATAACATAGAACTAATTTACATACAGATAGTACAAAGGGGGAAAATTCAGGTTGGTATTAAGACATTGATAATGAGACATTTTCACTCCTTAAGTAACAAAATTTAGAAAATTAAAATCCAATAGGATTCAATTTTTTTGGTACCAACTTAGAATTATAGGAAAAAATAGATTCTCTAGTGGGTGCCAGTGGCTCATACTTATAATCCTAGATTGCTCAGGAGGCTGAGCTCTGAGGATCTTGGTTGCAAGCCAGCCTGGGCAGGAAAATTCATGAGACTCTTACCTCCAATAAACTACCACAACTCTGAGTGGAGCTGTGGCTTAAATGGAAAAATGCTAGCCTTGAGCAAAAAGAAGTTTAGGAACCATGCCCTGGCCCTGAATTCAAGCTCTAAGACTAACACACAAACAAACAAACAACAAAAAAAGAAGATTCTTAGCATTGGTGAACACATTGTATAGCTGCATTGTCTCCTAAGAGTATAACATTGATACAGTGTTTGAAAATCAATTTGGTGGTTTATTTCAAGAAGTTTTCACTGAAGAGCAGGTATGTTGTTATATGCAGCTAAGTAGAAACAGGAGGATCATGGTTCTAAGAGCCGTGGAAAATATTAGCAAGACCCTAACTCAAAATCCAAATTAAATGTAAAAGGATGAGAAAACACAAACAAAAGTAAAAGAACTGGAGTTGTGGCTCAAGTCGTCCAGTACCACAAGACCAGAAGGAAAGAAGGAAGGAAAAGGAAGGGAAGGGGAAAGGGAAGGGAAGAGGGAAGGGAGAGGGAAAGGGAAGAGAAAGGAAAAGAAGGGAAGGGAAAGAAAGGGAAGGGAAAGGAAGGGGAAGGGAGGGGAGGGGAACGGAAGGGAGGGGAAAAGGAGAGGGGAGGGAGAATGGAGGGAGAGAGGGAGGAAGGGAGGGAGGAAGGAAAGAAGGAAGGAAGGAAGGAAGGAAGGAAGGAAGGAAGGAAGGAAAACAGGTAGGCAGAGAAAAAATAAACAACAAGCTTATTTCTTTGTACTCAAAAAAAGATCCATTCAATGCAATTTATACTAGAGAAGCAGACGTGCAAATACATGTGTTTGCTGTTATGCTATTTAAAATAGCAACTACTACAAATAACATATTAGTTATTACATTATTAACATTACACTAATATTATATCATTATAAAATATTACATTATTAATGGACTCATTACTGTGGGAATAGTTGCAAATAATGTCTCTTATTACAAAGTAATATAAGTGATTGTGACCACATCAAAGAAAGTTTCTGAAGACAAAACTTAATTATATAAACAAGGAAACTACAGAATAAAATGCTCTACCTGGTAAGAGAAATCATGATGAAAAGAAAAATGTGAAAACTGACAATTGCCTGTTGCTGACAATGTCCCCTCCCCCTCACTGCCCTCCTTCTCCCCCTTCCTCTCCTCCCTCTCCCCCCTTTTCCTCGGTCTTCCCTCCCCTGTACCCCCTCCCCTCCTTTCTCTTTCCCTCTCCTGCCCTGCCCCTGCTCTCCCCTTCTTTTCCTTCCATTCCCTTCTTTTCTGTTTCTTCTTTTTCTGGTTCTTTAAGGATCTCAGTATGTAAATGGATACTTTAAAACATTGCCATTACCTAAAAAAGAAGAGCCATATGTGAAATCTATTTTTCAAGTTATTGCACCTCAAAATTATATAGGGCGTTTTCACTCAGGTCTTCTTGCTTATCAGGCAAATGGTCCAACCTCTGAGCTGGGTCCTGGGCCATTCACTTCTAGTTTGTTTTGCAGATAGGGCCTTGCATTTTTGTTTGGCTCACCTCAGTCATCCTGCTTCTACCTCCTGGGTAGCTAGGATTATAACTGTGCACTACCATGCCTAGTTTACCTCTGCCTTCTTGAGTATTCTAGTCAATGGCATCTGTAAGTATGGTGTTAGCGTTCAGCCAACAAGAACCCTAATACTTAAAAGTTGGGAAGACAGACTGTACTTCTAATAATCTCATGTATTAGTTTGAACAACTAGGGGACCATAGCTCTCTTAACCTAATGATACATATTGGAGAGGCACTTACACACACTTAGTGTGTGCCTGCTGAATTCAGACACCCACATAAGGAGGCTATAGTTAGATTGAGACCTGAAAAGAAGCCCCAGAAAGAACAGGACTCTCTGGATGAGGTGAGCTCCCCTGTTGAGCATGTAGGTAAGATGAAAGGAAGACCTCAACATGGCAGTTGATGAAGGGCTTACTTGTGAAATGCTTGAGAGTCATTATCACACACACACACACACACACACACACACAGAAAAGACTTTTATTGTCTCTTACTCTCCTGTTTCAGTCATAGAGCAAAATGTCTCTAGAGAAATTTGCTAAGCTGTTCATCAGGATCTATATACAATGGCTGCCACTCATAAATCCTTGCTCTGGCCTAGTTCTGAGCAGGGCGTTCATGTGAATTATTTCACTTATGTGAATTCCTGGAACAAGTATATGACGTAGCTGTTGCTATTTCCTCTATTTCAATATGAAAAAAATCGAAACAGAGTTTACGTGGTTTACTCAAGATCACACACCATTAAAGGGGGGCTAGAGATTTAGTGTTACCCTAGCAGAAGGGGTCCGTTTTCAAGGACCAGTTACAGAAGGTAATATTGTACTCCAAATATGAACTCTCTAAATGGGTAGACAGTTTATCTTTTTTTTTAAAGCAGTGAATTAAAGTGGCTTTCTTTTGGTCTCTTCTAATCACAAAGCCTCTGAAGACCTATGGTTTGCACTTATTTTCAGGAATTATCATTGCTATTACTCTCGGACACAGGTGAAGGGGGAATCTTCTAAATATATATTGTAAAATATGTTCTCAAACTGGAAATGCAAAAAAAAAACAAAAACCATTGCTCTACTGGGATTCAGAGAGAGAAAGAGAGAGTCCAGAATAATAAAGTCAAAGAGATAACTGCAAGCTCTGGGAAGGTGTTACTGAATAGGCTTGAAATTTTATTTGCTTAGGACTGTCCTGATTTCCATTGTATTTTTTTTCTGTATGAGATGTGCATGGCTTGCGTACCAGCAAGTGCAGCCTAAGAAAATGATGGCTCTTTGAAGTGTGAGCGCTTTGTGTCAGAAAACAACAGGATGACCTACAGAATAAAGAGGATTAAGTAGTAAAACATTCTGAGCCCACTAAAAGGACAATGCATGGCCTGCTTCCGCCATCTTGTGGACTAATTTATAATTGCATGTCTTAGGATCTTGTAGCAATTTTGTTTTACGGTCTATTTTGTTAAAATAATACAACTAGAGATAGAAAAAATATTTTGTAAACAGATACCAATTATTTTATATTTTCAGTTATACATTATGATGGAGGCACATTTATGAATATCCAAAGTAGTTTATGCTTGTATACATGATCCTGTATACATGATCTTATTGATTTATGATTTATATATAGTTTAAAAAGTAGTAGTAATAAAATAATCTATTGCTTCCTAATTTACACCAGTGAAGAAGAGGTTAATTCAGTTAAAATTTAAGATCAAGCACACATATTAAAACAATTTACAATTTATTTATACATTCTTTAATATATTAACATTTGTTTGCAGTAGACGACGCCTTCACAATTGATATCTGGTAGTGCACATTTTTTAATTTTAATGTTTATTCTAAAATTTGATTAAGGCATCCTGAAGATACTGTTTATCAGTCATAACAGAGGTATATTAAAAAAAGACAAACTTCCAAATGCAAACCTACCTCTAGCCAAGTTTTTGAAAAAATTAATTTTGCTTTCTTTTTTGTCTGTCCATTTGAGTTCACCTGGAAAATTACATGTTCAAGAAATTCCACTGTACCACTGGCTACTAGACTGGACACATTTTCATTCAGTCCTAAAGGGAGAATGCAATGTGTCCCAGGGAAATGACTAAAGGAAGTCTTCCCTCTTTATTTGTGGTGTGTGTGTGTGTGTGTGTGTGTGTGTGTGTGTGTGTGTAAACTATAATACCCATAAATAATGAATGATCCTGAGAATGAGAGCTATTATAATCCAAGAAAGAATCTTTGATAGAGCCCTAGACATTAGAAATAAAAACTAGGTGATAAATATCATTTCCTCATAATTCCATTTAAATGGAATTTAAATAGAATATCTCTTCAACAATTGGATCATGGGAAAATAAACCAATAAGACAGCACCGTCCTATATGATTTGTTGAGTGAACAATGCTTTATTCTGGGTATTTTTAAAGGTAATTTGAGAACTATGTTTTTTGTTTTTGTTTTTTCCTCTCCAGCTACGTTTATCTTCAGATTTGCTCCCACTTTTGAACCTCTTAGGCATCAAAATGGAAACAAGGTACAGCTACAATAAAGAGATCATATAGTTGATGTCACAAATGGCAGAAAGGTGGCAACTATTTGGTGTTTGAATTTTGGATAATCCAACCAAAAGATTTATAGGAAAGTACAAAAGGACATCAAGTTGGGGAATGGGCAGGCCTGGGTTTGAGACCTGGCGCTAACTATATCTCAATGATGTGAACCTCTTTGGGCCTTGATTTTCTCCCAGGCTTTGATTATCTCTCTACAGGACTGCTGAGAAGAAGGAAGTAGCATCAGCACGGCACGGCACTAGTGAATAGAAAGGCAGGCAGAGGATGAAACAAGGCACATGCATTGAGCATTTTGTCTTTCCCTTTAAAGATTAAGTAAAAGATATTGACACAGAGGAATGTAGATTTGTGAGCTTAAACTCAAGGCCTACTTTGATTTATAATAGAATAACAAGTGAACCTAGACTTTGTGGAGTTCAACAGTGGACTTTGAAGACATAATAAATTCAACAACTGATCTATATCTTTTACAAGATGGTGACAGAATTAATTCTTGCTGGAAGACCTAGATATTTTTTGTTGCAATCTGATGCTTAAGCTAGAAAGTAGTATCATTGCAATTTACCTTAGTTCCACAGATTTCTTCATGCCCAGGGCAATCCATTGGCAAATAGGGTCAGCTATATTTTCTTCTAGTTTTCTCATTTCAAATGGTATATATGTCATGGCCCAGCTCATCTCTAGCCTATCTGGGCTATCTCTTAGCTGGCCTTTTACTTTTGATTCTTGCCCCTTCCAATCTCTATTTTCATAGAGGTTCCTATCCTTTCCCAATTTTTAATTCTCTTCTTTTTGCTCTTTGGTGCACAAAGTAATGCACATTCCAAAACCTGAGCTATGAGCCTACTCTGTCATCTGTCCTTTTCTTACTTTGGAGACCCTTTCCTAGGCCCCCCACCCCTTGTCTATTGTGTTTATTACACGGGCCTTCCCTGGCCTCTGTGTTGCTGTCTCTGCACCAGGGCCATTGTACTGCTCATGGTTCTACTTCTTTATGCATGGCTAGCTCCTCTCCATGCTTTCTATCTCTTTGTCAGCAAGGCCTTGTGATTCATGCCCTCTGTCCAAACTGGTCTTCCCTGTCATAGTCCTGATCCTGTCTTAGGAAGAATGTCAAGTAGGAATTACTCTAGACAAGGGATAATCAGTTATATATGATCATATATAATATTTATTATTAATTAATTATATTATTAGTTATTAATAATAATATAATATATTATGTGATATATACTATTTAATATATAATGTTATATAATAATTGTATAATACTATTATTTCTATTTTATATTATATATGATAAATGTCTCTAATATCCAGGAGTTTGTAGTTTATAGTTTATTCAGCTAGAATGTTTTGGGTGAGAGAGGCTTGTGAGAGATTTAGAAGACAAGACAAAAAGCAGTGTGGATTCTCAGTTGTCAGTGACAACAGGTCTGAGGACTAAGCAGTGAGCTTGTCAGAGATTTTAGGGGTGGCATATTTGCAGTGCTGTTGAAATCTGAGTTCATTGGTCCACTAGTCTTCAGTTCTACTCTTTCAAATACCTTCAGTACACTTTCTGGTTTCTCTGAATAATCAGGGGGCTTCTACGCGCCTGACCAAAATCAAATTTATATCTCAAGAAAATGCCCAATGCGCAAACACATTCAAATTCTAATTTTCTGTTCTTAGATCTCATAAGACTTCTTCCTTGAAGCTCTCTTGATGATCTTATGAAATCGATGTAGTTGGTGTGACAGGTCATTTTCTAGCCTGAAATTGAGAAACGTACAGGTTCAACGTCTTCCGGTAAGCACGTTTCTTTACTGTGTTTAATGTAGTTACTGACACTGGAAGATAGTGACTCCAGGCCGGTGTGGGTTTTAAAGTTGACTCAACTTTCCCCTCAAATATCAGTGCTAGCTGTGTGGCTCAAGTGGTAGAGTGCCAGCCAGGAAAGTGTGAAGCCCAGGGCCCTGAGTTCAAATTCCAATACTCTAAAAAGAGTTTGATCTAAATTAAATAGAATATTAAGTGACAATATAATGCAGGGAACCATCTGTAGTTTTATGCCTCAAGTCCAAATTTTAACCTTGTTTAGTGATCAATCTCAGTATGGTAGATGCCCACATAACTGACTTTTCTGAGAAATTAAATGGATTAACTTTATTAACTATATTTATTTTCTCTATAGTGTCTACTGAACCATGTATATGGAAAATTCTTATGGAGTCGGGTTTCACAATGTAAGTTCATCAAATAGGTTTGTTCCTAACTCTGGTATAACAGTTGTTACACCAGAATTATGCCAGAATTATATAATTTTTATAAATATGATATAATGATACATAACATTATATCATTATATAATGTTATATAATGATACATAACATTATATCATTACATAATATTATATAATGATGTAACATATCATTATATAATATTATCATATATTTATAAAGCAGTTTCTATATTCATTTAATAAAAATTAATTTCATAGTATCCTATTTCTTAGGAAAGAGGATAATATTATTGTTTCCCTTTTGGAGATGAGAAAGCCAGGGTAAAATGTGAGAAAATTTTCCAAAGTCCCATAGATAGTTAAAGAAGGTAAAGTTTGTCATTGCTGTTTCTGAGTGTGTGGATTTTGCTTGTCCGCTTCTCTTGTTTTGAGGTAGGGTCCTGCTATGATGCCCAGACTAGTTTTGAACTTGGGGGCTCAATTGATTCTGCTTCCGCATCCTATTAAGTAGCTGGGACTGTAGTCAGATACTACCATTCTCAGCTATAAATCGCAGAATTTCAACAAAATTAGTCCAGCTAAAAAAATTCTATACAGTTAAAACTATATAGATGAGAGTGCAAAAAGGGTTATATCTATTAAACTATATTAATCAGAAACATAAAAATTCACAGGAGCCTTATTTATAATGATTCATAATTCAAAAGTAGAAACAACAAAAAATAACCATCAACAAATGGATGAAGAAAGTATACTATGTCCACACAGTGGAATGTTATTCAGCACACCAAGCAATGCCGTCCAGACAGCTGTTATATATGAAGAAACCTTGAAAACATTCCACTAAGTAAAACAGCCAGACATAAAGGCCACATAATTTATTATGATACCATTATTTGAAATGTCCAGAAGAGGCAAATTCAAACAGCAAACAGATTGGCAGTTGCTTAAAATCTGGGAGTTTGGGGACATATGCGGAATGGCTGATGATGCAGGAGGGTAGTTTTGGGGTAATAAATGTGTCCTAATGCTTTTTTGGCGATAGTTGAATAACTCAGAGTGTATCCGAAAATCAAACACCAGTTCAATAAATTTCCGCAGAGTCATTAAGAATCACCTGCAGAAGCAGGAAATCCAAAGGAAAGAAAAATTAGACAAACATATAAGTCTGTAAATATGTTACAGATTAAATATTTCAAAAGTGGTCTTACCTTAGTCATTTGCAAGGAACTAAGCAGCAAACAACGCAAGCCACATGTAACAATGGTAAGGAATAAAGCCCTAAGTCCAATAAACCAATGAACCTGTAACACTAAGGAAGTAGGGAGATAAGAGATTTCAAAGACAAATGCTTGGGCTGCTTACTTAGCAGGAGTAAAAATTACTCTCTGTAATTCTGGCACAGAAGAAGTAGAACTTCCAAAGGAGGGTAAGGCCCATAAAAGGCACACACATGGTTTCGTGTATAATTGTTTCCTCAGAGCCTACTTGAGTCCAACTTTCCAAAACTTACTGAATTAATAAATGACAGATCAATGTGTAGGTGGGGGAGGGGAGGAGAAGAATGACCCCATGATACTTTTTTCTCTAAAGATTGTTTTCCAGACTTCATAATGATGATAGCTTCAAGTGAAAATGGAGATCGAGAGGGAACAGGTTGTGATTGAAGTACTTAAGGATGTGAAATCAATGAACGTATCCAATAGGTGACTAAATGGAAAACCCAGGAGCCGTTTGGGAAGAGAGGATTAGTGAACACAGCTTTTTGGTGGCCTTGTGGCATAAAGGATAACCAACATTGTGAACACTCGTGAGCTCACACCAGTTTAGTCCTCGGTGAAAGGTAGGAGAATGCCGGAGTTACAGCCTGAAAAGCTGGGAAGGAAGGCTGGAGAAAAACACTCATGGAAATAGCTAAGCATGGTATTACAACCAAGGGTATTAGTGGTTTGGGGGACTCTAATCTCAAATGCAATGTTAGGGGCAAGTCTTCATAATTTCTCAAAGCATACATGGCAGAAGAAATATGGTTCCTCATCGCAATTGTTCTGGTAGAGACACAGCTCATCATGAAGTGCTGTGATTCATCCAGTTCTTTGATTTTTACAACTCCTTTTGGAGCATCCTCAAGTAAGCTGACAGATGTGCTGTTTGGTTTGGTTCTGTTCTTAAATGTATGGAAAACACTGCTCACCATCAGCATTTGATTTCTGCCGTTTTTGTGTAGGGTAGAAACCAATTCAGCAACAGGATTCCTGGTAAACGAAATTGAGACCACCAGCATATTCCGCAGAGATAAGAATAGAACTCGGGCTTCAAAATGCATATTTCATATTCACTCATATTTTAGCATAATGTGATAGAGATGTGTTCAGAGAATGGAATCTAGAAAAGGCAGGATCAAGCATAAGCATTCCAGCTTATCACTGGCCTGTGGCTTACTCCAGGTATCCCCAACCCAGGGTCAGCCCTGTTTTCCATCCAAGTCACTCTTTCCCTCCCTGAACCTATTTTAATATGCTACTGTAATGTCCCCTTAACAACCTCCTGATGCCATTTCCAAGTCTCATCAAAGAACTTCCAATCTCCTTTCAAACTATCCTCACTGGCAAAAGAATTGAGAAGTGTTATTTCTGAGAACATGTCTGCAGGCTCAGGGGAGAAGTCAGGGAGGAGAGAGAGGTCAAGTGACTGGTAGCAGTGATTGATAATTCTAAGTTGAAAGTACTTTCACAGACAAAACTTAGTAAGCACATGGCTCTGCTTTCCTCATAATGTGTGCATTGTTCAGAGGTTAAAACAACATGTTTCAATAGACTTCTGTTTTCTTTCTTCTATCTGCCATCCTGGAAAGTAGAGACAGTTCAGTAGACAGTTTGATGCGATTCATCAAGACTAAGGAAAGATGACAACCTTTTAAATATAACTTATCTTGGCAATATCAATACCCAAAGTCATGACTTGTAAGAGCTGCAGGACATCTGAAAATTCCATTTGTATGGCTGCCTTCCAAGAGAATGGCTGGGCAGCTCAGGATGTTGGGCTGAAGTCATCGATCCTTGCACAGTTACATTGGCCACGTGAAATTAAGAGATGACAGATAGTTTTGAAGCACCTTTGTTTTTTTTTTTTAAGCACCTTGACAGGAAATGGTTTGAATAAGACAAGAGAAAGGAGGATGCTCTTTAATCCAAGAGAAAAAAATGAGCAAATTGAGGGTAGCAATGTTATGTCTTTGAAAGTTTATTCTAATACTTCCATAGAAACAGCCTTGAAGTAAATTCTTGCACATAAAGTTTATCATACGAAAAGTTTGATCTGTTCACTTCTGATCTACCTTGGATAGCTCTTCCGCCTCCCCCTGCCCTTTTCCTTCTATATGCCATTGTGAGGATGGAGAAGGCCCAAAGGACCATTTGATATTGTTTATCAAGGATGAGGAAGAGATGTTAAGCTTTTCAATGTGACTCCTTCCCAGGACTTCTATTTACCCTGGCAACATCAACAGTCTAACTGCCCTAGGCAGCTTTTGACCTACAAAACCCAAGTTCAAGTAGAACTAGAACGTAAATGACTAAGTCAGGATGAGGATGAGAAAAAGATCAGTGGGCCTGGAGTGGGGTAATAAAGCAGAGAAGAATTACAAATAAGGACATGACATACTTTGTCCAAAAAATATGATTTTTAGGAATAAAGCAAGGCAACAGACATAAAAATATTATACAATTTCTCGAATTATTTGTTATTTTCAAACCAGTCTTGAAATATGGTCTCCAATATAATTATATTGAAAAGTCTTTTAAGAGCATCTCTTGTCCACAAAATTAGATATGATTTAAAAGAAAATTAAGAAAACTATCTCATTTATAATAATATCAAAAACCAAATACTTACATATAAGTTTAATGGTGGAGGGAAAGTAGTGTATACTGAAAACTATGAAACATTGATGAAAGAAAGTGTAGCAAAAATCATAAATAGAAGAGAGTATGTGGTTGTAGATGGGAAGGATTGATATAATCAAAATGCCTGTGAGGTATAGATTCCTTATAAAATTCCAATGTCAGACTTTATGGAAAAGAAAGGAGAAAGAAGGAAGGCAGGAAGGCCGGAAGGCAGGGAGTAAGGAAAGAAGGAAGGAAGGGAGGGAGGCAGGCAGGCAGACAGGAAGGGGGAAGGAAGGAAGGAAGGGAGGAAGGAAGGAAGGAAGGAAGGAAGGAAGGGAAGCAGGCAGGCAGAAAGGAAGGGGGGAAGGAAGGATGGAAGGAAGGAAGGAAGGAAGGAAGGAAGGAAGGAAAGAAGGAAGGGAAGCAGGCAGACAGAAAGGAAGGGGGAAGGAAGGAAGGAAGGAAGGAAGGAAGGAAGGAAGGGAAGAAAGAAAGAAAGAAAGAGAAAGAAAGAAAGAAAGAAAGAAAGAAGAGGCAAAGAACCCAGGTAGACATTTCTCAAGAGAAGACATACAAATAGCCATAAGATTCATGAAAAAGTGCTACATCACTGATTAAATAAGGTAAATGCAAATTACAACCATAAATATAATATCACACCAGATTATTTTTTCCTTCTTTCTTTGGTGGTATTGGAGGTTGAATTCAGGGCCCTGTGTTTGCTCATCAGTCACTCTACAGTTTGAGCCAGACTCCTAGCCATTTTTAAGAGCAGTCTCATATTTTTACCTGGATTGGTCTGGCGATCCACCTATTTTTTTACTTCCATAGCTGGGATGAGAGATATGAGCCACCATGGATAGACCCTTAGATCTGTTAAAATAGTTTTTTTTTTATCAAAAATGCAAGTCTCCAGTGTGGCTGAGGATGTAAAGAAAGGAACTCTTGAGCATTGTTAGTTGGAAGATAAGTCAGCATAACTATTGAAGAAATGGTATGCTATTGCCTCAAAATTTTAAAAAATTAGAATAAAATGATTTGTTCCACAATTTAACATCTGGAAATCAATCTAAAGGAATTCAAATTACTGTCAAAGGGATATTTTCACTTCTACATCTATTGTAACATTATTCATCATAACCAATATAGGGTAACAGTCCGAGCACTTATGAATAATGAGAATGTTATAATGTATGTACTCAATAGAATATCTTTAAACAAAGCTATCATTGGGGTGAACATGGATGAATACAGAGGACAATACACAAAATATAGTAGGCTCAGGAAGAAAAATGTTGCATGACATCACATGTAAATGTAGAACTTGAATTCATAGAAGTAGACGGAATAGGATGATGATTACCAGAAAGCGGAGAGACAGGGTCAGAAAATGGGGAGCTGTTGGTCCAAAAAGTACAAAATTTCATCTACTTCAGAATAACCATTGCAAAGCAGGAAGACCATAGTATCACACCACGGTATATTTACAAATAACAGAGTTGATTTCAAATGTATGATCAGAAAAAGGCATTCTGATGTGGTAAATATAATCACTTACAATAACTATTCTATAGTATTTGCATGTATAAAAATTTGAGATTGTGTTCTAAAAATATGATACAGTTATGATTTGTCTACTTTAAATAATAGATGGGCAAAAAGAAGTTTTGCAACAGAATAAAGTTGCAAGAGGTTCTTGAGGAAAAAACTTATAGGTTAAAATGTCTTAGAAGACATAGCCATCTGGCACCATGGGGTAGACTTTATTGGAATATTAGATCAAACAAACTACAACCCATGACATTTATGGGACAATTGGAAGATGAACACTTCAGAATATTTAATAGCAATAGCAAGGAGTTATCGCTTTAGTATAAATATGATATTGTAATTATATTCAAAGGATCTTTCAGCTAAGTACTAGAACATGAATAATTTTTTTAAATAAGGGAAAATTTTAGTATAAGGTTTTTTTCTGAGATATAGCACATTCTTATGGGGCAAAGCAGAATTAATCTGGGTATACTGTTTGAAATTATTAAATAATATTAGCAGAATAATGATTCCTAGTGCATATTCCTGCATGGTAATTAGCTCCTTGGTGGTAGCTGTCTCTAATAAAGTAAATACCTTGTGCTATGGCTTACATAAAGTATTAATGTCCTGCATAGGCTCATGTATTGCAAGCATGGTCCCAAAGGGTCAGTATTAAGAGATGCTGAGACTTTAAGAGTATAACTTAGTGGGAGTCAACTAGGTCACGGATGTCATTGTCCTTGGAAAGCATTATGCTTGCCATCTAAAATAAGTGAGTCTCTAGGTAAGTTAGTCTCTCAATAAATTAGTCTCTAACCTTTCTTGCTTCCTGTGGTGCCATGCATTCACTCCCTCCTGCATGAGCTGTTATCATGATGCCACCTGCCATATTGTGACACAGGCAAAGGATTTCTCGCTAAATAAATGGAGTCACCTGATTGGTGAACTCTGAGAAAAATTTAAAAAAAAAACAATTCTTTATAAAGTACTCAGCCTTGGAGCTTGACCAAAGTGTCATGTATCACTTTTCATCACAACTTGTTGGAATACTATGCGCTCAACAGACCTAACCATGGTCCTCAAACCCTTCCAGGTGAAGATGGGTCTTTTCCTCACCATTTGTGGCCAAGAGCCCTGCGTATAGTCAGTGAAAACAAGGCCCCTATTATGTTGAGTCTAGAAAGGTTTGAATAAAGAGAGACCAGTTATTCTTTCATGGGTTAAAGGAAGAGCATCATTCCACTTGGACATAACCTACCACGTGGCAAGACCATAATGACAGCAGAATTTGCAAACATCTCCCACACCTCCCAGCTCTGACCTCACATTAACTGGTTTCCAAGATTGCTCCCGCCATTCATTGTAGAAATTTGAGCTTTGTAGTCTCTCTGTGGCTCTGTTCTCTGATCTGTAAACCTAAGATTCTCTGAGAACGTTAGTTAACTAAGTTAATAAGTGGGAAGTGCTTATAACAGTGCCAGGTTCTTAAGCAAACGAGTACAGTCTCCAGCATGTAGTAATTACCACAGGTTCTAGGAACCATTGTTTTCACTGTTGTCCCCCTCCAATGACCTTGTGCAAAAGATGCCGTCTGCCATCTCTGTCCTTCAAAAATCAGCCGTTGAGACCTAAAGAAGTCAAGCAGTTTATTCAAGGCTTGCAACCATCACTTTAAACTCAGATTTAACTCTGGTGCCTAGATCCTTTTGTAAATGGCAGAATGGCACACAGAGTAAAACGTACAAATCCTACATGTGTATTTTAACGATTTTTTATGTTCACACACACACACACACACACACACACACACACATTCATCACTCCCAAGCAGGTCAAGATCTGGACCATCCCATCCCTTAACAAGGGTCCCACAGGATGCACCCAGCCAGGGCGCCACTGACAATGTCCCCTTTCATCTGACTTTTAGCACTTGACATATTCTAGTTTAGTGGTTCCTACAAATAAATCAAACTATACACAGTCTTGTGTGTGTGTGTGTGTGTCACTCCTCAAACATGTCCTCTTATCTCTGAGATTATTTCCATGCTGAAACTATCAACAATCTGTTCCTCCGTCACCCTGCTCTCTTCCACAGGACAATTACCTGTAAGTTCCTCCTCATGTTGTTGAAGGACACCTGCATTATGTCTAGGTTGGGTCTTTTTGTTCCCCCGAGTCCTGGGGCTTGAACTCAGGGCCTGGACACTATCCCTAAGCTTTTGGTCTAGCACTCTACCACTTTAGCTACAGCTCCACTTTCAGCTTTTTGGTGGTTAATTGGAGATAAAAGTTTCATGGACATTTCTGCCCAGGCTGGGTCTGGACTGTGATCCTCAGATCTCAGCCTCCTGAGCAGCTAGAATTACAGTTATGAGTCACCAACACTTGGGTAGGTTTGTTCTTTTATAAGTAAACATGCCTCTTGATTCAGGGAAGTGTGGTGAGGCTCCCACAACTCTTCCAGGCAGATTAAACAAACTGAACAAGACAGTACCTTTCATCTGAATCTTCTTATTTTAACATTTCCCTTGCCATCGATGAAATCGTGCACTTCTCTGAGTATTTGAGTTTTTGGGACCCTCAACCTTACATTCAAAGAGAAATGCCCAAAGTCCTTTCTTGATCGGTCCTTCCCGCATTGCTTTTCTCCACCCCAAGGCCAGGCATTGTTGGCCGTTAACCAATCCCATCCTCCTACTCTCTCCTTTAGTCCCCCGATCATGATCATGGTGATGGTTATCACACAACCCCTATTTTATGTCTGTGATGGTTATCACACAACCCCTATTTTGTGTCCCCAAAACTTCTTTTATCCAATCATTGGCTGAGGTAGGAGACAGCAGCAGATTATAATCAAGCAGACCAAGCACCTCATTAGAGACATGATAAAGCTGGGTCCCCACAAATAAAAGGTGTATATTCATAGTAATAACTACTGCTTATTTGTGGCTTGCTTTGTGCCTGACAATACTCAAAGTACCTGGCCATGCAGATTAACTTTTCACTTTCACAGCAGTCCTGCGAGTGATGTACTGTTACTCAGGAGACAAAGCCACAGAGTGATAAATTATTATCCAAGTCACAGATTAAGTGGAACTGCAGGCCCTTGGAATTAAGACATATGAATCCAGAGTTCAGACTTAAATCTCTCCTCCCTAGTGAAAGAATATGATTATTTCAGAAATAAAACTTAGAGGAAAAGGATGCACCCTGGATTTATTTTTATGTTTTACTTGAACCATGCATGTTTGTAGGGAAAACACTAAAATCTTTCCTGTGGTATGATGGCTCTGGACTTTTTTTTTTTTTCTGTCAGCTGTGGGGCTTGAACTCTGGGCCTGGGCGCTGTCCTCAGCTCTTCAGTTCAAGGCCAGGGCTCTACCACTTGAGCCTTAGCACCACTTCTGGTTTTCTGAGTGGCTTATTGGAGATAAGAGTCTCATGGAGTTTCCTGCCCAGGCTTGCTTTGAACCGTGATCCTCAGATCTCAGCCTCCTGAGTAGCTAGAATTATAGACGTGAGCCACTGATGCCTGGCTAGCTGTGGACTTCTCTTGCTGCAAAGTTGTGCAAAGTTTTTTTTTTTTTTAAGTCTCAATTTCTTGGATTGTATAAAATGACCTTAAAATATTCAGTCCACAGGGCTGTTTGCAGGGATAATGTTAAAATATATGTGGCATAGTTTAGTATACTACCATGCTGTAAGTGCTTGACACAGGGTGGAGGTAATAAATAATAGCTGTCATTTAATAAGTGGCTATCAGATCACAAGCAAAACTCAGATTGTCTCAAGCAGGTGTATGGATGTATGCCTACGGAAAAACATTATCGAGTTAATAAAAGTCTAAATCCTAAAAGAGGACTTGAGGTTTTTGTTTCCTTGTTGTTTTGTGGTTGTGGCCTTGTTGTTGTTGTTGTTAAGACCTATCACAGGGGTGCTGAATAACGCAAAAGTGTTTCACTTAGCATTCTTCTTAAGAGAATTATTTCCTGATTGTTAACCCTCAAGGAAGTTTTGTTGGGTAATTTCATTAAATGTACATGCCAGGTTTTCCCATTGCCCAGTTTCAGTAGTGTTTTATGCTATAAGGATGGACACTAAACAAGATTTGGGTTTGAACGCTGAATAAAAATAGATGATTAATGAAGCACATTGCTATGCTTTACTTTCTACTACTATGATACAAATTAATGTGTCAAAGGATAATTTTTTTAGTCTTACATAAAATGAAGGTATTCAAACCTTACATCTTCCTAGAATGAATTACTATTCACTGCAGTGAAAATGGAGTTGCCATATCCTTTCCTAGCATTATTCTTGGATCATTAATGCTAGAATTCACGCATTAACTTTCCTGTTTAATAGCTGTGAAACAGATAAGTATATATTTATAACACACACACACATACACACACATATATTTAAACTCAGTAATTCCCATTTCCCTAAAAGTTTACTGGTGGTGTTCAGTCACGTGATCTAGACAGATTGGGTAATATTGATTATTGAGCTAAAATTCCATGACTTTAATGAGTTATGCAATGAAATGGTCCAAACTAGAATACGTATGTGCTTCTGAATGCACATATTTTAATCGAGGAAGCTAATATGTTGTTTAATGTCTAAAGAAAATCTGTAACAACAGACAACTTGCACTGAGCGCTTGCTAAGAATTCAGGTGTAATTTTTTTTTCATATGGCAGAAACCTATAAAACAATATATTTAACACAGAACAAAACTCAGTCAAGAAAAAAATTGAATTAAATTAAGCAACAGAGGCAGCACATTAAATTGCATTAGGACTGACAAGAGGGTTTGGCTCTGGTGTAATGAATTACTCCCTGGTGTCCTATGACCTCCTGGGTGTACTTGTACTGTGACCACAAAGCAGGCAGAGGCGTGTTCTGCAGTCCTGCATATTTGCATAAATACTAAAGCCCATCAGGGAAGTTAATGAGAAGGAAATGTTACAAAAAGATTTCAAGGTTATTCTCACATATTTCTGAGAATATTCTGTGCACAAGGCATGGGATTGTATCTTAAGAATTATCAAAGAAGAGGATATATGACCTCAATTAATTTTTCCCCCACTTTCCAGTCTTCCATTAGTCTTTCTTTTCCTCTTGTAACACATCAGAGTCTTCATATTTTCTTCCCCTATAGTTTTCTTTTCTTGAAAATGGGAAGTAAATGGGGATACTCTTTTTGATTTTCTCACCAAATATTCATTTAGTACTGGGATCTTAACTTATGTAGATAAATAAGAACACATGTGACCAATTTCCCTTGAGAAAATTCCCAACTCATAAATGTGTTGACTACCTCTCATGTTTTGACAGTTTCCTTTTCTATTTCGTTTAAACTCAGTTGCTTGCTCAACTTTGTCAAATTTCAACACATGATGTATTCATTTGTTTTCTTTTCCATTCAATGATGAATTATTCCTATATTCCCAGGAAAACCTCGCTTAGTCACAACATTTGAAAGTATTAATATGTTACTGGATTTAAGCCACTCATGAGTAGCTATTCAAATTTCTTCATTAGTGGTGAGAAATTAAGTCAAACTACAGCTTTACCTTTTGTCATAGTTTAAAATTAAATTTTGGCTTTTAGTTTTTTTTTTTTTTTTTGGTCCGGTCGTGGGGACTGAACTCTGGGCCTGGGCACTGCCCCTCAGCTCTTCAGTTCAAGGCTAGCACTCTACCACTTGAGCCACAGCACCACTTCCAGCTTTTTCCTTTTGGTTATGTGGTGCTGAGGAATCGAACCCAGGGCCTCAGGCTTGCAAGGCAAGCGCTCTACCACTGAGCCACCTTCCCAGCTCCTGGCTTTAAGTTTTGCAAACATCAGTCTGTAGAGGCTTCCCTTTTTGCATTATAGAATACAATCATACTCATCTGTCCTTTGAAACATAGGCAAAACTCTAAATCAACTTTACAAATGCTAAATGAAAAGACTTTTCTGCTTTTATACCTGTTATAGTCTAAATGTGGTATCACTGTAGTAACCTCTTCTAGACTATTTTCTATTTTTCAAGACACCAACATTACTTCTATGGAGCTGCAAATTACATATTTTAATCTGTTCTTTATATGTGCTGTTCTACTTTAAAAATTTGTAATGTAAACTTTTTTATTTCTTCTTTTTTATTGTGAGGTCATTGTTTATGTTTATGAGTCTTTTCAAACAACCAGCTTATTGACTTTAATTATTTATTTAATAAATATTTTATCTGTTTAAGATATGTATGCATATTCATTGTTCTTAATCAATTCTATTTTTAAATTTTTTTTGTTTTGGTTACTAAGGTTGAATAACTGGGTTACTTCTAAATTTTCTAATAATAATACTTGTATTTCTCCTCTGAGCATAGTCTTCATGTGTCTGTTGAGCTTTACCATGATATTCTCTCATTTATGCTAATTTCTAGGCAAGCTGCTGTTTTGATAATTTTCCAAGTATTATTTATTCTGCTTTGACATTTTTAATTTTTTTCTAAATTTTTAGACTCACAGATTGAGGGGCACAGATCTCAGAATCTGTAATTCATTCATGATCAACACTAACAGATAGTTTTTACATATTTTACAGATTAAAATAGATATCCATCTACAAATCAAATTTTCAGGCATCTATTAGACTGAGATTACTAAAATGATTTAAACATTTTTGCCTCCTGGTTTATTTTTTTGTTTAGTGGTCATATCCTTTAACGTATATTAAAGTATTTTCCTACTAGGTTTCATGAAGTTTGAATTAGTAGAATTTGTCCTTTTCTGAAGCAAGGTTTTTATAAATATTCAGCATATGGATCTCCAATTGTCACTATAAATCTATCCCTTTTCTATATGACTATTTCTGACCTTAAATCCTGCTATTATTTACTATTTGTGTCTCACACCAAGTGTTTTTTTTTCTATTTGTTTCCATTTGTCTGATTTCTTTTCCTATTTATTTTTAACATGTTATTTTTGTTGTTGTTGTTGTTGTTGTTGGTTGTGGGGCTTGAACTCAGGGCCTGGGCACTATCCCTGAGCCTGTTTGTGCTTGAAACAAAGCACCACTTCCCATTTTTGAATGGTTAATTGGAGATAAAGAGTCTCACAGGGACTTTGCTTCACAAGCAGTCTTTGAGGCTTCAAACTGTAATTCTCCAATCTCAGCTTCCTGTGTAGCTAAGATTACAGGCATGAGCCACAAATCCTTGCATATGTATATATATATATATATATATATATATATATATATATATACATATATGTATATATATATATGTTGTTGTTTTTTAAAATCAGTACTATCTCGGTTTCCAGATTGTAATCTTGAAATATTTTATCTAGGTGGTACTGAATCCTCAAGGACAGGCAGGCATTTAGCCCCTATTTATCATTCACAAGTCAAGGTCTCCCCATCCTCCCTGCTCCCCCTCCACCACCACCACCCCCCTTGGGCATCCAGCATCTAGGAAGTGAGCTCTGTACCTCACTTAGCTCTGATTTCTGCACAATTGCTTTTGAATCAATTTATTACTTCCTCTCCAAGGTTCGTTTTAGACAAGGCTAGATGCTAAGATGTGAATTTCTCCCTATGAGATACATATTCTTTCTTTCTTTTTAAGTCCTTATTATTTTGTTCAGGCGAATTCATTCCTATTTGACATATACTTTTAGGGTTTTCTAAAGGTTTTGAGTTGCTTCTAAAATTGTCAGAACAATGAGCGTTCAGAGAGAAGGTAACCCCGTTATACCTTGTTATTATAGGGCTAGTGAGAATCATCAGAATAGTCCCAAAGTGTCTTTCACTTGAGAAACTCAACACAGAAGAGGAAATTCAATGACCTCTAAAGATGATTAGGGTATCTACATTTAACTAAAAGAGTATGAAGTTACAAACTAGTGGAGCCATCCAAAAATGGTGTCAAATAAACAGGTACTTTAAGTCAGTGACTGTAGTCGTCTTTTTAACTACTTCTCTGACAGAAGAAAACCTCCTTAATGCTTTAGATGTTCAGCTGAGGCAGAGCTAATGGTTTAGATCATTGGTGAGCAGGTAATTAGCATTCCTGAGGTCTTGGTTCAATCCTGAGATGTGAAGTAAGTAAGTAAATAAACACAAGTAGTTGAGCCATGGTATTATGAATGCCTTAAGCCTCTAATAGTATGGTTTTTAAAATGTTAGTTCTAGTTAAATAATTAAGAAAGTTGTTTCTTAATGTACCAAAATCAATGTCCACTTAAGATTGTATTATTTGTTCAAAAAGACCCTTGGAATAAATTTAAGTGTTTTTCTTGGGGGGGGGGCATACCTCCAATGATACACTTTTAAACTTCTTCCATAGATCTTAGGGTCCATAGTAACATTAGCTGCAGCAGAAAATTCAATACATAACCTAAAAATTAAGAAAAGTGAGGGAAGGAGTGGGTTGGGAGAGATGGGTGAGAATATTGGAAGGGGTGACATTGATCAAGAAAACTGCTTTGGGTGAATGGCAACTCCTTAGTACAACTACTTGAAGATAATAATAAAAAGTTTAAAAAAATGGCCAACTACTCTTTTTATACTCTCATCAAAATTTTATCCTTCTGCCAAGAGGAAGTAGCTCACACTTGTCATCCTATATACTCAGAAGGCTGAGATCTGAGGACTGCAGTTCAAAGCCTGCCCTGGCAAAAAAAGTCCCTGAGACTCTTATCTCCAATAAATTACTTAGAAAAAGCTGGAAGTGGTGCTTTGGCTCAAGAGGTAGATGATTAGCCTTTAGCACAGAGAGGCTCAGGACAATATCCAGGCCCTGAGTTCAAGCCCCAGAACTGGCAATAAAATAAACGAAAAAATTTCATCCTTTACTGGTCTTCTAATTTTAAAGGCAAACATTATTTTGGAGTGGTTCTTTAAACCAAGTGGATTGAGATTTTAACTAATTGTTTTATTATTTTGTGTATGTGTGTATGCCAGTCCAGGGACTTAAACTCAGGGCCTGGGTGCTGTCCCTGTACATTTTTGCTCAAGGCTTGTGCTTTACCACATAGGCCACAGCTCTACTTCTTTTTTCTTTTTTGGTAGGGGGATTGGGTTTTTGGTGGTTAATTGGAGATGAGTCTTCTGGACATTTTTGCCTGAGCTACCTTTGAACTGCAATTCTCAGATTTCAGACTTCTCACTAAGTAGGATTTACAAGCATGAGCCACCAGCACAATTTAATGATTTTCTTTATGAAATGACTTCCCTTCATATTTCTTATACATCTCTTCACCATTACAAGTATGTTTGGTTGCTTTAAATGGATAAGATGATTTTGTCCACAGATAATCAAATACTAAACAATACTTTTCTACTGGCACAAGACTTACCAAAATTAGAAATTAACTTGTTTTGTTACGCTGTAAGTCTTACTTACTCCTGGTAATTTCTGCCTGAAAAAGCTTCAGGGTGTTGATTGCACAATTTCAAGCTGATTTATTTTGTCGGATTATCTTATCAAGGAAAACTACCATTTAGGCAACTCAGAGACTCTGGCCTATCTTCTTTTATTATTTGCCCTCTCTCTTTACCTCATGGCCCCAATTTTTCTTCAAGTTCAGGAATACACATCCCAACACTTGTTTATTTCTCCTTTACCACCACAATGTTGTAGATATTGTGTTTGTGGATAGATTTAGCAACTTGTAATTCACTGCATTGTATTAACACCAGCTACTGGTCTCTCTGAATGTCAGGTGACATACATGCATAGCACATTGCTTACAGGGTCTCTCCTAATCTTATATATAAACCAGTAAGGCAGATGCTCTTCTCTGCACTATTAGAGAGAGAAGAACACTTGTGTCTAGGATATCAGAATCAAACAGTTGATTGGGGTTAATATACCAGTGATTTAGAATCAAGTTATCTTAATTCAATGCCTCTTGCCACGAAATGCTCCATTTTACTCCATAGACTCCATTCACAGAAGTAGCATCTTCAGATCAGAAGGGACTATAGAGACTTATCTAAGTGGATGTGTGACTACTGTGTTCCCCAGCTTTCCTTCTTTGTGAGCCTTCTAAATGATGAAAGTCTTTCTTCATACAGAGGCAACTTTCTTCTACTTTCAGAAAGATCTACATATAATTACATTTATTCAAAAATTGAATTCTTTGGGACCTCTGTGGACAGGGTTCTTCCCACATAACAATTCCATCTCTTGTAGAGTAAAGTGAAGCCCCATCTATAAAGTGGACAGTGAGTGTACAATACGTGTGCTGTTAAGATGATGGAGAGAGTTAAATGAGGTAACACATTAGTGACACTAAAAAAATGTTCAGATTCTTCTGTCAAAGCTCCAGCATTCTTTTAAGGCTCTGGGGACTCCTTTCACCTCCTCTCTGGAAGCATAGAAGTGAAATTTCAACAATGTGATAATTGGCTCTAAGTGATGAGCCTATTTTAAGCCAGAATTCCATTACCACTTTATCTTTAATCTTTAAATTCATTTGATCCATGACATTCATGTTCAGTTCCTTCTTTTTTTATGGTCTCTGTTTGGTCTTAGCCCTTTCAGATTAAGAACTTACTTGGATGACACACCAGAAATGGCTGAAACTTTTGTAAGTTTGTATTTGTTCTTTTTTTTGTATGTTTTTTAATTGTAAAAATGCTGTACAGAGGGGTGACAGTTACATGAGCAAGGTAATGAGTACATTGCCTATTGAGCATTGTTGCCTTATTAGGTCTAAATGCTACATTCTGAATCTGAATGTTCTAAGGGTCTTAGGGTCCTAATTATAAACTCTGATCTTCCTACCCTGGGCACCTGATTGTGGGACAGGACAATTTACATACTCTTAACCAGTTGAACTCTTACCTATTTAGGGATCGTAATATCCTTCATCTAGGTCAAATGACAACCATTAATTGGTTCTTATATGACATAGGCCTTCTTCCCCCACAAATATTTAATCAACAACTGCCAAAATATTATTGTCCAGAATTGGGCAATATAATCAATGTCAATCTGATCTTGGCAGAGCTATGTTCACACACTATTACTTTTTATGTTCAAGGAAGATAGAATATTTACTACCTTTATTTTGAGCATAGTTTTAAATTAGTATAGACCTGAGTGTATGTATGTGAGTGTATATGTGTGTGTATGTGTGTGTGTGCACATACACTCACCTATGTGCACATATTTTCATCCAGGCCTAATACAGAGTGATTAATTCTTTCAGATAATTTAGCAAGTATTCTTCTATCTTAAAAGCATAGAAACATGTTTTTTTTCTTTAATTTTTATTTATTTTTTAATGTGAAAATACTATACAGAAGGGTTACAATTACATGGGCAAGATAATGAGTACATTTCTTATCAAGCATTGTAGCCTCCTCCTTTGTTTCCCCTTCCCATCCCTTCCCATCCTCCCCCACCCCCCCACCCAACCCTCCCTGCCCCCCCCCACCAAAGTTGTAAAGTTTGTTTTTGACATAACAACTTGTGCTTCTCATTGTTGCAACGGGTCCACCTGTATCCTTATTTAAATTAAAGCAATGTCATTACTAATTTTAATTGAATTATCATTGAAAGAATGAAAACAAAAATGTTATTCTTTTTTCTATATACTTTTTTTTAAGGTCTGATACTGAGTCTTGAACTTGATGCCTGATGCTTAAGCTCATTGGTTAGCACTTTACAGTTGAGCGTACCTCCAACCCCATGTGGACATTCTTCCTGGTAGGGTTGTTTTTTTTTTTTAATTTTTTTTTATTTGTGAACATGCTGTACAGAGGGGTTACAATTGCATGGGCAGGATAATGCGTACATTTCTTACCAAGCATTGCAGCCTCCTCCTTTGTTTACCCTTCACATCCCTTCCCAGCCTCCCCCCTCCCCATCTTCCTGGTAGGGTTGTTTTTGGGTGGAACAAAATGCTAAAATTGGAAGAGTAATAGGAGATAGTGGAGATTTAAAAATTTATTTTTTATTTAAATGAACATTTTAATCTTCAAACAAAACTGAGAGTGTAGATTAAGAAATTTTTTATTCAAGTTAATGAAATTGAAGGAAGTTGGGATACACATTTATTGTATACAAGGTTAAATGAACTTGTTCATTCTCAAGTGTCACCTCAGTTTTTAGGCAATAACTTACATTTTTGTGTATTTCTTTGTGTAAAGTATTTTAGAAAATAGTTGTAGTTATATAATTTCTTAGGATTTATTTTAACTTTTAACTTTTTTTCTTTTTATTGTGAAAATATTGTACAGAGAAGGGTTACAATTACATGGGCAAGGTAATGAGTACAAGCATTGTTGCCTCCTCCTACGTTTCCCCTTCTCATCCCTTCCCATCTCCCAGCTGCCCCCCACCAAAGTTGTAAAGTTCGTTTTCGCCATAACGTCTTATACATTTCATTGTTGCAATGGGTCCACCTGTATCCCTATTTAAACAATTTGTTTTTCCCCTTCCCCTCCACCAATTATACGAACATCAAATACAGTGAAAGCAGGAGTTATACCATGGGGGAGGGACATACAAAGCAACAAAGAAATCATCTTATAAATATGTTAGAAACAATCACAAGAAAGAAAACATATTTGAATCATGTTTTTTATTGTGAAAATACTGTACAGTGGGGTTACAGTTACATGAACAAGGTAATGTACATTTCTTATCAAGTATTGTTGCCTCCTCCTTTGTTTTTCCCCTACCATCCCTTCCCTCCCACCTCCACAACTTGAACAGTGTCACCACTTCTTTTGTTTTCTCAGTTTTTCCCTCCCAATACCTCCATACCCCCAATTTGTGTAGTTCATTTTCAAAATAGTGTCTAGTGATTATCATTGCTGCATTATTTTATCCCTGGAGATTTGTCTTTCTAGAGTTCTGGCTATTCATTTTTCTTTTCTTTTGCCTATTCATACAGGTACTTTGGTTAACTTTCTGGGGGAGATAAATTGCCAACTAAAATTGAGTTATGAAGAACAAAATAGGAAACACATTTGGGAGAGATAGATAAGAATCAGGGAACCTCCCAAAACCTCAGTGAAGAAAATGGTAGCATTTTCTCTTCTTAGGTTTTCCCATTCTTTATTGACATTTCTTTTTTTTCTCTTTTTTTCTTAATGTCAAGGTGATATTTAGAGGGGTTACAGTTACATAAGTAAGGTAGTGAGTACATTTCTTATCTAACATGTTACCCCTTCCCTCATTTTTCTCCCTCTTTGGCTTTTCTAAATTAAGGGTGGACTGAGGGGAGGGAGTTGAGAAAGAGACTCAACATAAATAAACCATCTCTAGCTGAAGAATGGTATATCTGGCCTGGTTACAGGACACCTGTAACAAGGCAATTGATTCTTATATCACTGAGGAAAGGATCAAGAATACTTCATTCATGGAGGGAAGTAGGCTTTGCACCTGGTGCTTTCTACAGAGAATACTTTATTGAATGGTACACCCAAGATTTTAAGTAAGATATAGTATTACTTTTAATTTAGTATCATTTCTGTTGTAGTCTGATCCACTATAACAACTCAGATATTCAATAATTGTGTTTCTCTCCCATGCAACAGTCTGAGGCAAGCCTTCCCAGGCCCAGGTGGCTTAGCTCTTTATAATACGTTCAATTTTACTCTACTAGGCTCTAAGACTCTATTCCTTTCTATATTACAGCCTCAAAATTACACAAAAATTACATGTATGGTTTGATGCTTTGAACTCTTTAATTTTCTGCTCTAGAAGAAAAGCCTCTCTTTGAATATGTTTCTAAATTTTGTTCTTCAATAATAAATTGAGGGTGGTTTTTAGTGTTCATGATCTGTTTCTTTCTAATAAATGAAAAACCACATACTATAATTTTTAATGTGTCTTAGTAACATTTATTTGTAGAGTTTTAAAGGAATTTGTATTTATTTATAATGCATTTATATATTTACTTATATACATATATTTCTATATTATATTTATACATTTATATATCAAGTATGAATTATAATCAGATCAATGCAGCCTGTAATTAGCTGGTACATATTGGAAATTTCCACTTCCTCATCCCTTCTTCTATTAAAACCCCCTCTTCTGAGCCCCCATTGTCTGATACACTCTACTCTAACAGAAATGAACAATTCTGGGATATCCCTCTGTTCCTTATTCTTATCCACCTTCCCTACTCTCTCCTCCCCTTCCTAGTAGTTCATGTTTACCATTTTAATGTTGGTATTTTGTTTTATTCTGCTTTGTTTCTCCTATTTTTTTCGAATGGGAGAGAATAGTTTATTTCATTTCACATAATTACCACCAGTCCCTTCAGTTTTCTAGAAAAAAAAATAGAATTTCATTCTTTCTAATGGCTGAGTAATACTCCAGGTGGATCCACAGTGTGGCTATTGTGAGTAGTACATCAGTGAAATATGGGTATACAAGTATATGGGTACTGCTGAAATATTTCCTGAAATATTTTTCTTTCTCATTTTCATAGTCTTCCATTATCTTATCTGTCATTTCTAACTCCTTAGACCTTACTGCCTTTCCTGAGCAGCTCAACTCAACATCTTTAAAGATCAAATGGTAACAACCATTTCCTTTAGGCAGACTAGGGAACCTGTTATTTGCAATTAAAAAGAAATTTATATTTAACCAAGCTTTCACTCTTTAGTATGTGTTGATTAGTGCAGTCTAAACAGGAGAGGATCATTGTTCTGTAGAACTTACAATTTATTTCCACCCATAATTTTAATTGTTTCTTAAATAGTCCATTTGTGATTGATTGGGTTTTTGGTTTTGCTACTTTACAACTGGTTAAAGAGAAAAATAGCAAAGAAAGAAGACTAATTTGTAAAAATTTTCCAAATGAAGTCTTCTCACACTATAGAAGAAAAGAAATGAAAGTAAATGGGAGAAAACGTGCAGGTAATTACATATATGTCTTCAATTTAGAGGTTTTAGAAACCGTTTTTTATGATGATACTAGGAATGGGAAGACACTGAAGGAACCACACACACACACACACACACACACACACACACACACACACACACACATTTTATGGCCAAATGTCATATTTTTTTCTTGGTACAGGTATGGCTGAAGTGATAATGTTAATAACATGGTTCTATATTTCTTAACAAAGTACGTGAACTCTTCAAATTTCTGTCTATTATTGGCCAGATTATTCTCTTTTTCTAGAAATATTTGCTTATAATGGTTTTCCCAGTGTTGAAGTGCTGTTTGTCAGTGGGATCGCAGCATAGTTCTGGAGTTTTACAATGCTGTCATTTTAATCCTGGCCTCACAGTTAGTCCCCTTCACCTGTCACTCACCCTTCAAAACTATGAGCCTAGCATTAATATTTATCTTTTATTAGGCCATAAAATACGTGGGCAGTCACCATGATAGTTTCATCCTTGCCTCCTCTCCAAGGCCTAGCATTATATCTTATATGTGACAAATACACGTTTTCATTCGAATTTTTTTTTTTTTTTGGGTCTGGTCGTGGGGCCTGAACTCTGGGCCTGGGCGCTGTCCCTCAGCTCTTCAGCTCAAGGCTAGCGCTCTACCACTTGAGCCACAGCGCCACTTC
>NW_012267217.1:47449592-47466722 GCF_000151885.1 Dipodomys ordii | reverse complement strand
CAGGTCCAGAGCTCTGCTTTTATCTGGCTGTTTTGATTGTTTTAAAATCAGTAGAGCTTCTTTTTTCTTTTTTGGGTGGAGGGGATCCGGTCATGGGGCCTAAACTCTGGGCCTGGGCGCTGTCCCTCAGCTCTTCAGCTCAAGGCTAGCGCTCTACCACTTGAGCCACAGCGCCACTTCTGGCTTTTTTCTTTTTGCATATGTGGTGCTCAGGAAGCGAATCCAGGGCCTCAGGCATGCAAGGCTAGCGCTCTACCACTTGAGCCACAGCACCACTTCCGGCTTTTTTCTTATGTGGTGCTGAGGAATCGAACCCAGGGCCTCAGGCATGTAAGGCAAGCGCTCTACCACTGAGCCACCTTCCCAGCCCTTCATTCGAATTTTTAAGGTAGCTCTCCTGCCTCTGAAACTAGCTTCACAATGACAGGGGCAGAAACTTGTCATAGGTCACCATTCATCATTTCAATTCTTAAAGAATTGAAAGTCTATTACCTTTCAGACAATTCATTTCGAACCCCTTGTTTACCACCCAGCTTTTCCAACTGTCTCCTTTAAGCTAAAGTGGAGAGGTAGGACTCCCTGGTGAGTACAGTCATTCCCCATCAGAAACGGGATAGCAATTGTCATGTTATTCTCAAGATTTAGGGAAGAAACTGATCTCCTCAGCTGGCTCTTGCTTCCTGTCCCATTGTTTCCTGCACTGACTCCTTGGCTTTCTTCTGTTCTGATTTTCTCACTTTCAAAAACAAAAACAGTCCCATTTGACCAAGTGTTTATGGTTCTCAGTCCAGGCTAGCCTGAATCCTCATGCCTGTGCCCGAACACTCTGGCACCATTCCAATGTTTATTCCTCATCAGAGATTTCCACACTATGAACTAATGTGGTCTGACTCAGTCCCTGAGTCAACCATCCAATCTGTGCTGGCTGCTACAGGTCAATCCCTGACTCACCCTCCCTAATATACAGTGTTCATTCTGGCTCACTCATGCTGGCTTTTGGGATGCCTAGCAATGGTTTACTTTGCCAATACCTAACACAATGTCACATGTGTGTGTGAATGTATATATATGTGTGTGTGTGTGTATATATATATATATATATATATATATATGCTATCTTGTCTATTTCAGAATCAAAGAGAAAATACAGTAACAATATCAAGGTGTTCAGGAAGGAAGGAAGGCCTCTTCAACTCCCATCTTCAACCTCCAAATAATTTTAATCATTATAAAATCAATTTTTCTGACCCTAAATCAGCTTTTCCATGCTATGTAAATACTTTATGATGACTTATTATATCCTGAATTTTGGTAGTAGTCCTTGATTGTTTTTGGCAGCATTTCCTTTGCTTACACACACAAACCTGATATGAGTGCATTCTCTAGTAAAAATGCATATATGAACACACAAATAAAATTTGGCATACTGTTTCAGATGTATATTTAGCTTCTAAAACTAATCTCAGCAGGTCTGCTATAAAAGCATGCAATTAATCTGGCAAATACATGATTGAACTAGATATTAACAAATCTGCTGGATAGTATCTGAATTGTAACTGTTCCATATCATTGGCAAATAATGATATCCAGAAAGTGGACCAATTTGGGATTTATAAAATAGGTAAAAATTAAAAATAGCTGGAAGTCATACATTTATTTTTTAGGCTTCAATATAATACTTTGTAGAGATTATACAGAAGAGAAAATATTGTTAAGAGGAACATACTTTGTTCTTTGTTGACAATTCAGTAGCCTACCTACATATTATCAATAAAGAAGCAACTTTAGTGAAAAAAATGTATTTAGATTACACAAGGGAACTCATACAAAACTTTCTTGTTTTATTTTTATTTTTTTAATTTTTATTTATTTTTTATTGTGAAAATACTGTACAGAGGGGTTACAATTACATGGCAAGATAATGAGTACATTTCTTATCAAGCATTGCAGCCTCCTCCTTTGTTTCCCCTTCCCATCCCTTCCCATCCTCCCCCTACCCTCCCATTCAATCCTCCCCACCCCCCCACCAAAGTTGTAAAGTTTGTTTTTGACATAACAACTTGTGCTTCTCATTGTTGCAACGGGTCCACCTGTATCCTTATTTAAATGACTTGTTTTATACAAAACTTTCTGAATCAACAAATCATTGAGACCTTTCAGAAGAGAAGTTAGTAGAAATGTTATAAAATTTCACTTTTATCAACACTTCCTTTTGTCTAATATTGGTGCTCCTTATACCTAGCTCTATAAGAATTATTAAATTTAAGGAACAAATGCCACTTAGCACTTACTCTATTCCAGTCTGCAAACATAGTAAGAATCCACAGATCTCAATGTTATATATTTTTTTAAAAAAACCACACACATACACAATCCCCAATTAATCAAGTAGCTTCAAAAATGTTATAGTAAATAATAATTTTCCTTGCCATATCTCTGTTTTTATTAATGTATGCTTTTTTCTACTAGGAGAGTAAAATTCTTACGTTTGAAGCTGCTATCATATTTGATTACTTTCAGCTGTGAAGCTTGGGAGTTAATCTGAAGTGTCAAAATTTTCAGAAATGTCTCAGTTGTTCCTGATTGTAACCAAGGTGCTTTCAGCTCTCCCTTGTAGAAATGATGCTTAGAGCAAGTCTTACAGGTTGTCATGACAACATGAATAGTGTTCCATGAAGAAGGACTTGAGCTTGATCACATCGGAGGTTGTCCTGGCAACCTGACTATCTGACTTCATGAGTGAGGTGTCACGTTGCTGGTTAAAGTGGTTTTAGGATGATTGGATGTCTGCTGGATATGTAAGCATACCAGACAAAAATGTTTACTGTTTTGAAAATAGACACACAGAGGCTAGAAAATATGGAAAACACATATCAAAGTAGGAAAAGAAATGAGGAAAGTGAAAGGGGCTAATAGAAGGAAAAGAGAGAAGCAAAAAGAATAAAGCCCATAAAAGAAAGAAGAAAAAGGAGGATGACATAACTTTACTTACTAGACGGAGAGAATGTTGAACTTGGGAACAGGAAAGAAAGTTACTGTGGAGACATGAGTGTTCTTTGAACAAACAGGAGTGCCCTATTCTGTTGTAAACAAATTGTTGTAGTTGTCAGGAATATCAGATGCAGCATCAGTCTGCAACTATATAGAATGTGTTTATAATCATCTCACAAAGATGATTTGATGGAAACAGCTTCAAGCTAAATGGGCCCTTTACAACAGAAAACAGCTCTCTGTACAATGTCACTTTCATACATTAGCAACAGCATATGAATCTGACAGCAATTAGAGCAGCTATGAATATAAATTTTAACAGTAAATGCTAACAGTTATTGCTTGCAACCTGTTTAGATATCCAAGTTGAAATGTGAATTGAGCAATTTTATTTTCTTTAAAGAGTTATTGCTTAAGAAATGGAAGTTTGATAAGATGTAAAGAAAGTTAATGACAAATTTCTAGGGTGGGCATGGGGTGTGTGGTGTCTTATATACCTATAGAAGGTATATAAGACCAAAGTTTCTTATATAAGTCTTTTTTTTGTCTTAAAGTTTCTTGATGTGTACTATACCATATCTTTAAATTAAGGCTTTCTAAACTTGACTCTTTGTTCCAGAGGTTTTTGGGTTTAAATGAAACTCTTAATCAAATTCCAAGTCTCTGTGTATATCTGTATATAGTTTTTGAATAACGACTTTAAGAAAGCTGGGTGCTGGTGGCTCACTCCTGTAATCTTAGCTGCTCAGAAGTATTACTGTTTGAAGCTAGCAGGGCAGGAAAGTCCATGAGACTCTTATCTCCAATTAATAACCAAAAGTAGAGCTGTAGTTTGAATGGTAAGTGCCAGCCTTGAGTGAAAAGGGTAATAGACAATGCTCAGGTCATGAGTTTCATCCTCAGTAACCATATGAGAGAGAGAGAGAGAGAGAGAGAAAGAGAGAGAGAGAGAGAGAGAGAGAGAGAGAGAGAGAGGAGAGAGGGAGAAAAGGAAAGAGAGAAAGAAAAAAAGAGAAAACATTAAGACATTCACTAGTGAAAAGTCGTGGTTCAATGGATTAGTTAGAAAATATGAAAAAATTAGGATTATCAGTATGTGAAAGGTAGCCAGTATGTAAAACAACTCTTGACTCTGAATAATACAAAGTACTCTAAAACTATTGATATCATGTTTAGCCATACCCAAAACTGACACAAAGAGACAAATGTACAAGTTAGTTCATAGAAATTCTGATAAGAATCACCAAAGGACAGAATCAAAGTATCACCAGTGATTAAAACAAAAAGCTTCTCATCTTCCTGGAGCTTTCAAGTAGCAGTAAAGAAGCAAACAACAGTTAACAAAAGTAATGAGATTTAATGATGGGAAGAATTTTCAGCTCTTCTGTGCCTGGTATAGAGCAGATGCTTCTTTATTATGGAAGGAAGGAAAAGATAGAACTTAGTATAATATCCTACAAATAATATTCTTATTTTGTGAATTATAACATGCTCCATACATGCTTTGTCTTCAGAGAAAGACATTAAACAAATTTACCAAAATGTCTTTGGGCAGATAATAATTCATACATTGAATAGCTCTTGTAACCAGAAGAGACTCATAGAGCTCCAATTGGTAGTTTTAACAAAATAGGTGATAGTCTTGGATCTCCATTTCTTCTTCCATAAATTAAAGAAAATAATACCAACTTAATGTTTTCAGATTGTTTAAATGAGATGTAATGACATTTATTGTATACATACAAACACACTCAATAAAATTTCTGAAGAATAACTTCTAGATTAGATTGTATATTCCACTTTTAACATAAACTCTTATTAAATGATACAAATTTTGAACTGGAGCCAGTTGATTAAAATCACTGAAAAAAATCCTTTTAGAATGTATGTAGTATAACATAGGGGCCCATCAGCTGCACTGGACATAGATGAAAATGAACGAAGTAACCCGAAGACAGCGATGGAAAGGGAGAATAAGAGGGAAAGAGTGAACAGCTTAAACTAAGCGAAAGGAAAGAAAAGTAAATGTCTCCTGATGTGGAAGAAATAATTGTGTTGTCAAATCTCATAGAATTCACAAACTTTATAGACCATGATCATGGCAATTTGCCCCATGAAGGTTAGACTGTGTTTGTGACTTTAAGTATCACTATTCCACAATACTGTGAAATATGTAAAATTTATGTAATCACCTAATTCTCAGTTTTAAAAGATTTTTAAAAATTTAAAAAGAGAGAGAGAAAAGAATGTATGTATCTATGTGTGGTGACACACACCTATAATTTCTGCTACTTGGGAGGTAGGAGATAGGAGAATTGCTAGTTCAAATCTAGTGTGGGCAAAATTAGTGAGACCATACCTACAAAACAAAAGGTCTGGGATATATCTCCTCAAGTGGAAAAATGCTGGGCAAGCTCAAGGTCTTGTTTCAATCTCTATTGCTAGAAAAATAGAAAAAGAAAAAACGATATATATATATATATATATATGTGTGTGTGTGTGTGTGTGTGTATATATATAATAACATTCCTCAAGGAGCCATTGTAACCAAAGTAATGTCAGAATTTTATTTCATGACATTAAAACTAAAATTAATATATTTTCTTTGTTAATGTCTTTATATTTTCAGAGGACATGTAATCATTCAGAGGTCACATCATGGGTTTTGTATTCTTTTATGAAATGGTCAGTCCGCTATACCCCCATGAAGAGACTGAGAAACTCAGAAAAACAAAATTCATTGTACTTGTGATCTCAGAAACTAGAGGCTAGGGCAAGGTGAGCTATTTTGCAAAATCTGCAGATAGGGAAAACACTCTCACTGATCAGAATCCATCACTGGAATAATTAAGGACGACGGAGAAATATTACCTCCTGTGTGTAAGGGCCAGATGGAGAGGTGTAACTCAGGATTCATGAGTTTGTTTTCAAAGGCATGCTGGACCCTTACTTATCTCTAAACATTGGCTGGCCTTTTGAAGAGTAGTATCTTCCAGCCATAAGTTTACAACTTGTCAAGGCAACACAAAACATAGAAAATTTTAAAGTAGTTAAAATACCTACCGTAGCGAGTAAAAGCCCAAAGTCTGGATTTAAACCCAATTCTTCTCCCTATTCTCCTCATTGAACTCTCCCTCTGTGTCTCTACTCCTTTATCTCTATGATTGTAGGAACTGTATTTACATCATAGGGATTTTTTGTGGAGTTTAAAATATTGAATATATACAGACTGTATGAAGCAATGCTAGAGCATCATGGTCATTAAAACCATTCATTTCACAAAATTTTTTTATTTAGTGGTGACTAAACTTTTATTTTAAAACTTATCAGCTTTAAGTTAAATAGAAAGTTTCACTTAACCTTTTCATTTAACCTTTGGCTGATAAAAAATCACTTTTAAAATTTCATCTAGTAGCATTTTTAACTCTAAATTATCTTAAAGAAATAATGGTTATGATATTGATGTATTAATATGAATACCTGGGATCATTTATTTTGGCTGATTGGATAAATGAGGGTTGTATGCAAAATTAAATTGGAGAATTAGGATTTTAAATAAGTCTTTTCAGAAATAAATTTCACAGTAAAGCTGATTTCTTTCCTGGTTGATAGTGCAGGAAACTGGGAGCTGGAGAGGTCTTCTTTAGAAAACACTGTCTTCTAGAATACAAGACCTATCACAGATTATTATTTTATTTCATGAATTTCTGTATCCTCAGCATCAACAGAACTACCTAGACTTTAGTGCTCATTCAATAATTATTTGTTCAGAAGAAAGGGATAAATTCTAAATATCACTATTAGATGTTGAAATAAAACAACCAGGCATTTATATAGACTAGGTAAAAAAATGTTTATGTTAACTTTACCATCTTAATACCTGTTATCTAAAGCCAATGGATTTTTTATTTTATACACATACACACACACACACACACACACACACACACACACACACACACACACACGTGCCCTCCAAAGTATAAAATATTTACCTTACAATTTCATGGAACTCCAAAGATATATCTCCTTCCTATGCAGCTCCTCTTAATCTGGGTAGACAAGTTAACATCAGAGAATAAGAGGCCTAAAGTGATACAAGTATGCACATTAGACTTTTTTTTCTCTTTTTGATGTAAACAGTCAAAAGGTGCACATATGGAGAATAACAGCGCGGCCAGCAAACCTAACTGAACATTCTGTCAGCTTGGTTCCCTGAGGAGGTGGTTGGCGTTTGTGTCCCTGGTATAGAAAAGGCATGCCACTTACATGCCATGATATCTTAGAATTTAGCTTACAGGACTTCATTCAAGTAGAAGGGCCTGCAACATTATGTCAGGATAAAACATTTCCATTTACTATGTTGTCCAATATGTTACGGGAATACTCCCTCCAAAAATCTTATTCACTCTTATAACTCCTTTTTGAGATTGTAGGTTATCATTCCATTTATACAAGTAAAATGACATAAACAAACAGAAAACAATAAGCCATGGAGAGGAAAAATAGATTGTTCCTGGTTAACACTTCAAGTAAGAAGCAGGCAAGGAATTCAAACACAAGGTAAGATGACTCTAAAATGTGTGTGTGTACGTATGTATGCATACCTAGGAACACCATTTCTTCATCCAGTTTTCAACTCATTGGATGTTTCCCTCTCAAATTACAACCCTTGCTTAATTCTACCACTTTTTATACTCAATTCCCTTTGTTCATTGGGGATATTTGTAGACAGTAAAAAAACTCAGGCTGGCTCCAAGCTGTCATTTATAGTAACTGAGGTTAACTTAGATGTCATTTCACCCCAGAAACATCCTGAAGAGTCTTTGGAATTATTCATAATTACTACAAATTGAAAGTGATGAGAAAATTGGTGTCATTTCCCTATCAATCTCCAGAAAGATTCTTATGCTATTCACTCCTTGGTTACTGTGAAAATGTGTTCCACACAATTCAATACTAATTCTTAATCTTTGTTTTTAACACTGTCATATAACTCCAATTATTTCAAGAACTGCAATTGAGTCCTTGATTTCTAAACAATTAAGCATTATTAAACTTTGTTTTAACTTTTTGTTGTGGAAATTTCCAAACAGCTATATTCCATACTCATAGAAGAATAATCTCCATGTAATCATCAATGTTTAACATTTATCAATAGATGTCAAATCAGTTTGTTTACATCTTCCCACTTCTCCCCCAATCCCACAGTGCAGTTTTCTTAAATTTCAGATATTCCATCCTTCTGATTAAACTTTATTTTAAATCAGTGTATCATAGAAACAATGAGTTAAACACCAAGTAAAGGGCAGGATCACAGGAACATTTTAAAACAAAGCCCAGAACCAGGCAACGAGAATTTATTTGTTTTTCTCAAAGATGACAAACCTCTCTCTTCTATTCATTTTGTATAGAAAGTAGAATTTAATATGCCTTTGAATGCCAATTGGTTTGTGAATGACTTCCCCAAAATGTGTGACAAATGATTCCTGAATGGGAAAAAATGGGAACAACTTTGACTTTGTAATAATAATCACTACATATATATTTTTTCTTTTTCCATTATTGACCAAATCAAGGGGATAGTTCATCATGTTCTGTGGGAGGTGTTTATGACAGTGGAATTGTTCTATAAACCCTGTATTATTAGATTAATTTCTACAGAAAGCAAACCATTCCCACATTGTAATGGCTTTACTGCCGCTGAAAAAGAAGTATTTGGATTTATAGGTTTCTGGGTTGTTCATCAATAGATATAGAGCTATATATTGGCATCTTATTCTGGTTTTAAAGAAGACCAGTGATAAATATTTCTTTTCCATATGTATTTTAGTGGTAGCAAAACTACCCCAATCGGAATTATACTTCCTATTTTTTAAGTCTCTAGTTCTTCAGAAAATATTTCTGGTCTTAATCAAACCAGTAGCCCTGATATACTAAGTATGGAAAGCATTGATAATTTAGTATACCCAAATTAAAGCAATAGGAAAACAGGAAAATATTTGCCAGTGTTTATAAATTCCAGTGACAAAGGTGAACAAATTCGTGATTTCATTAACATCAAGGATTAACTTCAAAGTTGAGGGCTAATGCAAAACAAGTCTTTTAAAAATGCAATTGGAAAATTAAACTGCACATCATTTAAAGTGTGCTGAAAAACCACTCAAACCAATGCGATTAGAAGAGAGCTTCAACCTCCTTCTCATCCTCACATGTTGTCTGCACAAAGTTCAACTTTTGTCTTGATCTAATGAACACACTGTCCCTCTTAAAATTTAATCCTATTTTTTTCTACTCACTAGGCTTCACCTCTATCCCTTCAAGACTTTTTCTTTTCCGTTATTATCTCCCTGCCTCTGGTTCCTTCTGTTTTTCATTTTTCCTTTCCTTCACACTTCTTACTAATATCAATTAGCTGTACAAGGGCATTTCATTTTGACATATTCTTGTACAGAAAATAAATATACCCTGACCAGAGTCAGTCTGTCACTCTCCCTCACCTCTCCCTTCTCTCCTTCTAAAATGATCTCAACATACTTTCCTATCTGGGATCACGGTTTAAAAGGTTGAATGCTTGCCGAGCAAGCCAGAAGCCTGAGTTCAAATGCTAGTATGATAGGCGGGGTGTCTAATAATTTCACCTACGTACATGCACACACTTTGAAATAAAATTGGTTACAGACCATTACATTGGAATTGAAGGAACCTTTACAACTGCATTTCATTCTATTTCTCAGGTTCTCATTTTGAGAGCCTCCTCTACGATTTGCTGTTCTACCTGGAATATCAAAGATCAGGACCTTCACTGTCCACCACATGCAATCATTTACGTAGTGCTCACCAAATGACCTACATTATGCTGGTGTGACAGCTGCAAAATTACATGTGGACATGTGACATGTCACTTAGGCAAAAGAAATGTTGTCCTTTATTAATATCCAGTGGAATATAAAGGAGGCCCCGATTCCATGACCTTTCTTATCCCTCCTCCACTGCTAAATCTAATCATCACCATGCTTGAAGATGTTAGAAAACAGCCCTAGGTATTGCTGTTTGAGCATAAATTGTAAACATTTTGGAGGTAATTTTAGTATAAGAAAGCACTAAGATAATTAAGCTTAGCCTTTTATGATACCTCACACAAAGGGATTCCTGTATAGTTAAACCCAACAATTTCTTTTATAGTTTCTACCTACCCCTTATTCATTCAAGACTATAAACATGCCCACTACAGAACTGTTAGTAAGAGTAAAACTGTGGAACTAACACAATTTCCAATAAGAGACAGGATGGCCACATGCATCAACCCTACTCAAAGCAACATCCATTGACAGGGTTATATATTCATAAGGCAGAATATTACACTGTGGCATTAAAATAATTAGATCGCTTAGAAATGTCCCTCCCTATATATAACTCAAAAATAATATCTCATCTATTTTTTTAAGTAATGGGTTAAGTTGTAAAACAATACATAGAATATGACATCACTTGTTAGATTTTAAAAACACAAAGCAATAAGGTACATTGCTTATGGAAGCATCCTTACTATTAATGAACCAAACTAGCAAAGAGTATGCATAATAATTTTAGGAAGGATGAGATTATTTCTGTATATGAAATAGGTTCTGCAATGTATAATAAATATCAAAATACTGACTAAAGACTCTACCGACTCCTTGGTATATCTAAGTCAATCTAATTATTCCTGGCTCAGGGAGGAGGGTGTAGTGTGAGAATTAGGAAGTTCTCTTTTGCAACCTGAGTTAGATCTTTTCTGGTCTGTGATGTTCCACTGGTTCCTGTTTAATGAGTTTATTTTCCCTTCACAGGCCAATTCCTATTTACATTATTCCCACCCAGGCCTTTGCTTTCTGATGTGATAGTTGATAAATGATCTCTCCTCTTATGTAAGTGCTTTACTCTCTACATGTACACACAGTTCCACAACTGTTCAACAAGCTTGACAGAGTTTCTGGTGTTATAATTTTATCTTTGATGCTTATATTAAAGAAGTGAGTAATTTAAATATTAGCATGATAATGGAACACCCTTCTGTTAAAAGTTACTTTGGGGTACTAGTGGCTTAAGACTTGTAAGAACAATGAGGTTGGACAGGTACTAATCTTGGGATACTTTTTGCCACTAAATGGATGAATTTGATCATTGTACAGCAATATTCCAAGGGGTACATCAGACATTTTAGTCCAAGATTTTCACCCTGACCTCTCTTGTCCTTAGTGGAGTGAAGAGGATAGAAGCTTCTCATTCCTATGTTTTTCCCACCCACTTTATTGCCTTTCTTTTCTTTACATAGTCAGTGAAGATCCAACTTAAATCCTATCAGAATCATGGACCACAGGACAAAGTACTTTAACTCGGTAAGTACTTACAGTCTTCAGAAAGACTCCTAGGTATAATCTAGTGTTGTCTAATGTCTTGGGCTTGATCAGATAATCAAAAGCCCATGGTAAGTTGAATTAGTAGGAAACTAAGACACCAAAAACAATATTCATGCACAAGCAAATGCCAAACATGTTTTGATTTCACGTTATTGCTACATATGTATTTGGACATAATTGAGTTTCACTTCCAAGGAAAAACCAAACCAAGATATCTTTAAAAATCAACACCTTAGGGCTGGGAAGGTGGTTCAGTGGTAGAGCGCTTGCCTAGCATGACTGAGGCCCTGGGTTTGATTCCTCAGCACCACATAAGCAAAAAGAAAAAAGCCAGAAGTGGCTCTGTGGCTCAAGTGGTAGAGCGCTAGCCTTGAGCTGAAGAGCTGAGGGCCAGTGCCCAGGCCCAGAGTTCAGGCCCCACGACTGGACCCCCCCCCAAAAAAAGTCAACACCTTATTCTAGTGTTTTCAGTTATGTTCTCTTCAGAATAAATTAAAAGTGAGGCTTTAGATGTTAAATCTGTTAGAAATTTGATTGTTTTCTTTTTTCCTGGATAGCTAGAATTCACTTTCTCTGATAATGTCTATGCAACTGAAGTTCAGTAGATTGAATTCTAGCCCTCTTCTGTCACTAAATAGCTAGTGGAGTTGATGAATTACACAGTCCCTCCTCCAATTGCATTCTCGTATTTGAAATCTGGGACCTTGGAGGGACACAATCTAGACATTGTTTATTAACTCCATGGTTTCTAAAATGGATATAAAGCTATCAAGTTAGTGTAGAAGCCTCATGTTGGGGACTCTTTGCCCATCATAGATGCCTACTGCTATTTCAGGGTGTCTAGTTGGCATGCTTGGCAGAAAAGAGATGCAGAACTTTTGCTACACATGGGCAGTGGC
Organism: Dipodomys ordii; assembly: GCF_000151885.1. Classification (NCBI taxonomy): domain Eukaryota; kingdom Metazoa; phylum Chordata; class Mammalia; order Rodentia; family Heteromyidae; genus Dipodomys; species Dipodomys ordii. Next base: position 47,454,430 of record NW_012267217.1, on the reverse strand, counting down.
TCTCCCGGCTTTCATACTACATGAAATCTGGATGGTACTGGTTTCCTAGCTCCCAATGTTCCAGCTGACTCAACAAGACTATTTATAAAATATGAGCAATGAGTTCCCTGTTTGGCAGACGAAGAAAAATGTATAGGTGTGTCAAGATATGATAGCTATAGCAGTAGAACAGGGCACAGATGAGCTAAAACCTTTATGCTGTGACTTCTGGTTATCATGGTACCCTCAGCCTATCCAAAACTGGTGTCCATTTTCTCTGTATTGCAAGAAACACTGCACTGAGTGTATTGATTACTGTATTGAGCATACACAATACATGAGGTATGCCTTTTTTTCTGCCATGTTGCAGATTCAGCACAGGGCTTCACACATGGCAGGTCAGATCTAGTATGGCTTGAGATCTTGATATAGGGTCTCATTGATTTTAGCCAGGCTGTCCTTGGACTCCTGTGGTATCTACCTTTCAGGATTATAGGTATGAACTACCATGTACAGATCTACAACATGCTTTGAATGTCTCTTACAGAGATCTCAGTGTGTTTTAGGAGCAAACAACTTAGACCTCTAAAATTCTATTATGTATTTCGATGGCTTCAAAATGCCTTCTCTGTTTTTAGTGGTAGTAGAGTTTGAACTTAGGGTCTCGTGCTTTCAGGGAAGTTATTAGACTACCACTTGAACCATGTCCCCAGACATTTTTTAAGTTATTTTTCCAAAAGGCTCTCATGTTTTGCCCAGGCCCTCCCTTATAATTGGGAAGACACACACATCACTCCATGCCCAGCTTATTGGCTGATATAGTGTTCTCATTAACTTTTAGATAATCTTTCTACCAAGCAGCTATAATTACAGGCCAAATGGCAATCAAGTCCACCCAAAATGGCACATTTTGAGTCATAAGAAATACATAAAAAGAGAAAACAGAGATTATGGACTGTGGAAACAATATAATCATGGAGCTTATAAATGAAACAATGGGAACTGTTACTACAAGGGACCACATTTCCATTTTGTTTTTCTTTCTTTTGTTGTCTGTTTCTTCCCATTAACTTTATAAGAGATTTGATGAAAATGTCATCTTTAGCAGGAAACAATCTAATTATTAATTAACAGAAACAGATTCACACCCACAATAGCTAAAAACTTAAAACACATTTCTGTATCAGCAGTAACAGCAATTATTACACATAGTTTAAGTATTACAAGCCACTTCTTGGGACAATCATAAATAAATGAACTGGGTCAAAACCTAACTGACAAGATGTTTAGCATCTGCTCAGAAGTAGAAAATAGTTCTATACAGGTGGGCCTCCAGATACTCTAGTTAGCTTACTTAGGTCTATCTATCATTAGATAACTCTTTTAAGAGAGTTTTGTTTATTGGTAGATGCTTGACAATCATAACAGACACATAAGAATAAAACTAGCAACAGATTATGAACTCTTCAATGAAAATAAGTGGCTCTTCATTATCACAAACTACTGCCAGACAATGAAAAGAGCACATACATTTGTATTTCATGAACATCCTTCAACATGATACCAAAAACAATTTTAAATACTTTTTGACAATAACAGTTTTAATAGTAAAAAATACAGAGTAAATGTGTGCATTTTACCTAAAAATAGTGCTATTACAATTATGATCATGGGCTTCTTTTAATGATGTTTTGGGAAGCCAGGGTCCCTTTATAAGCTGTGTAGCAACAACATACATATTTATGTGCATACATATATGCAAATATACATCTATCTATCTATCTATCTAGTCTTCTAGATCTTTTAGTAGTTTAGTGGGACAAGAGTCTTATAGACTGTCCTGCCCAGGTGGGCTTTGAATTGTGAATCTCAGATCTCATCCTTCTTGAGTAGCTAGGATTACAGGCATAAGCCACCAGTACATGGCTTTAAAAGCCCATATGTGTATTTGACACCATCCAAATATGTAGTTATTTTGAATATATTGGCACCACACACTTGATTTCAGTGACATAATTCTTGAAAATCTGATCTCTGCACAAAAAAATTTACATTTAAAAAAGCTGAGAGGTTTGTGATATTTGTCAACTCCTAACTCCCAATCAGTTTCCTAAGAATAAATAATATAAAATGAACTGCTTATGTCTAAGTAACACAGAGTCATGCTAGGAGGCTAAATGATTAAGCCATCAATTATTGATCACCAGTCCATTGGTTGTCACATATTCACTTATATCTGTGGAAACACTGCTTCTTCCTTTTGTTTACACTTAGCTGGCTCTCAAGGGTCAACATGCAAATCTGATGACCTAATAATTGTTTTCAGAAAGTAATTCAACCAGATGCCAGTGTCAATAGGTCTAGCTATTCAAGAGTCTGAGAACTAGAAGATCATAAGTCAGAGGCAGCCAGGGAAGAAAAGACCTTAGGACTCAAAGCAATTAACTACTCAAATGCTGGATGGGTGGTTTACTCAAGTGGTAGAACATTAGCTGTGAGCAAGCAAGCTGATCCAGACAGGCCTCCTCAGAAAAAAATAACTCTATGTTTTTCCCATATATCATTTTGTTAAAGTTTTACTGAGTTTTGCACATCACCAATCAAACACATGATTATTTGGGGGGTTTTGAGGTTTCAACCCAAAGTCTTGCTCTCGCTAGGCAGGTACTCTACCACTGAGCCACACCTCTACCTCTACTGCTTCCTTTTTTAGGTATTGATTATTTTTGACATCTGGTCTCTTCCTGTCAGACACATATCTGGATTGTGATTCAGTTTTTAATTTCCCACAGTAGCTAGGGTGGCAGGTATGCTGTATCACACTTAGCCCCTTCTGTAAAGATGAAGTCTCATAGACTTTTCTGCTTCTGCTGGCTTGGAACCCCAATCTTTCTGACTTCACCCTCTGATATATCTAGTACAATAGGAACAGGCCACCATATTGGGCTACTGGTTGAGATTAGTGAACTTTCCTGTCTGGGCTGCCCTTGAGTCATGGTCTTCCTCATTTCTGATTCCCAGGTAACTACAAATGGAAATATGTACATGCTATGAAATTTTGGGCACTGTAACCCAAAATGTACCACATGGAGAATAATAATGGAAAGAACATTTTGCAGAATGCACCTGTCTTCTTTCATGTACTTTTTACCAGGTCCAATAATTTGTTATAATTTACCGCTTTGATGGCGAGGAGAGCTGAGGTTCAGACAGCTTCATATACAAGAGCTACCTATAAGTATTTATACTAAACTTTACTAATGCTATTTCCTTTATATAAGTGTTATTGGTATCTTTAACAATCTAGAACTGGCTGAATTACTTCCTTTCACATTTCCTTTCTACAAAGCATCTCTCAGTATTTCGCTTCTTGGGAGTACAAGTAAATGTTTACTGGCCATAGTACTGAAATTTTTTTCTACCATTGACTTCAAAAAGGGTTTACTCAGATGAGAAAAAGAAAAGTAAGTTTAGCATCCAATTATAATGTTGTGTCAAAATCCTATTTGGTGCATTTATTTACACTTACTACCCTAAATGCCTTCATTAAATCTTGCATTTTCAATTATTTTTTAGGTTTTTACAAGATTTATTTTTTCTATTATTATGTCACCTTGTATCATAATGAAATTCATAAGTTCAATAAGTTCCATCAGAGTGATTACTTGGAAAATAATTCCAGCCACCATTATCTAGCTGAACAGCAGGCATCATTCCATTATCATTCCATTTTCAGAAATCCAATTTCCTAGATTTTTGTTGAAACCATGATTACACAGTGCAAGGCCAGTCTGAGCTTTCTAATTGGCACTGCCTTTCATCAGAAAACAGAGAGATATTTGTCATAGGTTAGCCATATGGTTGACAATTTTAACCACACTTCTCTTTCTAAGTACCCGGAATACTCAAAACTAATGACTAAATTATCCTGACCTGTCCATGTCTCCCCATGTAAGTGTTTACTAGAACAGCTTGTCTGTATTCTCTAGAAATGCATAAGTTCGAATTGGTTTTTCTTTCAAACTTTTTTTAATCTGTTGAAGGCTAGAAAGTTCGAAATAGTGTTTTCTATAAGCTAATTTATGAACAGATACAATATTTACCTTTGCCAAATTTTCTGAGTTTGTTCTTTTTACAAAATGGCTTTAAAACTAAGCCCATCCTTCTTCATACAGAGAAGTGTTTTCAGTGACTTTTAAAAAATTTTTTTATTTTATTGTGAGAATACCATAGAGAGGAATTACAATTACATGGGAAAGATAACGAGTACATTTCTTTTTTTTTGATGATTTTTATATGTTTTATTGTTCACACTAAAGCAAATACATTTTCACACTTTGGGAGCCTGACTTTCAAAGAGTCAGACCCTCACAATTATTTTTCTTATCAAGCATTGTTGCCTCCTCTTTGTTTCCCCTTCCCATCCCTTCCCATTCTCCCCCCTCCCCCAACCCAGTCCTCCCCCCATCCCTCACCAAAGTTGTAAAGTTCGTTTTTCGACATAACGACTTATATATCTCATTGTTGCAATGGGTCCACCTGTATCCCTAGTTAAACGATTTGTTTTTTCCCTTCCCTTCCACAAAGTATACCAACATCAAATACAGTGAAAGCAGGGGTTATACCATGGGGGAGGGACATACGAAGCAACATAGAAATAATCTTATAAATATATTAGAAACAATTGTATGAAAGGAAATAAAAAACAAAAAAAATTGAATAATTATCTTGGGGTTCATTTCCCTAACATCAACTTATGTCACCTTTTCTGCTTGACTCAGACATATACTAGTTATTGCAAATAAGGGAAACCATGGGACCTATGTTTCTTTGGGCCTGGCTTACTTCACTTAATATAA
>NW_012267217.1:47330012-47449242 GCF_000151885.1 Dipodomys ordii | reverse complement strand
GTGAGGTGGTATCTCAATGTTGTTTTGATTTGCATTTCTTTTATGGCTAGGGAGGTTGAGCATTTCTTCATGTGTCTATTGGCCATTCTTCTTTCCTCTTCAGGCAAGTTTCTCTTTAAGTCTTTAGCCCACTTATTTATTGGGCAGTTGTTTCTTTGAAGATTTGTTTTTGGGGGCTTTAATTTTTTTTAAGTTCCAGGTATATTTTAGATATGAGACCCTTGTTGTGTGACTAGTGAAGATCTTCTCCCAATCCATGGGCTTTCTATTGATCTTGCGAGCTATGTCCTTTGCCATGCAGAAGCTCTGCAGTTTCATGCAATCCCATTTGTCCAACCTTTCTTTGATTTATTGTGTTTCTGGGTCTCTATTAAGAAAATTTCAGCCTGTGCCAAGGAGACCATGGGTTTCTCCTATTCCATCCTGTAATATTTTCAGAGTGCCTGCTTTGACTCCGAGATTTTTGATCCATTTGGAATTGATCCTGGTGCAGAGTGATATATAAGGATCTAGCTTTAGTTTTCTACAAGTAGTTAACTAATTTTGCCAGCACCATTTACTGAAGAGGCTGTCTTTCTTCCATTCTATTTTTTAGCTCCTTATCAAAGATTAGATGGTTATAGATCTTTAGGTTCATTTCTCGGTTTTCAGTTCTATTCAATTGGTCCTGGGGTCTGTTCTTATGCCAGTACCAAGCTGTTTTGATTACAATGGCTTTGTAGTAGAGTTTGAAATTTGGTATTAATATTCCTCCAGCACTATTCTTTCTGTTGAGGATTGTTTTTGCTATTTGGGGTTTTTTACTGTTCCATATAAATTTTTGGATTGCCTCTTCCTTGAAAAATGAGGTTGGAATATTGATAGGTATCGCATTGAATTTGTAGATAGCCTTGTATGCCAACAATGAGAAAAGTGTGGCTGAAATCAAGAAAGCAATTCCATCATAATAGCCCCACAAAAAATAAAATATCTAGGAATTAACTTAACCAAAGAAGTGAAGGACCTCTATGATGAAAACTTTAAAAACCTGAAAAAGGAAATCAAAATAGAACTTAGAAAGTGGCAAAAACTCCCATGCTCCTGGATTGGAAAGATCAATATTGTGAAAATGGCAATACTTCATTGACTTTTAAAGACCTTTTCAATACAATGTTCTTATTGAACCAGGCACTGGTAACTTGATATTGCAATCTTAGCTCCTCGGGAGGCTGGGATCTGGAGGATTATGGTCCAAAGCCATCCATGGCTTACACACAGTACCCAAAAGCTTGGCATAGCGGCATGCCCATGACATCCAAAGTTACATGGAAAGCTGAGCTTAGTAGGACTGGGGCAAGAAGAATAATCCCTGAGATTTAGTCATTGTCAAAGAAGCTGAACCTGTATCCATCATGCCAGCTACGACAAGAAACCTCAAATAAGGAGATGGTGGTTTCCTTCTGCTCCTGGATAGGGAGGAAGACCTTATTTCAAAAATAACAAGGACAGAAAAGGGCAGGAAGAATGGCTCAGTGGTAGAGTGTCCACCTAGCAAGTGTGAGGCTCTGAGTTCAACTCTTAGTACTGCCAAAAGAAAGGAAGAAAATGATAGCTTACATTCAGAAATAAACTCTGCTTAAGTAGTACTTTTTCCTTCAGAAAATTATGTTATCAACTGGAGGTTGGACTTCTTTTCAATCTCACACAGAATTGAAGGAAAGGGCATAAAAAGCTGGGGTAAGGGCTGGGAAGGTGGCTCAGTGGTAGAGCGCTTGCCTTGCATGCATGAGGCCCTGGGTTTGATTACTCAGCATCACATAAGCAGGAAAAAAAAAGCCGGAAGTGGCGCTGTGGCTCAAGAGGTAGAGTGCTAGCCTTGAGCTGAAGAGCTGAGGGACAGCGCCCAGGCCCAGAGTTGAGGTCCCACGACAGGACCCCCCCCCCCAAAAATAAAGCTGGGGTAAGAAGTTGAAAGCTTTGTTACAGGAGCCAAACCAGTTGAAAGCAAAAGTAACAGACTTCTCCAAAGAGGAGTTCCATCATTAAGAGGCAGGAAACATGTGAGAGGTAATGCTTATTTGAAAAAAGACTAAGATACTTGGGGGAAACTAAGGAAAAGTCTTTCAGCTATTGGTGGGTTGGCACAATCACCTAATCCAAACTCTCAGGTGGAAGGGTTGCCTTATGCCTTGTGATTTCCCATCCACCTGCTTTCCTGGCAAGGAGGAGGAAGAAGAGGGGGAAAGTACAGACTTCTCTGTGAAAGAGAATTAGATATGGGGGCCTGAAATGGGTAGCCCCTCTGTAGGCATATAAGATTCCTCTTTTATTGGTCCTTTTGCCAAGCATCTGGTTGGCACCACTTTCCTCACCTTAAAGGGAGGGTGCGGGATCATGTGTGGACCTGCTCCAGAGTCATCATAGGCTTTGCTGTCTAAGCCTTTATCTTGATTTTTTTGCTATTGACAGCAGTAGGTTCTCTTGCTTTTCCAAGATTTTCTGGAAGAGGAAGAGACCCTGATTCTATGGGCCTTCTCTGCTTTATTCAGGGTCTCCTAGGGTCTCTCTCTACTTTGTGTTAAACTTGCTTAAGACATCTGTCCTTTAATTCCTTGGCCTATGTTCCTTGACTTGAGATGTGTATATGTTTGATTTCCCTTTCAGTATTAGTTATTTTCAATTAATATACCAGTTATGTAGACTTATGTTCAGAATAAAATATTTAGATTAATTTATCTTGGATTTATTTCTTGAAAAAATACTTTGAGCTATACTTAATGCTCAAAATGTACATGTTTTAAAGTATACATGATAAAATAGTACATATACAGTGAAATTTTATATCTATCTATCTATCTATCTATCTATCTATCTATCTATCTATCTATCTATAATACAAACCTGGTGAAATAATCCAAGTCTAATAAACATATCCACCACTTTTGGTCATTACTACTTTTTCTCTTTCTTTTGTTTTGTGAATGACAAGAACACTTTAAGACTTATTCTGTCATCAGATTGCAAGTATACATAGAACAAAGTATTCATTATAAGGAATTGTCATACAAGAACTCCTATTCATCTTGTATAATGTCACCTTCATACCACATAACCAAAATCTCTTCATTTCTCCTCCCCTCAACTCATGGTAGCCACTATTGTCCTCTTTGTTTAAATGGTGTTGGTAGTTTTTCACTGTGTTAATCAAATCATGCAGTATTTGTATTTCTGTAAACATGAAGAACTGAGGAGTCAAAAGCACAGAGGTAACAGCTGCAAGAAATAGCTTCCTCTTCTAGGACTGAGGGAGCAAGCGTGAGAAGTGAGAGTGAATGAAATGTAGATGCTTGCTCTGTGATGTTCAGACTCTGAATTTAGAATGAGATGCTGATCAGATGGTATTTTTGAGTTTGAAGGAAGGTTCCTGGAGGGCAAATAGTAACTTCTAAGGAAAAGATATTGTTCAGCTGATGATTCTGGGGGAATTGCAATGAAGCGTTGAGGACTGGGTAAAAACCTCTGGGTTTTATAACTGCTAATAAAATGAATTTGTGCTTCCAAAGTGAAGAAATGGGGCTGAAGTTGTACACACACAAGCAGGAAGCAGAGAGGAAGTATGGCCCTCTGTCTTCACTTTCTAGCCATATGGTCTCCTGATAGTGGCCTTTTGTTAAGTGTCCTTTTCTTAGTATCCTTTAAAAAATATGGCAAAGCAGAACTGGGGTCTCAAGAGTCTCAGCAATATCACAAAGCAAAATAAATATGGAGAAGCTGTGAGACTTATTCCCAATTTCACTGTGGAACAAAGGATCAGAAGGCACTGTCCATAGCTAGATTACCCAGAGTCAGCCAGCAGAATGTGTAAAGAATGTTGCAGAAGTGTGTGTGTGGTGGGGGGGGGCTGATTTCTTATTTCTCCATCATTTCTACAATCTTTTAATAAAAATTTGTAAGAGTAATATGCAGAGGGGTTACAGTTACATAAATAAGGTAATGAGTACATTTCTTGTCGAACATTGTTAGCCCCTCCCTCCTTTTCTCCCACTTTCCCTCCCCCAGAACTGCCCTCCCCTGCAAGTAGTAAAGTTCATTTTCAACATAGTGTCACTGTTGCATTTTTCACTCTTTCTCCTTTGTCTCGCCATTTTGTTATTCCATTTCCTTTCCCCAGATCAGATTAACATATATACAAGACATAGGGCACCAAAATCCAAAACAATGAGAACAGGTGATAAACCAAAGGGGGAAAACCTGAAGGAAAAAAGAAATAACTTCACACAGTACATTAAAAATGAAAACAAAGGAAAAAAAAACCAAAGTCACACACTAAAGCTATCAGCACAACTATGTTCATTGCAGCATTATTTATCATAGCTAAGATAAGGAACCAATCCAGATTATCCCTCAGTAAATGCGTGGATCAAGAAAATGTGGTATATATACACAATGGAATTCTATGCCTCCATCAGAAAGAATGGCATTACCCATGTGTAAAGATATGGAAAGACTTAGGAAAAAAATCATATTCAATGAAGTAAGCCAGACCCAAGGAAACATAGGCTCCATGGTTTGCCTCAATTGTAATATAGTACATGTCTAGGATAGTCCTAGCAGAAGATCACAATAGCTTAATAGCTATGCACATATGACCATATAAAATGATGCTAATTGAAAAGAACTCAAAGATACAGAAATGAGGTTTTTGGAGTTTTTTGGTTTATATTGCCTCTTGGTTTATATTGCCAACTTAGATGGTTTGCAACAAAGACCTACAGGATTCAGGATATAGTTAGGCTCAAGCTGGTTTATTATAGTAAAGGACACAAAGAAAAATCAGTAAAGGAAACAAACAAACAAACTTGGAAGGAAACCTGGTACTATCTCTTACATTCTTCTACAAATAGATACACATAGGTGTGCTTCACACACACACATACACACACACACACACACACACACACACACACACACACACACACACACACACACCCCTCCCCCAGCACAATCTCATGTGAAATGTCATTGGTTTTTGTCTAAGTTAGTGTTCCCAAAAAGCTGTGTGTTGAAACCTTGGTTACCAGCCTGTGATGATGGTGGGAGGTGGTGAAGTGTTTAAGAGATTAAGTCCTAATGGGAGGAAGTTAGTGCTCTGAAGTGCTTCCCTTATGTGATGTGATGATGGGACTTCAGGTGTTTCCCTCATCTCCTTGCTTTTAGCAAGCTGCCTCTTCCACCAGGCACTGCTGCAATGATGTATGGCGTAAAGTGATAGCCAAACACCATGCACTGTAATCTCTTCATCCATGGACCCAAAGAAACTTTTCCTTCTTTCAAGTCACTTGTCTCACTTACTGGGTCAAGGCAATGGAAAACAGACTCATGCTCTGATCCAGCAAGAAAGCACACTCAATGTGGTTGATTGTGTAAATACTGTCCACTTAGCTCAACAAGTATTGCTCAACAAGTATTTAGCGTAAACCATATTATCTCATCAATACTTTAGGTGCAATAAACCATTCTAATTGGGAAATGGTGAGAGTCTGTCTGAAATGTTTTGCCAGACAGGAGCCAATAATCAGGGCTTGCTAAGATGGTAGTCCTTTATTGCACACTTTTCTGAGACTTGCTCCATGGGAAAACTCAACAGGACTATATTTTCTGAATTATAATGTGTTGTCATTCAGCAAAGATTTTCAGAACCCTGTCCCACATGCCAACATGTCAGAACTCCCACATTTCAACAGCCCCATCTTCTCCTCAAGAAAATACTGTTTCTTTTTTTAAAAAAAATATAAAGGTGATGAACAGAGAGGTTACAATAACATTAGTCAGGTAATGAGTACATTTCCTTTTGAACAGTATCACCCTTTCCCTCATTCTTTCTTAGTTTTTCCCTTCCTGATTCTCTTCTAACCCCCCCCCCAAAGTTGTGCAATTCATTTCCAACATAGCATCTAGTAAGGAAATGCTGAATTGGTTCACCCTTTGTCCCACCATTTCTGTTCTTCCCCTTCTCCTCCTCAAATCAGATAAACATATACAAAACAAAGGGTATGGAAATAAAAAACAGCAACAAAAGAGAATAAATCAAAGAAAAAAGGAAAAAAAGGAAGGGAAAAAAAACAGAGCCCCAAACAGTACAATAAAAAACCTCTTGCTTCCATTTCTTGGAATTCATTTCAATAAACATCACGTTGTATGATTATATCCACATAGCTATTGAGCCCTTGTGATCTTCTCCTAAGAATAGCCTCCTTTGTTCTCATTGTGTGAATGTTGATAGTGATGTTTAATTAATTGTGTCTAATTGTCTTTTAATATCCATTGGGTTTACTTGTAGACTTATACGCACATTCTAATTATTACAAATGAGGGAAACTACAAGGCCTATGTTTCTCTGGGTCTAGATCATTTCATTAAGTATAATTTTTTCCAAGAGCTTCCTGGTGACCCAGTACTCCCATTCCAAATGACCACAAACTAGGCTGCACTGAAGCCATTGGCACAACCATGTTCATTGCAGCATGGTTTACCATAGATAAAATATGGAATCAACCCAGATGGTCCTCAGTGGACAAATGGATCAAGAAAATGTGTCATATATACACAATGGAATTCTATGCTTTCTTTAGAATGAATGACATTGCCCCATTCATAAGGAAATAGAAAGACTTGGAAAAAATTATAGTTGCTTTTGTGATCCCTTTATCATTAACTCCCATTAAAGAGTCCAATGACCAGGATTCTAGGAAGTTTGGTTTCGGTCTTTTAGCTCCTAAAAGGCAGATCAGGATATGGCACTGTGGCTCAAGTGGTAGAGCACTAGCCTTGAACTGAAGAGCTGAGAGGCAGCGCCCAGGCCCAGAATTCAAGCCCCACGACCAACCAAAGTAAAATAAAATAAAATAAGGCACCAAAGGCAGATCATAAAAAGTCAAAGATGCTGCTATCAAAGGTAATTTTAACAGTAATTTTTATCTTTAAGTATATGTGCACTCACTATGCATTCAGCAGCACCCTTTAAAAAACAAGACTTCTGCAGTGATAAAACTAATGGAATAAAACTACTCTGAGGAGTCATTGAAATTAAGTGATACTGAGCATCTTGACAAATAAAATAGATAAAATCCTAATGAGTATGAGGACATAAAATGGATTTATATCATATAAATTAAAATTAAAATGGATTAATGTATTTACAAAATGAATTCTGCTAATGGAAAGCATTGCAAGCAATGTATTAGTGGAGCTGTAATTGTGAAATTAACCCTAAAATATTCATATGGTGGAAATGGGAAATGAGTTTTATAGAAATGCAAAGTGGTAAGCAATTTATGGAAGGACATTTTTTGTGATCCACTTGCAATACAAAATGTTTTTCAAAGATTAATTCACTTGTCTTCTAATTGATCATTTTGACATATTTCTGTACTTTTTTAAACCATAATTGCAAAAATGAATTGATATGAGTGAAATGTATAAAAGTTTTTTAGGACCAGGCACTGGTGGCTCATGCATGTAATCCCAGTTACTCAGGAGGCTGAGATATAAGGATCACAGTTCAAAACCAGCTGAGGCAGAAAAGTCCCCATGAGACTCTTATCTCCAATTAACCACTGAAAATCCAGACGAGGCACTGTGGCTCAAAATCATGGAGTGCTAGCTTAGAGCAAAAGAGCTCAGGGACAGCGCCCAGGCCCTGAGTTCAAGACCCACAATAGACAAAAACAAGGTTTCTGGGAGCTCTGCCTACACAATCCCCAGTGCTCATTTGCATAGAAACATTATTTTAATCAGCCTTATGAAAGGCCTAGGTGAAGTCATTCACCATTTTATAGTGACATGAGTGAATCTTACCTATGCTGGATGTTTTCCATTTGCATACTCCACTTTCACCCCTGACTTGTGCCTGGAGAGCTATAACTCCAAAGTCCACATCAATGGGTCTTCCTGCCCTTGGTATCTAATTGGAGTTAGCCAGTAGGAGGCCCTGATGATAGGAGACAGGAGAGTGTGTGGAAAACCTCAGGCAACTTACTTCTCCAGGCAAGTTTCCACAGCACCCTTTGCAGAGCCTTCTCCATAGTTCTCTTCTCTCTAGGTTGCAGTAACTGTTCTCAGATCCTCTAGCCCATGGGTGATAAGAGCATCCAGTGCTGCTGGTCCTGGAAAATTGTACTATCTCTTGAAGAATCTTTCTAGATTCCTTTTCATTCATTCATTCTTAGTCCTTCTTCTTAAGTTAGATGCAATGATCAACTTTCAATTTTAAATAGTTTATTTGTAGGATTTTGGTTAAGATAATGCCCTTTGACAGCAATGCTGTAGGAAGAACTGCTATGATTAGTAAAAAGAGAACGTCTATGATAATGAAACTGGAGAACTTCAGCACTTTCCTACATTGGAGATTTCCTCATATCTCTGAGTGCATCTTGCCTTGATGCCAAGTCTGCAATATAATTAGCATTTAAACTGCTATTAATTCATCTTTTATTCACTTAATCTACTAACAAATATCTTCTGAGCTCTTACTGTGTGTGCTGCCCTAGGTTTGGTGTTGATTGAAAGGCAGCAGTACAGGCAGCTACAGGCCTCAAGGCACTTTCTGTCTTATCTGAGTATTCCAGAACTTTGTTTTTAATCTCTGTCATTGGTCTAATGAACTGTATTATACATGCAAATAAAATTTAATGTGCTAAGTAAACATTATTCCTTATTATAATACTGAAATAATGTAGAATAATAAAGCTCATTTATAGTTTCCTCATGTAGTGAGTTATTAGATCCCCTTGTATACTGTTAAGCCAACTTATCTATCGAATAGGAAGTATGGCACAGAGAGCCTATATGATATGTTATTCCTTAAATTTTACCACACTATGCCATCCTTTCATTTCTTCTAGTGTACACACTAAGAGTAAAATGATTGAAATATTTTTTCCTGTGTAGGTTTTTCTAGTGATGTGTTTCAAGACTCTTTAGGACAACTTGATATAACTTCCTCAGTCTCTTCTACATGTATAATTAATTTACTTAATACTATGATTCAACTTTACTGGCTAATTTTCTATTAAGCATAAACTTGAATTCTAGAACTCAAACTTGTGTAGGTCCAGTGGGCTTTTATTCTATGGAACATTCGTATGAGAAAGTTCAGTCTTTAAAAGCTTGGCACAGTTCATTTTGCTCCATTCTTCCCCATCCCTAACGTTATCTTCACTCTTCCACACCCAGCTGCTCATTAGTGTTTTGTAGATATTATCTATGGTTATATGATCACAGTTCTTAATCAACTACGTGTTTGCTTGGTGTTATCTCTTCCAGGTGCTTGGGAAACATCCATGAGCTAAACACAGATCTTTGTACTCATAGAGCAGGTATTTTGCAGGGAGAAAGCCAACAAACATTACACATTAAAAAACAATTAAATCATCCAATATGTTGGAAGGCGAAAAGTTCCAAAATGAACTTGTTAATAAAGATTAGACATTTGCAGGTTTTAGGAGGCCATAAGGAGATAGTAGCATCTGAGTAAAAGTATGAAGGAAGCAAAAAATGTCAGCCATCTGTGGACAATGCATTCCAACTATGTGGAATAGCCAGAAATGACACATAGGTAGGAGTGAACTTGCCATAGTCAATGGGTGGTAGGAGTGTCTAAAATATGGAAGGGTTCACAGATTGAATAGAATGGAGAGGAGAAGGAAGTCAGGATAGAGCAATGATAGGGAATTAGATTACATGGAAAGTTGAGGAACAGTTTAACAATTTAGTCTGGGGTCTGTGGAGATGAAGAGTGTTAAACAAGAAGTGATACATGATCTGACATGTATTTTTAAAAAATATGGTGGACCGTGTGACATAAATCTAGAATCTCAGTATTTAGGATAGTCAAACAAGAAAATTACAAGGCTGACCTGAACTACCTGTCAGTAAAAGGCTAGAAAAAGAGGGAAGGAAAGGAGAAGGGGAAGGGGAAGGGGAAAAGGAAGAGGAAAGGGAAGGAGAATAAAGGGAAGGGAAGAGAACGGAAGGGAAGGGAAGGATACTCCCTTCAAGTTCAAAATTCCAAGTAGTATCTAAATGCTCAAGTAAGAATCAATAGGAAGAAAGAGAAATATCCCTCAAGTTTTAGTTTTGTCAAGTTAGAAGTCTAACTATGGGATGAGGAACAGTTAAAAAGTGTTGTGTGTGTGTGTGTGTGTGTGTGTGTGTGTGTGTGTGTGTGTAGAGAGAGAGAGAGAGAGCCAAAAATATGAATACATTATAAAATGATTATGTTTATTTTTCTATAAAAATAATAGTAGTCTCTCATATGTGATAGGATTTTTTATTTTTTTTAATTTTATTTTATTTTATTTGTGAACATACTGTACAGAGGGGTTACAATTACATGGGCAGGATAATGCGTACATTTCTTACCAAGCATTGCAGCCTCCTCCTTTGTTTACCCTTCACATCCCTTCCCAGCCTCCCCCCTCCCCCCCATCCCAATCTGAACCCTTAGAATTTTTTATTCTTTAGTGATATAAATGCTTAAGTTTTCTCCTGATTTTTCTGTAGCATTAAAATTAAGTTTATATTATGTCTTCTTTGCTCAAAAGACTTAGAAAATGCCAAGGTGTCTACAAAACTAATTTTGTTCTGCTTCCAGTTGGTACAAATCCTTTTGGCTTTGTTCTGAACTTATTTGACCCAAATCAAGTCATCTCTGATCTGTACACAAGTAGATGGAATTAAGTAGATGCTGTTACGGTTTTGAGATGACAAAATGTTATTTTGCTTAAGTAGAAGAGTGACATCTAGTGCCTGTAGATATATGTGATTGTATTTGAACAGCAGTCCTGCTTTTAGATTGATTGAAGATTATTTAGGCATCATTTATTATATTTCCAGCATCTGGTCTCATGCAATCTCTCCTTTCCATTCCCATGAGTGGAAACATTAGTTGAGTTCAACTACTTTCTACCTGTTCTCCTTAACTATGGACTCAGCACTCAGCAATTCATTGTGCCTCCATTTATACTTCTTCAAGGAATTCTATTTATATTTCTTCTAGTTTTCCAGCCACTTCTATGTCATACTATTTTCCAGAATGTACCAACAACTTTTGTCAGACAGGATTTCATCACGCTCAAAAAATCAAAATAATTTATACTTCAGCATCTTAACTTTTAGTTTGACTAGAAGGTTCTCAATGTTGTCTTAATTTTCATTTTTACCTTTTATTTGCAGTTATTTGACGTTTTTTCTACCTTGTCTTTCTAAATCCTTCATTGGCTGAATTTTTATACTATTGAAGCCCATGCTACTCCTCTGTGTTGAGTTGTAATTTTTAAAATTTATCTCTATGTAGTTGTACAAAGGGGATATCATTTAACTAAGCAGTTTATGAAAGTAACACATCTTGATCAATGTCACCTCTTTCAATATCTTCACCCATTGTTTCTCTACCCACACCTTCCCTTACTCTTCTTAATATTGTAAGATAAACATTGAATGCTTGCTTGCATTCTTCCCATCTGCTTCTCTTCATTAGACTACCCCTTTCTCCTTGACCCCACTCCACACCTTTTCAAGAAAATTAATTTACTTTATTGTTATTATAGAGGTGATGTACAGAAGGATGACGATTACATGAGTCAGGTTATACATACATTTCCTTTTGTACAATGTCTTCTGTTCTCTCATTCTCTCCCAGTCCCTCCTTCCCATCTCCACCATAGTTTACTTTCATTCAATGTCCATTGAGCTCCACTGGTGCATTTTTTTCTCCTTTTCCCTTGAGTTCTGTACTCTCTTCCCAACCCTCCTAAAGACATACATCTGAATACACCATTCATAAGTTAAAGACAGAATCGTCAAAAACTAAAAACTTAAGAAAAAAGCCTTTTGTTTCTATATCTTGGAGTTCCTTTCAGTATGTATATTATTTTATATAAACATAAGGAGGCATTTAGGCATTGCACATTTATGTTTCTCTCCTAAGGGTATCTTCTTTTGGTTTCACAGTGTGTGAGTATCTAGACTCCTGTGTAATTTGTTATATCCCAGTTCATTTTATATCTAACTCACATATCAGAGAGAATATGCACCATTTGTCTCTCTGAATTTGGCTTACCTTACTTAATATGACTTGTTCTAGTTCCACCCATTTCCCTGAAAATAATACTATTTTATTCTTTCTAATAGTTGTGTAAAATTACATCGTGTATAGGTACCACAATTTTTCAGAACTACTCATCTATTGTGAGCCAGGATATGATAAGGACACCACACATCCATGTTCATTGCTGCACTATTCACAATAGCCATCATATGGAAACGCCACACCTTTTGAATACCCTCATGCTGGTGTTTATTTTGCTGAACTTTGTCTTTGCCTCTCTAAGGAACTACACTGTTTGAATTTTCCTTTGAACCTACCATATTTCAGTTAACATACTTATATACACTTGCATACCACCCAGTGTATTGACTTCTAAATTTAAAAGCTAAACCTTGCTTCCACATATAAAGGAAACCATACATCTGTTTTCTTTCTGACCCTGACTCCGTTCATTTAACATAGTTTTCCCCCTCCCCCAGGTCTTTCCATTTCTTTTCATTCTTTCTAATGGATAAGTAGCAATCTATTGTGCATAGGTACCAAACTTCTTGACCCATTCATCCATTGATGGGCATCTGGGTTGATTCAATATCTTGACTATGGTAAATAGTGCTACAATGAACATGGTTGTGCTGGTGGTTTTAGCATAACTTAGTTTGTGTTCTTTTGGGAAAATGCCCAAGAGTGGAATTGCTGCGTCATAGGGCATTTGTATGTTTAGTTTTTGAGGAACCTTCTTCTTTCCATAGTGGTTGAACATATCCATTGGCTGAATTTTTATACTATTTAAGCGCATGTTACTCCTTTGTGTTGTTGTGTTCCCTTTGAGTAGCATCCTCCCCAGCATCTGTAATTTGTTTTCTTGATAATGACTATTCTAACTGGGGTGAGGTGGAATCTCAGTGTTACTTTGATTTGTATTTCCTTTAAGGCCAGAGATGTTGAACATTCTTATGTCTGTTGGTCATTTTTCTGTTTTGAATTGCTTCCTAATGTATTAGAAGAGATAGTCTGGGCTCATAAATTAGGTTGTCAGTTCCTTGGGAGAAACTGGGAGAAAATGATGGAAGAGGTGATACTGTTCAAATAGAAATGTACTCATTACCTGACCTATGTAACTGCAACCTCTCTGTATATCAGTTTTACAATAAAAATAAATTGAGCTATAAAATCCTAAAAATGAGA
Source organism: Dipodomys ordii (assembly GCF_000151885.1). Lineage (NCBI taxonomy): Eukaryota > Metazoa > Chordata > Mammalia > Rodentia > Heteromyidae > Dipodomys > Dipodomys ordii. The sequence continues at coordinate 47,435,969 of NW_012267217.1, read as the reverse complement.
AAGATCTCCCTCATCAGAAAATAATTTTGTGATTTAATTTGCTGAAACAGAAAAGTCACAAAATAATGTATTTTTTATTCATAAATTTACTAATTTGCTGATGCTTAATTGGAGATAGGTTATTTGCTTCTCCCCTATAAATAGAATTTTACCCTATTCGGTACTCACTGGAGACTTTTTCACTTTATATAGCAAATGCTTATATTTGTAAACCCTATATTACCAAGATAGTTTTATAAACTACAGTGATTTCAATAGTATTTCCTCAATTATTCTATTAATTTCTCCTTGACCCCTCAAGCTGCTTATATTTTTATTACTGAATTGTAGTGTATCCCTATGCTTTGTTCTCTGAGTACCTGGGAACCTACAAAATGAAGACAAAAGAATTTATAAAAAGCATCGAAATTAAAAGGACTGCCTACCTTAGAGTAATACTTCAACACTTTTTGTTCTTCATGTTTGTTGTTACTTTAGATATACATTTTATAATATATATATTACACTATATGTACATCTGTGTATATGTATGCATACATAGATGTATATATAAGCACATACCTATATATCGCAACAAGTTGCCCTTATTTTTAAAAGATACAATTTCACAGTTTAAAAGTCTAGCAAGGGATCTATTATTTAGCTTTTTTGCTCAAAACTGGTGCTCTACCACTTGAACCATAGCTCTATTTCTGGTGTTTTGGTGCTTAATGGGAGATAAGAATCTCACAGACTTTTCTGCCTGGGCTGGCTGCAAACATATCTTCAGATGGCAGCCTCCTGCATAGCTAGGATTACAGGCATGAGCCACCAGCACCCAGATAATATAATTTGTATAAATTCAAACTGGGAGAGAGCAAGGGAAGGGGTGAAATTATCCAAAAAGAAATGTTCTCATTACCTGACTTGCATAACAATAACCCCTCTGTATCTCACCTTTATAAAAAATGTTATAAATTAAAAAATAGTCCAGCAATTTCAATAAAAATAATGAATAGGCTCTGAGGTAAAACATCTTTGTCACCATTAAAATGGGAAGACTTCTTCTAGAGAGCTCATTGCTATTAGATTAGAATTACCTAGCATGCAAGCTCATTGCTATTAGATTAGAATTACCTAGCATGCATCTTTTTTTCACTTTTTTAAAATTTAAGTTTTATTGTAAAGGTGATGTACAGAAGGGTTACCATTACATAAGTAAGGTAATGAGTACATTCCTTTTTTAATCTATATTTTTATTGTAAAGATACTGTACAGAGGGGTTACTGTTAAATGAGTAAGGTAATGAGTGCATTTCGTATCAAGCATTCCTAACATGCATCTTCTAAGCAAATTTAATTAGGATATGAGGAGAATTCCTATTTAGCATAAAGACAGAATCTGAAAAGTTGAAGTGCCATATTGGGAGATAGGAGGTGTTCCAAATATTGACGAAGAGATGAGTCAAGTTTCGTGAAGGATGAATCAAGTTTATCTGAACCAGGAGTGGCTGAGCAGGCAATTGAACATGTTGTTCGCTTTGCTGGTTGGTTCCTATCCAAGCCACTATGTCAAAGCAAAAGTCATGTTTTTGGCAAGTGCCTTAACTTTCCTGTGGGAAGCAACACAAGTAAAGCAGATACGCGCAAGATGGTAAGTTAATTATTTCATCAACTTTCAGTCATATTTGCCAGCTTTTTATTCTCCTGACTAATTTCAAAGACATAATGCAATCACAATATACTAAATACAATTTCCTTCAGATATATACCTAGTATTGGATCCTATGGAATTCCAATTTGAGTGTTTTTTTTTCTTATTTCTATTAGCATCAATTAGTTATACAAGGGAGTTTCCCTTTTTTTTGACATGTCCAAATATGCTTACAATATACCTTGGTCAGATTCACCCATTCTGTCACTCTTCCTCATTCCTCTTCCCAAACCAATCTCAGTAAGCTCTATAGTTTCAATTTTGCACATGTACATATTTTTTTTACCATATTCAGCCTTCTTCCCCTTCTCCCTCCCACTAATTCCTGTACCCCAAATAGATTTGCTTTATATTCCAGTCATTACTTTTTTGTGTGTATGTTAAATAGTTCAAGAGAATTCACAATGTTATTTCACATATGCACATACAATCATTTATCACACAGACCTCCTCACTGAGTTCCCCCATCCGCACTACTCCCTATTATTCAGCAGTTTTCAGTAAGCTTGGCTTTGCTGTCTTTATTTATAGATCCAAAGGATTTGGGAATTACTCACCTTCCAACATTCTCTTTCCTTCCCACATTGTTTATGTACATATTTGCCTTTTATATTTAGTGTCCACTTATGAGAAAAAATGCACTTCTGAACTCGGCTTACTTTGCTTAATTTGATGATCTCATTTCCATCAATTTTCCTTCAACTAACATGATTTCATTTTTATGGTCAACTCATACTACATTGTGTATATAGGCCACATGTTGTTGAGCCATTCATCAGTTATAGGGCTGTTTCCATAGTTTGACTATTGTGAATACTGTTACAATGTGCAAGTGTTTCTATTGTATCCCAACTTTAAGATATATACCCAATCATGGGAACTCTGGATCATACGGAAGTGCTATGTTTAGGTTTTGAGAAATCTCCATTATTTATTGCCACAGTGTTTATTACACTAGTTTACATTCCCATCTGCGGTCTACAAGGTGGATTTTCCCTGCATAATCCCCAGCTTTCTGACTGGAATGAGGTAGAATTGCAATGTCTAATGAATTGCATTTATTTTGTGGCCAGAGAGTTGAGCATTTCTTTGTGTGTTTATTAGTCATTTGTACTTCTTTTGAGGATTGTCTGTTCATTTGCCCTTTATTAATTGGGCTGTTGATTCTTTGGGAGTTTAGTATTTTATGTTTCCTGGTTCTTGCTCCCTTGTAAAACATATTTGGAAAGGATTTTTCTCCCGACTTGTAGGCTGTCTCCTCGGTGTAGGGACTATTTTCTTTATTGTACAGAAGCCTTTGAGTTTGGTTCAATACTATTTGTCAAACCTTACTCTTGTTTGTTGAGCTATTAAAAGTTCTATTCAGGAAGTTACTGCCAGTGCCAATATGTACTTGCATTTTCCCAAATCTTTTTCATAATAGTTTCAAATTTTTAGTTCTTATATAAATATCTTTGATCTTCTTTCAATTGCTTTTAATATAACGTGAAAGATAGGAGTCTAGTTTTAATCTTATATATGTGGGTAGATAGTTTTCCTAGCATAATTTCCCAAAGAGCTCGGTTTTCTGCAATGTATGTTTAGTATTCCTTTTTCAAAAAAAATAACCTGCTGATTTTGTTGAGGTATCATATTCTGTTCCAGTGGTCTTCATGTCTGTTTTTGTGCAACTACCATGCTGTATTTGTTACTACGGCTCTGAAGGATAATTTGAAGACTAATATCACAATTGTGATCTAGCACTGCTTATTTTATTTCAGCTTGTTTTGATTATTTTGAATCTTTTATATTCTCATATTAATTTCCATATTTATTTATTTCTGTGGGGTATGACATTGGGGTTTTGATGGAAATTGCAATGAATCTGTAGATTTTTGTAGCAGTATAGTCACTTTCAATGTATTGATTCTGCCAGTCCATGAGTATGGAAAGGCTCTCTGTGTTTTGGTGTCTTCTTTAATTTCCTTCTTCAGAGTTTTAAAGTTTCATTGTAGAAGTCCTTCACCTCCTTGATTAAATTTATTCTTAGAAATTCTGTTTCTATTTTTTTGAGATTATTGTTCATGGAATTGCTTTTTTGATTTTTTTTCTCAGTTTATTGCTGATAGACAGAAAAGCTGCTGATATTTGGATGTCAATAGTGTATCCTGCTACATTGCCAAGAGTGTTTATCAGATGTAGGACTTTTAGGGTGCAATCTTTAGGATCCTTTAGATGTAGCATCATATCATCTACAAATAAAGATCATTGACCCCTTATTTCTCTATTTGAATATCTTTAATTTATTTCTGTTTTCTTATTGCTCTGGCTAAGAACTCCAGCACTATATTGAACAGAACTGAAGAGTGTGAGTCTTCTTGTCTCATATTTTCTACATTTTTATTAGTATCCATTAGGTGTTTCATTTTTTTCATGAGGGAGTTTGCTTTGGACATATCTTTATATGAATTATGTTCCTTGGTCAGATTCACGGCCCCCACCCCCAATTCACAAACTTTCCTTCAATCCCTCTCCCTTGTTCTGAAACCAATTTCAACAAGCTCCATAGCTCCATTGTTCTATTTCAGACAGGTATATGAAGTATTTTGGCCCTTATTCACTCTCCTTCATCCTCCCCATTCTCTCCGCCCCCACTTCCATCCACACTCCAAACAGGGCCTGTTTTCACAATTCCTGCCATTCATTTGTGCGTGTGTGTGTGTGTGTGTGTGTGTGTGTGTGTGTGTTGGCAATCCATAGGGAGTCACCACTGTATTTTGCACAAACCTATTCTATACTTTAGACATGCCGAGCTCCCACCTTATTCTCACTTCTGCATCCTCTTGCCATCCCCTGTGCTTCATCTGCTTTTGGTGACTTTCACTTTGTCATCATCATCTCCATTCACAACTGTGATATCCTTCAGGATTGTCCATCACCTAATATTCTCTTTGCCCCTTACTTTTGAAAGTGGGAGTTTTAAAGAGGAAGATGATTAGGAAGTCAGTAAGGGAGATGCTACGTACATAAAAAATAATTATCCACTCTAATGGTTATTGCTGTTAGAAATAAACATTTTATAAAACAACAATTATAAAATCATAATGCTTACCTAGTTTTTGTTCCAAGGAATATGTGCATTTGCATATGGATGTGTATCATATATGTGTATATATGTGTTTATATACATATGTAGAAGATGATAGCTCCATTTTAAAAATTGGTAAGAGCCTAGAGCTGGTGGCATGTACCTAAACTCTTAGTTACTCAGGAGGCTGAGATCTAGAGCTTGGGTTCAATGCTAAACTGGTAAGAAAAGTCTATGACACAACATCTCCAAAATAACAAGCAGAAAGTAGGGCTAGAGGTGTGGTTAAAGTGATTGGGTGCCAGCCAAGCAAGTTATAAGCCCCCAATCATTTGGCTCTGAATTTAAACCCAAGAACCACATAAGAACAAAAAGAGAAATGAACAGAAATAGAGATGTCTTGTTATTTCTTTTTCAAAATTTGTGCATTTAGTGGAGATACTGGCACTTGAACTCAGGGTATTATTCTTGCTTTGTAAGTACTCTTATTATTTGAGCCATAAGTCTACCCTCTAATTTGCACATTTAGTAAGAGGACTATTTATGTTTGTGGTATTGCCATTTTGTACTCAGGACTTTGTAGTTGGTAGGAAATGGTTCTACCTCTTAAGCCATTCACAGAGTCATTTTTACCTTTGCTATTTTTCAGATAGAAACTCATATTTTGACTGGAACCAGCCTTGAATCACAATCCTCCTACATGTACCTACTGTGTACATGGGATTGCAGGTTTGTACCATCACACCTGATAAATTCTTTGGAATAGGTCTAAATATATGCTAATAAAAGGTAACTAAAGCAAAAATAGTAGGCAGTAACTTTTCATCTGGACAAGTAATGGACTTTGATCTTCTTATTCTACTTCTCAAATATCTGGGGAAACTCCAGAGTTTTGTACACTCTCTAGAGGTTGTAAGTCTTTCCAAAGATGAATATTCTAATGAAATTGCATCAAATTAATTAGAGGGGTAACTTAGTAATATATGGTAAATTACCATGGCACTTTGCACTCTAGGCACCCTTTTCTGTCACTCTGAATCATGTTTATGTTGGTCTATTGCAACTGACTTCCAAAGTTTCTTTTCCTTTCAATTTAATTTACACATTGCTATTAAGTTCAACTTTTTATGCATTGCTTTGGTTAATCCATTTCATGGCTTTGTTAATGACACACATTGTTTTTATTTCCTACTCTCTTAAGAGCTATATCATGAATACAGCAGAACTTTCCAAAACGTGATCTCAGTCTAAGCTGCCTTTTCTATGATGCTTGTGTGACTTATATTTCTTGATGCTTATTAAGTGCCACATACAGTACTTAACACATTTTAACTGAAAACCCACTTAATCCATACTTTAACTACTCAGCTGTCCTTTAAATTATAAAAAGCTCATGATAAAACCTGTTTGTGAATAAATTTAACAAATATATTAGAAAATATTCACAAGAGAAACATCAAAGACAAAAAATAAACATCAAAAATGGTCAATTATTTAACAAAAAATTTTAAACACTAATATGAAAATGGAATAGTCATCTTTGAAAGTAAACAAATTGAAAGGAAGCAAGTTGTTATTTAGTGTTCTCCTCTAAATATTGTGAAAATATATCTCTCAAACGGCAAATAGTGCCCCAAATGCAGGGTAAACATTAACTTGGAAATTACCAAAAATAGTAGATAGTGAATATTCTCACCAATAATAATAATAAAGACATGACATAATTCATGTTCATTTATCCTGATTTGACTTCAACAATATATACATGAATAAGTATTACCCCATAAAAATAGGCTATTTATCAATTAAGAGAAAAATTTGAGGAAACATAATATTATTGGTAACCAGATTATATGACATTTTATTGTGCCCTTTTTGTTATGGGATTGAAGCATTTAGGACTTAGAAGTTGAGTTGTTTATTGGCAAACAAAAATAAACACAACTGACTGGCTGAAAAAGTTGTTTAGATAGATGTATTAATGACCATTAGCCATTATGTGTCATTCTCTTATAATTAAAAGTGAAACAAAAAATTTAATGGCACGAATTTAGAAAAATACTCTTTCATCTTTTCCTGGGTTTTTAAAAGCCTATGTCAAATGGTTACTGGTGGGTCTCTGATAAAGGTTCATCTAATTAGTATGATAGGAACACATGTCCTGATTTACTTTTTTCTGCTGGAGAGTATCTGTCTACAAATCTATGCACATGTAGCTTTAGGAATGCCTGGTGAACCATAATCCATTTAAGAATTCTTATCATTATAAATTCATAGATTCTAACAGGGTGAACATGATTAATTTCTCATGTTAAATATACCAATTGGATATCTATTTAAGTCTAATGTGATGATGATTCAATAAAAGTAGATTCCCTGGGAGACCCAGCCGGGCAGAGCCTGCAGAAGTTTCTCAATGGCAAAAATTATAGGTTTGGGATTCATTTCACTTAACATCATCTTATCTGGTCTATGGACATAGCTTTTGACCTTTTCTGCTTGTCCCAGACTTATACTAGTTATTTGCAAATAAGGGGAAAAAATGGGACCTATGTTTCTTTGGGTCTGGCTTACTTCACTTAATATAATTTTTTCCAAGTCTTTCCATTTCCTAATAAATGGGGCAATGTCATTCTTTCTGATGGAGGCAAATCACATTTTCTTGATCCATTCATTTACTGAGGAGCATCTGGGTTGGTTCCTCAGCTATGGTATATAATGCTGTGATAAACATAGTTGTGGTGGTAGCTTCAGTAAGGCCTTGTTTGTGTGATTGTTTGGGTAAATGCCCAAAAGTGGGATTGCTGAGTCATACATAGGGGAGCTCTTTGTGGAGTCTTTTGAGGAACCTCCACAGTACTTTCCAAAGTGGTTGAACAAGTTTACACTCCCACCAACAATTCAGTAGGGTTCCCTTTTGGCCACATCTCCTCTAGCATCTGTTGTTATTAGATTTAGAGACGCAACTTGTTTTTTTCTTTCTTACTATTTTTAATGAATCTAAAATGTACCATGTGATTTTTTTTTGTTTCTCTTGTATGTTCTTCCCTCATGGTATAACCCCTGTTTTCACTGTATTTGATGTTGGTGCCCTGCATCTTGTATATACATTTTTCTAATTTGGGGAAGGGAAGGGAAATAACAAAATGCTGAAACAAAGATGCAGGATGACCCATTGTAACAATGAGAGGTACAAGACACAATATAGAAAATGAACTTTATAACTTGGGGGAGGGAGAGGGGAGTTGGGGAGTTGAGGAGGGAAGGGATGGTAGGGGAAAAACAAAGGAGGAGATAACAATGCTGGATAGGAAATGTACTCATTACCTTCCTATGTAACTGTAGCCCCTCAGTACACTATTTTTACAATAAAAACCATTAAAAACAAAAAATATAGATTTGGTTTTTAAATTTTTTTATTTTTACAAAGGAGTTACAGTTACATAGTAAGGTAGTGATTACCTTTCTTGTCTAATCTGTTAACCTTTTCCTCATTTTTCTCCCTATTTCCCTCCCTCCGAGCCCCCAAATTATACAGATCATTTCCAAAATATTGTCTTGTGAGATTCGCTGTTGCTTAGTTTCTCCCTTTGTCCTTTGTCTCACCATTTGGTTGTTCCCCTTCCCTAGTTCAGAGAAAAGCATATATACAATATCCAGAATACCGAAATTGAATGCAGTGACAATGGGATAAACCATAGGTGGGAAAAAAACACAAAAGAAAAAAGAAATCATGCAGTACATTGAGAACAACAAAGAAAAACCTCCTGTGTCCATCTTGGGATTCATTTCACTCAGCATCATTTTATAGGGTCATATGTACATAGCTGTTGAGCTATTCTGCTCATATGCTAAGATTATACTAATTATTACAAATAAGGGAGATCATGGGACCTATGTTTCTTTGGGTCTGGCTTACTTCACATAATAATATGATTTTTTTCCAAGTCCTTCCATTTCCTTACAAATGGGGCGGTGTCATTATTTCTGATGGAAGCATAGAATTCCACTTGTGTGGGTAGGGGTACACTCATGCATATATATATATATGTGTGTGTGTGTGTGTGTGTGTGTGTGTGTGTGTATCAGATTTTTTAGTCCATTCATCTACTGAGGGGCATCTGGTTTGGTTCCATAATTTAGCTATGGTGAATAATACCATAATAAATAGTTGTGTTGGTAGCTTTAGTGTGGCCTTGTTTGTGCCTCATATCTAAAATATACTTAGAACTCAACAAATTAAATCCTCCAAAAACAAATCCTCAAAGAAACTAATGGGCTAGAGACTTAAAGAGAGACTTCTTTTCTGAAGAGGGAATAAGAATGTCCAATAGACACATGAAGAAATGCTCGACTTTTCTGGCCATAAAAGAAATGCAAATCAAAACAACATTGAGATTCCACCTGACCCCAGTTAGAATGACTATAATCAAGAACTCTAATAACAACAGATGCTGGAAGGAATGTGTCCAGAAGGGAACCCTACTGCATTGCTGGTGGGAGTGTAAACTTGTTCAACCACTTTGGAAAGCAGTATGGAGGTTCCTCAAAAGACTCCACATAGAGCTCCCCTATGTCTAACTCAGCTATCCCACTTCTGGGCAATTACAGGTTTTTAAGGTACACAAGGGACTGTAGAGAACATCCCTGTTCTCAGTGGAGGCTCTCAATAATTCATTGTTCTCAAATCAGTGTTTAGTATCTGTTGGTTTTTCCTCACTCAAATGCTTGTCAATAATTGAAAAGTGGAAGATTGTTTAATCTTTACAATAGGTTGTTATGCCTGCACTTCAAGCTGAGGGTTGTTGGAAATTATTTTCTATAAATTAGGCAATAATCATTAAATAAAGGCTTCTTGTTGTTTTCTAGGCATAATTTTCCATAACAGTGAACAAGATAACAGTTATATCACTGTTTACTGTGAGACATACTTACATCTTTACAAACAAAATAAATCTTGCTTTTATCTATTTGAAGATTCAATATGTTAGAGGATTTATTTGGTTTCAAGTTGTAAAATGTTATCAGAGTAACTTTTTGACATATCAAAGTGATAACACTTAAAATCCAAATTGACACTGCAAAAACAAAACTGGAAATGAAATTTTCACCCTTGAAAAGTGGAACAGCATTTTCCACTTCACATCAATCTAAAAAATATGCATTTAGAATACTAAATCCATTTTTCTATCTTATTTTTGATATTCCCAATTTCTCAACAAAGTGGAAGTTGGAAATATAACTGAGGAAAAGCAAAAGAAGTTGTGTTTTCTGGCCTATAAAGGCAAAATATGAACAAATCAATAACTTTTTTCATTATAATTAAGACTAAAGTATAAGAGTTATATACAAAATGAGACAAGTGTGTTTTTTAACCATATCAGAACACAAGAGACAAAAATTTTATTTCAAAGATAGAAAAACTGGATACAAACTTTAAAATATATAGTTTTTAATAATAATTAACAGATAAAAATTAACAGAGTAAATGGATATTCACACCAAGAGCATTATTACTAGCCATTATTAATTGGATAAATAAAGGTGTAGTTTTTAAGTCTTACAAACCAGGTGAAAGAAAGAACTCATTTATAACAGCACAGTAAGTAATGATTTTAGCCAAGAAAGTTATTTTGTACTCTCTCTTTCCTAAACTCTCTAACACCCCAACTGAAATTATGTTCCTTCATCTAACACCAATATGGAAATATCTGTTGAATTTTTTTTCTCCTGAAGACCTTGTTCTCAGAATATTGGTGGCCAGCTGAGATAAATTCCTTTCAGTGTCTTTCAAACTTTAGCTGATTTTATACTCTGTTCAAAGATGTTAAATAATTTCAGGAAAAAAGCCAGCTTATTTCTCAAAAGATAAAATTACAGCCCCAAATATACATACTAAATTGGTTGGATCACAAGGCAGGAAATGCAGTGTTTTTCACATCAGAATTCTTGAGTATTTAGCGGTACTTGGTCTTTTTCTGAGCAGTTGCCCTATTCTCAAACAGTTGGGCTGTTTGAGATAATTACATAGTACATTTCACTCAAATTCATATACAGCTTCAAGTTTTTATAGATTTCTACTTATGATACTATACTCAGAAGTTTCTGGCAGTGGGGTTAACTTCTTGTATTAGAGGGCTTGCAAAAATAAATTATTCTGGCCCAAACTTTGGTCTACAAAATCTTGATCAGAATAAAACTAGATTCTTCCATATCATCTTATCCATAAAAAATACTTTGTAAAATGGCAAAAAAAGTGCAGCTATTTTGGAATATTCCAAGGTTATATGTGGGTGGTTATAACTATTCACTTATAAGTTTTTGTTGGGAACATTAAATTCAAACTATAGCATTTAAATATAACATATAACATTGATTTTAAAGCTGAGTTACAGAATAACATTTTGTATTGCACTCTGTTTTTGTTTTGTGCTTACACATATTTGGATTATTATCACCTTGTTGAAGATTTTTTTCTTCTTATGACATTGCAATTATTTCCACTTGAGAAAATGACATATTTGAGATGCATTTTATCTCTATTTTCAAGCTAATGAACTCTCTGTGGCCTAGGTATTTTAGCAGTGATAGTCCGAAGAAGCAATTTTAGGCCAATATCTATTTTACAAATAAGAATATGATTTTCTTTTGTTTTGGTATTAGAACTTGAACTCCAGGCCTGACTTCTGTCCTTAACTCTTTTTTTCCCTTTAACACTAGTGCCCTCCCACTGGAATCATGGCTCCACTCTGGCTTTTTGGTGGTCAATTGTAAGTAGTAATCTCAAGTAATCTTTTTCCCAGGCGTGAGCCTCAGATGTTAGTTTCCTGAGTAGCTAGGATTACAGGTTGGATTCCCTGGTTTTTGGCTAAGAATATTTCTTAAACAAGAAAATGCCTACACAATACATCAGAAGTATTATTCAGCCCTATTGTAATTTAATATGATATATACATATATACATATGTATAAATATGATATGAGAGTATGAAATTATATATCATGGTTTTTTCCATCATGAGATACAAATTTCCTTTAGGACTTGTCTGAAAGATTGATTACATTGACTGTTTCTATGTTTTAGACAAGATGTAATGAATCAGAGTGAAAGGTGTAATTAACTAGTATAAATCAAGCAACTAAGAAACAATCACAAACCACTGGCTACTTTCTTAATTTACTTGTTCCACTAAAAAGAAAATCATTCTTTGTTTTGTAAAAATGCAGTCATGATATTCAATGTACATACACAAAAATGGAACTAGAAGAGTTGAGAAAAATGGGTGAGATTTATGAAAATGATTACATTGATCAATGACCTAATGAATTAAAGCCTCTTAGTACAACTACTTAAAAAAATTTAAAAGATAATCAGGGATTAGTGATGTTTATGAATACTGAATAGCCAAGAACTGAGCATATAAGTTGATAAAACAATGTAAAATGACTTCACTTCTGAGCCTATCTCTATTCTGAAGCAAACCAAGGAAACTAGACCAATGATTACAGTGCAATTAGGCTGATGAGAAACAAGAGAATTGAGAGAGGAAAAAGCCTCAGCTAGTTAATTCCTAACAGGGTTTTATCTGTACAAGAATCAATAAAACTCCTTCATGTTAAATATACTTTATTTTTTCTTCCAGATTTTATCAGCTAATATGTTATAAAAGTATACTAAAATGATACTTTCTTCATTTAACAGTGACCTCTAATTTAAAAAGAACATATTTTCTTGCTGTGAAATTACATTTGTTGAGTTTTCCATCCTTAGGTGACAGAGCTACATACAAAAAAAGGGCAAGATGAATATGGCCAATTATTTTTCTTTCATACTTCAGAGCATTGAGCACAACACATTCCGTAAATAATCTAATCTGCAAAACAGATCTATTTGGAGAAGCAATAAAGTACAAGGAATAAAAAAGAAACACTTTCTCTAGTGCTGTGTTCTTTTGCTATACATTTTATCATGTCATGTCATCTTATAGCAATTAATCCCCAGAGAGTATCAAACTATTATGTATAGACTACTTCCTACATGTAGTGATGATCTGTACAAAGAGCAAAAGAGATGAGAAAATTACGTTAATCAGATGAACAGACTCTATTTCTTTGCAACCTCAAGAACAGAAGAAATGATTTTTTTTCTGTATGAGTGCATATATAATATCCATTATATGACATATATTATTATGTTGTGAATATTACCACATCTAATCTTCATAGAATTCTTTGAAGGTAGTAACTATTAATCATCCTAGAAGTCAGCCAGCTGTTAGGTAGGAGAGCTGGGATATGAACAATTGCAATTGCCTCTAGAAAATTAACCAAAAAGGAAATTCAGTGCCTTCTAAAATTGTTACCACTATGTATCTATATGAAACAATTGCATGGTGTTAAACACCAAATTATCCAGAATGATTATTTGGGGATTAGTTGAGAGTTGGTAATGAAGGGACCTTATTATTTTTGGTATAAGAGAATAAGCAACATAGAATCTTGAGATGTTTTTTCCAGAGGTCATTTGTGAATTAACCAACACCTGCCACACCACTGCAAGCAATCCTCTATCAAGATTTTCAAGTTATCACTAGTAGGTGCCTGTAAAAAGGATTTCATTTTGACAAGCAGAATCCTGTCAAATTCAGACCCTTTTGTGGTATGCATGGTTTTCTTTGAAGGAAGCACAGATATCAATGCAGGAAAGCTTCATGAATACTTGTACCAGAGCCCAAATGCATGTACTACAATGCTGTTTATGAAGACATAAGGACTAATGTCACCTTAGAATAGCTTCTTTTGGAAGGAAGGCATCTACATTCCATCTTTACTAATATTTACTAAAATTGAAAGATTTAGCTAAACAGATGTTTGCAAATCAACTAAAATATGCTTTGAGGATAAGTTATTGATTTTCTTTCAAAAATTAAACTACCCTAAAGTCCTTAGAGAATATTACTTTCTCTCGATTACATTTTGGGAAGAGAAGAGATTTATTATGAGTTATAGAATATTTGGGGTGATAATCGAGATGGCCTCAAAGTCCCAGGATATAGTAAAGTTGCCATTGTCAACAGTGACTGATGCTGAGAGTCAACCGTGATTGAAAGTTCATATCCATGGGAAGGAAAACAACTGACATCCATAGCATCTTATATCCAAGAACACATATTTGCAGAAAAAAACATCCTAAAGTCATTGTAACATTACAAAATCATTTTTTCTTTTGTGTGTGAGCAACTGTAATTTGAACTCAGTCTTTGTACTTTCTAGACAAGCATTCTACTACCTGAGCCACATCCATAGCCTTTTGTGAGGGAGGGAAAAGGGGGTGGCTTTTGTTGTTTTTCAGGTGATTCTTTTCCCTATGGCCCCTGTAGTCTCTGAGATCACAGTGACGTGAATACGTAGCTTATAGATTGAGATAGTGGCTTACTAACACTGTTTTGGGGGTTGGCCTTACACCAAGATGCTCCTGTAATCTCCACTTCTTCAGTAGCTGGGATTACAGGTATGATCTCAGCCTTCTACCCCTATACTTAAGACATTCTTTCTCTAGTTTGTTAATTTGTCAGATATATCCAGGGTCCCAGTTGCAGTGCTAAACACTGAGGACTGTAATGCGGAACATTTGAGGCAGTTTGTGTCCTCACACATGTAATGATTAAAAGGTAAAAGCACTTCCAATACTTCACATAGCAACTCATCATGCAATAAAAACCACAAACTGACAAATGGCATGGAAAAGGAATGACACTATAAGAACAAATAAAGAGAACAGATAATCTGGCCGGGGGAGTGGAATTGCATGTTTGACCTTATAATCACAAAGCTATGGTCCTGGAGAATGTGATGACTTTTGGAATGTTCACAACAATGACAACTGTAACAATATTTTATGTCCTTTCTGAAGAAGTTGAAACAGTTTTATTGGCCCTTTGAATCCATGTACTTTTACAAGTCATAGCTTACTACAAAGGTCATCTCCAGAACATTATGATTTGACAACTTAGTAGTATTCAGTCACATTTCGAAAAACATACACCTGGGTAACATTAAAATCCCTGGTAGTGAAAATCTTTTACTGCAATTGCTTTGGTGTAGCATATGTCCACTAGGGGACAGTGCTGCCCTTTCTTGGACAGGCTAGCTGTGGGGAAGCTCAGTGCTTTCATGGCAGATGTTGGGGGCAGGGACAAGACGAAATAAGCTTTCTCTACTGTAGAGATACAATACAAAAAATTACCGATTTGTTTTCAAGATAAAAGACAATGGGACTTTATGTCATTTCAAAGTCCAGCTTCAGAGATTTATTAGCTGTTTGTTTTTAATCACTTTTAATTGAAAAGAAACTTCACCGGAATTCAAATTTAGAATAAATATTTGATGAAGGAGTTGTTTCTGTATGCCACACTTTACATTTAATTTAAAGTAGGTATTGTTTTGATTCTGTCTCCAATATATATTTCAAAACCCAATTGTTTTTTAGTGAGAAAGACCTACAGGTATTTAATTGACTGTTCTCTCTAGCATAGTAAATGAATTCAGATAAGGGGCTTAGTAATTGTGAGCATAATTTATCTCTCTAATATCAAAAAACAAGAATATTAAAGAACCAATTTCATTCCACAGTCACTTAATTTTTATTAATTTAAAATAATAATTCAAATACACTAGGCTGATTTCTGTATAGACAAGAAATAACTACAACTTCTGAACAAGAAATAAATATGTGGTTTTATCATGGCTTTATTAATAATAATTATATATAATTAAATTGCTAGTTAATTTAATTTTAAAGTAAACCATATTTATAATTATGTAAATATAGCTAAATTTATCATCTCATTATTTATAATTAACTAACATATATGTAAAACTTGATTTGTAAAATTCTATATGCATTTTCATTTTATTTCCTTTATGTATTCTGCTAAATATATTTTTCTTTTAGCTGATCAGCTGAACATATAAAGTACCAAAACTGCTTTATGTGCCATTATTGTGCTTTGGAACTAATTCACCTTACAATGTTTAACAGGTAAATTACCTCACATTTTGGCTCTCTGTACTATTTTTACATTTTAAAAGTACTTGAGAATTTGCCAGAGAGAAAAATACACACAATTACTTTATAATTGATTTTAGATTTGTTTTGTCATGAAAATTTGAATTAAAAATTTTAGATCATAGGAATTACCTGGCAGCAAAATATAAACCTGGAAGCCAAAATATAGTTAATTTAAACCAAGAGTTTCCTGATGATATATTTGGAGATGCCAATATTCACATTAACTGAAAGGGCAAAGGGTCTCTTGGTTTATTCCCTTAGATAAAATATAAGCTTTTCTTTTCTGATGTTGGTAGCTAGAACTGACCACAAAGAAAATTATCATTATAGCAGGTTCAATTCTGTATTACTTCCATATGGAAAACTTTCAATATAAAAGTTACTTGCATAGTTCTTTATGCTTTAATGTTGCCTAAAATAAACTAAAAATAGGAATGACATATTCTAAGAACTGATAATCACAGGATTAACCCAGAATCATTACCATATGATGCTGATAAAGCAGGATTGTTGCTGAACCCCAGTAGCTCACTCATCTTTGTTACTGGGGAGGCTGAGATCTGAGGATCCTGGTTCGAAAGCCAGCCTGGACAGGAAAGGCTGTGAGACTCTTTTTTTCCCCCAATTTACCACCCAAAAGCCTAAAGTGGACCTGTAGCTCAGTGGTAGAGTAGCAGTCTTGACTGAAAGAACTAAGGGACAGTGCCCAGGCCCTGTGCGTAAGCCCCTATACCAACACACAACGCAAAGAAACAGTGGGACTATTGCTGTATGTCATCCATGGCTGGGTTTTTTTTTTTTCTTTCAATGTGGACTTTTTAATGATATCTGAGAGAACAAAATACAATTTAAAATTACCTTCAGTTGATGATGGATAACATGTATATACACAACTTGGACACACTTTGGAGTATATTATATTCCTCATGGAGAATTTACTACTTTCATAAATATATCTAGAGTGAGAAGTCAACACTTGGACCTAGCATGGAGTTGCCCTCTGGCTCATCTGTATATATACACTTTTGGAAACGTCTTTCTACTTTCTGAGGCTGTGGAGAGGCATCCAGATTTCTTCTTCTTCTTCTTTTTTTTTTTTTTACTCTGAATTTCAAATATGTTCCTATTAGTAAAAGACTAAATGGATATTAAATACATAAATGATTAACTTGCCTATCCTATTTGAAATGCTCGGGGGAGGGGGTGGAAGGGAGCAATGTGGGAAAGGAAGGATGACTGGTTCAGTTTTTGATTACTTTTCTTAAAGGAGCAGCCGCTGTAGAGAGTGGGATTCAAGGTGGCCCATAGCTTTACCTGCTAGAGACACAAAGTAAAAACACAAGAGTAGTTGGCATAAGAAAAATTAGCTACTCTGAGGGCATCTGAATTTAAATAAAACTAGAAACTTTACTTATAATAGCATTCAAAGCAGAGATCCATCAGAAAAGAGAAACGCGTGTCAAGTTTAATTTCTTATGACTCCTGCCAGATGCTTGGCCCGTGTTGCTCTCTTTGGGAAGATAAACTCTGTACAAATGCAACAGGAAATATTACTCCAATGTGTGTTTTTTTTCTAGTTTTAAAAATTATAGACAACTTTGCTACTTCTGCAAATCTGTTCCATATGCAAATTTATTTGCCTAATAAACATCTACCGCATGCCTTCTTCATATCAGACACTTTGATGGGCACTTTGTTATCAGGAGCAGACAGACTGAGCAAAGCTCATCAAAAAAGCCAGCCTTGCCTGCCTTTGAGTCTGTCTGAACTGCCAATAGTTTACATTACCTCCTAGCTGGATGATATCTAATCATTTTGCTATAGTTTACTCGCATCAATCAACCAATTCTTAAGTCATTTTATGATGCTGTGTAGATTTAGTCTGCACTCTGGGGGGCCAGCCCTGGGGGAAATCATTTGGCTCGTGGTGAGATGTATCAGGAGGGGCAAGGCTTAGACAAGGCATGCCTCAGGCATGCTTTTCTTCTGCTGCTCTCTGCCGTCTGTATTCAAAGTTTTGTATGGCCCTCAAATGATGTTAAAACTATCCAAATAGCAGGAAAACAAAAGTTTCCATTCCCTGATCTGGTTTCTAAATCCTCCATAAATGTTGTTTTTAAAAAAGTCCAGTTCAAGACATTTTTAGTTATAGTGGACTTGTTCTTCACAGAAACAAGAGTATAAAAAGTTTTTTTGACAAAATTTTCAATGTGTATTTCCTATTTTGGATTCTTTTTAATTATGCCCAAATTTCTGTTATAGACTCTTTTAAATTATCCCCATATGTAAGTATTTTTCTTTCAATGTTCGGACTAAACAGACCCCTAAAAACATAACAAGTTTTATGTGGTATAAATATGCTCTTCTAAAATATCTTATTAATATTGATTAAATGTAATTGCCTTTACTCTAGTTTTTCACTTTTGTCCTCAGTACCCTATCTAGCAGTGCTCATGATTTTATCTCATATTTCCTGAGCTCTATGTGTTCTTATTTGTTTAGGTTCCTGATTATTTACACCTGGGATTGCCATTTGACCTGGGAGCATTTGGTTTTTCCTTTCTTCACTGTTCTCTGTTCTACTTGCTTATCCCCCTAGAATAGTTTTATTGCTCCTTTAACGTTTAACACACAGAGTTGTCTTAGAAATCTTAATTATGGATAAAGCATCTTTATGCTCTTTTAAATACATAGAATTATTTATGCATTTTAAAGTGCAGTATAAATACACATTTTGCATTACAGCTAGAAATTCAAGATTTAATTACAAGAGGTCAAGTAAGGTGTGCTCAGAAATATAATTAATACACACTTGTCTATGCCTGTCATTATCCATACTTATAAAGTAAAACTTGTGATTTTCATTTAATCTCAGGTGTGACCAGAATACATTTACACTGAAATTTCCATGAGATTTTAGTTGAAAATTTCTGTCTACTGTATTTGGGGGAAAATAATCTTCAGAATTGTATTACAGAGAAAAGATATCTTCATTTCCCTAGGCACCCACACTTAAAACCTTTATATCATTCTTGACTGTATTCTATTACCCTTTCCTTCAGTCACTAAATCGCCTAAGTTCTTCCTTGAAAACTGGTGTTGGTCTCTTTCGATGTCTAAACCATCGTGTAACTGTATTGAAATTCTAGACCACATGCTCCTGTTCCCTTGGTCAGGCATCCAGGAAAGAGCTTCCACAATCTGGCTCATTGACTCTCCAGAATTTGTATTGCAATCATCCCCATCATTTCTCCTGTCTGCATGTTACCATTTTACTATGTCAAACACATTTCCATAGCAGCATCTTTTCCTTCCTGTACTATTCAAAGGCCTTTTCAATAATTATGTAAGAACCTGACTCACAAGCATCTCATAATTAGCTACCTTGTCATTATGTATCTTTTAGACATAAAACCAGCCTTTTCAACAAGGTTGTGGAAATGAAGTATACTAATTCCATCTCTGTACCCAAATTTCTACAGTATATTTCATTTAGTAAATATTATTAATTGATTACTTTAACTCTTCTCTACAAATTACCTAAATAATAATTGCATGATTTTCTTTATTATTTTATCATCATGTCTCAGGGAAATGTTATTAAATTTTCATGGCTATTGCTGTTATTATAGCAATATTATTTTCCTCCATGGAACATTGGCATCACCTGGCCCTTTGAGTGTAAGGACAATAATAACACAAATTTAATTAAAAAATGTGATGTACTCCCTAACCAAGTGGATTCCCTTTTCATCAATAAGACAAAAGCTCTATTGAATGTGCTCTTGCACTGATAAAGTAATTTCAAATTAGATTACAATGCAAATGAGTTGGCTAGGCTGTACTTTTATTCTTGGTAGGAATGTGAGACCTGGTTTGTGATTTTGTTGGATTCCTTATTTAAATGGACTCTTTCTGGTCTGTATAAATATGCTCTAAAAAATACAACTGACCATTAATAAGCTCAGTCTTGACGATAGTGCTTTTCTGTGTAGTGGAATACTAATTAATGCATTTCATGTCAGGGATGAAGTAAAAGAAATGGAGCATGTGTTACAAATAGTAGCAACATTATTCCCATTCCATTCAAAATTCATGTTTTGTTTTGCTTTTGATTGTTTTTATGACCAGGAATATATAGAAGGAAGGAATCAATCAAATAATCCATTCACAGACACATAGACATAGCTCTCAAAATTATCTCTTGGTTTAAAGAGACACAATATGTTCTTTTATGTTATATTGTTATCATATTTTTGCTGTTTTCTATCAAGACCTAAAACACACCTACAGGTTTATAATTAAAGAAACTATTTTTTCCACATACTCTGGTCATAATTATTTTCTATAAAAGGGACAGAAAAACAGCGATTATCTTGCCAAACTATTTACCACAAAGTCATTTTCAGCCACAGTGAGGTCAGAGTAGAGATTGTTTTTTTGAATTTCTGTCATTATCTTAAAAATAACTAACTGTACCTTTGAATTTTAAAGATTATTATAAGAATGTTTAAATTAGAAAATTAGTCAAGTACATGACACAAGGGAATAACTTATTTTTTATGACTGCAACATTTTTTCTTGAATTTGTCATTCTTTATAGTAAAACAATAAATAGCTTGCTTGCAAAACATAATGACAGGGTAGAACAACAAATAAAATATGATTTATTTAAAGATAATGCATGAATGAAAATACCGTGTGTTTTTGGAAATTATTTACAAATTGTCTTACATTGGATTATATTACATAATAACACATATATGAGATGAAAGCTTTCATAAATTATATTAAATAATGTTCCAGCTTCTAAATCTTAAGTATTTTTATGATTATGATAGCACATCTCTGAATTCCAATAATATTACCTCTCTTCAAATTATTGGAGTTGGCATAGATGATATAAACTAACATGAATTCAAATTTCAAAAGGAATTACAGTATATTTTAAAGCCTACTTTAGGTATCAAATAGATATATACAATAACAAAAATTATCTTGTTATGTACCATGTTGGTGTAATTATCAGAATAAAATGATAAGAAATATAGAAATAACAAACAGTAAGACATACATATTTAGAGGCAAGTGCCTACATATTCCCTAGATTATAATACTGAGATACAATTAGGTAAGTATTTGAAACATGGTTTCTTGGGGACAAACCCTTGTTTTTTTTAATCTTTTAAGCCAATAGTTTTCTTGGATTCCAGTTGTATATTCCTGTGTGTTTATTTGAGGGAAGGGACTAAGAAATGATCTCATGAAGTTGTTTGCTATTTAGCAAGCTTAAAGGAACTATGAATGTTCTAACTGTATCTTCACTCCTGACTTGATTCATTTTTTAAATTAGTTGTATAAGAAATGATTAGCAAATGATAATCAAATATACAAATATTTTTAAAGATCATTGGATTTGGTAAAACAGACCTACACTGGGCTTCAACACGAATTCTAGAGTTCGGAAGAATTCTTCTAAGACTAAGCATTTAACCTGGACATCAACTTAAGCGAAAACTAGACTCTTGTATTTCTACAAAGCTCTCGTCTTCCCTTAATGGAGTCCTTCAGCCAAGAACCTAGATATTCAACTTTGATCCTTCTTCTCCCTTCACTCTACTCTCACTCTAATCATCTCATTGGTTGTCTAGAGTCTCCTTAATCAAGTGTCCTTCCCTTGACTCTGACACTGTGCCTGGCCAGAAACAATTAAATGATCTCTAGAATTCCACTCTCTGGTAGACTTTTAAACATGTACACAATACCATAATGCTGCCTCCTTTTAAGCCTTTAAGTGCATCCTCATCCTACAAGTCCAAGCTTCTTCACACAGAACAGTCAAGATGTGGTGCCCATCTGGCTTTTCATCCTCAGCTCCTCCAGGAGATATTATAATCCCCTGCCACATATCAACTGTCCTCTAAGACCCAAATATTCCCAGTAGTTCACATGTTTCTGGAACATGTGACTTGAAATAGTCTCTGTCGTTTCCCAGGAACTCATCTCCCTTCCTAAGTCTCCTATTAAGCTTCACCTTCTCTGTGAAGTCTTCTTGGGCATGATTTCTTTGTGTACATGATTCCTACTCTAGATACTGCCATGGCAGTATCCAAAACTATGGGAATCATATTGGAACATTTTAAATTACTGATGTGGCTTTTGTTTTACAGACAATGAGCTAACTTTTATTTATTCTTATTTCTCTTTATCATTATACATCTGTATCTTTTCTAATGAACACTATGTTATGATGTACCATATGAGCTTTTTAAAGCATTTAACAGCAATTGATTCATTTTGCTCTCAAATGGAGCTAGGTATTATTACTCTCTCCATCTTGCAGAGGAGAAAACTAAGGTACAGAGAAATTCGATCACTTAGTCAACGTTGCACACTTGATAATGACAGTACAAGGACTAGGAGGTCTGGCTCTTCATTTCTCTGTTCTAATATTTCACGTTCTGGGGCTTCTCCTGGAAAACTGTGATTTAAGAGTTTCCCCAACTGTAATATAAGCATAGAGATTGTGAAGACTGAGCATTTCATAACAAAATTGTTTGTTGTTGTTGTTGTTTGTTGATTGTGGGGCTTGAACTCTGGCCTTGTGTGCTGTCCCTCAGCTCTTCAGCTCAAGGGGAGCCTTCTACCACTTGAGCCACAGTGCCACTTCCGGTTTTCTAGTGGTTTATTGGAGATAAGAGTCTCATGGATTTTCTTGCCCAAGCTGGCTTTGAACCGTGATCCTCAGATCTCAGTCTTCTGAGTAGCTAAGATTACAGGCATTAGCTACCTGCGCCTGGCTTGTAACAAAGTTGTTTTTTGCCATCTATTTCTCTCCAACACACACACACACACACACACACACACACAACCTCAATCCATGCCATGTATTGCCAACAACTGATATTCTAAAATCCTTGCTAACTGAACATAAACATTAAAAAGTAATATGTGCTTCTTTCAATAATCTCACAGAGCCAAAATTCTTAGCAAGTCAATTTAGCACTTATTTAAAAAAAACTCTTCTAAAATATCATTTGAACAACATTCATTTATATTTGTAGCAGATTGTTCCTGCTTACTTATTAGTTTACTATCAATTAATTCATTGGGGGGGGCGCCTACAATAAAGTTGAGGAGTGTCTTATCCTTTATCTATTGTTTTGCTAGTGATTCCAGATCTGAACTGGAAGCCCTGCCTCATGTCTATTCTTCAGTGTTAGACAAAGAAGGGCAGCCTAAGTCACCTGCTCAGACCAATAAAACATGTCCAGAGAGTTGTTCTTTCAAAATGATTCTGAGAGGGGAAAGGATCCCAACATGTAAATATTCATTATAGAGCTTTGAAGGGGGAACTAGCAGAAAATATTTATAGCTTTTTCCCAGGAGGGTGTGAGAATCCTAGTTTGAAGGGGACCTTCCTGTCGCCAGAGGCCGTGACTCCAGGTTTGGACGACTCTGCAACATTAGCTTCTAGTTAATAGGAACTGTCAGCCACAGTGCACCAAGCTGTCACTTTTATAGCGTACATGCGAAAGCCAAAATGATGAAATTTAATTTCTCCTTGATTCACCACCACTCACACCTCTAAAAACTATCAGATAATATGGAGGAATTCAACATCCGAGATAACAGTTTCAAAGAAAAAGAAAATGACCTGGATCTTTCGTTTTTTCAACTGCTGTGATTTTATTCCCATTTCACTATATTCTTTTTTTTTAAGTATCATGAGAATATAACGGTGTTTAGCTATTTGGTTGTATAATAAAACAGGTAATTTTTTTAATAAAAGAGAAAAGAAGGAAAGGAAAAGAGCAGATTAATGAACTGTCACAGGTTGATGGTTAGTAAACACCTATTGTGGAGTTTTCCCAAACATATCTTAACTATTGTCTAGCAAATTAAAAAAAAATTCAGTGGTCATCCCCCCAGAAGTATTTTTTTCTCAGAAATGTTCTATTTTAAGCAGATATAATACAAGGTTCTTTCTGGCAGTATTGACCTTGTGCTAAATATGCACACATGGAATTTTTTAATGTGCCTCAGGTTAGAATTACATTTCCCTTACTAATCTCACTCTGTTTTTCATATTTGAATTAAGGTATCTGTTAATAAATTGTCCACACTGAATGGTGAACATGGCTGTTGCTCTGAATTGCAAATTTGTTAGGTTATGCATGCTTCAATATGAACTCCTTGGTTTGGAGGAGAGCCACAAAGCCTTTCAATCATAGTTCAATGGAAAAAGATGTACAATCAAGTGGTCCCTGGCACTGATACTTTATTATTTTTAGTCTGCTTCAGACATTTGTTCATGATAACATTGGGAGACAGCTTAGAAATTAAATAAAAAGGTAAATGTTTCTTAATATGTTTTTCTTTAATAATATCTATACTTTATATTGTATCTTTTTTTAACCAAGCAAGAAGCTGAAGTTATAAATGTTAATTTATTCATTCTGGTTCTATCTGGATTTTTATAGATTATAGAAACTGATGTACAGGATATCTTAAAGCTTTGCATCACCTAAGGGAGATCAATAATAAACCAGACATAATGAATATTTCAGCCTCCTAATCAGATAATTAATAGGAAATTAAGGCAAATTTCACATTCTTATGTATGTCAAAATCAAACTTAATGAAGCAAATAATGAGTTTGGAATTTTTATATTTTGGTTTTGAATGTGTGTTCTTTCTGTTTATTCTTTCATGCTTGGTCATTTTTACCTTTTATTTATTTTGTTATGTATTTGTTTATGTCCATTTTAGGGCTTGAACTCAAGGTGTTTGTTGCACTTCCTTGGCTTGTTAGTTCACAGCTGGTACTCTACCCCTTCAGCCCTGCCTCTATCATGGCTTTTTCCTGGCTCCTTGAAGAAGTATTCCCCCAGACTTTTCTTCCCAAGCATTCTTTGCACTTCAATCCTCTGATCTCAACCTGCTTAGTAGCTAGGATTATAGGCATGACCTGCCAGTATCTGGCAATTCTTACTTCTTGATTTACTTTTAATCTTGGGAGGTCAACTTGTTCTTTATGTTGTTTACTCTGGATTTATTTTAGTTCCTTTGTGGGTGATAGGCTAGTAGAGCAGTATTGAGTTGACTGTATGACATTTGACCTATGATGTAGTAGCTTTGTTTAGTGCGTATGGAATTGCATTGGGTAAGTAAGTAGGTAGGTAGGTAGATAAATGGGTAAGTAGCTTGATTGAGGGCATTTGACTTGATTGAAGACATTTGGCAACATTATTTTGGCTAGATCTCTCTTAGTGGAATAAGAGAAATCTTTGCTCCAGCCCACTTTAACTTCAGGAGACATAAAATCTTCTCCTGATAGTAATGAACTAGAGACATTGTATATAACTCTAAATGATAATAAGTCCCCTTGAATTGTAAAATAAAGCATAAAAGTTTTGAGTAGATTATAGACTATGTTTCAATAATTTAAATTAAGTGGTTATTCAAAGACATAAAAGAAATGGCCCTCTCTGGGCATTTTAGATGACTTTTAGTTGTGAAATAGTCAAAATCAAGACAGCAGTTACATTCGTACCTTGTACAAAGCTTAGGGTCCAGCAGCATCTGTTTACTGGGCGTATGCTGCTGAGTGTGCAAACATCCTCCCAGATCTCCCTCTCCAGACGCATTACACACTAGCTCTTAAGAGCCAAAGGGCCATCAGCTACATCTGTCGCTCCTGTTTAGGAAGACAGGAACACCTGGAACCACAAGACAGTTCATATGGCTGCTTCCCTTTTCGATAGGCAACTGAGAAGAGCTGTTAAGTAAAGTGTTCATTTATGCAAAGTCATTTCAGTCTTCAGCTGTTTATATAGAGAAACCTTACCAGCATTATAAGTTTAGCTTACTATGCTGTCAACCAGGAAATCAAGCAATAAACATATTTACATGTTGTGAAAGTAAGTAATTTTGGTATAGTTGACATCCAAAAGAAGGCTTCCTCCTATATCTTCTTTTGCTCCTGCTTCTGAATAGGAATGTAGATAATATGGAGACAATTCTTGCATCTTTCTTCTTGGTGTCACCCTGTTCTTTTCTTTACATACAGAATGAGGTCTTGATTCTGTTTTTCTAATTATATTTTTATTATCTGTAGTTGTACAAAGGGGTTATCATTCAAAAATCAGTTTAATAAGTACAAGGCACCTTGATTGATATTAATCCTTTATTATTCTCTCTCATCCCTCCCAACTCAGCCCCTCCCTTCAATTGTCCTAGTTTTATAGGATATACATTGAATACTCTGATGACATTTTTCTCCCCTGTTCCTGATTTCATTCATCTACACCCCTATACCTACAACACACAACTTTCAAGTACCAGTTTCCTGGTACATGTTTGTTGGACAATGAGCTCATTTTTTTCTAAGGAATTAGACCATTTAAATTCTCCCCTGCAAATACTATACTTGGGGTAATACGGTAGTGTACATTTGTATAAAACGCTGTCTGTGTTAACTTGTATATTTGTAAACATAATCTTTTTCATCTGGTAGATGCCCAATCATGACAAAAGGTATTCTTGATGAGAAACTAAATGGACTTGTCTTGATTATTGTTATTTGCTTCATATAAGCCTTAGATAATTTGCTTTTGCAGAATCAGTCTTGATTTTATGAAAACTGTACATTAACCAACCATGGCAGGCACTAGGAAACATTTATATGTCACAAATAGTCATTAGAAATTGTAGTAGATAGAGCATCATTTACAGTGCTCTGGATGAGAACCTCAGGATTTGTGTACCATAGGGTTGTTTAATAAAGCACCTACTATTGTAGTTTCCTCAATAAATGATTAGCAGTAACAATAAATTTATAAGCCCAAAGATCATAAAATTATGATTGTAGGGTTTCATTAAAATCCACGTGGTATTGGTTTTTAAATAACAACCCCAGAAATTCTGCTACTCCAAATAATGTTTTAATAACATCAATAATTATTTAAGACTTTCAAACTCTAAAGTTTGAAAAATTGAATGCCACATCCATTTTTATTGAAGTGCAGGCCAAGATTAATTATAGTCATTCCAATCAGCATTTCAACCGTCACAGTCATGGTCTAGCTAGATTGGCTATAGATATAATAGAAGTTATGACCAGATTTGGGCATTGAACTGATTCTTTCTTATCTTCTACAGTAGGATAGTTTTGTTTTGTTTTCTTTGTTACTTGTGGACCCATTTGAGGGCCTGAGAATTAAAAATGGCTGTAAAGAACCATTTAATTGAGTAATCAGGCCTAATGGCACATGTCTGACTAACTGTGAATGCAGAGGATGTTGAGTTGAGACCACCCCAGTCACAGTAAAACAACACCTCAAAAAACACTGAAGTACAAGTAACAAGGCTGTGCCTGGAGCACAAGTGTAGAGTGCGTGCCTGGCATGGCTTGTGTTCAATATCCTCTAGCACTAAGAAAAAATTAAATTATAATATAGAAAACAGAATTGCTATGCTTTATTAGGAAGTTCATTGACCTTATTATCTAAAAACTCAGGTTCAAGACAACTGCTACAACTCCAAAAGCACTCCTGAAGCACACCTAATTTTGTTTTCATCATTTCTGAAAGGGATGATAACCCATACAATGACTGTAAAATATCTTATTCATATTTCAGATAAGAAAGTTGAAGTTTCCCAGCACTATTGTGCAAATATTTTCCCCTACAGTATCTGTCTGTCTATCTTTCTATATATCTAAATATCTTCATCTATTTTATCATCATCATCATCTGATTTAAATGCAATAATGCACAATAATATACTTTCTTAATGTGTAATATTAAATGATGCATGCAGAAATAAGAAAATTTCTTCATGTCTTTTTTAGTTGCATTAAGGCACTGTCTTAAATCCTTTTTGATTAGACTGTATTCTTTTTGATATACAGCTTACTATCCATGAGCTGAAGGCAACTATCTCAGGGGAAATACCATACTACCACAATTCCATCAGCTTCCTTCTTACATCTCCTTTTAATAACAATAATTTTTATACCTACTTATTCCCAGCAGAAACCCCTCAAAGCATACTGTCAAAGGACAGTTTATAAAATCAACCTGTTAAGGTATCTACTTTCATATGAGGACTAATCTCCCTTACTACTTATTGCTTTTTCTCCATTTTCTCATCAACACTAAATGATATTGTTTGAACCACACATAGTGTTCCCAATCATATATTTGCATATGATATATAAATATATATATATAAATTTTCTTTGCTGATAATGTTCTAAGTGTAGTAGAAATGTTTCCATCCAATAAACTAACAAATAATACAAATACACAGTCTTGTTGTTGAAATAGGAACCCTCCTGTTTTGTAAACAGAGTGACAATAGGTGCTCTGAGGACAAGCTGACTTCACAAAGCCACTTGGCCCTCCATGTGGCTCTGCATTTGTTCTGACATCATCTCTTAAACCCTGAAAATAAATCTGATACCAACACTCTAGCCATTGTAAATGAGCTCTAGTAACCAGAGAGAGCAAGAAAACAAATCACATATTAAGGCCTTTTCTGTGCTGTTTGGAAAAGAACAGAAAAGCAACATTCAGGCTCATAATTTTCAGCAGTCTCCCTCTCTCCCTCCTTCCCTCCTTCCCTCTCTCTCTTTCTTTCTCTCTCTCTCTTTCTTTCTGCAGTCATTTACAAACAGCAGAATTTGTTTCAGTGTCACAAATATATAAATATATTACTCATATTTGGAAAATATTGACCAATATTTGGAAATTATTGAGAAATTTTGCATCCCACTTTTCCTTCCAAGATTGCAGAATTATAATTCATTTAATAGAACAGAACAAGACAACACCCCATGTAAACCTGTTATTCAGACACTGGAAAAATATGTTCTCTTTCTAAATAATCAAGGAAACTTGTGTTTTTAAAAAATATTTCTTCACCATAAAGCTCTGCCAATTGAATTGCCCTATTCAATTCAGGGCATACTTAATAACAACCACTTTCTCTTCAAGAGAGACTACAAGGGAAGTGTCTGTTTATTTAGACCATCACTTACTTCTTTGTTGCCTGTTATAGGGTTCCATTGTACAGAAAGGCCAGAAGCAGTAGCCCCATCCTGAATGATTTGTGCAGCATTAAAAAGAAAAAAAATAATAAAAAGCTTAGTAACCCTGGAGAACAGTTCTACTTTGGATTCTTTGCCTGCAACCTGATGCCTTAAGCTTGAATTGTTTACTAAAAGTAAAGTTGGAATGAAAAATAAAGATAATAGCATGTATTGTAGATTTCTCACCATTTTGTTTGCAGGGGGGGGGGGGGGCAGAAAGTAGCCACTACTGTGACATGGACACATTAGGCAGATTTCCTCAGTTGTAAAGTCTGCAAGGGCTAGGGACCATTTTATCATAGTACTTTGTCACTCTGATCTATGGTGACAGCATTAACAATCTAGATTCAGTATTTAATGATCCTACAGAAGAGCTGTGTAAGAAAAGTTCAGTCTCTCCTGTAAGAAGAAAAAAATGTAGACAAAGTGGACCAAGATTCTTAGTGTTGAAAACGTGCTTTAATAAGAAAATTGTGTTTTCTTGAAGGCCTTTCTAACTCCATGTGTTTCCTGTTCATGGCAACTCCCATCTACTTTTATATATTGGAAGTCCTCCCTCGTTATAGATGTATTGAAAAGCATGTGACGAAATACGGTCACTCTAAAAAATGATCGATTTAACATGTTTATTTCTTGAGGTTATTTAATGGAGAAGAATATAGAAAGAACAACACAAAAAATGTCATAGTTATGTTGGAATTTCCAGCCTATTACTGACCAGTATGTTTCTAGCTTTCTAACAAACAGTGTTGGCTAATATTACTAGAGGTGCTACCAAGCATGGCCAATATTGGCCCCTTGCTTGACTTCCAGACCAAATAATGTAGATGTAATTTTTCTTTGCCTTCTAGGTTGTGTCTCATGATGCCAATGATTCAGATTTTTGGTCCCTGAACTTCGTCTTCTGTTATATATTCTTCTACTCCCGGACCATTCTCCACTTTGTTGTTTATTACACTTTAATCTAGAGGTGAATGTTTTCTCAGTTTTAAGGGTCTGCAAAGATGTTTCCTTATTTTTTTTAAAAATTATTGTCAAACTTGATTTTTGAGTTTTCACTGTCTACTTTTTGTTTCTCAAAAAGAATTCAGCCATTGTTTTCACAGAAAAAATAATTACCAAGATTTGGAAACAAGAATACTTGACAACACACTGTCCTGTAGGAATGCTTTTAATTTTTCTAGAAGTTATTCATTTCCAATGTTTATTTCATTGAAGGATCTGGAGAGGAACAATAATTTTTCTTCAAGAAGGAAGAGGAGGGCTGGGAAGGTGGCTCAGTGGTAGAGTGCTTGCCTTGCATGCCTGAGGCCCTGAGTTCGATTCCTCAGCACCACATAAGCAAAAAGAAAAATGCTGGAAGTGGCGCTGTGGCTCAAGTGGTAGAGTGCTAGCCTTGAGCTGAAGAGCTGAGGGACAGCGCCCAGGCCCAGAGTTCAGGCTCTACGACCGGACCCCCCCCCAAAAAAAAAAGAAGGAAGAGGACTGGGAATGAGGAAGGGAATGAGAGAGGCTAACAGAGACCATGTGAAGGCTCATTAAGTCCATGTAAGTAGCTAAAACTTCCAATAACCTTCGGTACGTATCTAAATGTGAAGACTTCACTGTAAAGAGCCCTTCAGTGCTCCTGAAAAAAGTGTCTGCAGAAGGTCGAAAGGGGACGGGAAGGATGTCTATTATATCAGTGTCCTTTATGGAGCTCTTACAAAACTCAGTTCCTGACAGATTGGAATTTCTGTGGTTTATGTTTGACAAAATAGAATAAGTCGAGTGCGATTATACTCATTTGTCGGAAAACATGAAATTAAGTTCAACATACATTTATGCATTTTCAGGAAATAAATTTCACCTTACTCTTGTCTTAAATCTCTCTTTTTCTCTCTGATGTTTGTACTGTTCTATCTCTTTTCCTAGACTACCACTTTTCCCTCCTGCTTGCTTCTCTCCTTCTCTTCCATCCCACTTCTAAAGGCTCTGCTTAAATGTTACAGAACCAGTGCAACTGCAATACTCACGGGACAATATGTTAGAAATGAACTTTGCAACTTGAGGGGGGGAGGGAGGATTGGGGAGAGGGAAAGTAAGAGAAAAATGAGCGAAGGGGGGTAATAATGTTCAACAAGAAATGTACTCATTACCTTACATATGCCACTGTAACCCCTCTGTATGTCATCTTGAGAATAAAATAAAATTTAAAATATGCTGCAGATTGGATCTGATGAACTTCCATCTCTACACTAAATATTTTAATATGATTTTCTCACTATATATAAATATATATATATATATGTTAATCATCAATGTAGATAACATAGGGAATAATTCAGGGGAAAGTGTAATCAGAACCAAGGAAAAATTATGTCGCTGTGGGTAAAGGCTCCTGAGTGTATATAACCTCTAACTTTGAACAAAAGTTACTGCTTGTTGATTTTTTTCTATATGCCAAGCACTTTGAAGCCTAGAATGTCAGAATATTTTAACCTAGGTCACACAGCTTATAAATGCCAGAAACTGTATCTGAACTCAGGAAGTCTAGGTGTAGAAGCTAGCTTTCCTGCCATTTTTATTTTTAAATATTTATACCCTGGACCAATAATTATACTCCAGAGTTATTATTAACCACAAATAAGATTTGTGTACCCCTAACCCGAATATCATCTGCCTCAGAGGATTTATAGGGCTTACCATTAGATGAAAAGTCTGGAGCAGTAATATTTAGGGTCAGGATGTTTGTTATTATATCACCATGTTTCCATTCTGTTCCCATATTTAACTCCCATGAACTACAGATAACTACTATATTGAACCCATGAGGCCACCAGAACAGCTTTACCCAAAGTGAGCAAGTAAGTACTATCCATTTCGGTTTCATAGTTTTGTTTTATTCCGTGGGAGTTTCCTCCCCCCCCCCATAGATTTAGTGTTCTCATCATTGTAGGACAAATTTCTAATGTAACAAGGCTATAACTAATGGGGTCAATACCAGTAGGCACGCCAGACAGTTAATAGGTTTTCTAAATTGATGTTATTAAGGAGGGTTGGAGAGATTGCTTGTGTTTAGTACTCATCAGAGCCAAATCTCATGACCTAGATTTGATCCAGGGTTGCTTTGGAAACAGAGGCATTTGATTTGCTTTTCCTAGTAAGTTCCTTTGTTAAGCTAAATACATCAGAAGCAGTTCCTACTGCTGTCTGAATTGCTGGTGACACTTTAGTCATGGAAACTACAGTCTGGCCACTGGATGCCACTGTTGCTCAACCAGATGTAAAAAAAAAAAAAAAAAAGGGAAAATCCTGTGGCAAAACAATATGACTCAGTTAAAGAACATTACTGCTATTGTTGACTGTAGAGTTAGGCCCCCTAACTATTCCTGTGGATGAATCCAATTCCTCCTCATGAGTTGCACTGACCAAGGATGAGTAAAGTTGAGGGGAAAAAAATCTGTAAATTCTTAGCAGTCATTTCTATGATATGTTTTACTTTGAAACATTGTAACTGACCGTTTCTTACTAGTTATCAACTAATGTTGCAGACTAAAACCAAACAAGGTATCATGGCTCAACAACTAGGAGGACTTTCTTCACTCTCCCAAAGACCTCAGGGTGAAAAAATACTTTGTATGGACAGTCACTGGAATGTTACTGAGACTCCTAACCACTGCATTGCAGCAAGAGAGATACATGGCTTCTCCATTTACGGTAGACATAAAATGAGTTGAATTAAAAATAAGTGAATTGTGGTTTTGTTTTTAAAGCAGTATAAAAGTGGTATATGTTGGAAAAGATCAGATAAGGTTTGGGCGTACAACACTGAAGTAATAAATAAACATGAGGTCACTTTAGAAACAGCCACAGTTGCTTTGTATGATAAGATTTGCATAGCAACGACTTCTGATAAATGTATAGTGAAGACTACTAGAGTGAGGATCAGCTTCAGGATCTGCAGGCTCTGTGTCTTAGGGGTGCCAGCACAACCACTCATTGTGTGCTGAGACAAAGTCTTCATTTAAATAATAGACGTTATTGTTTTTACTATGTTGGCTATGCTGTTTTTACTTGTGTGGATAGAAGAAACAAAAGTTCCATTTTCACATTACTAGTGGAAATCTATCTTTCATTTCAATTATATTTAGAAAAGACTCAGGGAAGGCTTTATCATTATGATCCTTTTGATTAATTTATTTGAAACCTTTTCAGTTGATGAATTTGCATTGCATACATCCATTGAACACTGTTAATTAGCAAAATATCCCTTCTTATTAGTTTGAAATTTAATGTTGTTACAATCTGTCTTTTTGTTAACTTTGATATTTTCCGGCCTCATAGAGTACAATGAAATACAATATTTAATATTTAAAAATTCATATCCTTTCTTCCTCTTTTACCAGCAAATGAAGCCTCCCTATTTTCTTCTAAAAACATAAACAGAGTAGGAGGAAAGTGTGTGAAAGGTTCAAGGGAAGCTGTCATATTGCTTCTAGAAACACTTCGGGATTTCAAAATCTTGGTGTCATATGAAACTTTAAAAAGTCAGGAGAATACTGGATATTTCAGGTGGTAGATGGAAGTAAAAATATTTATGGTAAAATCTGGACGAAATTGATGACATACACACATTTGTATATATTTTGTACATATATTTGTATACATTCATGTGTATGTTAATAGGTAATAGATTTGTTTCACAATGAATATTGTAAGATATGGTTATGCTTCAGAATAATCATCTTAAGACATAGTTAAAACTACTTTGTGGGTCTATCACTGATTCATACTTTTTAAAAATTTTTTTCCTGCCAGAACTGGGGTTTGAACTCAGGGCCTCATACTTGCAAGGCAGATATGCTACCAATTGAGTCATTCCCCCAGCCCTTGATTCATGCTCTTTAAAATAGCATTCTACAAGAGTTACATGCAAAAGATGTGATGATGGTATTCAAATGGTATTCTGAAAGGAAATATTTTCAGCATAATACATAAGATCTTCTACAATGTGTTGAGGAGTTCCTAAATGGAGTGATAAGTAAATGCAGGGAGACAAGTAGTAATTTCATTTGTCTGAAAGAATTCATTTAGCAAAGTCACATTAAGCTGTGTGAAGCAGACTTCTCATACTTTCCCATTCTAGCTAATAGACAGCAATAAATTATCACAAGTGTTTTATTTTCTTCCAGTATGTGATTCGACAAAAAGCATTGCTTTTTCTCTTTCAATATTTACTCAAAATAACTGCTTAGAAATAATATGGAATCTGTTTGTCTCAGCTGAGATAAATATTAATACCTGACCTTGTGATAATACCTATTGCTATAATTTTAAGTTGAAAAGAAATAAAATACAGAATATTACCCAAAAATGCATGCATTGGAAGATATTCCACAGATTGCACACAATAGCATCCATAGTTTATAAACTAATTTTATTATAAAAGTACATTAAGTTCATCAAAGAATGTCAAGAAGTATGTACTATAATATTAAATACTAATAGTGATATGGTATTTTAATAAAATGTTATTAAATATAAACATTTTAACATTTGTATTTAACATTTTAGTGTTTTTAATGTATTCTAATATATTTAATACAAATGTGTTAATATAACGCTTCAAAGCAAGCTGTGTATTTGAGGATGTAGAGCTTAAAAATTATTCCAGTAGATGGTTCCCATTATAACTAGGTTCATCAAACAAAAATCATTCTCTAATTTTCAATAGCTTTAGATCTTTTTCCTAACAAAACTTATTTTTGTAAATGTAGAAGGTTTTACTTTATACTCAAAAAATTGACCTGCCTGACTTTTACTTTTCAATTAAATTAAATGCTGCCACATGTTCAATATTATCAGGTGTTGAACATTCTATTTTATTTTGATATATTGCTTTGATATATATAGTAGCATAGTGAAAAATATTAAAATATTTGTTCTACAGATAATTTTCAAAAGAGACATGTAATTGTTGCTCATATTTATGGGATTCTATGAGATATTTTGATATCTGTATGTCTGGTATATAATCATATCATGGTAATTTAGCATACCTTAGGTTCAAACATTTATTATTTCTTAGTATAGAAAACAATAAAAATCCTTTCTTTTAGCTATTTTGAAATACATAGCACATTATTTTAACTAGTTATTCTGCTCTGCTATAGAATAACAGAACTTATTCATTCTTTCTGAGTGTATTTTTGTGGGTTTTTTGTTTTTTGCCAGTCATGGTGCCTGAACTCCAGGCCTGGGCACTGTCCCTCAGCTTTTCAGCTCAAGGCTAGTGCTCTACCACTTGAGCCACAGAACCACTTCCAGCTTTTTCTGCTTATGTGGTGCTCAGGAATCGAACCCAGGGCCTCATGCATGCAAGGCAAGCACT
This sequence comes from Dipodomys ordii, assembly GCF_000151885.1. Classification (NCBI taxonomy): domain Eukaryota; kingdom Metazoa; phylum Chordata; class Mammalia; order Rodentia; family Heteromyidae; genus Dipodomys; species Dipodomys ordii. The sequence continues at coordinate 47,400,670 of NW_012267217.1, read as the reverse complement.
CTACCACTGAGCCACCTTCCCAGCCCCTCTGACTGTATTTTTATTCCCAATAACCAACTTTTCTGTTTCTTTCCTCCTGGCCTCCCTTTTCCAGCTTCTAATAACTACTGCTCTGAGGTTTGCTTATATGAGATTGACTTATTCAGATTTTTCATGTGAGTGACAAATGAGATTTGAATTTCAGTTCCTATTTAGTTCACTTAATGTCATGTCCTTTCTGATCATTCATGTTTCCACAAATGACAGAATTTCCTTTTTTATGGATGATTAATATTCTCTAATATAGATATGTATATATGCATGTATGTATGAATACAAAACATTTTATTTATTTTCTTTATTCCACTCATCCATTGAATGACTTAACGAGTTAATTCCTTATTTTGGTGGCTGTTGTTAATTGTACTCCAATTAACATATATTAGTGCAGGTGTCTCTTTGACATACTGATATCCTTTCTGTCAGATATATGTGTTGGAATTTTGGTTTGTGGTAATTCTAACTTTTTTGAGAAAACTCTACTGTTTTCTAGAATTGCTGTGCTAACTTCAATTCCCACCAATAATGTAAGTTTGCCTTCCTACCCATCTTTGCAAGTATTTTTCTTTTGTCTTTTTGATAATAGGCATTCATGGTGGTGTAAAGTGAGACCTGGTGGTAGTTTTGATTTATATTTCCCTCATAATTATTGGTATTGAGCATTTTTATATATATTTGGCCACTGACTTCTGAAGAAATACCTATCTGATCATCTGCCTATTTTTAAATTAGGTGATAATGATGATTAGTTGTTGAGTTGATTTCTTTATATATTCTGGATATTAATACTTGGTCATATGAAAAGTCACATACATTTTTCTCCTACTCTGTAAGTTCTTTTCAACCGTTCTTTCATTTGCTGTGCAGAAGCTTTTTAGCATTTTTAGACCCAGTTGTCTATTTTTGTTCCTACTTTATTTAAAAGACATTTGCCCCAAAGTGTTCTGCCAATGTTTTATTCTAGCCGTTTAATAGTTTCAAATCTTCCATTTGCATTTTTCTTCATTTTGAGATTTTTTTTTCTGTATATGTTGAGACTGATACTAGTTTCATCATTTATTGAAGAAACTTTCTCCAATGTCTGCTTCTTGTGCCTGTATCAACAATTTACATATTAAAATATGATTTTGGATAAAACTATATACATTGCTGTATTTCTTAAATGATGATCAAAAAATCAAAAGCACAGATATGTCAGCAGGGCTTGTTTCCTTAGTGGAAAATGAACAGGAAAAATATTTATCAACATATTAGTATACATTAGTATCTGTCATTCTAAAGAAAAATATATGAATGCCATACCACCAAACCACATATTTTAATTAGTCCTTTTGTTCTTATGTTCTTATTAGCTATTATAATTAGTGCAATTCCCCCCTCTATCTCCTTCATTTTTTAAACTAGTTTACAACAGTCAATAGTTTTAAAAGCATCTCTGTTGGCCTCTTTACTGGTCAGTTGAAGTGTTAAATGTCTTAGAAAATGGAATATTCTCTAAGATGTGTAAGCTGTAAAGCTGTAATTTTTTTTTGAGACTAGGAACAAGAAAGGAAATTTTCTGATGACTTGGTACTTATGACAATTTTTTTGAGGCAAGTCTCTTTTGCCATGAGGCTTGGAGAAGCACAGTAAAGACTAAGGGACAGGGTTATTCTGAAACGTAATTGATCAGACAAGGAGAGATCATGATTAAAATGTTTCATGAAGAATATTCAACAAGCTTATGATCTTTTCTAACCTCTTAAAAACATTTTGGTTAAGCTGGAAACAAAAAACACAGTTTGTAATGATTATAGCCATTGATTAGTAAGAAAAATTCTAGAAGTATTTTTAACTGTGTCCATTTTGGAGTGTATTGCAAAGTCATTTTTCTTTTGAGAAATCTATGTTCAAACTATAAAGTAATTAAGCTCTTTGCTGACTTAAAATACAGAAGAAAGAAAAAAGTAAGTAAGCTAGCAAACTTTATGTTTATTTAGACAACAGACCAGGTATAATAATGACATTAACAAGTATCCTGGAAATATTACTTATGTTAAATGTATAGATATGCAATAAGAGAGAAATGTTCCTCTTGGTTTTAGTTTTCAACTGGCAACTATTATTCAAATGTACTGTTTCTTTAGACTGATATGGGGAATATTAGAACTTGATTTTGAAAAATATTGCAAAGATGGAAAATACTGGAAAATCTTTTGTTAGAAAGATCTTGTTTTTTTCCCCCCATAGCTTTACTTTTGTAAAAAGCTATAATGTCCACAGTGTTGGAAATGTTTTGCCATTTTAACTACAATCCAAAACTGTCCATAAATTGCTGGATAGATTTTGATAGACATTGAAACAATGGAGATTTGATTTATCTATGTTCAGTTACAGATCCTTATCACTTAAAAGTAAGGCTAAATCATAAACAAAGAATACACACAATATTTATTAACCAAACCAAACTATTGGGGGAGATGATTAGCTTGGTATATTAAATTGATAAGAATAAAATACCATTTTAGTCAATATGTGCTTATGTATTTAAAATGTTTTAATTTTAAACATAATTAATTTGGTACTGAAACATTGAATCTTGTTAAAATATCAGAGAAATCCAGGACTCAGAGAGTTAATTAAAAAGGTTCAATTTCATGTGCTAAGTTAAATAGCCAACAACTAGAACCCACCAATGTTGTGTCTGTCTGCCATATTTTTGTCAAAATATTCTATCTGATTGGGATTGATTATATTGTATCCTTGACCAAAAGGATAACATCCAAAATTCAAGTACTTTATAGTAATATAGTGCCTCCCTGAATTTTATAAATTGATTTTATAATATGATGATGGTATTTTGGAGGTGGGGGCCTTTGGAAAATAATTAGGTCTTTTTTTAAAACAGAGCCCTCATGAATGTGATTAGTGTCATTATAGGGGAAAAAAGAGGTGAGAGAAGGCCTCTATTCTCTCTGCTATGTGAGAATTCATCAAGAAGGAATCTTTATACCAGAAGAGGGTCCACATTGGAACCAAATCAGCCAACTTGATCTTGGACTTGATTTTGAATGGTGAGAAATAAATGTTGTTGGGACCATCTAATCCATGGTGTTTGTTATAAGAGCTCAAGGTTGTTCCAACAGTAGCCACAGATCTGACATATCTATACAGCCAATGTATCCACAGATATATTAGTACATCCTGACATCTCAAATTCTACCAGTATACATCAGTATATTTGTTTATGTTATAACTGTAGGAAGAGGAATGTAGGAGAGAATTTGAGTGGGTAGACACTATAATTTGTTCTTAGGAGATGGGTGGTAAATCAAGTATTCATAGTCTCTTCAATTTGGGCTATAACAACCCCTTCCTTCAAAGATGAGACAATGGAAACAGGAATATGAAGTGAGTTGATTAAAATCACAGATAAATTAGAAAGGTGAGGAAGGTGATGATGATGTGCAAAGGGAAATGAAGACCCTATGTTTATGCTTATTAGAGGAAAAATAATAAGGACAAACAATTACTTATTTGCCTCAAATTTATGTTGAAGGACAATGACAAAGTGTCTAAAACAGCTCATGTAAACTGACAGTTAGGGAAGTCTTCAAAGCAAGCTGAATATTGGAGTGAAAGATGAATTCTGGGACAGTGTGAAGGACTGTGTTAGATAATCATTGTCACTGTGACCAAGTACCTGAACAAATCAGCTTAAAAGAAGAACAATTTGTTTTGGCTCAGGGTTTGAGAAATTTTAGTTCTTGCTTGCTTGTCTCCATTGCTCTGAGCTGGTGTTGAGTCAGCGGGTCATGGAGGGGAACATGTGGTGCTGTGCAGCTGCTCCTAGCTGCCTGGAAGCAAAGAAAGAGAGACAGGAAAAAGCCAGAGACAAAACACACCCTTCAATGACGTCCCTCTACCCATCTCCCGCTAGTGACTCCTTCTTTTAGTTAGGCCTCATCTTCTCCAAATGCCCTTTTCTGTATTAGCTCATCAATGCATGAACCAATTGAAAAATGATCCCCTCACTTTTTGATATGTGCTACCAGCTGGGAAATAAGCTTTCACCAAGCTTTTTTGGGGGGACACTTCATAGCCAACGCAATGGAGGGTTCTTATTCAACACTGGGCTCTTTCCACCATCAGCATCACTGTGTCAAGGATTTCCTTTAATTCTATTACTAATGCAATAAAGAAAGAGGAGAAGCAGATTTGGGAAAACAACTCAGGATGATGGCCACTGCAATGGAAACATGCCTTTACTCAAAGTTGGTAGTGAGAAGCCAGAAAGAGACACTGAAGAATATAGACCATCTTTTGATGTCTTCTTCAAGGGTCATTATGGCCTGTTTGACCTCAGTCAACTTGCCATGTTTTTTCAGTCATGTCATATTGTTCTAGTTTCAGAACAAAGATGAAAACTGAACTAGCTTAATGAAAGAAAAGGAGTATTAAGAAACGAGAGGTAGAGCTTGAAAGCTCTCCAAACTCATTTGGACTTCTACTCCCTTTAAACCTCTGTGCCAGTCTTTCTCACTGCTGCTTCGATTCCTACTTAGAGGGAAACAGTGGCCATCTCCCAAGCTGTAGATCTCAAAAGTTGCCAGGGAAAACTTAATATGAACTTTTTCTTTCCTATGCACAAAATTCCCAGAGAAAGGATTCCAACTTGAGTGAGGTCATCTAGGTCATCAAGGCTCTTGAGGGAGACATATTAACATTCTCTCTTCTACAGTTTCCCAGGAATGCTGTGAGTGGCCACCTGTCATTCAGTCATTCAGTTAGCAATGACCCTGATCTTTTGATTCATCTAACCTGCTCTAACTTAGAACTTAATCCAGCTTAGAACCAAGAAATGATGATTTTTGTAGTAGGAAGTTATATTTAGTTTAAAAATATAGAACTAAGAATATGAGATAGTTCATAGAAAAGGGAAACTCAGCAGGTAATTCCAGATAATCATTTGTAGTTTAGTAAATTTAATATTGCTTAGCTTACTAATTATTAGAGTTATTCAGCTTTTATTTTCAGGTTTCAAGTAATAGCACCACAATGTAGTGAACGTATAAGGTTTTGTTATAAAGATAAAAGGGAAAGTGTAGAAATCCAGAGGTCAAACTTGGTCTCTGTCAATCCGATTAGCATGATCTCCACACATCCATAGCAATGTTCCCTACTATGGGATTCATTTTCATGATAATTAAGCATGGACTCAGAAATGGACAATTCTTGACTGTAAGCTGTGTCTTCTACTTTCTTATCCTTCTGGTTTGCCCACGTCAAGTACTACTTACCTGCTTACATCTCTAGGTCTCACTACTACTTACCTACCTAGCTCTAAACAATTCATGTTATAGAATGCTGGTCAACTATTGGCTAGGTCCTAATCATTGATTCAGTCACAACTATGTAAATGAGGATCAAAGTGGAATGAACAGAATTAGAAACAAATTTATGGGTGTATTGGTAAATGAACTGGTAAAAAAACAAACAAACAAAAAAACATGTATGGATGGTCTGGTGCAGTGCAGATTAAAATAATGGGCAAAACCAGAAAGAAAATCTCAAATACTCAGCCCAGTTAACTTTTTTCCCTATAATGGAAGTTTAAATGGACTGTTCACTCCTTTGCTTTTGCAAAACAATTGCCATCAGAATCTAGACTTTAAAAATATGGAAGGTTGACTACGTTGCCTCTCCCCCACCAATAAAAGCAGGAATGTTTTTGTCACATAGTTATGGTAGGGACAGAACATAAATTTTGAACAGAAGTGGCTTTTCTGTGGGAGGAATGACTTAGAGTCACCTCAAGAAGCTGAAGAAAGACAAGGAAAGGGAATTGAGAAAGTGAATAACAAAAATAGAAGACATGAGGAGAGAGTGATATAACGATAAAATCAAAGATAATTCCAATGTGTGTGTGTGTGTGTGTGTGTGTGTGTGTGTGTGTGTGTGTGTGTGTAGACCTGCAATTGGTACCATTCTGATCAAGTCACCACCATCATTTGCTCTGGGCTTAGCTTCTCCCTGCCCTGGGCTGCTTCTGGGTAAAACAGCATGCTCAGCTTGTTTGACCTACACTGGGCCTGTTACTTGCTGTGGGTCTTAAGAAAGGGAAGGCTTCCGGCCCCAGGCTTTTGCTGTTCCTATCTGTTCTCAGCTCCCTGGAAATTCTTAAGGGACAGGGCTACAGATAAAAGATGTGGGAGATGGAGGGGAAGGTGTCAAATGATGATTGAGGAGGCATGGTGGTTTGGTGTTTAAGCTCCCTTGATACTTTTTATTTATATATTTGCTCCTTCTAGAGAAACAGACTAAAGAAAAGAACTTGTACATAGAATGCCTTCACAACACACCAATAATCTATCACTCCCTAAAGGTTCTTGCCCCTGCTTGGAAAACACTTTCAGAAATGTAAAAGATAAGGGATGTGCAGACCAAATTGGCCCTGTCCCAAGACATTCCCCATTTAGAAAAGGTCAGAGGACCCCTTAGCTTACAGTGACCTGAGATCATAAACCTGTGGAGGAAGAAGCAGAAAGCTGCCTGGGAGAGGGTCTAAAGTTGTTACAGAATAAGCCTAATCACGTGAGATCATTTATGTGACCACGTGTCGTGGCCTATTTAATCCTTTCAAACTGAACAGTTCAGGCTTCAGGCAATTTCCACAACTTCTAAAACGTGAAGCTCTATAAATACATGAGCAGGGGCTACCATTTATTTGCTAGTATTAGCCTCGCTTTTTTTGTGTGTCCGTCCAGGGTTTGAGCTCAAGGCCTGGGCACTGTCCCTGAACTTTCGTGCACAAGGCTTGTGCTCTACCACTTGAGCCACAGCCCCAATTGCAGCCATTTATTTAGTTAGTTCGTTTGGGTGGTAAATTGGAGAAGAGTCTTAGGGACTTTTCTTTGACCCCCAGTTCTCAGATCTCAGCCTCCTTGAGTAGCTGTGATTATAGGCATGAGCCATAGGGTGTCAAGCTACTGTTCCCATTTCTAAAGTACTTCCTGAGTGTAAAGTTCCACCAGGTGGGAAGAAGAGGCAGGCTCCCCTTCCCCTTCCCCTTCCTCCTCTTCCCCTTCCTCTTCCCCTTCTTCCTCCTCTCCCTCCCCTCCCCTTCCCTTCCCTTCCTTCCTCTTTCCTTTTTCTAAAATTTCTCTAAACAATATTACCTTTCCTTCTATTTCTGCAGAAGGTACCCTCTGTGGATTAGCAATGGCGAAATTAGTGACTCCTCTATCCAAAAATTTTGTTCTGCATAGCATCCTTCCAGTGATCGGTCTACTCTGTGGGCCAGCTGTCCAGGCTTCTTTCCAGGGTGGGAAAGGGAATTTCAATGTGTGGCGATCGCAGGTGAGACCTTTAAATCTAGCTTCTCACGCGCCCCCCCTCGCCCACCATCCAGGGCTCGGGCTCCCGTTCCCTGACAGGTGTTTTCCCAACTCCTGAGGCTGAAGATTTTGGGGAGTGGCTGAGCCAATAAGATTTCTCTTCGGGGGAGGAGGGCGTGGCCAGTTGGGTCAGAGCAGGGGCGGGGTTTGCGCGCAGTGGCGAGCCAGCCTGGTTGCGTGGAGGGTTGTTTTACTCCCACCGCTCACCCCCTTCTCCTCCTCTCCTCCCCCCCCCTTTTTTTATTCCGGATCCTTATTAATTTCTCTGTGGGGCTGCAGCTGGAGACCGCGGAGCGTTGGAAATGACGCTCGGAGCTTTAATTACCGCAGCCGCTGGACAAGTGTGAGGAAAGCTGACAGAAAAGAAAAAAAGGAGAGAGAAAGAGAGAGAGAGGAAAAAAAAGGACAGGATCCGGGAGAAGCAAGCAGCTCCCTCCTTCTCCCCCTCCCCCGTCCCTCCCGATTTGGACTCGAGGTGCAAGAAAATTGAAAAAAATAAAAAGAAAGAAGCGCTGCACACAGCCAGCTTGGGGGGAGAGGCCGGAACCCCGCCGCCTCTTTGCAATCAACTTTTTTTGGAAACCTCTTTTTTTTTTTCCTCCTTTTTCCTTTTTTTTTTTTTAAATTGTTGACCAACCAGTGAGAGAGGAAAAAAGAGAGAGAGAGAGGGAGGCAGAGAAAGTGAGGCGGGCGCAAGCGAGCGAAGGCTCCCACGGTGGGAATAGCTGCACAGTCAGTCCAGCCCGGAGCACCGAGCGCGCCTACCTTGGAGCACTACCTCACCCTCGTGTGCACACACTCATTCAGCCCGTGGCCGGGGGCGGGCGGTCCTCGGGCTCTGGACACCGACGGGGACCGCAGAACTCAAGTCTCCCGTTTTGGGGAGCCGGTGTACCCCACCGCGCGCGTCGCGCCCGCCTCGCTCAGCGCCCCCCCTCCCCACGCGCGTCCGGCTTGGAGGCGGGGAGGGGGATTCTCCTCCGCGTGCCCGAAAGGGGATATGTCATTTGGACATGTAATTGTCAGCACGGAATCTGAGACTTGCAGAAAATGAAGCTGGCGACAGGACTGTGGGTCTGGGGGAGCCTTCTCGTGGCGGCGGGGACGGTCCAGTCCAGCGCTTCGCAGTCAGGTGGGTCGCGCGGTTCCTCCTTGCGCTCCAGCTGTTGAACCTGCTGCCGCTCGGGTGGCTTGATCGCCCCTTTACCCATTCCGATGCCCTCTGGCTCCCTCCCAGGCGCCGAGAGACCACTGGAGGGCGGGGGGTCTCTGTCTCTCTATCCCAACTTACCCTTGTGTGTGTGTTGTTTTATTTATCGTAAAAAATCACACTGCGTTCCTGTCGCTTTTCATTAATTTGTATTTGTATTCACTCCTTAACCCTCCTTCCTTCTTTCTGGCGCGTTTTCTGTGAGTCTGAGCGGGATCGCTTTGGTCGCGTTAGTTTGGGACACAGGAGACCCTGATATTCTCTCTCTCTCTCTCTCTCTCTCTCTCTCTCCCTCTATCCCCCTATGTTAGGAGAGAATCTCCCCACCCCCCTAATCTGGGTCTTGGAGAGAGAAGAAGCGCTCACGTCCCCCGGGGTGCAGGGGGGTCCCAGGGCTATTTCCTGGTGGGCCTCTCGGGAGCAGAAGGCTGTGGTGTCTGGAGCGCCCCGAAGCCGGGCTTTGCACCTGTAGGTGTTGCCAGCGGCCGCTGCGCTCCGGCTACCCGGAGCTTGGCAAGGTCTCCCCGCGCTCTAGCCCAGCCCAGCCCAGCGCAGCCCCGGCGGCCCGAGCCCTCGCCCGGGCCGGCGCGCCTCGGCCTGAGGCCCGCGGAACTCCGGGCCTCGTGGGCCGGCTTCCCGGAGCTCTGGCCCGGTGGACTTGAAGGGTGTTTGTTGGCTTGCCTGACCTCTTAAAATAAAAGAGAGAGAGAGAGGAAAATAAAAACAAAGGGAGATACTTATGGGGAGGAAAAAGGTTAAATTACAAAAGGGCTTGGCACACTGGAGCTAGGAGCCCGGCCTTCCCCGTGGGGTGCTGGGTTTGGCTCGGGGAAGAGTTCTTCCTGTAGTTCAACTTGCTGTTGGCCAGAGTCCCTCTCCAACTTCTCTGTTTACCGCCCGGCCGGGCTGCGGAGCCGAGCGATCGCGCGAATCGATTGAAGCCGCGGTGGGCGCGGCGGCGGCGGCGGCTCGGGGCGCGGAGAGCTGGCGCCTCAGGTATTTGGCGAGGCGGAGGTGGAGGGGGGCGCTAACCGAACGCCCCCGTCCCACCCCGAGGGGCAGCGTGGGGGGGGGCAGGGAGGGAGGCTCGGCGCGCCGCCGCGGCCGGCTGGGCTAGTGACAGCACCTGCACTGCGAGGGAGCTCAAAGTTTCTGGCACCGAGTTTCCTGGGACGGCGAGTGGGGCAGAAAAGACTCCGGAGAACCAGTGACGGATGGCGGCCATCGGGGCGGGGTGGGTGGGTGGGGGGCTTTGGGAGAGATTTCCGCCAGCATCCGGGACTGGGGTGGGGGTGGGGAGGGCGGGGAGGTGGGAGGCCACCGGGGAGATAAAACCTCGGGGAGGGGTGCGATCAGGAGAACTCTGAGTCCCCCCCCCCAGCCCCCGAGGGTGTCCTGCTGACCTCAGCGGGGAAAATCAACGCGCGGTAGTTTGGCCCGCCCCGCCTCCACCGTCCCCCCCTCACCCCACTCCCACCCCCGCCCAGTAAATCACAAGTTGTAATCCTTGAGTCTTTCAAAATGACCTTCGGATGGCATCTGCGCTCCGGGTGTCCAGGCCCTGTGCGCCCTCCGGATCGCTCTGAAACCCTACTTCACGCACACCACGTCCCGCGCTCCAGCCACGCAACAATCACACTCGAGATTCCTAGCAGCCTCTCAGATTCATCTCTTTTTTCTTTCTCTCTCTCTCACCCTCTCTCCACACCCAGTCCCTTCATCTTTCCCCTCAATGGGTGGATTATGCCCATGGACCCATTCTAAAACCGCATGCAACTGACACGCAGGCTTAGTCCAGAGGAATTTCTAGGAGGTGACCTGCTGGGGGGCTGTGTGGTTGGGTCCCTGCCGCTGGGGGACCCCGCTACGAGGGAGTTTGCCGCGATTTTTTGGTTATGAACAGTGCGGCTCCCGGTTGAGCTCTGCCGAAAAGCCCTTTTTTAGAATTTCTGCAAGGAAATGGAATCCAAATTAGTTCTGCAGCTGTCCCCCTTTGCTCGTCTCAGGCCCACACCAGGCTGGCTGCCTTGCGCTCCTGTCTACTCCTTTCCCAGGGCGAATGATCAGACCCACAAGTGAGCCCATTTAGAGCGCCGGGATTAGCGGTGCCATTGTTGTTTCCGTGTGTGAATTCTGTACTTGAAATTCTGGGGTTGCACAAAAGCCAGCCTCCCGGGTTCCAAAACACAAAGTGATCTAGATGAAAGGTCCGCGCCAAGTAAAAGCTCCCGGGTGCATCCCTGGAATAACGGCACCGCGCAGACGAAGGTGATCCCGCGGAACATGGAAATGTTCCCCTGGGGATGCTTTTCTCCAGTCTCCGCCACCGCACCTGGCAGGGGAAGTTCAGCTGTTTTTCATGGAGTGTTGTTATTTACAAAAACAAACAGAAATCAAAACAAGTTACTATCTGGGAGTGTGAGTGAGGCGCGCGCTTGTGTGTGTGTGTGTGTGTGTGTGTGTGTGTGTGTGAGTTCCCAAGTAAATACCTCTTGCAGGTCTCCTGGTTAGCAGTCAGTAGCAGTTTGGAGGAGTTTGTTTTGGTCCAAATGAGAAATTAAGTGCGGATAAGTAAACTAAGCTGCCAGAGGGCGACAAGATGTTGAGTGAATTGCTTTTAGATGAAACAAATTAAGGAAACGAGGGAAGACAATCTGCTTCTCGCATTATTAGACACGCTTGGAGTTCAGGGGAAAGTGGCATATTTTTGAAATGCTAATTTCATAAGAAGCAGAAGGAATGCACCTTATTTACTGCTCTATGTGAACTGAATAAAAACATAGACGGGGGCGGGGGAGGGTCTAGTGTGTAGATCTTTAGGATATTCCTTAGAAGAATTGTAATGGAAGAAGACCTTTGAAAGTACATATGTTTTCTTACTTTGGCTTAGGAAAAAAATATCACTTTTGGAGAATAGAATTTATATTGATTCTGAAAGATGTTCATCTCCTTTCCAGTGATTAATTTTATCTAGAAATCTTATGGCCAAAGGCTTTTTGTATGACATTGATAAAGCCTTTATTACCAAAAGAATAATGCTATATTTCTATCTTTCCTAGTAAGGTGGAAAATTATTACTATTGTATTATTACCTTTGTATTAAAATAAAAATATGTAATGTGAAATCTTAGTGAGTAGTGAATAAGTTCAGTTCCCACTTTTTTGGGGGTGGGGGAATGTAGCTCTTTTCATTTTATAGAAACACATACATCTTTCCTATGTATTTAAGATAGTATATTGTTATATCTCCAACTTTAGGTGTGTTTCTTTTTACATTGAAGAGAAAAATATTAATGAACTTAGTTAAAATGGTAAAAGCCCTTAAATGTATCTTCAAAAAGGCATCAATCTTTGTTGCATGTGTTTACTGTAAGAACACTCATGAGTACGTTGTTTCCTTTTTGTTCTTTTAATTTTGAAATTCTTACAGATACAGAAAGCTTTGTAGAAGAACATATTTTCCCCCTCAGAATACTTTTTTTAAATTAGTATGTATTACTATAGCAGCAAATTACTTGAAAATACTCTAACTTTGTACTGTGATGAAATAGAGTAACTCTAGTTCTGTCAAGGTTCCTTGTTGTATCCTCTTAAACTCAACTGCTTTTATTTGTTTTAATCATGCATCATAGAAAGTCAAATATCCTGGAAATCAAAACACTTAGCGCTTTATATGTATTTTTCATTTAGTCATTGGAAATGTGCCTTAATTACGAAATTGCATTAGAATATTTACCAGGGCATGTATTTCGTGGAAGATTTATGTATTTTTTTATTCTAACCTGAACACAGTAAGTTTACATTGGCTGATTTTTAAAGTTTGCATTCATTTAATGGAAAATCATATTTCCTTCTGAAAGTAGATTCAAATATTTAGTATTCATGAGCTTTCATCCCTTTGGTTTTTAAATAGAAGTACTATTTATCATCTGTCTTACGCACTCTCTTTTCATTACTATAGATCCTTTACATCTCATTATTTCTGGCGTTTTCACATGTGAATATGTGTAGGTGAATATATATTTGTGTGTATGTGTGTGTGTTTATATACATACATATATATATATTTCTTCTACTACTAAGTATATTCATTTTCTGTGTGTCTTTCCCAACCACCTTCCACTCAGCCACTGCAGGAATCCTCTGAGCCAGTTTCATTCTTTCTTTCTGATAAATCTGATATGGCTGGTTGGCTGAACAATTGCAAGCCATTCCATTGCTCAGATTTATTCCTGAAAGAAAATAAAACGGCATCGATCCAAGATCACAAGTACATCCTCAAAGCCCTGACTCCAAGGCCAAATCTTTCCAGAGAAGTTCTTTTTCCTCTTGCTCTCCCTCTCTTGGTGTGTCTCTCTCTCCACCTTAGTCTTTCCCCTCTTGATCAAGGAAAGAAGGTATACTAGTGCCATTTAACAATAGCTAATGATACAAAGAATTGTGCTCTAAGTATAGTTGATCATTAGCAACACCTTGAGATTAATGAATGTGGAGAATGCACATTCTCCACTATTAATTGAATGAGAATGTTTTAAACATTGCTATGCCTTAAAGTGTTGTCATTTTATATTATGTCAAATTAGGTATGGAGGGGATTTAACATGTATTTTAAAAATGGCAATTCAATTTTGGTTCTGCATTGTTCTGCTTCAGTTAGATATGTGATTTGTAAATACAACATTAATGAAACAAATGATCAAAAAGGATGTTCTTTTCAGTGCTAACTTGTTGGTACTTACCATCCATTATGAATCACTCTTTGAAAGGCTACTGCTTTATGGGGATGTTAATATTTACATTGAAATTATCTTATACATGTTCAAGTCTATAGCTGTAAAGAGTCAAGCATATTCTATTTATTTCTTTTAAAGTGACTTACTGATGATGCTATTAAGGGGGGAAATTTATCATATTACCAACTTTTCTCCAGGTTATATCATTTTAGACAGGCACTGTAATGCTACTATTTTGCCATATGGAACCAAATTGTATTTGTATCTAATTTTTTATTTTCTGCATTATAAATATTAGAAAGTCAGAGTAAAAATTGTACTAATAGAAAAGGTCATGATATTCCATTTATTCATGCATGCATTTAAAGTGATGTTAGATCAGTTTTTCTTGCAACTGTAGTTCTTCCATACAGTTTGAAGAAGACTCCAACTGCCTATCTTGTGATTAAGGGTGACACAGGGACAATTCTTTCAGGATCTTTAAAACTCTCTTCCATCTCTTTGTGAATTGGCTTGTCTGAAACACTTGGAATATATTCTCTCATTTCTTCAATGTACAGCAGTTTTCTAAATAAAAAAAATAACTCTAGACTTATGTGATATTGAGTACAATCCAGTTGCAAGTTAACTGTTTTTGTGTATTCAGTTTGACATAATTCAAATGGCACGTGTAATATAAAATTTGTAAATATATATGCAAAATAAATTACATATATGCATAATAAACTGTTCAGCAGGCCATCTCTTTAAGAAAACAGCGCTTGTGAAAAAAGAGATCTGACTCTACAAAACTTGTATCTGAAGGCCATTTCTCCAAATATTACTTTTGGGAATTGTTCAGCAGTCTATTTATTTATTTCATTGTATATATGTATGTATTTTTTCTGATATTTTTCTTTCTGACATGGTTTAGTAAATATTAGGCTTTACCTATATATTTCCATGTTTTAAGCAAAAGCTTTAAATCACTTTCTTGTCTTCATATTTGATACTTAAGCTAGGAAGGAGAGAAAGAAAGGTATCTCACTTTTCTAATATAAATATAGAACGTGTAGATTTTGGGGAGCCTAATTCTAAAGATTTTCTTTGAGCATGTAGCAATCATTTTTAATTTTGATTGCTGGGTCTACCCTCCCATCATTTAGCACAACTGCAGGGGGCAGCAGCTTCATGAAATTTAATAGGAATGGAGCATACCTGCTCTATGGCTAGTGCAGCAGCAGACTTGCTATTCTGTGATAGTGGAAAATAGTAGTGAGATAGTTAGGACATTGTGGTCTGGTACAGTCATTTGGTGTGTGGTCTTGGGTGAGACCTGTGATTTCTGGGTCTCAGTTTGCACACTCCTATCAGTAGCTAACAGTCAAACTTAAACTGTTAACACTTTAAATGTTTATAATGATTCATTTGGGTAAGGAAAAATATTTACAGTTTCTAGGGGGGGGAGTATCCATGGGATTTTAATTATTTTTGTGAGCAGAACTCTCTTTCCCCAGTAAAACAAATAGATTGATAAGCCAGGTGCCAGTGGCTCATGCCTCTTAATCCTAGCTAGTCAAGAGGGTGAGATCTGAGGATTTCAGTTTAAAGCCAGCCCAGCAGGAAAGTCTTTGAGACTCTTGTCTCCAATTAAACACCAAGAATCCTGAACAAAAACACTAAAGAACATTCAGGACTTGAGTTCAAACCTCAGGACCTGCATACACACACACACACACACACAAACAAAAAAACTACTACAACAGAATTTTTACCTTTTACTTTTCTTAAAGTTGCAGTGAGAAGCCATCTTTGGGACCTTGGCCCTACTGACTTTTTATCTACTGTGCTTTCTGCTCTGCACTGGCTTCATGGAAATCTAAGGCCGGGACTGTCTGATTTAGTCCAGTCCTCCAATTTTTATATGCGGAAATTAGAAGAAGAGGAAAGTCAGGTAACAACAGTTAGTGGCTACTCTGATACAGCTATTATTTTCTACAAAATAGATGGAAGTACTAGAAAAGTCATAGACATTTTTTAAGAAGAATAAATATAACACTTTCTTGTTTTGAAAGAGAATTCCAAAAATTACTATGAAGTAGATTGGATCCACAGAATTACTTGTCATACTGTGTAGTTCTTTTCAAGGGGAAGACTGTGGATGATCATTATCATTTTTATATATTCATATATATTTAGGGAATAAACTCTGAATATATAACTTAAAATGCACAAAGAAATTAAGATACACACACTAAACTTAAGATACACTAAAGCAATTAAGCTCATTAAGACAGTTCTGTAAGAGGATCTGTTTATCTGGGAGGCCCATGATGGACATAGAATATTGTCTCCAAAAGTCACATGAGGGCAGTCCATGTTTTATTTGTATAAAAGGATTTCTAAGAGTTTCTTTTGTCTTGGATTTTATGAAGACAATGATAAAAATTATAGGGTATGACTATATGTTTAAATCAAAAATGGCTATTTCTCTAATTCGTGACAACTTATATGCATACCTAAATTAAATATATTGAAAGGATAAATGATGAGTTCCTCAATACTAGTCAGGTGGTGGATATTCTAATCCAGAACTCTCAGGGAATACTTCAACGTTGTCCAGACTCGTCATTGAATCCAAGGCTCTTTTACATTTCTACGGTGTTTAACAGACCCTCTTATTTCTTCAGGTCTCTACTAAAACATAATCGTATCCTTTGAACACGAACATAACAGTATTTTGAATTTTAAGACTTTATGAGGTTATTTTGGTGGCACATTTACCTCCCCCTATTTGGCTTTTGAAAGATTCTGCCTCTGGGCTTTGTGACTTCAAGACTGTTGATCTAACCTTAACTCTGCCTGGTCATGGCTGAGTACTCAACAACACTCTAGTGTTCTTGAGCAAGATCAGCGTTCTCATGAGTCCTACTCATAGAAGAAAACTTGAAAATTGTTTTGACAGGAAGAGTCACTTCCTGTTAGAAATTATGGAGCCAACAAGCTTCCCCACCCCCAAGAAAGGATTCCCATAGACACCCTAGAACTTCCTGAGCAACATCATTAAAACTCTGAGGAGGAGTTCAGGATCATTACTCTTAATCACATTATCTCCAAAATTGTGTGGGCTACTGAAGCATAGTAATACCAAAAAGAATATGCAAGACTCAGTTTCTGAATCCAGAGAGTTAAACCAATAGAAATCAAGAGTGTGTGCATGCATGCACATACACATGTATGTGCTTTCCTAGTTATGAATTAGCCCATCTGCGGTTTTGAATCCAAGTTTAGAAGTGTTTAAGGAACAGAAAAAGAAAGGGAATGATACAATAATCACTCATTTGTTTTCTACAAAGATCAGATCTGTAGACAATCGCTTTCACCTATAAATCTTTACTATTGTTCTGACCTTTGCTTGGGTCTGTTCCCGTATGAGTCTGGTATAAGGAGATAGCCAAGTGTTGAGCCCTTAGGATATAATGGGGATCATAAACTTGCCTTCAGAAAATAAATCTGTCAGTCTTTTGTCTTCTACTAAGGGTATCTCATAGCTAGTTGAGTGGCAACGGCTTCTCCAAGTTCTGTGATTCTCTGGCCTGTAGCTTGAGCAATAACTTGTGCAGTCTTCATTGTAGAATGGTCCCTATCAGTAGCCAGGAACGCCTGCCTAATAGAGGTTAGGGATGCGAATGGCTATTTTGCTCTAGGCAAACTCTTCTTTTACCAAAAATCTTTCTTTGTCATTATTTGCTTTTCTTCCCCGTAGGCTTAAAGAATATGAGAATATGAGTTTCTTTCTATAGGGACCTATGAAAACCAAATAAAAATAAAATCAAATAATATTTCTTTCAGACACTTTCACATTTTTTTTATCAGGTCCTTGATCACTAATTGTCTACAATGACACCAATTAAACAAATTTATTTTGTATACTCCTGATGAGTTTCTTTAAAAATGAAACCAGGCTGGGAAGGTGGCTCAGTGGTAGAGCGCTTGCCTTGCATGCATGAGGTTCTGGGTTCGATTCCTCAGCATCTCATAAGCAGAAATAAAAAGCAGGAAATGGCGCTGTGGCTCAAGTGGTAGAGTGCTAGCTGAAGAGCTGAGGGACAGCGCCCAGGCCCAGAGTTCAGGCACCACAACCGGACCCTGAAAAAGAAAAATGAAATCATCTATTCACTGAAAATGTCATTTTAGTAACAAAGAAAGGGCTTCTTCACATTTTCTTGTTTACTGTCCTACAACTTCTAAAATCTTCCACTTACAATTTAATGTTTACTGTTGTAGGTTCTATTCTGAAAGACAGTGAATTCTGATTGTAAAGTTTAAAGCCTGCTAAAAATCATCTCCATTTTAATCCTACCTTAGTTTTTTTATAGTTCTTTTTTTAAACGGTTTTTATTGTAAAAATACTGTGCATAGGGGTTACAATTACGTGAACAGGGTAATGAGTACATTTCCTATCAAGCATTGTTGCCTCCTCCTTTGTTTTTCCCCTACCATCCCTTCCTTCCCACCTTCATGTATTCTTCCCAAGAACCAGGCTGCTTCTTGAGTTTTCCATGACCAACACTTGTCCATTGTCTTGACTTTTTCCATGTAATTCATGGCTTCTTTCTTCCTCTGCCAGACATTGAACTCTTTAAGTTCATTACATCTTCTTTCAATTGACCACCTGAGTCCATAAGCCTTACCAACATCCCTTGCCTTATTTAAACATGATTGTATAATTTTCACTTTTTAAGTACAAGAGGCTTGGTCTCCTGTGGAGGCTAATGTGCTGCCAAATACATAGTAAGCACTTCAAAAGTACATTTTTAATGAAAGAATAACAACAGTTTTAAGCTAATTCTTAGATGGTTATTATTTGTAATTAAACCATAGAGTGCACAAAGTAAGCTGTTTTAAAAACATAATTATAGAATTTTTAATAATAGATATTTGCCATATTTGCCCTGGGAATTTCTGTGGTTGCTTTTTTGAATATCCTAGGCTATTTCTACAAATGGAGTCTTTCCAAGACTGTATCATTTGGCCCCCTGCCCATTTTTAGAGTCTGCTCATAATATGGGACAATATATTTCTGTCAGTTTTATTTTTGGTAAGTTCAATGAATGTGAATGCTCTTCTTAAGTGTGTATCTTTTATAAGCCACCATTTTATGTTACATGGACATTATAATGACAATTCTTATCTCAGGCTTTTAAATTAGGCAATTTAAAAAATAAGTGTTTATTGACTCTTAGCCAGGACCATGTGAGGAACTAATGAGGAGGAGATATAAGAAAATCACATCAACTTCCCTTTCCTTCTAATGCATTGAGAAGACTAATAAAATGCAAAGTAAAATATTAGGTGATTTTGCAAATGCTTGGGAGGAATATTTGGTTTCAGAGAACTGTTAATATTTCATGAAAAAAAAAGAATTCCAGACTGAGTGTAGCATTTTCTATTTCTAGATATATGTGATAGCATTGTCATAACTAAGATTTCTCAGTATTTTAAAATAGACAAGCCGACATATGTATGCCATTTTAAAAGGATCCTATAAAGGAAGTACTTTCAGGAGAACTGAGTGGAGGAATGATGGGCATCCTCCCAGGTGCTCTTTTAGACAATTCACTCTGTAGTCTGAGTTTTGGTGTGATGTCTATAAGTATTTACATTGTCAGCTATTACCAGGCAAGACATATTCATCTTGATTTTTTCCCCCTCAACTTAGCAGATGCAAAGAAATTGTCTATGTTTCTATACCCTGAGGGTGCACCAATTGTGCTTTAAATTATAGTAGCTTGAAAGAGTTAATGTATGTTTCCAAAGTGTATGCAAAATAGTCTATGGATGAAAGAACTTAACATGAGGGCATTAACACCCTGTCTGAGGTTTGCTTAGAGATTTCTTTATCTTTTTTCCTCTTAAGAATCCATAAGAAAAGTCGGATGAGACACTATTGTGCCTACTCTGTAGATGAAGAGATAGAAATATAAAGTGGTATGGAAGGGTACAGAGTGGGGTGAGCGTCTGGGAGCCAGGTGCTCTGCCTTCTGCTTTCAACCTTCTCTATGAGGCCTACCAACAGCATGGCTTCTCTGTATCACTTGACCGTTGTGGGAGATAGCGATGCTTGACATGCCACAGCCTTCTTCCTTCAGGTCAGAAGCTCATTTTGTTTTCCTCATTACCAAAGGAAGACATTTGTCTGATAAAACGATTGGTAAAGAACTCCCGCTTCAAGTAGCACTGCTATTCTATTGTATCCTCTATGATTCTTTCTTCGCACTGCATAGGTCAAGAAAACCATCACCTAATCCTGGTATTCTCGAAAAAACTTCGAAGCAGTGGCATAGAAAAACTTGTGGAAAGCTCTTTATAAACAATGTAGGAATGGAAATACAATAGGTGCAAGGTCTTGCTAGCATCCATGTATGCAAGGACCTCTGAAGCAAAAGGCTTTCAAAAGAGACCTTTCTAAGTTAATCTGGATATGTTTAAAAATTATGAATTTGAGGAAGTAATTTTTTTTTTGGTCTGGTCATGGGGCCTGAACTCTAGGCCTGGGCACTGTCCCTCAGCTCTTCAGCTCAAGGCTAGTGCTCTACCACTTGAGCCCAGCACCACTTCTGGCTTTTTTTTTTTTTTTGCTTATGTGGTGCTGAGGAATTGAACCCAGGGCCTCAGGTATGCAAAGCAAGCACTCTACCACTGAGCCACCTTCCTAGCCCCCAGGAAGTAATTTTTTAAATAAAGTGTGAGTGGTGACGGTTGTCATATAATTTCTTTTTGATTTTTTCCCCTACTGTATGTAATTGGTGCCCATTAGTAATATAGAAGATCACATGCTTCAAGAAGAAAATTATTATGTGAGATAAAAGGACACTGTAAAATGCCTTAGTATATCTCTAGATAAAATAATGTGATAACTTTCAGAATATTTTATTTCTAAAAGTGAACATGTCATTTAGATATGTACTTATGACATACTATTTAAAAAATGGGTCATGTTACATTTTTTGGTATAGTCATATAGTTTCCAATGGTTGGAAGTAATTTAAAGGAATTTTGCCCATTCTTGTATATGAGTTATATTATTAAGGTTATTTCCTTAAAATGGAGCTCATTGGACTTTTAATCATTTGTTATTTAGTATGGATAAAAGTCTATCTTTAACTTTTACCCTCTGGCTAAGTTGAGTGTGACCATATTAGCTACAACTGACATTATTATCAGTGAGGAATGTACCAATGCATCTAAATTAAAACCAGAAGTCATAGAGCACAGATCTCTGGTGATATTTTTAACGATTAGCACATTTTAGCAACAGTAAAAATGGATTACTATTTCAAGTCATGCTTTAGCAGTGTAAAAATATCAGTTAAATAGTTAATATTTCCCAGTTGTTAACTTCATATTTAGCAGCCCATTGTCCCTTGTAATATATCAAAATCTCTAAAAATATAGTTGGAATTAATGAAAAATGAAGTTGTTGTTATTCTGATATACATTTTTCTCTGGCTTTTTTTTTCTGTTCTTTCTTTTAAAGGCAGGATGAAAACTGAACATCTAAAAAGTTTTGAGATAAGTGAAATAGACAAAAAACATTCCATGCAATTGTTGGTTCAGGAGGCATTCAGTATTTTTGCTGAGCTTACTCAATTGCTGCTGGCCAGAATTAGCACACCATGAGCCAGAGAAAGAGATAAGAGACACAGAATGGCACCCAGCTAGTTTTGTTTAGCAAATTTAGAGATGAGATTTCACTCCCACAAATGGACTCAGTGACTCTTTGAAAGCTTACAGATGAAGTTTTTCTCCCACGGTTTAACAGCTTTCACTCAATATTTATGGGCTATATAAAAATAAATTTCTCTAAGTACCACATTTCTCACTGTCAGGATGAGCACTGTGGAGGTAGATTTATTAATGAGAGAGAGAAAAAAGGGAAAAACAAAACCATTTCAGTTGTTCCAGATCTGGAGAAAATAAAGTATGTCAACACATCAAAAATATCTTTGTTTCCAGGGTATAAATATATAGTGGGATTTTAATATTCAAAGATTTTTTTTACTTACTTGTGAGTGAGTCAGAAATCCTATTAATTCATGTTAATGTTGTGATTTGAAACTGGTAGATGGTTAGACACTTATTTTCAAACTAGTCATTCACCTGACACAGGAACTAACAGGATGTAATCTTCCATGATTATTAGGAAACTGCTTAGAAAATAACAAACAAAACCACAAGACCTTTGTCTTTGGAAATAAGTGCAGTCATCCAAAGAATGAACTTTAGTGAAATTTCTAAGTGAGACTAACTTGTGGGGAAATGATCACCAGTCCAAAAAATGTAACTCTTGATGGAAATGTAATATTGGGAATAGCTCAAGAGATGTCCCTAACAGTCTTTTAGCACAATGAATTGTAGAGTACCCAAAGCATTGAAATGTTATTTGTATGTCTTCAAGACCTTTGTAATGGCTGAAGACTATCACCTTTACAATCAAGCTTACTGTTGAGAATAATTCTCATATTCATGAACTGTGCATCTCATCATTTTGCCAGTGGTTATTTCAAGGTTAATTTTTTTCCCAGACAGCTTCTCCCTTGATTAAGGTCTATAGTAATTGTGTATGTGCTGATATAGCACATGAAGGTTTCAAACTTGAAGACATCTTTAATTTTATACTCAATCAAGATCAAACACTTCCCAATAATTCCTACTGAAATTCCTGAAAACTAATTTTGCTGCTTATTTTTTATTTCTAGAAATATGGAGTATTTTGTTTCAAAATCCATGTGTAAGAATATAATGAACAAAGAATATACCATTACTGGGACATATGTTTATGCATTGTTAACGTATTGAAATATATTCTCATTTACTTACATTTTCCCATTTCCCTTCTTGGTAACTTTTACCTTAGACATACCTCAAACAACTAAAGATTATATTGTCACATTAATGAGCCTCAAGATCATTCCTCTGGCATGTACTATAATCTGCTCTGATGTACCTTTTCCATATCATCTTTATATCCATTAAAGTTTTTAACCATACATGTGTTAAATTCATAGGAATGTGGATAATATAACACAATTAAGTATTAACTATTTGGAAGAATGCAGATATCTGGTTAACTGCATCACAGCACAGATTCTTATTTAGTATGACTTGAATTTATAAAGGGAATGGCTCAGACAGGATAAACATGAGGTTGCTAGGTCAGAGACTGAAAAATCACACAAGTGAGGTCCAAACTGGAAGTCCCAAATAAGGTAGACACTATATATTTACTTGATAGTGAGGATGCGTGTTGACATGTACTTTGCATCTATAAATGGGGCCACTAAATGATCACAATAGTATATATTTGTGAAGAGTCTCATATCTGGGATAAGAATCATACTGTGTCCCCATTATTAATCAGAATAAACTGTTATCTGACAATGTATTGACTGTCATGGGTGTGTATTAGATATGGAGTCTTGCTTGAGGAAAATACACCTGGTCTTTTCATTCATGGCTGATAAATCAAACAACCCAACCCCAAGTTTCGTCTTACGAAATTAAAATGTAATATTGTAATTGAAGTAAGTATCAGCTTGATTATGATGCTTTGGCTAATTTAGATTTGGATATGTAGCTTTTAAAAACATTCTCTATTATAACAGAATTATGACACACTATTTACTTGGAAAAAATGATTAAAGAAGTAAGGAAAAGCTAGGCCTGAAGAAGAGGAGACTTGGGAAGAGGCATGCATGATAACTGTCTTTAGTAGTTGAAGGGCCAGTTACATATAAAAGGGATTAACACTGTTCTCTGTAGCCTTGGAGAACAGAAACATTCACAGCTGTGTGAAATAGTAAGGCATCAGATTTCAGTTGAACACCATCAAGGAGATTCTCCTAGTTACAGCTTCCCAGAGCTGGAATGGCCTGTCCCTGGAGGTAGTGAGTTCTTTTGTGTGTGGGGTGGTACATCTTGGCCTAACCTCTTCAATGACCATAAGGCATGGCCAGGCAGCTGAGGGACAACTGGTCGGCAGTGTTGGGAATGGAGATTGGATTCCATGATTTCTGAGGATTTGTCACAAGCATACCATGCCCAAATAGAGGTCAAATGCAAATTGTGTGTCTTTATGGATTCGTTCCCCACCCATTTGTGTTTGACCACCCTGCCTTCTCTGCGCAGACTGGTGGATTTGTAAACTCTTTTCAAAAGCTTTGTTTCCTTAAGTATTAGATATTTCCCCCTTCTCATGTTAGACATTCTTAACAACTCATAGTGTGGAAATTAAATAATTCAGATTAGAAATTTTGCTGATGAAAGCTTGGAATATATAAATTTCTTTGTCTACTTGGGTTTATGTCAGCAGATATCATAAGATTAAATGTGACTAAACAAAAAGTGGAAATATGTAGACAGGCATGTTAGGTAAACTTTCTACCACTTGAGTCGCAACCCCAAGACCTAAATATCAGTATGTTTTTGTGTGTTGAAAACAAACTAAAATCCCCAAGAGGTAGTCTAGCAACATAGATGAAAGCATTACTTGTTTTAGGCATTCATTAGTTTTTGATGCTCATAAAAATTCCTACCTGTGCATACCAAACTTGGATAGATGAACAAAAATGATCACTGCTTTATCATCACATTATCATTTTAAGATATTAATAATACCTCAAGCATAGTCACCATTTCAGTTCCTTTTTAAAATTGATAATGTGAAGTAAAATAGTACAGAATCCAGGTAGAGTATAGGGACTTGAGAATTAAAGAATCCAGTTTGAAAGCATTTATCTTCACATTTTATTAGCATCAGTTAGTTGTACAGGGGGTTTCATTTGGATATATCCATATATTCATGCAATGGAGCTTAATCAGACTTACCCTTTCTGCCACTCTCCCTCATTTTCCCGCTTCCCAAATCAATCTCAATAAGCTCCATGATTGGATTTTCATACGTGCACATAAAGTATTTTGATCATTTTCACCTTCTCCATTCACCTACTCCTCTCCTACTATACCCTAGACATACCTGCTTTGTATTCTTGTCATTCGTTTTTGTGTGAGTGGTTATATTAATTGTTCAAAGGGGTTTTGCCACGGTATTTTAGACATGTATATATTATATTTTAATCAAATAGACTTTCTTGATTGCTCTCACTTTCTCCATTCTCCCCACCCTCTATTATCCAACAGCTTTCGGTGACTTTCCTTATGTCATCTTTATGAACAGAAGCAATGTCTCATTTTTGGATTTAATATTTAATCTTTTTAAGCTTCAATTTTATAATTGAAACTTAAAAGGATTTTTATCATCAGCTGCAATGTTATAAAATTAGGCAATATTGTACAAGTAAAAATAGGATCAGATGATCAACATTCATTCACCAACTTAGTGATATAGCAGCATTGATCTATATATTCATTGATATATATCAGCATGTATTGATATATATGTATATTTGGGGTATAATAAAAAAGAAGATAGAGCTAGATGTGGTGGCCCATTCCTATAATCCCATCACTAAGGAGGCTGGGGCTGGAGGATCAAGAGTTCAATGCCAGCCTAGGTTACATAATGAGAAACCGGTCTTAAAAATGGTTAAATAAGGGGCTGGGAAGGTGGCTCAGTGGTAGAGCACTTGCCTTGCATGCCTGAGGCCCTGGGTTTGATCCTCAGCACCACATAAGCAAAAAGAAAAAGCCGGAAGTGGCACTGTGGCTCAAGTGGTAGCGCACTAGCCTTGAGCTGAAGAGCTGAGGGACAGCGCCCAGGCCCAGAGTTCAGGCTCCACGACTGGACCCCTCCTCCCCCCCAAAAAAGGTTAAATAAATACATTTATAAAAGAACATCACACATTTAAAGTAGCAAAATATTAAACATGAGTACATAGACTTTCCCTTTCTCATGGTTTGAACCTGTGTTTCTTTGACTTTTGTTTATGAACAGGAGATAGGAAAATTGTTTACAAAAGAATTTCATACCTGTACTGGAGTCAAGACTCTCAGGAGTCTACTGGGGGAAAATTTTTGCTTCCCTCCTAGGGATAGTTTTCTCAAATGATTTTTTTCTGTTATATTCCGTTTTTATAGGTTGGATATTTTTTTTAGAAAAAGGAAGCTCAGTGAGATGGTCCTGTTCGTAAGATTTATGTTTACCTGGCAAACTCGAATCCTCTGTTCTTTCATCCTTATTGTTTCTTAAAGTGCCTTCAAGAGAAAAAAGGTTTTTAATCAAATTCATGAGCTAACTTTTTATGTTATATTTTATAGGCATTTAAACTTTTCAAGATAGGGCACAACTCATATAATGTATGATTGAATGTATTTTTGGAAAAAGTTTCTGCATGCTGGAGCTGAAGTTATTTTTGGAAACATCCCGACGTGCTGGAAAGAAACGTAAAATTGATATACAAACACTGAACAGATTTTGCCACATAGAAGGCTATGAATTGTGTGATGACTGTTTTTTCTATGTTGTGTTTTTTTTACATGCTGGTTAAAATAGTTAAGACATGAAGGAAAGGCTATGTGTGATGTCATAAAGTGTTTATGGCACAGAGATATGCCAGTAGTATCTGCTTCTTGATTTATATTGTTGAATGTAAAGCCTTCTGTGTTCAGAAGAAAAGAAAAGGCATTATGAATAGGAAGGGAAATTACAGTTCTTCTAATGTTGACTTTCTTCACAAAATCTCCAAAGTCCTTATAGTCCAGGAGGCAAAAATAGCTATTTTATCAACACACGTGTGTTGTAGATTGACAATTTAGCAACAAAAATGTAAGAATGAATTATTAGGAACAAGATTTAGGATACTATCTTGAGACCTATAAGTAGGTAGGATTCTGTACTCAAGCCCTGACAGTTTTCATGGTCAGGTGGGGTTTAGAACTGTGAGGCTGTGAATTATGATTAGATTTCCATCAGTTCTCGACCACATCAGGAGTCAAACTTGTATCACATATGCTTTTAAATGTACATATAAGCATAGTAACTTAACAACATGATTGTTCCCTGCAAATAACTTGTTAAAATTTAAATTTCCTTTAGTTTTGACACTGGGATCAAAGATTCAGGTAGCTTCAACAATCCTTTTTATTTAGATGTAGACCTAGAGCATCACTTTCACTGGTCTTCTTGCATAGATTTTGTTATTAATCATTATTGTTATTTATGATTATGATACTTTGTTGAGCCAATGAGTAATTAAAAATTTAGAAAACAAAATATTGACTAATTTTTATGTGTATATATGCTGGTCCTGGTCCTGGGGCTCGAACTCAGAGTCTGGGCAATGGGCCTGAGCTTTTGTGCTGAAGGTTTGTGATCTACCACTTGAGCCACAGCCTCCACTTCTGGATTTTTTTTTCTGGTTAACTAGTGATAAAAGTCTCATAGAGTTTCTTGCCCAGACTGGCTTAGAACTGCAATCCTCAGATCTCAGTCTCCTGAGACGCCAGCCCCTAGCTGTTAATTATTTATTTACATGTAAAATATGTTGGAAAATAATCTAATTAGAATGTCCTGATTATTTCAAGTGAAAATAATCACGAGTGGAATGGACTCCCTGAGTGCATTCCCTAAATGACAATGCTTAACGATTATGACATGTGTTTAATTTACCAGGTACTTGCTAAGGTACTTTATATTACTCCTATCATGGAGTTGCTGAGATAAAAGACATGAGAGCAATTGACATTCAAGGTTTGATTTTAAGGAAGACAAAAGGATGAATATTAAAAAGATAAACTAGACTGCTGGAGATGAAATTGTCACCACTTGACATTCCGCCTTTCTGTTCTCTCACTTGATGTTGACTTTTGTTTTAGATTTCATTGTCCTCTACACTTGAGCAGTTCTAACCACCTCTGTGAGTCAGGAACTACCTCATTCTGCTCCTGTAAGGCAGTCTTCATCTTTTACTGCCAGTTCATATTCTACTTAGTAACTAGTCTAGAGAGCCCTTTCATATTATCTGTATTGCTGTTTCGGTGCTAGTTTTGTTTTCCTTATTTAAAAATACATCTTTTTATTTTTAAGTATCTTGGTATCTGTTTAGGGTTTCCCTGTGTTTATGAATCTGCCAACTAATAGCAAAGTTGCTTTCTTCTTTTCTACTGATATATTTGAAAAAGTTGGCCATGATTCTAATGGAGGTACAGTAACCAGCATTCTGGATCTTAAGCTTTTATTTCCCACAAGGAGAGGATTCTGTTCAACCTGATGGTAGCTTGGTCATGTGTCTCACGGCATGGAAACCAAAGGCAGGAATGACCAGATCTGTAATGTCACTGGGTTTGTATCTAAAGGCTGTGTAATGTGAAAATAAAACAGAAAGGTCTTTGCACTTTGGCAAAGTTAATTCTGTTTTAAATGTATTGCTAATTTAATAAGGTTTGACACTATCAAGCAAAAACTTCCTGTTTCAATTCCCAGAGTAGGATTTTTGAAGTTGTCAACTTTAACAGTTTTAAAGCTTTATAGTCTTTCTAATTTTGGTGTTTGTGTTCCAATTTAGTTTTTATGAATATTCTAAAGTGAACTGACCATGGAAATACCTCATTGATTCGACAATAGTATATTTTCGGTAGTTTTCCATACACCACTTTTTTTACAGTCATTTAAGTTACTTTTTAAAATCCTTTCATAACAAACAGTAGCCTTACTATCCCTAAAACCACCGTAGTCATCCAAATATATATTCTTCAAAAACATGCTAATTTTCAATTTTGCTAAAAAGTATGCATTAATTAACTTTAGTATGCTTATATTACATAAAATATTTCATATAGTTTAGGTTATGAGACTTAGCTTTCTACTAGTAATACTATTTTTAAGTTGTTCCATTGACTAGGATTTGTTGTCCCTTTAAAACAAAATGATCTACCCTCCACTACATATTGGTAAGGTGAGTGAGCTTCACTGTATTGTTTTGTACTTTGGGAAATAAGAGTTTCAATTTTTATGAGCATTTTATTCTCCTGACTAGGAATCTTGAACAACAATAGCAGTCTGCAAGTCTGACCCATAGCATGGCAGTGGACGTCCCAAATAACTTTTATCTCCAGGGAGATGAAACAGCTGTCCCTTCTGAGAGTGATCCATGTTTGGAGTTGTCCCAGATCTTGTGATGAATTCTTCTCTGTGACTACTGCCGAACATGCAACTATAGGTATCCTAAGAACTCTTATTCATTCCCTTGCCTCCTGGATCAATGTTTCTCCATCATATATGATTTGAAGACAGCCTAGGCAAGAAATTCTGAGACTGTTATCACCAATTAGCCACACACACATACACACACACACACACGCCAAAAGTGGTAGATCACTACACACACACACACACACACACACACACACACACACACACACACACACCAAAAGTGGTAGATCACTAGGCTTGTCCACAAAAGCTCAAAACCTCTATCCCCCTCTCTCAGTATGCATGCATGCATCCGTCTGTCTGTCTATCTATCTATCTAGATCTACATGTATATCTTATAGTTGAGAACAAGGAAAACTACCTAGATATTCCAAACTCCTGATAAACTTTAAATTTTCTGAGTTGTATCTGTATTCAAATACTGTATTGTTTTGCAGGTTGAAAATCGACACAGCTCCAGCCTGAAGGTTGGTGCTATGTTTTCTCTCATAGGATATGCAGTGTTTTAATTCTTACAATAACAAGGTGGCTCAGGCTGCCAGCAGGAGGCTCCTCAAAGCAAGATGATGCTTCTCAGCTGGCAGATTTCTGTATAAATAAATAACTCCCTGCACTTGCCTTTCAAATACTCCAGTAAGTGAGATAATGCCATATAACTTCTTTTTATTAAAAAAATAGCTGTATGATGTCAGTGACCTGTAATAAATAGCATTGCAAGGAGAAGAGACAGCCTCATTCACCTTGCATCCATGCAGAAATAACTGAGTGCCATTTCCATGGCTGGAGGGAGAAGAAGAAAGAAGAGAAGGAAAGAAAAGAGCTGACCTTGGCCTGCAGTCACTCTCATGCTAACAAGGGGGAGTTTACACTGCTATTTTTGCTGCAGCGAATTTACCATGCACCACATTGCAAATAACCCTTAGCACTGTATACCAGGAGAGAGTCAGTCAGGACAGTTCAGTAGTGGGAATAATCATAAACACTGCATTGCCATTTTCCTGAGTTCTTTCTATATCTTCTGTTAACCTTTTATCAACTGATGGGAAAATACTAAAACTCTCTGTGATTGAACAACAATCCAGTGATTACAAATGCAGTTTGGGAACAAGGAAAACAAAGCATGCTTAAATTTGTCTAATTTACAGAAAGTCAGTATGTACACATCATCTTCTACTCTCCCTATATCATGAAATTAGCCACACATACAGTGAAAGGTCTAACAGAACCTTTAACAAAATTGATATGGCTGTATGCTATAGAAAAGTATTTCTCAATGAGGATTTACAAATATTTGGTAATACTTAATTTCAATGGTAATGAAAATGTATTTTATTCTAAGAGTGTCATCAGAGAGTTTCAGTAGAGAAAGTAGAAGACTTTTGCAGTGATTGTAGACTTGAAACTAAAGCCTTCACTCAGGCTTATCCTGAAATTTGGGGGTTCATGCAGACAGCACAGTGGAGTTCAGTCCATTGCACACACCTACACATTCTGCTTGGCCATTTGTTTGTCCCACACTTAACAGGCTTTGCACAGCAGTGGCATCAGACAGCCGGATGTACAAAGACAACTACTAAGGATCTTTGCCCCTAGCCTTCTAATTAGATTGTTTCAGTTCTTATTGAAAGTCAAGGTTATTTGATGGAATATATTTGCCATGGACAAATGAATACCAGCAACCACACTTCAAATGTTCAGGAACTCTGGGTGACTTTTTTTTTTAAGCAAACATAAATTTAGCAGACACTAATGAGGGTGAAGATTATTTTGGTGTGATGTTGCTTAATATCTTTTAAGGTTTTCCATTTCTAACATACTTGAGTCATACCATTGCTTAATGGAAGACTTTTTAAAATGAGCATACTTCCTGGTTATTTTGCACAAAAAGAAATTAAAACTTGGAGTTATTTGCTTGAAAATAGACAGCATTCAATGGCAGAGATTGGAACTTATAGTATCTGGCATTTTTTTCTATCACCCTGACAATCACGTTCAAACAAAAGAGAACTACATCATTATACAGAACTTAAAATGGATTCTCTTTGTACATTTCATTGACAGCTTTCACCTTATTACTAAAATGAAAAATTAAGAAATACACAGATGTGAAAATGTAACCCTTCCACTTAGAAATCGCCACTGCTAGTAAGCAGTTTGCAAGGTGGTAAATACCTTGTTTTTAATCTTTTAAATTATTTTAAGTAGTTGTACAAAGAGGTGTCAATTCAACATGTCAGTTTATGAGTAATTGTACTCATTTACTCATTGTACTCATCAATGTCACCCTTCCATTGTTCTCTGATAGAAATCTTAATGTACATATATGTTTTGTCTGTAATAACTTAAAACATGCAATCATACTTCCTATACTCTTGTATAATCAGACTTTATTTTTATACAATGTGCATATTTTCACTTCTGCAACATATTTAATAGCATAAATTTTTATTATGTGGAAGCGAATTTTCTTATGTTGGCTTTTATGTTTTTGAGGTATTTTTGTGTAATTTTATACCGTTCTCTTTAAAGGCTGAAGCAACTATTTTTCCCATTAAATCTTTGCAAGTAATTGTGGTCATTTCCTTAATCAATTTTTGCAAGAGAAAAATATAAGCTTTTAATATTCATTATTTTATTGCCCTGAAGGTTTGGACCAATTTGTTAGCCTACATTCTATTAAAAATGTTTTTCTTTGTAATCTTCTTCAATTTAATAGCCTTTCTAAACATGAATAGCAATAAATAATTTAAATATTAGTATAATACTTATTTCTTGCATCATGAAACTCTTCCTATACAGATATACAGATATAGACTTCTTAAAACTTAGTATATAATGGATTAATTGAAGTTTAATTTTTCTTTTAAGCTACATAAAATTTTGATCTATTTTATAGTATTGTTAAATGTGACAGCATGAATTCTGAGTTTTAATAAAACTTACTTGTTTATGGGTTCTATTTTTAAAATATTGCTGTAAAAATTGTCAGAAAATAAAACAAAATTATGTTTTAGCTTTCTGTATCAAATAATTTAACTTAGATATTTAATTAATCTGTGGACTATCAGCAAGTTAAGAAAAGATTCATATTTATAAGTTGTTTAACATATTTTAATTTAGGATTGCTAAATCTAGTATGTATTAGAAACGTAGTAGTGATGTGTTAGTGCTGAAAATGTTTATGCATCACTTAATTCATTTTCCCTAAAGCTAAATAAAGTTTACATAAAAATCTTCAATTTCAGAACTTTCCTGATGATAAATTTAGAAGATATGAGGGCAGTGTTGTAATTGTTGAAAACTGGACAAAACTTTGAATTTGGTCATTTCTTTTAGTGATAATAGCAAGGCTAATTTAGCTTCAGAACATCACTTTTATTCTTTAGAGACTTTAAGGAAAAGAAACAAAGACTGGTTTGGGAAGACAAAATTTGGAATGAGAGAGATTGGCAGAAGGGCTGAGTTCAAGGTACATTGTATGTATATGCAGACATGCTCAAATGAAACCCTTTTTCACAAAGAATGGATGGTTTAATTTAAGCAATAACTACAAAATGATGCTACTAACATTTGAGCCCTCCCCTGAGAAAGCAAAGAAAATCAGTACTTTTACCTAACCATATTAATGAAGAACAAATAAAGACTTTTTTTCTTCTCATATTTTAAAATCACTTAATACTTTAATCACGGTAGAAAACCTTTGTGTTTCATGTGGAGTTCAAGCTTTGAGCCATATGGACACATACAGAAATGTATTTTAGTTTTCTTCTCTGTGTCTCTGTCTCTCTTTCTGTGTCTCTGTGTCTCTGTCTCTGTCTGTCTGTCTGTCTCTCTCTTTCTATTTTTCTTTTATTGGTGTGGGTCTTCCTCAAGCCTAGCACTCAGCCCTTTGACCCACAGCTCCACATGGACTTTCCTGCCTGGACTGACTTTCAACCTTGAACCTCAGATCTCAGCCTCCTAAGTAGCTAGGATTACAGAAGTAAGCCACTATCAACTGGTTTACGTTTCTCTTCATGTAGTCTCAAATTTTTGTTCTCCTGAATTTTCAGTTATTTCTAGTTTATCATTTTATATGTATTAAATATGTCTTATCTTTTAAAATTATTTGCAGATTTTGGCTCCTGTACTGGATGCCAAAAGAGTTATTTTAGACATTTTTGGTGTTCCAAATCCACCTGTTTACAATTAGATCAACATAGAGAGCAAATATGAATTTAAAAAAAAGCATACAAGAACTCCTTTCATAGCATTTTGATATCTATAGATAGGGTAATTTTTGTTTTCTGGTAAAGTTTAGGAGGTCGGAAAACCTTTACTTACCAAGGGTCATTCTTTCATCATTGAAGGACAATGGCACCGGGAAGCCACAAGTTGCTGAGGAGAAGCACACAGGTCTGTTTTGTCAGGTACAAAATGGTTTTGCAGGCCTTATAAGGCTTGCGGGCCTAGCAATTCTTGACCCTCTGAGCTCTCTGACATCACTTCCAATTAAGAAGGGATAAAAAAGAAAATAGTGCATACAATATGGTGTCTGTTTCATAGCAACATAACATGAGCTTCAGGCTCCACACAACCAAGTTCAAGTTCCAGGTTTGGGACCTACTAGCCTTAAGATCTTGGAAAATTTCATTACCTTCTTTGCACATAAGTGTCCTAATATTTAAAATGAGTGGAATACTTTTACTGCCCGGGACTGTTTTGATAGTTATGTGGGAAAATATTTA
This sequence comes from Dipodomys ordii, assembly GCF_000151885.1. Classification (NCBI taxonomy): domain Eukaryota; kingdom Metazoa; phylum Chordata; class Mammalia; order Rodentia; family Heteromyidae; genus Dipodomys; species Dipodomys ordii. Next base: position 47,367,434 of record NW_012267217.1, on the reverse strand, counting down.
TAAGATACTTAACATGATATTTGGTTTATAGTTAAGTACTTCTGAAATGTTACTGTGTTTTTATACGAAGGTAATAACTTTTTAATGCCCTTTTTATTATCACATTAATTTATTTAAGGAGCTTTAGTCTTTAGTGTTCTATTTTTGAGTGCTTAGTACACACAGCAACAACAATTTATTTCATTTCATTCAATACCCATTTATTTGTGTCAGAGAATCTAATGAGGAAGGCAGACATAGAGTTTTATTATGAATGGTTTGTATAAAGGTGCGCTGGGATGAATGAAAAGGAACATTTATTTCAGCTGGTGATTTGGTGAACTTTCTAGGGAAGATAATTTCTGAAGTGAGTCATGAATTTGTCAGGTAAAGAATGCTTAAGTTCCAAACTGGGGAACCTGCAATGAGAGCTGAAGAAATTATGACGGAAAGTACAATGGACAATTCAGTGGTATTACGGTGTAACTACGTGCCGGGAATGACAAAGCATGAAAGGGAAATGTAATTAAAGTTCACAAGAAGCTTTTGTGTCCATCTTGGTTCTATCTCCTTTCTTCTTTTAAATAATTGGTGGTAATATTTCATGTGAAAATTTGATTATAGAGTTTGCAGTTTAACGAAGAATATATATGTTTGTTGTAATCACAGTGCACTTTCCAAATAAGCTAGAATCTAATAATATTTAATCATGGTGCTATAGCTAAAATCAAATATTAAAGCAAGATAAAATCAAACATAGGCCACATTTCTTGGGAATTTATTGGACTTTGAGTATGGAGAAAAGAGGAATGAGGAATAAAAGACCAACAAAAACCAAAATAACATTTATTAAACTTGGCTCTGGTGTCTCACACTGGTAATGCTAGCAATTCTGGAGGCTGAGACCTGAGGATCACAATTCAAAGCCAGCCCAGGCAGAAAAGGCTGTGAGACTTTTATCTCCAATTAACCAGAAGTGGTGGTGTGGCTCAAAGTGATAGAGCACTAGCCTTGAGCAAAAAAGTGCTTAGGCCTTGAGTTTAAGCTCTCGAACTGACCTCAACAACAATAACAATAAACAGATCTTAAGCCTTGTGGCCAGGCTCCCTGCTAAGAAGTTTTGCATGAATTAGCTATGTTTCTGACAACACAGATCTGTTTAACAATAACTAATCATAGTGCTTTTATGCTTCTGTGTATATGTGTGTTCAATATGTATAATCTGCCTATTTCTCAAAGGGAAGCTGACACTTGGAGTAATGGCATAAAAAATTTCAAAAAGCTAGGCACCCAGGGCCTTACACCTGTAATCCTTGCTACTCAAGAAGCTGAGATTGGAAAGCTGTCATTAGAAACCAGCCCTGGCAGGAAAAGTCTGTGAGATTCTTGTCCCCAATTAACCACTAACAAAACAAGAATTGGTACTGAGGCTCAAAGTGGTAGAGTGCTAGTGTTGAGCAAAAATGCTTGGGGAGAGCACACAGGCCCTGAGTTGAAGCCCCAGGACTCCCCCAGAAAGTGTTAAAGAAATAAAATGAGCATTTCCATCCAATCTCCTCTAGCGCTAGTATAGAGTAGACACTGAAAGTATTTCAATAGTAACTGTCTTTAATTCTTTCTTCCTGGCACAGTAAAATTTAGCTTAGTTATATGATCCCTGGAGAAATAATCGTAATTAGGCTAAGCCAATTATCATTATTTTATTTCCTATGCCAATATCTGGTTCAGTCATGAAAATATGATTGAAATCCATTCAGTGAAAGAGCAAGTCTGGCAGTCTTAAAGGTTTCTTCCTTAATGAAAAGCAACATACAAGGTAAAAAAAAAATAATCTCTCCTTTTGGCTATCCATCATAGTTACCTGTGATAGCTAGAAGGGAGATAGCCGAGCTTTGTCTTGGGTATAGACATCAGTGGTATGCCAGTAAAGAGAGAGTGAGTTTTCTGTGACTTTGTTGAACATTTGTACCAGCCTTGGAATATCTCTAGACTTCAAATTTAATTAATATTTTAAAAAAAGTTTGTGTATGCTGATCCTGTGGCTTGAACTCAGGACCTGAGTGCTGTCCCTAAGCTCTATTGCTCTATTATTTAAGCCACAGCTCCTTTTCAGGGTTTTTTTTGTTTGTTTGTTTCTTTTTTTATTATTGTGAAAATACTGTACAGAGGGGTTACAATTACATGCACAAGGTAATGAGTACATTTCTTAGCAAATATTGTTGCCTCCTCCTTTGTTTCCCCTTCCCATCCCTTCCCATCATTCCCCCCCCCAGCTACTCAGGAGGCTGAGATCTGAGGATTGTGGTTCAAAGCCAGCCCAAGAAGGAAAGGCCGTGAAACTCTTACCGCCAATAAACCACTAGAAAACCAAAAGTGGTGCTGTGGCTCAAGTGGTAGAGTGCTTGGCTTGAGTTGAAGAGCTGAGGGACAGTACTCAGGCCCAGAGTTCAAAACCCCATGATCGACCAAAAAAAAAAAAAAGATATTAAGCTACATTAACAAGTTTCCTACTTAAAATGTTGAAGATTATCACATGATTTTGGCTTTTAGTTAAGATAATTATAATGTGGGAACTCTGAAATGCCCTGATGTCCATTTTTTGGCAATTGTACTGTCTCCTGTTAGTAAAAGAATTTTATTGCTTGATCACTCATTTTGTCTCTCCTGCTGTAATATTTTATTTAAAGTTCTATAGCTTCTTCTGTAATGTTTTCCAATTTCTTATGAAAATATTAGCATTGGGTTATGGAAAGTCCTTTAACCCAACCCTATTTGATCCTATGTATCTACCTATTTGTCTGTCTGTCTGCCTGTCTTATTCAGTCTCACTCAAGACAGTGATATGTGAAATGACAAGTGCATTGAGACCTTAGTTTGTGAACAATTATGAAATCAAGTTCAATGTATAACCATTTCTCCTTTCCTGTGTACCTTTTCAAACCAGTTTATGACTTCTGTATTGTAGAGAAATGTAGATATCTATACACTTCAGTTTGGTTTATATTTCACAATAGTACTATTTAAAAATGTAAAATTTTATTGTAAATGTTAAAAAATGTAAAAATTTATATATTTACTTATAGCAGGGGTTGTGTCCCTTCTAGGCGGTTTAATGTTCTTTAAATAACTATATGTGACTATCTACATTTGGGAGTAAAGTGAACAGAAATAATTATAGCAAGTCTTTTGAGGTTTAATATTTTTCTAGTTTATTAGCGTATCTCCTACAAAATCCTGGAGCATTATTTATTAATTTCTTGTTAATTGGGTATTGAAAGTAGTCTAAAGAACCCAAATTTAATAGACTATTTCATAAGTATAAGAAAAACACTAAAGAAAATGAGTCCATATATCATAGCTAAATCATGAAACCTAGCTAAGTAAAGCTCAACAACTTCTTCCTCACATAGTAATCTAATCAAGCAGTTTCAGTACCATGTTCTGCAATAGATACATTTCTCTATATGGAATTTTATTGGAATGTGAGCCACACTCTGAAGAAGACAGAATTTGGACTGCGGTTTGTCAGACTCTAAAGCTAGGTATAGGTTTCCTCAGTTTGATAGTCTATTATTAAGACTACTGAATATAAACATATAAAGCAAATTAGTTACAGGTAATTCTAATTCTAATGACTTTGGAGGCACACATAATATTTTGTAATTATTTTTATATGAAATTAAAGAAATACTTTGAGACTTTTAATCTTTGTGATAAACAGAGTTATTGAAAGATTGCCCAGTAAAAACACCAATATGCTTTAATCCAATTGTTCTGTTAATATCTTAGTATTATTTATATAACAAAGTAATTAAGAAACATGATTTCTCTTGTATAACATAATATTTTATTGTCAAATTATTATATTATAAAAATATTGTATTATAAAATGTTAAGTCTCTCTTATTCTTATTTACTTTTAATATGAGATCTTTTTATACATTGCAGTTGGTTGCTGTGGCCTTATCATGTATTGCTAACAGAATCTTTAGGCTTACATATCAATGTTTCCAAAGGCATTGGTAAAATACTATGTGCAGAGCAGAGCTGTAAGTGGGCTATTGCTAGCTTGTTCTTTTAAAGGAATATTTTAGAAAGAAGACATATCCACTGAAAAAATTAAAATTTTGGTATATGTGGAAAGGTGTAAGAAGAATAATGCAAAGGACAAGAACATTAGCAAATACACAGTTGTCATATTAATTCAAAGGCTTATAGTTTTCAGTTTTGGTAGACTCAAAAGTGAAGTCAATTATTCAATTTATGTCCTAAGATATAAGAATGTTGAGGAAAGAGGTAGGCACGGGAGGGGTGGGTGAGAATAAGGGATGTCATTGGTCAAGATTCATTGTATTTATAAACTGCTTTAAGTGGAAACTCCTTTGTACAACCACTTAAAGTTCATTAAAAATAGTTTTAGCATCCTGTTAAAATGGGTCCTTGTGCTTGACTTCTGGGGAGGCTATCCTGAGCAGGTGAATCATATGGCATTTGTTATATATGAACTGCACCCTCTTACTCTCCCAACCTTTGATCTTGGGTTGTGCTACTTTCCCCTTACTTTGCTACCCTTCTATAGTTAAGCTGGTTTTCCCCTATTAGGGGAAAAAGGAAAACACCTTTAAGATTTGTTTCAGCTCCTCCTGCAAATAAAAATAATAAATGAAGTGGTAAAAAAAATAGTTTTAGTTGAAAGTAGTGTGGAGAGTCCTTGATCATTGGAATTGACAAATTATGATGGTAAAGAAGTTTAAAGAAGCAATGAAAACAGTCTTGGAAAAAAGAAACATACTTTTTTAAAAGCTCAAAGTGTAAATATTTTTAAGGATGACTGCATAATTGCCATGCAGTTTTTTTTAAGACTATCAAAGACAATGTTTTAGAATGGTGAAATAAAAATAATTGGCAACCTGATGCTGTTGGCTCATTGTAATTCTAACTATACAATGATCTTCCAATCATGTTTTAACCAGCCCAGGCAGAAAAGTTTACAATACTCTGTCTCCAATTAAACACCAAGAATCAAGCTGGAAATGTGGCTCATGTGGTAGAGTACAAGCTAAGCAAGAGTGCAAGGCCTTCAGCTCAAGCCTTAGTACAAGAACACACCCCAAAACAATCATTTCCCATCGTAACTAGTTATATTCTCAGCATTTACATTGGGACACTCTCGGATTCTATGTAACACTGGTGGCTTTGAACTCCCCAATAGCTTTCCAGCTGCCTATACAAAGCTACATAATTGTTTTGGTTAAGTAGATGAATAACTTCATACCTTTAAAAATGCTGTTAGCTCCTTTTTCTTAGAAACTGGGGCTGAGACATGAGAATTCAGAAATAATTATCTCTAGAATAATTGATCTTTCAAATCTGGCCCCTAAATAATAACATAGCCTAGAAGCCCAAGAGTAATTTATGTTTATTAGTTCTTTTCTTTCATATAAACTGATTCATTTTATGATGTTAAAGTTAATTAAATTTGATTTCTATATAACAATAACATATGTTTTTATGTTCTGGGATTTGAGTTTACCCTAATTCCTGCTGATAAGTAGCCTTTTGTGTCATAGATGGTGTCAGAAGATATGAGACTCTGGAGGCAGCAACACAGGACATTACTGTTCACATCACAGCAAGCAGGATAAGCAGCCAGCATGCTTGCATTAATTATCCTTGCCCCCAGGCCCCATAAAGTCCTGCTAAGGGCCTGGAATGGCACCTGCTTATGGAGCAGACTGTGTGATAGAAAAGAAACAGCCATGTTGGGGTGTCCACTGCTTATATAGCCACCAGTAAACAGTTTTTCTCTCTGCCTCTCTCTGTCTTTGAAGGAGTCATTCCTTTACCCCCTCAAAGTTCTTCATCACAAATACAACTTTGAGAAATAGGTAAAGACTTTCCATGCCTGGTACAGCCAGTAAGATGTGAAGGTACCCCCCCAAAAAAACACTTGGGAGATTGTCACCTTCAACAGTAGTTATCTATTTTAAAACATTTTTTTTCTGTTTGCACAGAGTTCTTACTTATACATTATATCTTGCCTTGGCTATTATTATTCAAGTGTACAAAACACACAATTGTAATTTTTTTAAAATTTTTATTTTGTCAGTTATGGGGCCTGAACTCTGGGCCTGGGTGCTGTCCCTCAGCTCTTCAGCTAGAGGTTAGCACTCTACCACTTGAGCCACAGCGCCACTTCTGGCTTTTTCTGCTTATGTGGTACTAAGGAATCAAACCCAGGGCCTCATGCATGCGAGACAAGCACTTGACCACTGAGCCACCTTCCCAGCCCCAGGTTATAAACTTGTAAGAAGAGTTACCTTATAATAAATAATTTAAATTGTGCTTAAAATATGTGATAAATAATTTTCAATTATTCTCAGGCTTTAGCAGTGTTACTAATATTATTATTTTAGGGTACAGCAACTGTGGTTTGAACTCTGGCTCTCTCTTAGTAGATTGATTCTCTATTATTTGAGCTACATCCTCAACTCTCTTTTGCTTTAGTTAATTATTATTATTTTTTGGATAGGATCTTGTGGTCCAGGGTTGGCCCTGGTCCAATATCTTTTCATGCCTCCTGCGTAGCTAAGAATAGAGGCATGAACCTTTATGAATTGGTTTAGTTGTACTTAGAAAACTTTCACAATTTTTTTGTATGGAAATGTGTGTGTGTGTGTGTGTGTGTGTGGCTATCACTCAGGAATTCTTGCACATATATACTATCTTCATTAGTATTCATCCACATTGTGTTCCCTATTCAAATTACATAGAACAAAGCATGGTGATTTTCTGTATTAAGACTTCTGTGTCTGTGACAAATATCTGAGATAAAACAACTTCCGGTTCGTGATTTCAACAGTTTCCATTTATCATGCTGGAGAAAAGGTAGTGCAGCAAAGCAGCCTAAATCAAAGTGACCAAGACAGAATAGGTAAATGGAGGAAGACAGAGACAGACACATACACACACACACACAGAGAGAGACAGACAGCACCTGTGCTTTCTTTTTTTTTTTTCCAATATCATTGCTTTAATAACAGGAAATACAAGTACAAAAATATTGTACTAGTATACTTTTTATTACATGGAGATAGAATAACACATTTGTGTTTTTACCAGAATTGATATCATCCAATACTTTTGCCATAGTATAAATGGCTGTCCACAGAAATTTTTTTTATTCCTATGCAGATTTATGAATGAGAAAGCTCACAATTCTTTTTAACCATTTCAGATTTACATTTATCCAAATATTCCTGTTCAAGATGCTTTGGAGAATGGTTTTGTAAAAAATACAGTATCAGCTATGCATTTCAAATGTGTAGTATCTCCCATTGGCCAAGATCTCCCTTATATTGGCATCAAAAAGACATTACGCACTTATGTGGGGTTAAAAGTGTTGTCTCAATAGTAGTTATTGGTTAGGTGGTAACATGAAATCCCATTTATACAATTGACAACACAACAGAAAGCAACATAATGTCCTATAAGTATTAAAGAAAAACAAGTTTAAAAATAATGAAACTGTAGTTCCTAATTCTAAAATAGTTAACCATATCAAATGAGAGTAACGTCGATTAATAAAGAAAAGTAAACTGCTAGTGCCCAGCATTCAGCCTTCCATAGCATACTTCACAGTTCCGGCCATTTCAGTTGAGTTGTCGTTTGATACACCAAAAAAAAAAAAAAAAAAGATAAAAAAACAGCATTAATTTCGTTGGGAAGTATGAAATAATTTTCTGTACTATTTGAAATATATTTTGTTTATAAATAAAATGTGTGTTTATCTTAAATTTTAATCATTCTTGTTAAAAATAAAACTAATATCAACGTTTAAAGGAAAAACACATATATTTAAAACAACATGTTTGGAAAACTGAATCACATTTTTTGTTGTCAGCATTATGCTTTGCTCTTGGTAGAATCATCTTTGTTTCTTCTTTTTACATCCCAATTATAAACCCTGGCCATATTGACTTCAGTAGTAGTAAACTGATCTTGAAGAAAGTCAAGGTCTTTCAAGAGAATCAAGATTCTTTGTAGCAGTAGATAAATTTTTTCCAACAATGCCTGAGCTTCATCAATGTCATATTCAAGCATTACATTAGCCCCCAACCACAGACACACTTTATCAGTAGGAGGAACCGAAGCTTTGCAGTACAGGCTATCTGCCAATATAAATCTGGTCTCCATTGAATCGGGGGACTTTTTTTTCTTCTGCATGTATTTTAGAATTTCTAAAGTCTGCTTAATTTCAGGAATCTGACTTTTCAGTCTCCATTTCTTTTGAGCAAGGTTGAGTTCCATAAATTTATACTTCTGATATTGTTCATCCAGCTTCTTCAGTACTGTATCTGCAGTCTCATTGCCAGGCTGTTTCATAAAGGAATCTACATCTTCCACAAACACAGCTTCAGGAATCCCCAAGTGAAGCCGCCGCCCGGTCCCCAATGCCACTTCTTCAACGGCAGCACCTTCCTTAGCAGCCGCCATCTTGAGCCTGTGCTTTCTTTTGTCTTCTTTTATTCCATTTCCCAGGCTGGTGTAGTGTCTGCCACTACTTTTCATGGCAAGTCTTGCTTCTTTAGCTCATTCTTTCTCCACAGACCTACCTAGGTCTAGGTCCTATGTATTTTTAATGCCATCGGTTGACAAACAAGATTAACAGCTGCTATATTTGTCACCAATTTGTCACACAATTTGTCTTGGGCTCTACTGTAGTAGAGATTCCATACCATAGTTTTGGTTTAGGATATTTATCTACAATTTTACTCCTCAGTTTTAGTGCATTTATATTTAGTATACTTGATATTGTTTCCTTTCCTCTTGCTATTTATTCTCTCTCTCTCTCTCTTTCACTCTCTCTTTCTTTTTCTTGTCCTTGGGCTTTTTCTGAGAAGTTTATTGCAGATAAGAGTCTCAATGACTTTCCTGCCTGTCTAGGAACAGGCTTTGAACCATGATCTTTGGATCTCAGCCTCCTGAGGAGCTAGGGTTACAGGTGTGAGCCACCGGCACTGAGCTTTGTAATGTATTTTCTATTTGTCTAATTTCATTTATTTTTTAGTTCATCCTTTTCTGCCTTCTTTGAGGACTAGTAAAAAATATATCATTCTATTTAAGCTTTTCAACAGGATTTTTAGTATGTCTTTTGGTATTCTTTTGAATGGGTCCTCAGAGATCAAACTATACAAATGATTCCTGTGCAGATTACCTATAAATTTTCTTTAGGGAACACCAAGATAGGTGAAGTCTTTCTTCAGATTAAAGAATTAACCCTAAATGAAGGGGTCACCAAGTTCAATATAGCTTTTAAAAAACATGGTGGTATAATGAAGGTTTAATAACAACTTATTACCAATTTATATATTCAGTACATTGTCTACCCTAGTCTGTACTGAAATTAAATGCATTGTCTAGGCTTCAGAACAGGTGTATTAGGGAAGACCAAGTTGGGAGCGAATAAAGGAATTAAATGGACTAGTCCATAGTCCACTTATAGCAAATACACTTCCATCTAGACCAACTTTGGGGCAGATGTATAATAGAAGGAAGTTTACAAGGAGTTTGCATAAATGTGATATTTTTCTTCTGTCTGATTCTTTACCCTCCTAGTATTTTCCCTCACTCTTGTATTCTAAAGTGTCAGCATTCTTTTCTCTTCTTGTTTGAGATTCCTCAAGAGATATCTTTGGCCACAACTGGGAGAAAAAAATAACAGAATCTTCCACTATTCAAAAGCACTCACATTAAACACCACAAAGCAAGTTACTTTGGGCTGTTTCTCTAAAGGTCACATAATGCTTTGTGTTTTCTACTACATGACACAGCATGACAGAACAAAGTAGTTATCTTTAGTACTTGTCAGCATTGTTATATCCACTTCAAATGATGAAATGCTTCTGAGAATGCTTTTGCCTTTTTCCTCTGGGAGCTTACATCGATCCCTTTAAAGTATAATATGCATCAAATAAATGATTCATTTATTATTCCTGACACCTGAATTTGATAGTAAAACTAGGCATCACTTCAAAACTGTATTTGGGTGCTATTTGCTTTTGGAGGGAAAAATAATTCATAGGTCCATCTATCTTCCAGCTACCATTTTACTTAATAGGAGATAAGATCATATTATCATTAAACGTTTAGACTGTCAAGCCAGGGAAATCATTTCACTTTTAATTGAGAGATCTTAATTAAAGTCTTTAAAACTATCACTGTAAGTGACAGGAATATTTTATTTGGTAACAGAAAGATATCCTAACATATCACAATATAGACATATAGCATATAAATATGATATAGACATCATATTAACTATGGCAATACAGTACTAGCTACTGAAGAGAAAAAAAAATCTTATAGGGCTAATCTAGGAAGAGCAAATTTCCCATTACATAACTTGAACACTGACATTTCCAGTTGGACTCCTGAGTGACTGTGACCCTACCATCTTCATTGTTCTCAGTATGGTATGGCCTGTTCCACCGCCTTATGAGCCAAAAGAAAGGGAGCATGTTATATGAGAGGTTTATAATAACTGAGACTGGTAGTGGTATGCAATATTTTGGTACATATTCTCTTGGCAAGAATTTAGTTTATTGACAAAGTTGACTCCAGGGGAAGCAATGGTCAAGCTGTGTGCTTAGAAGCGAATTTGATAAACAGCCAGTAGTCACTGCAATAGGAAACTTAATAGGGCGAGATTCTCTGTTAGAGTTCAGGCATATTTCATTTAAGGTCAGTCAGCCTTAAGGTAAAAATACAGCTCAAGCTTTTATGAGCCAACTAAAGGCCTGAGCAAATTATGAATCTTCTGTTTGCCTTTGTGCATGAAATTGTACAATAGGAAAACAATATTTACCTCAAAGATTATTAAAATATTATTTCATAAAGTATACTTAAAGTGACTAGCAAAATGCAGGAAAAACTTTAAATTATTTGAAAATAGTGGTTTTAACTTTTATATTTAACTAATACAGTATTTTATTCTATGATGATCCATAGCAAATATGAACTAGTTATCAACATATTTTGATAACAAAGAGCATTTTAAAGAATTACTTTATGTATGATAACCAGTATCTATTCAGAAAATTGTGTATTTTAGTCATTGTTCAAAGGAAGAAAGACAAACTTGTGACATGCTCTCAATGAATACAGCAGTACAAGCAGTAGATGCCAATTTTGAAGTTTTTATTTGAACAATCGAATACATTTTCCTCTTCATTGAATTAATAAAGATTTTGCCATTCACAGAAGTGAAAAAAATGCATATACATTTATGTATATATGCTTACATATATTTATATATATGTATATATATATATATTCAGAGGTACTTGTGTATATACAAAGGAAAGAGGGGAGGGGAAAGGATAGAAGAAGGAGGAGGAGAAACTAGAGTAAATGTGGAAGAGAGAGGAGAGAGGGGGAAGTGAAGAGAGAGGGAACAAGGGGAGAGAGAGACTCATTTTTCTAAAGTCTACATTGTGGTAATATATCTTATCTTTTTAATTTTTCTTTGTCTTGGTTATTCAAATTATTCAAGAATCTAATATAACTACAGCTATACATTCATAAAGAAAAATGAGCTGTAAAAACTGAATGTCACTGGATTTCCAGTGTAAATAATCCATGAAGATCCACGTTTTTTGTTAATTCACAAAAATCCCCTTATTTATTTGCTACTTATTTTTGTAAAATAATCAAGAGAGGATCAAACGATGTTAACAAAAGAAGTTGAGCACTGGTGTCTCATCCTTGTAATCCTAGCTACTTAGAAGGTTGAGATTTGAGGATCACAGTTTGGAAAGTCCATGAGACTTTTATCTCTAATTAACTGCTGAAAACCTGGAAGTGGAGCTGTGATTCAAGGGATAGAGAACTGGCCTTGAGCAAAAAAGTTCAAGGGCAGCACCCAGGCCCTGGCTTCAAGCCCCAGGACTGACAAAAACACCAAAACAAAAGGTATAAAACTATGCTTTTTTTAAAAAAACAAAAGGATATAATTCATATTTCTGTGTAACATACAGAAATTTGTCCACATGTAAATTTATCCTTTTCATCTATAGATTTCCTTTTTTAAAATTTAGTTTTATTGTCAAGGTGATGCACAGAGAGGTTACAGTTACATATGTAAGGTAATGAGTACATTGCTTGTCGAACATTGTCATCCCCCATTTGTCTCCCACGTTCCTCTCCCCATTGTTTTAGATTTTCAAATGATTTATCAAGTAGAGTTCTTGGTTAGTATCTAATATAACATTCCCTTATCACCATGTTAGATTCTGTGAAGGAAAAACAGGCCTGAGTTTGGCCTTTGAGACATACTCTGCAGTGTATATGACAGGGGTAAAGGAGACTGACTCAACCTTCCATCTTTAGATCTCTCTCTCTCTCTCCATATATATGTGTGTGTGTGTGTGTGTGTATGTATCTGTATTCAAAACCCAATTCTAGAAATATCTTATTTTCTATAAATATCATAGTAGTTGATGGTTGCAAATATTCTTCACTTTCATTGCTGCTTGATTTTTCTTTGATTAAAAGTAGGTATTGAGGTACTATTTTTTAAAACTATCATCATCATCATCATCATCATCATCAAACTTATCCAGTGTCTTAAATAATTTCTCCATAATCAATTGATAGTATTTACACAGATCAGAAATTGACTTTTCTGGTGTATCATGTTCCCACAATAAAATTCAGTGACACCTCTCACAAGCCTATTTCAAGCTAGTTAATAGAGAAACCACAGAGCTCTAGATGTCAGCATAAAGTTAACTAAGAGAAATTTGGGGGTAACTTTCTGGCACAGCTTGATTGACTGATTGTAACACGAAAATACACTCCTGTTTCAGTCTACTTTGTGTCATTTGATTTATAGCGGTCTATCTTTGTCTTCAGTTGATGCTGTGACTGCTATTATTTTCTGTGTCCAAATATGTCCAGAGACAGTGGTGAAGCTAACCATTCAATGCAGATTTAGTGAAAAAGCAAGTTGCCCTACTGATAACATCTATTGAGCCCCTGAACAGCATCTTCTGATATTTATGAATTTCCTCCCTTTCTTCATTCAAAGAAATTACCATTCGTAGGAAAACAAAGGTAAGGTTTTTCCTTGATAGATTTCAAGTATATTCCAAGGTTTTTCTGGGCCCTGGATGGTGTCTAAGATTGGCAGGTTGATTTTTTACCCTTTTTTCTATTCCTTGACTTGTATTTCTTTTGGGAGTAAATGTATTTAAGACCTCTCAGTTTTACAGATGCACTGAATACTGCTGTGTAATTTGTTCTGACTTCTTTGTTCAAAGTTGATGTTATTCACTAGAGGGAAAATACTTTGTATAGCAATGTCAAACATTACGAACGTTTTAGACATGTCTGGGTTTCATGGAAAAAGTTATTGTACAACCCCCTTGTGAACATATAGAATACATTTTCTTACCATCTCTGAAAAGAAATGAATGAATCAACAAAATAATGAAATGGTAGGACCACATTTTTTAATATCTCTACAATAGTCATTTATATGTTAATATTTTTCAATGACTGATTTAATAGACAGATGGTAGTTTATATTATGTACAGTAGAGAGTAGGGCATTCCCCTGGACCAAATGATTATCTACCCAGTTTTCAATTAGAGAAGATGGGCAATTATCTGGAGTGGGTTATATTTTAATGATCAGGTGATTAGGACAGTTAGGTAACCAGCCTGGAGGAAGGAGAACTCTGTGTGTGAGTTCTTATTATGCAAATCTATAAAATAAATAGAGAAGGGCCTTGCAAAGAAACTATTTAAATGCAATGGTAGATAACGTTCCTGGGGCAGTCTATATTCTTTTACTCGTTTCATCAATAAGAGTTAGTTAAACATGCTCAAGTGGCCATATGAAAACCAAACAGTATTGTTTCTGTAGGGAAAGAAATAAATCCAGAGGAACGAGATTATAAATTAGCCATCAGTGTTCAGCATATTTTGTATTTAATATGTTTGATGTGGAATCATCATCTCATTATGAGAAGCCACTTATCAGGTGAACTTTTTCATATCAAACACAGTTTGGACTCCAGGCAGCAGAATAATATGAATTCCTAGAATTTCTTTTAGTCTGTAGTATAAGATTTTAAACCAGGCACCCTTCTGATATCTCTCATTGCTCTGAATATTTCAAATTGTCTTTCATAGCTGTGCTTCATCAGATCTGACCAATCCTGTTTTCCACCCTTACAGACTACTTTCCTTCCTCCCCACCCCCAGGCAAATTTCTATGTTTTGCCTTTGCCCAAAAGAATGACCCTTTTAACATTCCTATAGACATGGATGCGTTATAGTTACTGATTTTATGTTTTCATCCTCCTTTTACTGTCAGTTTTTGAAAAAACAATCTCTATTTCCATTTGGGCTGGAAACTGCCAGGGCCTCACAGCTAAGTTTCAGCAACAGTCTTTGCTGATTAGACCTTCTCATTTTTTTTAAACTGTGATTAGCAAGTACTGAGTACTCCTGCTTATCATCTTTGAAGAACAATCCATGGACTATTACATTAAGTATAAAGCATATAAAGTAGTACACATTAGTTTTAAGAAAATCAGTAATTTGTTACTATCTGACTTATAAAAGAAAAAAATACAGATTACTAAAAATCACTTTGAATACTTTCCAATTTAATATTATTTTAGATTATTTGAAGACAGAAAGTGTTAAGAATCTATGTATATGACATGGCTGCAAATAGGTAATAGCTAATTAATTGAACTCTAAACATTTGTGTTCTATTAATATAATCTGTTTTATTAATATGATCTGAATAATTCATTATTAAATAATTAAATATTATTGGATTTTTGAGATCAATGGTCCTACTGCTGTAAAGTACATCATATGAAGTATTTTAATTGAAATGCTGATGCCTGGGTTAAGCTCTGGGAGATTCAGACTTATTCAGGTTCACTTGATAATCTCTATGGGGTTAGGAATATATTCTTGCAAAAGTGCTGGTGATTACAAGGTTCAGTTAGTTTCAAAATATAGTATTCTATATTCATTTTTCTTCCATATAGTACAATTAATTATATTTCTAATGAAAGTCTCTCAAACCAAAGAAAAAAAATTTTTTCATATAGATGTAGTAAATAGAACCATATAGCCCATGAAACAAATTTCTCATAAAATTTATAGTTCCATGATGGATTGCTAGAAACATAAATTTTAATGCATTATCATAAAAAATATCTCATTACATTTTAGGTGACAGCAGGAATGAAAGAAATGTGATTAATCATGATTGCATACATGAAAATTATTAGTCATGATGAAACTCTTTGTCTAAGGTAGACTATACGTGTAAGTGAAAATATTCAGTCAACTGAAAATACTTGAGTGAATTTTGCAAAAGGAATCTATCTGAATCCTTTGGAGACTCATTTAGAGATTGAGAGAAATTTCTTTTTCTTTATTCTACATTGGCTATAGTGTATTTTAATAGATTTTAGGGATTTCAGTAGCTTAAAAATAATGACAAATTGGTCAAGTTGGGAAATGTTAACTTGTTCTCTAATAGTAAAGAGGCAAGAAAATTAATCCCCTGACTTTGCTTAGTAAAGCTGTAGCTCCTTTGATCTTTGGATATTATCACTTGAAAGACTGGTTGAAAGAATGTAGAGGAAGTTAGAAAGGGAGTATTACCTTTTCTTTCTTTTTTTTTTAAACAGTCATCAGAAATTCCAGCGTGTCCAAGGGCACCTCCTCCCCAATAATGAAACCTTAATTCCCATTAGGGTAGAAATGCTAGGTGCAATACCCTAGGGAGAAAATGGCAGGCTTGGAGAGTGGGTGGGCCTGGCAAGGACTTAAGTCAATTACTATATTGTTCTGTTTGCCAATTTATTAGTTTTTTAAAATGCATTTGGAAATATGAAGTTTCACACAAATACAAGGAATTTAAAAATATTTGCAATTTATTCAGTTTTTACCCCCCCCAAGCAGAAAAATAGTACGTTATCTGCTTGAATTTGGTCACTAGTCTCTAATATTTAGTTTACTGTATAATGAGCTTCCATAGTCTTAGAATTATTTACATGTCAAGATATTCTTTTCTACCTTTACTTGATCGTCTAGTCATTCTCTTTTGTCCTTCCACACGAGTGACATTTAAATTAAGTCGTAAATGATAGAATATTTCCTTTGTAAATAAGTTGGAACTAGGATATAGGACTTGAATATACAACAGATTGAAATGAGAGTGTCCACTTTCCTAGAACTCATCTAAATGTATCATTGTTAGAGGATATTTGTCCAAAGTCATGCATATTGACTCTATCATTAATATTTACCCGTTTGTATTGGTAAGCAATTACGTTTGAGCCAATATATAGATGAAAAATTGGATTCAAAAATAAAAATTCTCACCTTGAGTCTCATTTTGATATGGAAAAGCAGATTAAAAAGCAATATTCAATCAGCTAGCTCTGAAGATGTTATTCTCAAAAAGCCAAATAAAAAATTATGATACATAGAAGAGAGGAAAAATACAGAATATCGTGTTTAATGAGGATTAGGGAAAATATTCCTGACTGTTTTAAACTGTTGTCATTATTATTATTTTCAATTTTGAATGGTGTTAGGACCAAACCTAGGTCCTCAAACATGTTAACATTAAGCGACAATTATTACCCATATTCTTTTCTTTGAGAATTTATAGAGATGGAGATTGTCCAAAATTTAGAAAATTAAGCCTTTGGAAGTTTATTCACTAACATTAAAAGTTATTATGGTTACATGAGGAAAATAATTTCTCTGACAGTCTTCATGATGTTATGTGGTAGAAAGGATCAAACCAATAACTACTGTGAACTGTAGTTCATCAGAATTCTGGGATGCCACATGTCTCTGTTGAGTACATATTCCAGAAGGATTTTATCAGCTTCTGGATTTCATGTGTTCTGACTAACACAGATTGTATATGCATGCAATGGTTTGCTCAAGTCAAGATCCATAAATGACTTAATGTCCCTAAGGTGGCATCAAAAGCTCCTATTTTGAAGATATCTATCCATGTTAATGTGATTTTTAGCCAGGTTATAAAGATTTCTCTGTCTCTGAAACTTTAGTGACAGTTAACCTATCATTGGATTCTATTATTCTGTCACAATATAAATATTTATTTCAATCTTTGAACATATGATAACACCTGTTGTTTGATGTCATATCAGAAAATATAAAATCTAGGAAAATAACTTTATATTTGCAAAAATATAGTATCTGGTTATTATTATTATTATTATTGGCAGAACTCAAGGTCTAGGCACTGTCCTTTAGCTTCTTTTGCTCAAGGCTAGCACTCTACCACTTGAGCCATAGCACCACTTCTAATTTTTTCTGTTTATGTGGTACTGAGGAATCAAACCTAGGGCTTCATGCATGCTAGGCAAGCACTCTACCACTAAGTCACATTCCCAGACCCTTTGGTGGTTATTTTTGTGAAGAGGAATTAAAAATATGATATCATAAAGACCTATACAGGCTGGGCACCGGTGGCTCACACCTGTAATCCTAGCTGCTCAGGAGGCTGAGATCTGAGGATCGAAGTTCAAAGCCAGCCCAGGCAGGAAAGTCCATGAGACTCTTATCTCCAATAAACCACTAGAAAACCGGAAGTGGCACTGTGGCTCAAGCGATAGAGGGCTCACCTTGAGCTGAAGAGCACTGGGACAGCGCCCAAGCCCAGAGTTTAAGCCCCACGACCGATGCCCCCCCCCAAAAAAGAAAGACCTATACAGGGGTAAAGATATGGCACAAGTGGTAGAGTGCCTACTTAGCAAGCATAAGGCTGAGGACAAAACCAGTACTACCAACAATAAGGAAAAAAAAACATAAAACAAAATAAAATACATGTATAAATTAAATGCCACAAATAGTCACACTTAATTTATACAACCACTATGCTTAATGGCCAAACAGCATCTTAAGTTCTCAGTTATTTACATGTCTGACTTTCATCTATGTAATTTAAGGGATCTTGATTTTGTAAGAAAGGTAATATATTCTGGAGCCGAGTTTTCCTGAAGGCTGTAATTATGAGCCATGGCCAATTTTAGGCATCAAGGGGACTTGCACAAATGCTGCTGTCAGGTGAGGCATGCCACGTGCTCCATCAGGTAGATTTCTAACATGGCTAAGTATTTATTAACTAAAAAACTTTAACCACAGACAGAATGTGAACAGATACATTCTTCAATAGCATCTACAGGACCAGATGGTTTGAGACAGATACTGTGCTCTTTTAATTAGTTGCTAGTTGGGTTGAAAAATGCCCCTTTAATAGGCTAATAAAATAGTAGGTTTACAATGTAAAGCAATTCCTTTTATCCCTGGAGGAAAAATGGGTGCTAAAACTTACCAAGTTTGAAAGATTCTGACACACGTAATTCCTACCCATAGAGTTGGTGAACTTTGAATCCTACAGCACTGAGAATATAAAAAAGTGTGAGGGAAGGAATTTTCTACAGAGTTCTTATCTATAAACTTGTAAATTATTTTTCATTTCAGCAAGATTTTGACAAGGAAAAACTGGGCTTAGACTTGAAAAACTAGATGATGTTAAATAAGTATAGGAATAAGTAACGGAGGAAAACAGGATCATCTTGTACCATAAATTGTAATCTTCTCCCTTGAAGTTAGTTGAGGACATGCCTTAAGCGAAGCCTAAAATACATTGTTACTCATGATCCTTTCTATTCTTAATTTTTCAATATACATTTCAGAAATCTGAAACTAGATTTTGTAAAGTTTTGCTTTTCTTGAGTTGAAGGTTTCTCTCTTTTTTTGGGGGGGACTAAATAAAAATCTTTTCATGTGTTATATCTGCATTAACTGTATTGTAAAGTTAATTAAGCAATAACTGGGCATTTCATAAGGATTAATGACTAACAGGGAGGAGGAGATGGCTCAAGGTACAGCCAAGGGCCATTAACATCTGCTGGCCATTAGTTCCCAGAAAATGCCCATCATTGAAGTCATTATTGCTATTATGAATTTAAAATGGAAAAGAAATATAGGCATATGGATTTTTTTTAAGGGTGATGCAATTTTAATTGGTATGTACAAGGCATTCATGGAGAACTTAATTCTTGTACATTAGCCAATCACATTGTGGGTTTCATCTCTTCTGGTTCCATTTGGGTTATAATTAAGCAATAGCAATTGTAGACCTGGGCATTTCCTGGGGATTAATGAATGGCTGGGTGGAGTTAATTGCCTAAAGTATAGTCTTAGGCCATTAACTTCAGTTGATCACTAATCTTCAGGAATTTCTTTTAACTGAGTTTGTGTGTGTGTGTGTGTGTGTGTGTGTGTGTGTGTTGCATATGTGTGTGTGTGTGATACGAAAACTGTAGGCAATTATTTTTATTCCAGATCCTATTTTTTTGATATGGACATTACAACAATGGGGAAGATCAATGGAGTCTTTATGCATGTCCATTTCAGAATCATTCATTCTGAATGAAAACAGTCAATGAGTTGGAGAACATATCTACACTTACCTGCAGTTTACTTGGTGAAAGGGATATGTTCAAATGATAAAAATAAGTTTGTGAAAACATTGATTTTCATTTGATAATCCGCATATTGACAACTCTACTTCAAGAAAGTGCTGGGTACTGCCCCTTAGATTTTTTTTTTTGCTCAAGACGAGCACTCTTGACACACGAGAGTCACAGCTCCATTCACACTTTTTTGCTAGTTAATTGGAGATAAGAGGTTCAAAGACATTTCTGCCCAGGTTGGCATTGAATTGTGAACCTCAGATCTCAGCCTCTCCAGTAGTTAGGATTACAGGCATTGAGCCATAGGGCCCAGGGGATTTGTTGATTCTTATCTTTATTAAATAAGCTATTATATTTTTTTCTTAGAAACTGTGGCATGTGGCTATAAATTCCCTTCTCCACTCAAAAATAAAAGTAAATGTTATGCTTACCTTGATTTAACCTGGAAAACAATCACCTTTGTTATGAATTATTTATGGATAATATATATGTAATCAACTTTCCTTTTTTTTTTTCTAATTTCCATACTGGATTTTACTGCTTAGCCCACGATGACCTTGAAACATGGTCACCTGCCTCAGTCTCTTCAAGTGCTAGGATCATAGTCATGCACCCCACACCAAACTGTGAAGCATATATTGTTTATAAAAATGTCCTTTGTGAAGCCAGGCGCCAGTAGCTTACACCTATAATCCTAGCTACTCAGGAGGCTGAGATCTGAGGATCACGGTTCAAAGCCAGCCCGGGCAGGAAAGGAGATGAGACTCTTATCTACAATAAACCACTCAGAAAACTGGAAGTGGTGCTGTGGCTCAAGTTTTAGAATGCTTTCCTTGAGCTGAAGAGCTGAGGGATAGCCCCCATGCCCAGAGTTCAAGCCCCATGACTGACAAAAAAAAATCCTTTGTGTTGTTTTAAAAAAAGTATATTAGGGCTGGGAAGGTGGCTCAGTGGTAGAGCGCTTGTCTTGCATGCTTGAGGCCCTGGGTTTGATTCCTCAGCACCACATAAGCAAAAAGAAAAAAGCCGGAAGTGGCACTGTGGCTCAAGTGGTAGCATGCTAGCCTTGAACTGAAGAGCTGAGGGACAGTGCCCAGGGCCAGAGTTCAGGCCCCACTACCAGACCCCCCCAAAAAAAATAAAAAATAAAAAGTATATTATACCTGACTAATTGCACCAATGTCTTTGTTTTTTACTGTTATCACTAATCTATCTTTAGTTGAGGAGATAAAATTAAATGTGATTATTCAGATGGAAGACAGTGGTGTATTAAAAAAATTGAAAACTCATGACTTAAAATTCTATTTTGTAATGAAGATCTTACACAAAAAGGCAAAAGGAATAGAAATATCTACAAAGAATGTTTAATGAATGTCATCACATAATCTACTAATGCTAGACCCAACGAATTGTATTGATTAAATCTTAATGAATCTAATGATGTGCTTGACTGGCTTCAAAGAATATAAATTTAAAAATGCTAATGTCAAATGTGAACAATATGTATGAAAAGCATTCTGTAAGTATTTTTACTATGAGTGCTATTTAACCTATTTTTAAGTAAGACTATCAATATATTTATAAATTTATGAGCACTATAAGTGCATAACATTAAATTGACCATGCCATATAAGCATGTTTTGAAGTCCTGAATGTTTTTATTTTAGTAAAAAAATACTACATAATGTGACCATTGCCTCTAAATTACTTTCATACCTATTTCTTTGTATTAAATAGTAATAATCAAATTTGAATATATACCACAAGATACTTTCCTTAACTAAGTTCACTATGGAAAACACTGAGTATGTTTTCATAGATAAAGTTTTTATAATATAGTTTCTGATGAAGAAGGTAAATATAAGCATGATCTTTTTGGTATAGAGGTATTTATCAACTTTGGTTTTGAATTTTTACAGTTATTGCTAGATTTTAAGAAATATGAACCAAATCATCTAAATGTGTCTAATATTACACATTGATTACTACAGTGAACAACAGAAATTAAAAATGAGAAATTAATTAATGAGAGACAACACAAGTTAGGAACACCGAAGTATTACATAAATGTAATTAGAACTAGTTTATGTGGTAACATTTATAATTAATGATTAGTATATGGAATAAATTACTGGTTGTTCTTATAGTTTGTTTTACTTTGCTGTATAATCTATAATGTGATTTTTAGCTTCTTTGTGCCAAAGATCCACACTTTTGGCATTTGTATTTAAATCGTATGGATTTATAAAATCTTCCCTACTATTAACAGTAAACAATTTTCTTTCTTTAATATAGAGCAAATTGTGTAAAATTACATGGTACAGGTCATTATTAATAATTTAGTAACAACTAATCTAGTGACCACATTCCAGTTAATGCTACAATAAAATTCAAAAATTTCAATAATGTTAATCTCTTTTCTTTTATCATCAACCTGTGTATGTTATATTCTGTTCTGTCCTTCTAAAAACTCATTCTGTTAAATATAAAATAAACATATTGCTCTTGTTATGTATTCACATTTCAGTGAGTATATAGATAGGTATCTTACTAGTTAAAACTTTCAATCTCCTTACTCATTCCTTACATTATCTTCATAAATAGTATAGTATTTCAAGATCATATTTGGTTTTACATATTTTTAGACTACATAAGATTTATACTATCTTTTGCATCTACTACTGATATATCACCAATACATGTCTTTTAGTTTGTACTAAAAGGATTATGATAGAACAAATATGCTATTTATTGTTGGTGCCAGTCTTGAGACTTGTACCCAAGGTCTGGCTGTTGTCTCTGAGATGCTTTTTCTCCAGGCTAGCACTCTACCACTTGAGCCTACTTATGGTCTTTTCTGAGTAGTTTGTTGGAGATGAGAGTCTCACAAACTTTCCTGTCCTGGCTGGCTTCAAAACCCAGTTCTTAGATCTCAGCCCCCTGAGTAGCTAGGATTACAGGTGTGAACCAACAGTACTTGACTAGTTTGCTATTTTTTAAAGCAGCAATAAAACAATTATTTGAAAATGTCTTTGTATGTAACATATGTATTCAACAAGGAGTATTTGTTCTTATGTCAGGAAGTATATTAAAAACACTGTGAAATAAGATTAGTGCCAAGAAATTTATAGAATCCAAATTTCATGTGTTCTTTGGAATGCCAGTAAGTGTGAATATTCATAGTACTTGTGTGACAACAGAAGCAGTGCATTGCATCTCAGTTTGTAAATTCAAGGAAATCTAGGAACTGAAGTTTATGTTAGATCAAAGTGGGAGAGTCTAAGTAGTAGCAATAAGGATTTTTTTACTAGGCCATAATTTTGGGAAAAAAAGAAAAGAAGTTCTAGATAGTGAATCAATGAAATGTAACAATTGAAGTTTCAAAATAGTCTTTTGACAGGTTTCAATGTTTCATGAACATTATTGTCTAGCGAGATATTTCTATTCCAAGAATCATATTTGTCAAACTGTTCACTCACTTTAAAGCAGGAAACTTGATCTGAAACCTCTGTGAGATGAGTTCTTTCCCTTCTCTGGTGGCAAACAGACAAAATACGCATTAAACAAGGTGCTATTGTCTCAGCAAGAAGAAATGTTCAAGATGGTGAGAATCATGAATTAGAAAAGTCTTGTGTTATCCTTCATTTTGTTTCTTTTAAATTATTCATGGAAATATAATGAGTGTAAGAATGACCATGGATCTTTATTATTGTATTTTTTAAGAAAATTCTTTGCATATAACAGATTGTCTTCATATTGTTTAGGTTCTAGAAATACTTGAAAGTAAACAGATCCTCAAGCCTCATATGTTCTAAGGCTAAAACAATGCAGACATTTGCATCTTTTCTTTTGTTCACAAGCAACTAATACATCAGATTTAATTATAGAGGAAACAGGCTCAGTTAGATGCTATAATACCTTGTAACACTTTCTTTTAAAAGTAGATTTTCTTCTAAAAGGGGGAAAATAGAGTATAGCATTAGCTGGAAATATAGAGGACCTAAGATAAACAGGTTTGAACTGGTCCAAAGACAGTAAGAAATTGGTTCTTTATCAAAACAAAAGTAAATCTTTCATGTGGAACTTCTGCTTTTGTTTAAAGTATAGTAGAGGATCATTTAATTTGATGGAGGACTTAATATATACTACTCATGAATGTAAAAGTTAGTTATGACTGCTATTTTTTATCATGAAATTCATAAGGGTTATCTGAAGTGTAAAATTAACTATAGGAGAAAAGCTTTACATGAAAACCATGACTTGAATACTACCAAACCACTATGATTTTAGGACTGCCTTGGGTAATTTTATATTTTACTATTTTGCAACACCATCAAAATTCAGATCAAGTGTATTTGAGAAAATGGCTTTTGTTTACTCTTCAGTTTCTATAAGATTTTTACGTCAAAAATTCATTTTGAGTGTGCTTCAAAATCACTGTTTAAAACAGTCAGTAAGTAGCAAGTACTCAGTCTTGTTAAAATAAATAATATTTATGCTAACAAGACAGTGGTGTTCAACTTTGGCTGTGAGTTTAGAGAATCTGGGCATGAGAATTTCAAAGTGAAACTACTAATACAAGAAATGAGAAGAAAAGGGAGGGGAAGGCCATTAGTTATTAGATCTATTTGTTATGTATTGGAGAGTTTACTAGGTGCAAACCCTATGCTGGTTGCTCAGAATATAACCAATAAGTAGTTACAGACTTTAATTATTATAACAAAAATGGAATATATGGACTGATAGATAAATGCATGTGGAATAGAGACAGAACAGGGAAAGTGATTAGTTGGTCCCTTAGATGGGGGATAGGTAGGAACAGTTTTGTTTTGCAAGATAATAGGAGTTAAGTCAGATCATTCCAGATAGTGCTAAGACACTTCACTAGAATTAAAGTAATTTGGTTGTGAAACATACTAGAAGAAATACAAGAGAGGTGAGAGAACAGTGTGCTAGAAAGTCATTTTTCAGCATACAAAGGAGGGTGGTGGCTCTTTAAGCAATGGGAAGACTTGGAGTTAAATAGAAAATGGAGTTGTACACTGTAGAAGGACTTTCCTAAATTTTGTTTCTGTTTAACTACACTTGAGAACATGAATTTTACAAAACAAAATGTACAGCAGATAAGAACTATGCAGAACCATTTCAGTACTGAATGATATTCCTTTTTCTCCAGCCTGATAAAGAGAAGTCATACCCCTACTAACGTGATAAGACCTAAGTGTGTTCACTTACAGGTCTACTAAAATAGCTATTTTTATTGACTATCCTAATCTGACAAGATAAATATTCTGATGAGTTCCATTCATAAATCTTTCCTAAGTGTGATGAAGGTGTTGATAACACTTTGTAGATAAGATCTAAACATTTAAAGGTTTTATCTAGTCTAAGACCTCATCTTCTACCTAGTCTTAGTTTCTGATTTTGGAGACTTGAGGAAGTGCATCCAGAAGAAAGTTGGTTTTACTTTTATGACTCAGTTTGGGAGAGAAGGCAATAGAGGAGTACTGTGACAAGGCGAAGATTTTGTCAGTGGTGTAATCTTAGTAAGTTTCCTGTTTATTTAGTGATGTTGAGTGTTCTAGGTCAACCTAACTATATCATCTATTAGGACAAAGAAACAAATGATAATGAGTGTCTGTGTTAAGGTGGCTGTTAAGGCTGTTAATATGTCAATCACTAGTCCCATCTACATTTAGAAAATGATCTGCAGTTACAAGTGCCAGATCCACTTGTGGGACATAAAGGGGAAAGATTCAGCCAGTTCCATCCTACTCTGTTCTTTATAACCAACAATTACATTTTTAAGCCTTAAGTGTCTTTCTTTTTTCCTTTAGAGAACTTGATTGAGTTATGGAGGGAGGAAAGTTTTTAACCAATTGCTTCCAATGTGAATGAATACCATAGCTCCTTCAGGGAGTGTCTAACCAAGGAAGGAGGCAAGAAATGGCCCTCGGTTAGGAGTGCCAAAGTGGGGTGTTATCTCCCTATCACTGCTTTGTGTATGAATAGTTAGACTCTTCTTCCTCTTCTTCTTCTTCTTCTTCGTCATTTGTGAGCTTGAACTCAAGGCCTGTGTGCTGTCCCTGAGCCTCTTTTTTTTTCTGCCAGTCCTGGGACTTGAACTCAGGTCCAGGGCTCTGTCCCTGAGCTTCTTTTGCTCAAGGCTAACACTCTACCACTTGAGCCACAGCCCCACTTCTGGCTTTTTCTGTGTATGGTGTGCTGAGGAACCAAATCTAGAGCTTCATGCATGTGGGGCAAGCACTCTACCACTGGGCCACCTTCCCAGACAGTAGTTAGATACTTCTGCACAGTACATTTTGGTTGAGAGAGTGACAAAAAATGGGAAGGCTCAGTATAGATTTTTTTCAAAGTATTCACATGGATTCAAGACTTTTGAGGGAAGGATAAGCAGCATAGTGAAAGTTTAGTAGGAGTTTAGATTTCTTATTTAGTTCCTTAATTGGTTCTCTGGACATGCCCTTTGATTCTCTAAACTTAGTTCTCCAAACTTAACTGTTGTTGCAGTGAGTTATCTAGTAGCATTCCAATAAATTTTTGTCTGCTGAAGTTTACCAGTCTGTATCCTTTATAGCCCAAATTCTGGTTATGTAGTCTGCTAGGGTACTTTGACATAGACAATTTATCAGTAACCTGGTAGGCTATAAACTATTTTCAAGCACGTGTGAAGAAAGGATCAGATTGGATTTGTGATTTACCAAAAATCATGTTGATAATGTGAATGATGGATCTTAGTGGTAAAAGCTAAACAGATGCAAGTAATTAAAGGCTTTTGTAAGTGCTAGTGTGGGAGAGAAGGAAGAACTGAATGTGAACTGTAGTGAGTGTTCATAGGAGATGTAAGAATTCACAGCCTTTAGGATCATTCCGAAGCAGGAAGTAGAGTGTACAGGGTTATACCCAGGTCAACCTTGGAACAAGGAAATTTCCTGGGAAAAAGGAAATCCTAGTGAGGGAACTGAATAATAAGTGAAAACAGATCTAGGAAACCTCTAGGAAGAGCTTGTATTCTAGTATCCAGCAGTGAAGAGAATTCTGTGGAATGAGCACTGATTCCAACTGTCAAATAAGGAAGAAGAAGAATTTGAATTAGAAATTGACCAAAGGCGGGAAGCCAGAGCCCCATGTCTATAATTGTAGTTCCTCAACAGGCTGAGATCTGAGGATCAGAGTTCAAAGACAGTCCAGGCAGACAAATCTGAGTGACTCATCTCCAATTAACCATCAAAATGCTGGAAGTAGAGGCAGAGCACAAAAGATAGAGCATTAGTCTTTATCAGAAAAAACTGACCAAGAACCTGATATCCTGAGTTTAAGTCCCAGTATGGACACACAAATAAGCAAGCAAGCAAACAATAAATAAAATAAAGAAAGAAATTAATCAAAGGCTTTGGCCCTTTTGAGGTTACCAGTAAACTGAAAGTAGTATGGGTGATTTCAAGAGACTGCTTTGTAGGTGACCAGCTTTCAAAAAAAAGAATGCAGGTTATTTTGCTGAGATGGGTAATAGCGACTAC
Source organism: Dipodomys ordii (assembly GCF_000151885.1). Lineage (NCBI taxonomy): Eukaryota > Metazoa > Chordata > Mammalia > Rodentia > Heteromyidae > Dipodomys > Dipodomys ordii. The sequence continues at coordinate 47,340,355 of NW_012267217.1, read as the reverse complement.
TGGTTATGAAGTAAAATAAAGAAGCCACTTCTTGAGATGCAGGTGCAGAAGATTCAAGGAATATAGAAAACAAGTAGAGCAAAATCATAACTTTGGGACACATAAATTCTATGAATTTTCTTACTGGTAACATTTCAGAAAGTAACCATTATCACAGTGTATTTATAGGAGAAAGAAAAAATCAGCTAAACTTGACCTTGACATTTTTTTATGGCACTTTTCAGGTGACCTCTGTTTTTTGCTTTTTTTTTTGGTTGTAGGGCTTGAACTCTGAGCCTGGGTGCTTGTCCCTTAGCTCTTCAGCTCAAGGTGAGCGCTCTACCACTTGAGCCACAGTGCCACTTCCAGTTTTCTGAGTGGCTTATTGGAGATAAGGGTCTCATGGACTTTCCTGCTTGGGCTGGCTTTGAATCATGATCTTCAGATCTCAGCTTCCTGAGTAGCTAGGATTAGAGGCATGAGCCATTGGCACCCGGCTGTGACCTCTGTTTTATACTTTCATGGCAATTGACATTGGCAGTGTGTTTCCTCTGTGCTATAATCTCCAGGATGACATGGAATATTATTATATTTGGAATTATATATGCATACATTATATATATGTATATGTGTGTGTATATATGTGTGTGTATATGTGTGTATATCTCTATCTATCTATCATTCTATCTATATCTGGTCTTCACAGACCTCTCCCCCATTCAAAACATTTCATTTCTCTTGTCTCACTTTCCCATTTTAAATCATCTTCTTTTTTGTTTTTTGGTCCAGTCGTGGGGCCTGAACTCTGGGCCTGGGCGCTGTCCCTCAGCTCTTCAGCTCAAGGCTAGTGCTCTACCACTTGAGCCACAGCGCCACTTCCGGCTTTTTTCTTTTTGCTTATGTGGTGCTGAGGAATCGAACCCGGGGCCTCAGGCATGCAAGGCAAGCGCTCTACCACTCAGCCACCTTCCCAGCCCTAAATCATCTTCTTGTATAAGAAAAAATTGCCAAAGTCAACTGCACATTCTTTCTCTCTCAGTAATGTGGTTGAACGCAGGTCTGGCCACTGTTCCTGAGCTTCCCTTAAGGCTCTTGTTCCAACACTTGAGCAATACTTCTACTTTTGGCTCTTTTGGTGGATAATTAGAGGTAAGTGTCTCAGGGAATTTTTCGGCCAGGCTAGGTTTGAACTGAAATTCTTAGATCTTAACCTCTTTTTTTTTTTTTTTTTTTGGTTGGTCGTGGGGATTGAACTTTGGGCTTGGGCGCTGTCCCTCAGCTCTTCAGCTCAAGGCAAGCACTCTACCACTTGAGCCACAGTGCCACTTCCGGTTTTCTGGTGGTTTCTTGGTCTCTCCTGCCCGGGCTGGCTTTGAACCGCGATCCTCAGATCTCAGCCTCCTGAGTAGCTAGGATTACAGGCATGAGCCACCAGCGCCCGGCAGATTTTAACCTCTTGAGTAGCTATGATTACAGGTGTGAGCCACAGGTGCCCTGCTCAGCTATACATTCTGATAAGGATGTTAAAGGGTTTATTTTTTTCATGAATTACAACATAATATTTTTTAATTTATTTTTATCCTCAAGGGAAGTAAGAAGGGAAGATTTGGGTATCTGGAAATATTACAATATATAATTAAGACTTTTTTTTTATTACTGAATTAAAGCTTTAAACAGAATATTTAGTGCCGTTATAATCCCTTGCTTCTCTGTCCCCAATCAAACCAAACCAAGTATTTCTGACACATTACTGTTTTTATCACCATAAAAATCAGAGAATTATAAGACATATCAAGAGATCATCTAATTTAGTAATTGCCTCCAGCCACATGCTATTTTTAACACATGTTTATGAGGATTTTTTTTTGCAAACATGAATAATGGTGAAAATTTTAAATATGGAAAATAGAAGTAGGGATCTGTTCATTCTCTCTACGGTTATTTTAAATTCTGAGGTTTTTAAGGTGACTTTTAATATTAAAAAAGTCATTGTAAATTCATTGTATTGTTGCTCTTTCCAATTGTAAAATCTAAAATTAATTTTAAAAAGCAGTCTAATAAAACCAACAGACCTTAAGGAGCATTACTTTAAAGTAGTGGTCCTTTATCTGACCTGGAGTCCCTTTCTGTCAAGTCACTGGGGACTTGTCCAGTCTTTGGGAATTGCCACATTACACTCCCCTACTTCTACCTGAAGTGCCTATGATAACTATTTGGATATGATGACTATTTGTAACCTAGTCACGTTTTGAGAGCTGTGAATGGGAGCAACCTTGGGAAAGGCAAGAGCCATCCCATCCCAGGATTCCAGGTAGCAGGGGCATCATACAAACATGATAGAGGGCAGGAGGGGGTGAAAGTGAACTTTTAAAAACAGCAAATAGCTTAGTAAATAACACTGGGTATTTCACTTGAGTAGAAGAAAGACAGATGACTATGGAAAAAGTAAAGCCAACTTGATCTCTAAATGCCTTTCAAGCAATAACAAGGCATATTCTTTTGTCCTACAGGTGAAGGAATGTGCTTTTACTGGGTCCTGAACTAAGGGCCTTTTGCTTTTACTGGGCTTTTTTGATCAAGACGGCTACACTGTCATTTGAAACATACTTCCATATCTGGCTTTTTGCTGGCTAATTGGAGATAAGAGTCTCACAGACTTTTCTGTTCAGGCTGGCTTTGAATAGAGATCCTCAGCTCTCAGTCTCCAGAGTAGCTGAGGCTACAGGTCTGAGACTCAAATAATATTTATTATTATTATTAGCAATATCACTTAAAACCAGTGAATAAGAGAATAGCAAGAGAAAAATCTTTCATGGGAATCATTACTTCAAATATTTATGTTTTCTGACAATCTTCTAATTTACCTTGCAATGAATATTCTATCTTATAACCACTGTTACACACATGGACAATGAATTATATGCAAAGGGGAGGGAAAATGCTTCACTCGGGTCATACGATATCTCTGTAGTATATCTATAAGCAAATCCCCTTGCTCTGAGTTGAGGACACATTAAGATTGCAGTTCCATTGGATTGTTTATTTGGTTGACTGAAGCAAGTATTTTACAGAATATTTAAAGTGACATCTAGATATCATAACTAGGATTTAGGGCAGTGAGTATTTATTTTTAGTTTGTGTTTAAATGAAGTATGGAACAAATACAGAAACACAATGCAGCCTGATTCATTTTCAAACCAGGCAAGTATTGCCTGGATTAAGGAACAGAACATCAGGGGGGTAAATAATGAAGGAGTGAGCAGAAGAGAATAGAGTCAAGAATTCATTGTATATATCACAAAATGAGAAATGTAAGGGAATGGGTAGGTTGAAGGCATGAGATTATTGAAGGGTGACACAGATCAAGACAGGTTGCATTCATCTACTGCTTTGTTAAATACTTAAATAAATAAATGAAATAAAGAAATAAAGAAACATAATATCAATACTTTCCCAGAAACAAAGAGAGCATTTAAAAAGTAGGATGACAGGACTGTATTCTGAAATTTGAAATTAATAGTAGTTATTCAAAAATATTATGGGTAGAGTTTTTCTAAAAAATTTTAGAAGCAAAAGAGGTTCTAAACCATTAAGATAAAATCTCCAGACAAAGAAGAAGACATCTTTAGCTTCTGAGTTTTATTTAATTTAGACTTAGATATGGAGTCTGAAAATATTATGATTAAGGAGTAAGTTTACCAGCTACAAATACAGAAGGAATCTGAAGAGGATACTTAGCACTCATAAATTTCCTTAAAAAACAAACACACAAACAAACCATAATGTCAACATTGTGGAGAGTTGCGTGGACTCCTTCTTACAGCTGAAATGAGTAATGAGTTACACCTACTAAAGATAGGTGATTCTCTAAAACATCATCAATAATCCAATCAAATCCTGTTCGTTCTTTATTTAATTGTCTTTTAAGTTTCCTTGGTGCAAAATTATGAGCACGGAGCACATTATGTCAGTCATCTGTTCCAGTTAATTTCACGGAGGACGGGTATAGGAGCTCAGCAGATGGTATGACCTTTATGCTGGGAGTAGTGTGTGTTAAGTCGTCACTCTGTGGGCACCTGTCTTCTTGTTTTAAGCTCACTGAAATCATAGAAATGGTTGGTCTCTGGCCACTTACTCTACTGTATGGACATGGTAGCAAATATATCAGGCTGGGAAGCAGAACATATTCTGGTTGTAGCTTCATGATCTGAAGTCTTTAAGTTCTCAAATAAGAAATATAAGGTATTGAGTTAAACATACCTAGCTAGCTGAGGCAAACATCTCTAGCTACAAGACATATGAGTTGCTGAATTTCTACTAAGAATATTTTTGTTTAATCTTGTGTGATTCTTAAAATGAGACTAAATCCTTCTGAATTCAAATTTCTTCCTCCTTTTGTAAAAGAACTAAAATGATCTCAGAATGTTGATAAGAATCAAATGAGATGAGCCTTTAAAAACACTTAATTCTGAAATGCTATCTAAAGTACAGAATTTTTATCAAATTGCATAGTATTTCCTCTTATTTCCATTTTTCCATCAGTTGAAGAAGTCTTTCAAATTTGGTTATGGATTTATTTCTGCAGAGACTAACATATCCAGACAGAGGCTCGGTGGGATTTTGTTGGCTTGATTTTTTTTTTCTGTTTTTAAACTTGGATCACAAGCATTCACCAAGTTCATGATGCTTTTGAATGGAAAGCCTGTAGTGGCCAGTGTCCACATGATTTGAAATGAGCTCTATTTTATTTATTTATTTTTACGCAGGTTGTGGGCCTTGTACTCAGAGCCTGAGCACTGTCCCTTAGGTTTTTTGCTCAAGGATAGTACTCTATCACTTGAGGCCCAGCTCCATTTCTAGCTCTTTGGTGATAATTGGAGATAAAGAGTCTCACAGAGTTTTCAGCTCTGGATGGTTTGAATAGTGATCCTCATATCTTAGCCTCTTGAGCCACCAGTGCAGGGTTGAAATTAACTCTGTTTAAAGTGTTCACAAATACTGTGCTTAACTTAAATCTCCATAATATGTGTTGAAAAGTATGATGTGTGTGCCATTATGTTATTCACTGAAATCTGCATTTTGTGTTCACAAGGCTCAATCATTGCTTGCCATAATGAAGCCTTTGGTGCTGACAAGACTTGCAATGCAAAAACTATGTAAATATCTAAGTATAATTTGTCAGTGTTTAACTGTTTTAAACACTTAATATCTTAGTATGAAAATATTTGAGTGAAAATGTTACTTTCCCATCTTCGTGTGTGTGTGTGTGTGTGTGTGTGTGTGTGTTGAACTCATAGACTCACAATGAGTGTAGTTTTGTTTTGTTGAGAGTACTGGGTTTGAACTGAAGGACTCACACTCACTAGGCTGATGTGAAGCTGCTGAGCCACACCTCCCGTCTTCCCTCTTCCCTTCATGGAGCTTCGAAAGTCTGCAGCCATTGTTTGTGGATGGATCTTCATCTTTGAGAGCATTGCTGTGGATGCTTTCTTTCATGGCATGCTTTTAAGCAATGTTCCCAAAAGGGATAAGAAGGAAATGCGTATACATGGGGCTCCATCAAGGGGCCAAGGATTGGCTCTTCTAAGCTTACTTTTGCCAATTACATTGCTGTCTTTGAAAAGAAAAAATTGGGACTCAATAAAATTTTCTGTTTGTCCCATAGTGGCTGTTAGAGAAAGTGGAATTTCATGGTCTGAATTTGAGTTTCTCTTTTGTTTTTCCTTTGGCATGTGCAGAAAGAAATGTTCCATATAAAGCATCTTAATGTTGAGACTAAAACTGTCTCTCCCAGCTAGGTATGGTGGCTCATACCTGCACAGGTGTGGGAAGTAGAGATGGGAAAAGTCATTGTTTGAAGCAGGATAGGCAAAAAGTTAACTCTACAAAAAAAAAATGGGCGTGATGGGGGCCTACATAGGAAGATCATGGCCTAATGTTGGTGTGGGCAAAGAAAAAGAACCCACATGCCTGCCTAAAAAAATAACTAAAAGAAAAAGGACTGGAGGAGTGATTCAATTAGAAAAGCACTTGCCTCGCAAGTATGAAGTCCTGAGTCTAAAACCACAATACTGTGTTTAAAAAAAGATAGAAAAAAAAGGTATCACTCCTCGTTTCTTGTGTTTTCTGAATTAGAATTCATAATTTGGATGGTACAAAATTTGCATACATTGATGTTTTTACTCAAATATTGTGCACTTCACAATTTATGCATGTATGTGCTATAACTTACATACCTGTCTTTCTATCTCTACCTTACATATGCTATCACATGCAATGTATGGAAGTAGCCAAAAGATGAGCTATCATAAATATAATGAGGGTGACAATTGTACATTACTTATAGCTTACATATATCCATGTGTTTGTGAATTGTATATTGTATACACAAGATATAATCATTCCAAAATTAGCCTTGATCTGACCACAGATATTTAATACGACATCGTATCAGCACCCTAACTTTTGCTCAAAACCACAGACAATTTTAAAACTTTAACAATTGAGAGGGCAATTCTATTTACGTTTAATTAAAAATGTGTTTCAAGTAACTTGGGCACAAATACATATTCCTTACAGCCAAGACCATGCACTGTAATTAGTAACTAACTGTAAAATCCTAAGATGGGTAGTGTGAAGTCATTTCTTTTCAAAAGCTTCTGAATAAGCTGAGATATATAATCAAATACAGCAGCAAAGCTCACATCCACACAGTAATAAGACACTTGGGGCATATGCCATGACTGTACAATGTGTCATCCACACCCCAGCACATATGGCTTGCCCGCTTGCCTCTCGGTGGTGTGTCCCTGCTCTTGGCAGGACAAACAACATGCTGTGAGTTTCCATCTACAGGCGTGGCCTTGACATGCATACTCCATGAAAAACATGTATTCTATCTTACGGTAAGAATAAAGTACTCTAATTTTTATACAAGTCTCATGGGGAATATTTTCCATTTTGTCTCTAAAGGATTCTTATTTCAATCTAAATAAAATATAGATGATTTGCCTTGGCTGTGAAAGCCCTGTAAGTAACAGTACGCCCTTATCTTTATTTATTTTCCCTTCTGGATTCTGCTGGCCTACTTGGGGTTCCTCAAACTTGCCAGTCCTTGTACATACTACCATCCATTCCACACAAACGCACTTGGTGGTATGCATATATTAGTAATTCCTAATTTTACAAGTCATAGGAGTCTTTACATAGATTTTTAAAATAAAATGTCATCTTGTATTGAATAGACGAGCCACATTGTTTTAGTCCTAAAGCGTTAAAGGTTTTTTTCAACATGTTGTCTTCCTGTGAGGTTCTTCTCTTGCCTTAAGGCAGATCTGAAATCCCTCACCTAAGTAAAAATCAATTCCCATAAGAATTAAAAGTGAACCTTTAATAGTGCTTTTACTTAATTGAGAACTGCAAATATGCAGAAATGGGCTTAGAAGTTTTCTTTGCTCCTAAACATGAAAGAAACAAAAGTTAGGACCATTATGGATGCAGGAATGTCCTTTTTATAATTCTTTTCTGCAGATGGTCTTTGTGAGACTAGGACTTGTTATTAGGTAGCAATGAGCATAAAGTCTCTTAGTAAAATGATGTTCACTTCTTTCAAAACTGCCATGTTTGCCAACTCTTTCCGCCCCAGTATAGAACTCATGTTTTACATAGAATGTCAGTCCTGGAGAAATTTTAGATGCCTTTCCTAGCATTCACATCATCTTTATTATAAGGCAATGAGAGAAGAATTAGAGGGGCCATGACCGGTTATCCTGGTTCTAGTTCAGATTCCATTTATTATAAGTTCAACTTTGGACTTGCTAATATTGTGAGCCTCAGGCAAATGTACTCATCATTAAAATAGGGATATTAACAGAACTCTCCAGTGAAGAGAGAGAAAAAGAATGTAATGAGTTAAGGACTTTTAAGCCTATTGTTTAACATACTATTAATACTCAAAAACTAAGTTGTCTTGTTTTTATAGTTACTTTTCAGGACTGGAGAAGCTACTCAGTAGTAAAACACATGCATTGTATGCACCCAGGTATGGTGTTTCATTCCAAACACCACCACAAAAGAAATAATTTTTCTTAAATTGCAACCTCAGAATTCCTCTTGGGAAGGGAAGAGGCTGACATACATTGGACTAATGGGGTATGATACAATCCCTGCTCATAATCTGGGTACTTAAAGTAAGGGAAAAAGGTTAGGATAAGGATTTCTTCCAGGTTTTGAAGAAGTTCTTAGGGAAGGAAAAAAAAAGTCTAGCCACAGGGGAGAAAGGCAAGATTTGAGTAGAAAAGATAATGAGCAGAAATTCCTTTATGAGGGATTTTACCAAGAGTGACACCTGATATGCAAACACTTTAATTTTCTATTTTCTGTCATGGCCTACTCTTCCCAATTCTATACTTTAATAAAGTTGCCCAGATGAACATCCCTGAATGTGTGGCACAGCTGAAGTATGGAGACTGAGATGGTGCCAGCGAGGCAGTTACCGGGTAGCCCAACAAAAGCACAGTGATGTATTTCAAAAAGTTTAGGGTGGAGACAGAGAACAGAGCAGATACAGGAAACCAAAGCCAGGGCATAAGAAATAGAAACGGAAAAAAAAGTCAAGGCAATATCTCTACACCAAATTGATCCTTGGAGACTTTATGAGAAATGCAGGGTTTCCAACAATATTTCAGATGAGAATGTGTCAGAAAATACACACTGATCTCTTGAAAACTGATGGTCTAGTGTGGTGGAATTAGGCGGTGACATTCTTAGTGAGCCAGACAGTGGAACACTGGGATGGCACTTGCACAACAATAAACTGAAATGAATGGAGCAGAACTCAAGAGAAAGTCTGTTGTGTATTGGTGTTCTCTGAGGAAATAACTAGCCCTGGTTAAGCTTTCTAATAAAGAATCCACTTGTGAAGACAGAATGAATGAGATAGCCCAGTAGAATTACTCCTAAAATGAATGCTAAAAATAAGCAGGTAAACATCTGAGCATGTCTCCCAACTTCCTTTGCATGCATCGCAAAGATAGGTGCCAGAGAATCATTATCTGTTTCCTGTCCTCAAAACAGAGCCCACATATTGAATCACTGAGTGACAAGCAATCTGGCCTATCCATATGACCATATTGTTTCCATCCCCTAATTAGCCTAGTCCTCACGGTGCTGATGAGGAAACAGATGCATGAAGCAGCAAATTACCTTCATCTCGCCTGTGAACAACAACAACAAAAAAAGACACAGCATTTAATTGTCTCATTTGAACTCGTTCCATTCAAATGCAATAAAATGGAAATATTCAAGAAGGGAATGCTTCTTTTAGAACCATGTTTCCCTTTTCATTTAAAAGTCACCACCGACTGTAGATTTGAATTATAGGAGCTTGGCAACTTTAGTAGGAAATGATTACTTCTTTTTCTAAGGCAGAGAGCCAGTTGGGTCATTAATTGACATGTGGATAAATAGAGATAAATGTAAAGTGTTTGTGGTCCTGAGGGTGTATGGCACAGATTTTTACACTCCACGCCTGCTTCTCAGTCAAATTAATTGTAACGATTCCTTTTGCATTTTTTTATCTGATTGCATTGGAGGTTATAATTTTGCATAGCTATCAAAGTAGCAGAAGAATATGGAGGCAGACAAGTGCGGGAGAAGAGCTAATGAGGTCCAATCAAACTGCCTGACAGATAGGCCCAGACAGTCTTTCAGTTTTGGTTTTTGCCTTCTAGTCAGAACTTTCTGATGCTTTGTCAGTTCCACTCATGTCTCTGTGATTTTCCAGACCTTAACAAAGTTAGGGTGATTACTATTGCTAGCTAAGATTTTTTGGACACTTCCAAGGTGGCAAACGTTACAAGCACTTTCTATCGATCAATGTATTCAATTAATGATACTGTTGCTATTGGTATACCATGTTACAGAGGAGAAACTGAGGTTTTGGGTGGTTAGAACAACAAGAACATATTTGTGGATGCACAAATAGACACAGAAAAGTTAGTGGAATATAGCACTCAGAAATAAGAACTTTAGGTTTTGAATCATGAAGAGGTAAGACTTATTGCTTGTCCATCTGGCAATTCTTAGAATGGTGTACAAAGCCCAATGGGTCTAGGGAGGGAACTTGTTTTATGTTTTTTTTTGTTTCATAATTATTAAACTTGCTAATTTGTGTTAATATCCGTGAAGAAATTGGTATTCTCTTTTTCCTTCAGAAAGCTGTCATTTTCCTCCTATGATCAGGTGTTAAGTATCCAGAAAAGAATTTAAGGTGAAAAAATATTCTTTTTTTTTTTTTTTGGGTCCGGTCGTGGGGCCTGAACTCTGGGCCTGGGTGCTGTCCCTCAGCTCTTCAGCTCAAGGCT